>NC_137670.1:6821656-7421656 GCF_963422515.1 Blennius ocellaris
TATTTGAAGATATTTATGAAAAAAACATTAGTTTATGAATAGCTTGTATGATACATACAGTGCAGTGTTATTCTTAGGGTTAGTCTGCAATCAGTGTTTTCAGGGTAGAGTCCTTAAAGAAAGATTCCTAAAAGAAATCATTAGTTATAGAGATCTATCTCTGTAATCACTTGTGTGTCATAAACTGGGGTTGAATATGTCACCTCCACACGGCAGATTATTAATCATTTTACCCTCATTTCACCATGACAATTCACCTTTATTACATTTACATTACATTCACCTCGAAAGTGATATTCTATATTGAAATAAATAAAATTTTTCTCATCAGTTTCATCCTTTAGTGTTATGTAAAACTTTTTCTAAATGCATCTCCTTCACATTTTCTGTCACTGCTCATCAATAAGACACAAACTCTGCTGCACCAGCTGCAGCGGCCTCACGTGTGGCGCTCACGTGCAGATCTGTAAGTAAGCGAGCGAGCGGGAACAGGAAGTGGAGAGCGAGAGACTGCATTTCCTCCTGTTCAGACCTTGATTGCTAGAGGAGTTGTGAAGACGCTGAATTAACCTGTGATGAATGGCGACGTTGGTGCGTTGAGTCACGTTGCCGTGACGACAGTGCTGTATAGCGGCACTGATTCACGCTGCCGCTCGCGAGACCACATGGACGGGACTGACGGGTCAATCGCCATGCAGAGAAAACATATGTCACCGTGGAGCCGCTTAAGAGCAAATGGAAATTGTTTTGGGTGTTTAGTCTCTTCATACATGAGCCGTGGAAATAGCCTCGGCCACTAAAGTTATTCAATCTACAATGTTTAGGTCAAACAAAGAATGAAAGTGATCGTTATGACACAAGGCTAAAATGCTTGACTTTGGTAGAAACTGTAAAAGGGAGTCAAATTGTCAATTCATGATCAGAGCGTTAAAGCAGCACAGTTTAGTCTCTCCTATGAAGTTGAATATTACTATTTTGGCTGTTGTTCTGAAATCCCTGTGAAAGAGTCACAGCTAAAAATCTGACTATAGAGCATCTTCCTCCCACTAACTGATGGAACTATGACTATAATCCAGATCTTCGTCCCACTATATAGCTAGATGAGTGAATATTGACAGAAATTAAATGAAAATGTGAGCTCACGTGAGAGTGAAAGAACTGAATCCTACTATAAAAACTGAAAGACAACAAAGGAGAATTACGTAACGTCGATCAATATCCCTCCGTATTGATGGGCTGTGCAGAAGCTTTGCAGTCGGCCCTGGAGGAGGAGCCGGACGGGTCTCGTGTGTCGACTCGGTGCTGGAGTCCTGTGATCAGACTCTCCTGTGCAAACAGACCCGACGAGGACGAGTCTCAAAACAGTGCGGCACTCCACGGCAAATCAATTCGTCATTACTGTAATGCCTGAGCCGAGAGGCTAAAGAGGAACCAGGAAATAGAATTATTCCCACAGTACACCCGTAATTACACACAAACGGGCACACACACTCACACACACACACACTGAAAAGAAATAATAACCTGCATGATTTCATCCTGAGAACAAATTGCTTTCTGTTTTTGTTTAAATCTCAATTTTATCTTCTATAGATAGATAGATAGATAGATAGATAGATAGATAGATAGATAGATAGATAGATAGATAGATAGATAGATAGATAGATAGATAGATAGATAGATAGATAGATAGATAGATTCTAATGACTTGTGACTCTGGGAATATTTGAAGGATCTTTAAGGTTTTCATTTCTGAGTTGCAGCGCTCGGATTCTCGGAGGACACAAATGTACCAGGACTTGCTCTGCCAACAGTTTCACACGATGGTGCTAATCGACAGTTGGTGGGGGTAATGTGCCAAGAAATGCAGAAATGCAGAAGTGCACCAGAGAATGAAGGCGAGAGCTCGTGAAAAAAAGTCTGCTCACCATTAAGGCTGTGAGATCTCAAGAAGAGGAGGCTTGTTCAGAGGGTCTGTGGACGAGCTGCTTTCATGATAACGGTGATCGGAGCCACTTGAAATGACAACTTTTTGGAAATGATTCCAAAGGTGAAGCTCTTTGAAAAGGCTCCCTGCCTATAGAAATGGGGGAAAACACAACTTTTTTTCTGAAATGTTGCTGCTCCTCACGAGTGTCGTAGTCCAGTCCCAGTACGTTATTCTCCTGCAGGCACTTGGTCATTTTATAGCTGAGAGTCACTGGGATAACAAGCCAACTTGGTTGCCTACCCACAGTAATGTCTGCACACTTGCCATTATTAATATCAACAGTGCACTGTTCGCCAGCTCATGGCCCAACATGCTAACGCCATAGTTTTCAGCGTTTCTGCCATTTACGTGTAAACGGACTTCGATTTCAAAATGTTGCCACGTAAACGTGAAACTTTTCTGAAATGAAAATGCAAAAACTCTATTTTTTTACTTGAAACTTTGGCCTGTAAACCAGAACCAGTGACGGGAAGATAGAGGGGCCTCGTGCCCGTAAAGTTCCTTCATTGTTTGTCTTCAAGTTTCAGAAAGGGTTTAATAAGCATCTTGTTGGTTATTAAATCACCCACCATTAAATCCCCCAGCTTCAAAGCTTCTGGAATAATCTGTGTGAGGACGACGGGGAGCGAGTTCTTCTCGGCTCAGCGCAGCTTGGCGTTGAAGCGAGGAGCTCTCCGTGGTGCTGAAACACCGAGCCTGTTCACACTGCCTCCATTTCAGCTCTGAAAGTCTCCACATTACTGCAGCGCCACTCGCCTCTCCAGCAATGTCCGCTTAACTGGTTATGAAATTATTGGCAGGGTTACAAATACTGAAGGTTTTGTAGTATTGATGCTTGAAACTTACTCCCTGTTGTTCCCCCTGTGATGGCCTTCAGTTTCAGCTGGTATTTTATCTTTAACTATATATCATCTTCCTCACACTAATTGAACTCATTCATCTAATGACATGCAATCACAAAAAGTAGTAATGTTTGAACTTAACACCTAATATCATTGTTGTTTTGTTGCTTTTTTACAATGAAAGTCTTAATCATGAACAACTTCTGGGCTCAATAGCCCAACATTAGAAGAAAAACGTATCAATCTTCACATGTAGTGGGTCACTGTCGTACGTTAATTTATATCTTTTCCTTCAAAAAATACAATTAATAAGAAAGAAAACAAATCACACCCTGAATTTATTATTACTCATTTCAACAGCATGAGTTCTGCATTTGCAGGTAACTAAAAAGCTTTTTAAAGATGTAAATAGTAAGTGAGAAGAGGATCTCATTTTCATTAGCGGTGCACATCCGACCTGTCGGGTATTTAATTGAACAATACAATCCCTCCTCCGACTGTGAGGTCTAAGCAGCCTCATCAAGAGCTGCAGGGAGGTAGATTCAGGTGCAGACTGCTGTCACTCTTCATTATCCATCCCGCCAGGACCGAAACAGGGAGAGAGCTCAGGCTGGTAAAAACTCACCCAGAAATCAGAGCAGGACTGAGCCTGAAAATCACTGCCAGAGCAAATATCTGCACAGACGATCAATGAAAGGATTACCAGATAAACACTTCCAAGCCTCTGAGCTCGATTATCCACAGGAAGTCCACTTTAAATACAATGTCACAACTTTTTGTTTGCGTTTAAACAACCCTTCTCCAAAAGGATGTAAACACACAGTATATTACATAAAGTGCTGTGTGTTGGCGTAAATGCACTTGTGGGATTGCAAGCTTGTGCTTCGGTCCAGGTAGGATTTTTACAAGACTTTATAAAAGAGCTCGTAAAGTCAGTAAAAGGAAGAGTCCTGACTTGAAAGAAGTATTTCTCTCTCTTTGTTTTACACTCGGGTCTTATATCTGGATTATAACTGGACTCCACAAGGTGTTTCACACAATGTTTTTGTTAATAGCTGCAGCTGAGATCCACAGGTAATACAAAGAACTCTTGTTATACAAGACTGGGGGTTTAAAACACATTTTAGCTCAGGGGCTATCAACAGCTCAGTGTAATCTTGAGTGGTCCTGATCATTAAAATAGTGTCATAATAACCTTTAAATTTAAACCTTAAAGACTGTCTTTGTTGTGGCGCAGAGTATATGTTATGAAAATGTCTATATTTTCACAATAACTAAGCAATTACTATGAATAATGACTACAATCTCAACATAAAGACAATTATAATGAAACCTTCGAGTGCAGAACACAGTGAACTGGTCAAAGAAAGGTTTCAGTCAATGTTTTCTTTGAGTTTGAGGCTTTGATTCTCTCAGATTGCAAGATCACTTAGCGAGTGATTTACAGGGAAATGCGACGACTGTTTAAACAGGCCTTTTCACACTTTAGACCATTTACACAAGAATGATCAGCTGGAAACGGTCCATCCAGTCACGTCGCAGTGACTGGATGGATCCCTGAGCTCAGACAAACACAAAGAAGTGGAGTTGTTTGAGGAGGAAGTTGAAAGGAGATTAAAAAAAAACCTTCCGGTTCATGATCTTGTCTCAAAGTCACAATTTCAAACTCTGTTCACACAATGTTTCTTTTTTTTTTTCATTTCAAATAATTTTTGCATTTATTTGGCAAAATAGTCAAAGAAACTGCGAAACAATAACATCAGTGTCCCTTTTGAAGGATCCGATTGACTTTACAAATGTATTCAGTGGTAATAAATCATATTGCGTATTAATTCCTCTCGGTATTTCTATGATCTTGGGTCTTAAATGCATCTCCCAATATTCCATATTCATCAAGTCAAACGAGCCAAATCAACACATCAGCTTCACAAACCATCAGCAGATCGTGTCCATCATCACCGCTGTGTTTATGGTTTTATACTATTCCTGCATCTTTTTAACACATTTAATTTGCTGTAAAAGCGATATACATAAAGTATACACTGGACAATACGACCAGATGAGAGAACCAAACTTGTTACCACCCAATGAAGATGAGACCTCATCATGCCACCCCCCCCCCCCCCCCCCCCCCCGAGGGATTCATTCGCACTGACATTTACCTGAAGGTCATTTCTTAAGTTCTCCAGTGTGTAAAGAAAGGAGCGCCTCTGCATCGTGGCGTGTTTAATTAACCGAGCTATAAGCTCCCACTCAGACCAGTGAGAGCCTCCGTCTGCATTTCAACGTTTCTGTGCATGTTTGAGGTAAAGACACCCCCACCCCCCACCGTGCTAATGTGTTAGTGTCTGTCCACTGAGCAGCAACACACACATGAAAGGACTTTCCCCTTCAGGATCAATGAAGAAGTGCGATTCATCATCATCTTCTTACGAACGCCTTTGTATGGCCATGAAGATTTAATAAGGCAGAGGATGAGTTGGTCTCTCAACCTGAGGGGCAGCAGAGGTCACAAGGTGGGGGCCCCGAGGCTTTGAAAGCTGTCAAGTTTTTTTTCAGTAATTTTAATTTTCTCGCGTTTAAAGAAAATCAGAAAGAAACACTTTAGAAAATCAGACGTCAGGCTCAGATAAAGCAGGTCAAAGATGGATGAATAGACCAATGGACACCTGATCTATGAAAAGTTAGTGGGAATAAAAAGAAATGGCCCAAGCACAGAAATGAAAGAAAAAAAATACTAAAAAACAGGAAACTGGGAACTGAACGTATTTGATTAAAAAGGCTGCAAGATAGTTCACTCTGGCGCAGACAAAAATATATAATTGTCAAAATTCTAAACGCATCATCTGCAAATCTCCCAACTAAAGAACCAAAACCATCAATAGGTTTTACCTTTGTGTGAAATCTGTGAGAACTTTCCTTCACTGCGTGTGGTCCGGTTTCACAGTTCAGCCATGTTGGATAAATATCTTAAAAGGAATGGGAAACAATGTCCCTGCATTTGCTGCTACATGTTTTAACAACCGATAAATGATAAACTTTCACGATGGCATTGACTCGATAACTCCACTTTTCCAGATCGACAGACTATAGACTCACCGCCACACAATGCTATTGCTTATTCTAATAAAATTTGGATGTCTTATCAGTTCTTCCTGTATAGGTGTTGCTCAGCTCTTGATGATATCAATGTATTGTGTAATTCCAAATAACAGCATTCTTTTTTTTTTTGGATCCATTTCTTTCCTCAGTTAAACGTATGTTGATTAATCGCAGGTTATATTGAAATGTTTCACTCATCCGGTTGATTTCAAGAAAAAAAAAATGTTAATCTGGTTCCTCCCAATCAGATAATCCTAATAATCTGAGAACTCAAGAAGTCAGATAACCGTCTTGTTTGTTTGTCTGACTTTGACGGGCAGTTTTCCTCATCAGTCTGAAGAGAGAAACAAGAATCTGTTTGCTTCAAGACAAAAGAGATGAGCTGTAATCAGGGGCCGTTGTTCTGCGGGATTTCTACAGACAGACACCACAGAAAGGCTCGATTAGCAATCAGAAGCATGTCTGCAGCAGCCTCACTTCAGACTCGCTCAGCCCTTCAAAGACGACGTTTTGAACAAGATGTTCTTCAGGAACAGAAAGACGATCACAACTTAAGGCCGCCACAGTCCGTCTTCATCTCTTCAGATCAGTGTCAGCATCCGGCAGTTGTTCCTTACACAAGGTTTTTGAGTTTGACGTCAGAGGAAAAAAGCTTTTAGAGGTTGTTCAGACGCTGTAAATTGGCGTGAATCCAGTTCTGGAGGTAATCTGAATTCTGCCGGCTTTCCTTTCGTCATCACCTGCACACACCTTCCTCTATAGGATCCTCATCTCTCTCGTACAGATCAGCACACCTCTCGTCTCCTATCTGCACCTGCTGTACGTCCCCCGCGAGCCTCCACCCTCCCCGCTCCCCCTCCTCAGGTTTACCTGCTGCTCCAGCTCCTCCGTCCTGGACCTGCTGACTCAGCAACAGCCCGGAGAGAGGAGGGTCCGCTGGGCGTTCAAACACACCTCCTCCTGATTAGTGTCCATGTAGTCACAGTGTGCCACTGCATGGGCCGGAGTCCGGGGAGAAATGTAAAATGGAGAACCAGTGGGGGGGTGGTGGGGGGGGGGGGGGGGTGGACAGGGGACCAGCCAGCACTGCCAGTAACACACCCCCTAGTGATACCAAGTCCCGCCTCCTCTGGATCCTTCATCCGCCCTCCTCTGCAGCATCACTCCGATCTCCCCTTCAGTCCGTCCCTATTCCATCATTTTTACATCCCATTTAAAACTCTCATAACCTCAAGCTTTCTCCGTCCTAATGCTCACATGTAGAGACCGGATGAGCAGCTGAAGCTCTGTGGACGGACAAAGGAAAGTACAAATGACTACATTTACAGCTCGGCTGTATGACAAACTAACAAAATGTTTGAAACCGATGAGTTTGGCTTATTGCTTACTGCACAATTACTGTAGGTCTTAAATTGCAACCTAAAAATAAACAAAATGGCTTTTGAGCCAATAGAACCAACATGGGATTTGATGTATTTAGCAAGGATTTACATTTTTTTACCGTCTCACCATTTCACTTTATGGAGTAAATAAAGTTAAAATTTGACTTTATATAACGTGAGAGGAAAATTTCAATCTGCAAAGAATCTGGAGCTGCAATTTTCAGTCATTTCTGCAACAATGCTGCTAATTTAACACTCAAGCCCAAGTGAGGCCCTGTTTACAACCAAAATGTTTTGAAAACCTGAAATGGCAGAAACGCTGTAAACTATGTAGTTCGCGTGCCAGTTGGAGCGGTTAGTTGTTTCTGTAATGAAACCACACACAAACGTGTGCAGAGAAGAATACACTATAGTTACGACATGCAAAGTAGCGGCACCACAGAAAGGTTGCGTTTTCCTGCGTTTACAACGGCGCTTGTTGTCAACGAAAACGCAACGTTTTGAAAACGCTCCGACTCGGCACCCACAGCCCCCAACCAGCATATGAATCACAGCAGGAACCCAAGAACCATACAGTGGAGATTCCCAAAGTTTCCAAGTTCGATATGAGAGACTTTGGTGCTTAGAGTTTAGCAAAGGCTTGCGGTGTAATAATGCACATTAAAAAGGTGCTAAATAAGTGCAAAGTCACACTATCTAATGCTGTAAGTGACGTAAAATTACTATTAAAGAACTTATCTGATGGTTTTACTCGATAAAAAAACCTCCCGCATGTTTAAATGAACAGATGCTAGCGAGCATGACTCAGCACATTTGACGAAGCTCGAAAAAACCACATTCGTTTTATTGTACTATTGTTACCTACATTTCAAATGCTGCGCTTTTAAGAGCGCAGATTTCCTCAATATCAGCAGATACTAATTATTACAGTATGATTTTGGAAAAATGACTTGCTGATTGGTCGTGTTGCAGTCAAGACCACCCAATGTGAGACCAAAACTTTTAGGGGCGGAGACCAAGTGATGACCGGTATTACCCGTATTACATTATCATGTCAAACTCAAGTTTCAGCCAGCTGTCACAAGTTCAGATTATTCTTAAATGTATTAGGCACAAGTCTGACTGCAAAGTTTTCAAAGGTTGCCATAATCATCCTAGAAGGTTTAGCAGAAGATTAAAAAAAAAAACCTTCTTTAAAAATCAACGAACCAGCATGCAGCTGATGTAAAAGGGAGCCAACTGATTTTCCCCGGAAGCAGATCTCTGTGTAAATATGTGCACAGCAGCTAATCCGAGGAGTTCGTCTGTGTGTTTGTGTTTGGTTTAGCTGGGAAAGAACTGGAAACTGGAGGTGAAATTTTAATCAAAATTTCCATACCAGTCCTTAATTATAATGTGACACAAATAAAGCTCAGAGATTCCCGTATTTAACGTGTAAGTGCGACAGTACAGCAGGATTTACGTCAAATAGTTGCACACCGAGTTCTGCGTTAGCTATGAAAGTACTGTAGCCTTGAGAGAAAGACAAGTAGAGCTTCTCTGCTCGCTAGAAGAGCTGTAATCACCTAAATATTTAAAATCCTGGTTCAAACTGCAGCCTGGCCGAGGAGCTCAGGATCCCCTCTTTCCACACTGATTCTTTACGAGAGCTGGATGAACATCACAGATGTTTCAGTTCCATGACAACCACTGAGATGTTGCAGGGCAAAACTGAATGACAGAAATATACAAACCAACATCACAGGTTCATTTCAGATAATAGTCACATCTGCGTGTTTATCAGCTCAATTTCAACCATTTGGTAGCAGAGCATGATCATTTCTGGGAACAAGAGAAAACACTCTGATAAAACCAAGAGAAAGAAAAGAGGTTTTCGAGGTTTCGCCATCTGCAGACAGAAACCCTCGGCTCCTGGAGGCTCGATGCACTGGGCATTGTGAAAACTAGCCAATGTGAAAAAGGCCATAACAGAGCAGAAGGAGTATATTTGCAGGATGTAACATGTTATTAACATTTCCGGACACATCTGAAGGCTGCATAGCAATTCAATATATTCAAATAAAAAACAAGGACTAAGTGAAAGGGCATGGTCTAAATCAATTTTTTTGGGAACGAAAATGGGAAAGCTTCAGACTGCTGCTGCACCTTTTGGTTGCCATGGAAACCACCTGAATGACAGGCTAGCATCTACTCAAGCGGCAAACAGTGAAATAATGCATATAAAAAGCAGCAATTTGGGATTGTTTCACCACAAATAGTGTTGTCTTGTCCCCATTCATCATTCCCTTTTCTCTTCACCTTTGACCTACACAATTGTCCTGCACAAACAGGGTTTAAAATCCACTCCCCTGAGCTGTGATTAATAATAACATGTCTCCTTTTTGGTTTTTGTGCTAATGCCTGCAGATCCACGAGCAGCCAGTCTGCAGGTCAGCATGATTACATCACCCTGCATGTTGTAACTGTACATCAGAGACATACAGGTGAACGCCGGGGAGTGTTGAAATGTGCTAAACCAGGACCGTGTGGTATCATTTCGTGGCGTAAAGCTGCGGAATGTGGACTCACCTGAGCTGAAATGGGAGCTTAGCGCACAGCCGGTGCCGAAAAACACCGAGGACGCAGCCGCCAGCAGCACCAACATCATCTTTCACAGCGCAGCGAGGCAAAAAGACAAAAAAAAAAAGAAGCGAAAGAGAAAGCGAGGGCCGAGCTCAGAGGAGGGAACAAGATCTACTCGGCTCCATCTCTCCTCTCTGAACCGGCCTCTGGAGATCCGGACGCGCGTCGCTCCATTCCTCCGGATGCGCGCAAAATAACGCACATAGACTCACACAGGCCGAGGTCGCTTCTATTTCTTCTTTGTTTGGTTGGAGGTTGGTTTTTTGTTGTTGTTTTTTTTAAAACCCGAGATGTGGACTGAGGCTGAAGATGAGGAGGAAAGGGGAGGAGGAGGGATGTAAAGTCCTGCCTGGTAGCAGTTAAGTTGATCCGGAATTGAACCTCCTGTTTTTTGGCACCTGGATCTATCACCTGGGAGCTGCAGGTGACAAAATTTAAAAAGAAAAAAGAAAGAAAGAAAAAAAAACCGCACTTGTGCTGATGTGTAAATAAATACAAAAATTAATAGTTAAAAAAAACATATAGGGAGATGTTCAGGTCTGTGCGGGAGCTGTCCGAGGTGCTGACAGCAGGAGCGCCATCTTGCTCGGTAATGCGCCCAAATAGCACTGATGGAGCGGCTTTTTCTGCGCGGAGGAGGAGGAGGAGGTGGAAGAGGAGGTGGAAGAGGAGGGGGTCTGTTCCCCGGCTCTGGATTGGCTGCTGAGCCACTGCCTGCTACAGGACACATGTGCAGGGAGCTTTTTAGGAGCTGGCGCATCCCATCACCTGAGACTCCATCTGAGATTTTATCAGAGAATCTGCGTGAAAGGTTTCTTTTTTTTTACTGCCTGTTAAAGAGGGAAAAAATCGCTCATGTGAATTCTGTGATGTAATGCAGGGATATTATGGAGTATCTCCACTGTAATCCCACTGTTGAGACCTGCTGGATGAATGGATGGAGACCCCCTCCCCCACTACACTACATCCATCCTCTCCCTCTCTCTGTTTCCCGCTCTTCCTCTCCTATCTCCTCCAGTCTATTTTACTTCAGTCCAATCTCATCTCGAATGGGCTGAACCGGTATAATAGTGTCCGAAAAGAACCCTTAAATTTAAACTTCAAAGATTTTCTTTGTTGAGGCACAGAGTATACGTGATGAAAATATCTATATTTTAGCATAAAAGAGAGTAACCAAAAATGACTACAATCTCAACATCAACCCAATTTTAATGAAATCTTCTGGTGTAAAATACAGTCAAATACCCTCCCCCCAAAAAATACACACACAAAAAACCGGTTGAAGTATGAATGTTTTAACAAACTCATTCTGACAGCATGGCGTTGAGGAAGTTTGCGTGCAATTATCTGAGGGTCTGTTTTAAAAAGATCAATGTTTTCTTTGGAGTTAAAATTGCGTGGTGGTTTGGCCGTAATGGTGCCACTCGCTGGCCGCTTTTGGCCGACGGGCCTTATGTTTATGCCTTATCTAAGACCTTCTCTTTTCTACTTCCTGATTTATACCAAAAAAAAAAAGAAAAAAGAAGTGTGCTTATGTTACATCTCTTCTGGTTCGATGCAGATTATTAATCCCCCGTCGACTATCTTTTCTTCCTGCACTTCACACACGTCCTGTGATTGTGATTCAGAGCCACAGAAATGTCAGAAGACAGATGAAAAGACGTGTCGACGCACAAAAAGCATCCTTTGTTAGAAGCCGTTCCGTCCTCACTGTGCGCCCTGCTCTTTCATGGATGAATACTTATATAATCTTTCATATATTATTAATAGATGTACAGACTCGCTGACTTTCGATGTGAACACGCCATTAAAACAGAGCCAGGAACAAAATAAACAAACCAGAGGGATTAATCAGGTGAAGAGAAGTTTGGGCTGATAAAACCTCTCAAACATCTTTCTTCTACTTTTGATTCTTCCATCAGCTGACAGCAGGTCTCCAGAGTAATCATACTACCTTGTGGTCTTAAGTCATGCAGGGTCTTCTTTTTATATATATATATATATATATATATATATATATATATATATATATATATATATATATATATATATATATATATATATATATATATATATATATAAAGCTTAATTTCATGAAAAGTAGCTGTAGCGACACACAATACAAACAAGAGCCCTGCATTCACACTTTAATCAAATGAGAAAATACAAAAAAAAAGGTAATCTTATGTGTCCTTGTCATTAAGACCTGAAGATGTCTATGAAATCCTTCCTGTTGAGCTGATGTAATGTGAACATGGTGAAATATTTGAATTTAAAGCTGCAATGATTCAATTCACAACAAGTCTTTACATTTTTTTGTGTCAGTATTTTAGAATAACAGAACAATATACACACTCTTTCCTTTGGAGGTGCTATGATGTGGGATAAATCCAGATATAATTCAAATGACAAATGTTTTTGTTGACTTCTTCATGGATCCACACATGTACTCCAATGTTTCAACTTATTTGGATTCCATTACAATTGTTTCTAAAGAATAAAAAAAAAAAACAACAACTTATCCTTCAATAAAGCAGTAAAAACATTTTTTTCTAAATGTTCCAACATTTTACTGAAATGAGATCATTCAAAGATCGAAAGAACTACTTTTAAAATGTTCAATACTATTAAATGATAAAAATCCGATTCTTATTGTAACTGCATTCGTTGAAGTAGATTTGTAGCTTTAATATCTCACTGGACTTCAACACAATTATATTTGTATTACGCCCAATACAACACTGTCCTTTCAAGGGACTTTTACAAAGAACAACCCAGATCTATTGACAATAGATAACAGCAATGATAATAATTAGATTCCTTCATAGACTTTTGTAACATACAATTCAGTTCAAAGTACCTGCATCCTTTGATTAAAACATGAAGTCAGTATGCAAATGACCTTTTTAAGTAGAGATTAGTTTTACTTACAGGTTACTTGAAAACACAGTCACACTGCAGTCCTTCCTCCTCGCTCTGTCCTGGAACAAACTGTGGCCCGTCTTTATTTATGCTGCATGAAGAGCCTGTGATGTGCCGTCTGACTGGAAGCTTCTCAGGGAGATGCCCGAACATGTGGAGTCCCTGTCTCTGCATGCCTCCATAAACCCGCCTCCTCCACATATCTGAATGCACTTAAGCCTCATCGCTCTCACTAATGCGTCTGATGGCGAGGAAGGTCGGAGGCTGCGTGTCTACAAGCACCAACATGTAACGAGATGCTCGGCGAGTCCTTCACTGCTCATTTTGTTTAAGTTAAACTGGACAATTTCAGACCGACTGTGACATAATATACCAAACTCCTTTATAGTGCACGAGAGCAGCTTTACACTCATTCATCCCGCAATACAACTCCTTACATTACCCGTCCGCTGTTACTTATGAGAACGTCTACTTTACACTGAGGACCCATTTACACAACAAAGTTACGGGTGAAAATACATCACTTTTTTCTTCGAAATGTCAAATTCAATAACTTCTGTGTCAGTCGTTGTTAATTTGCTTATCTATATGTTTTTGTCTGGAAAGTGCTGCTCAGGCTCATCTGGTTCTGTGGTTAGATGGTGTTTGTATCGGTGTGGAAACTGTAACTGTTACATGTCATCAACAAGGGGATTGTCCCCTCCAGCCCCCATTATATGTTTGGGAACTGAATGATTGAAGCTGACTCCAGTAAAACTTTACAACAGCTTAACTTTGACTAAGTGACTTTGACGTTCTGTCCTCAGAAGAAAGACCCCGGTTTGACTCTCAGACTCTGGACCCCTATGTGAGGAGTTGCATGTTCTTCCTGAGCATGGCTTCACCCCACAAAATTCATCATGAGAGTTATTATTGACAGTTATTTGGCTGATTATGTGTCTATGTATGTGCTAGCCCTGCGATGGATAGAAGATATATTTATTCCAGAAACATTTCAGGGAATCTACAACCTGCAGGTTGATCCATGCCGCGAGGAGCTGACAGCAGATGAAACATGAGGAGATGATGATGTGTGGAAGGAGACGGTCTGTGTTTACCTATTTTTGGACAGTAGATGTTTCTCTGACATAACATTCCCTCTAAATCTTTTTCATTTCTACCGCCTCCACCTCCTCCTCCTCCTCCTCCTCCTCCTCATCTCCTTCATGTTTCACTGTCTCCTCACGTCACTTTCCAGCCTCTGATAAACTGCCTTGCATGTCTGCCGTTTCCCTGGAAACAGGAAGGAGAGAGGAAGTTGGATTTGTGGTGTGGAATGTTTTCCTCTCATTTCACGTGGAAAGTGACGAGCGCCGCATTATTAATTCCTAAAGACAGAGAAGAAGACACAGAGAATGCAAAAACGGAGAAATCACCAACTCGACTTGTCGCCTGATTAAACAAACCGGCATCAGTAGCTCCTGCAGCATGTCGGCCGCCATTGTTGTTGTTAAGTGATGTCACAGAGGCTCTCAGGGTTACTGGGTCGAGAGATGACAGTGACATCATCGTTTTGGGCAAATGTGCATCTGGAACCCGTTCTCAAAGCAACACTGTTTTCAGGCCACGCCTTGTGGATGATCGGGCCAGAAACCATGCAGTCCCATGAAACGGCGTTCTCGTGTTGACAGGGCCTGAGGCAGACAACCACACACACACACATATTCACACCTCGGGGCAATTTAGGACAATTGAGCTCGCATGCATGACTGTGGGAGGAAACACTGCAGGGAAACAGTTAAATGTAATTCAGAAGTGGCTTTTATAATTTGAGTAAGAAGTAAAGTCATTTAGTTTTGTAAAGTCAATAAAAGTTAACATTGAGTAACATTCAATTTTATAGACATGTACTGTATGTTTTAAGTGTAGGCCCGTCTATAAGTACTAAACAGTAAATATATTCCACTACTTTTCACAGCAGTCACTGTAACGAATTAGCGTTACTCCTGTTAATCTCAGTAGATTTAACTCTTTAACCTGTGAAGCAGAGCCTGGAAACACAATCATATGACAAACCAAATCATAGCTTTTCCAAATCCAGCACAACCCGTCTGCGGAGGAGGAGGAGGAGGAGGGAGCTCCTCACAGGCCTGTGAAAGAATGAATGGAAGGTAATTAGAGGACAGACATGGAGAGTCATTAGGAAGTCTAAATGTTTCTGTGTGTGTTGGTGTGCGACTTTCCTCCGAGTCCTGCAGGCACAAACAAAGCCCACAGGGGAGGATCAGTCACAGACGTACAGTAAGAAACTCAGTGGAGCCGAAGATCAGCTGGGAAACACAAAACACTGGAGCCGTTTAACACCAGACTGTCACAGACACGGAAAAAATAAAATAAAATTACAGCTTCTCTTTTGTCGCCTCTGGAAGCAGCAGATTGTCCATTTGTGGAATTATACCTCAAAAACTAGTTTTCTTTGTTTACAAGCTGCCAAACTGTGTTTTATCCATCCATTACATGAACCATCCTCCTCCTAATGAATCCAATAAAGTTATACTCTGCATTTTGATTCATCCATTCCATCACGTCACGCGTGCTTTACCTTAATGCGGACCATTTCAAAGCCACACTATGTGATCTCTGCTGTTTAAAATGCACATTTTGCCCCCCTTTGCATCCGCACGTGGGACATTAAGACCAAATGAAGTGTCACACCTCGTTTGGAGCTTTAAATGCTCCTTCACATGCATTCAGCTGCGAAAACTGATATTGACAAAAGCCAGCGAACAAAAAACAACAGGAACGATGGAGTGACTAGTATTTGTAAGAAAACTTGATTAAACCTGCCACGTTTTAACGTGCTAGCAGTGTAAATAAAGAGAGTTTCAGTGACAAATGAACAAAGACAAAACATAGGTGTCGGTGTGAGGGAGGTGCAATAAGCTAAATTTGAGCAATCCTCAAGAGAAACAAAGTCATATGATTCTATACTAAATTTATATGGACATTCTTCCGCGCTAATCCACCACGCTAATGCGTGATGCCTCCTCTGAATACGTCTTCACAGAGTCCATTTCAATTAGGCTTGCAGATTCGTCCTCCAGCACCCGATTCAGGGAGTTTAATGGGATTAATTACACTTTGCTGCATGTCAGAGCTTGAGCAGCTTTATTTTTTTTCCCCCTCCATTGACTGCTCCTCTGTGACATGTAGACATCACGCTGTGTAATCAGCCAGTGTTAGAAACAAAAGAAGTGCGGGGGATTAAACCTTCAGATCAATGGTGCGAGAGCAATTGACGCCAAGTGACACGTTATGTTTCAGAAAAGTTAAGCGTTAACAGGGCAACATTCTGAAAAAGATCTCCGTTTACATGGAAACGGCAGAAATGATAGCGCAAATTCCAAATTCCATGCAGAGGCAGGGTGTTTTCGAAAAGTTCCACCTGGAAAGACGTTTCCCAAAAGTACTAGCCGACCCTCAGAGCAGGACTGCACACGAACCGACGAGCTTCAACAAACCTCCTCCATGAAACTCCACACAGCATCTGTGGTGATCACTCATGTGTGTATTCGAGCTTCCCTGCTCGTTTTATGCACAAGCTAGCGCACACAGCCCAGTTATGTAACCTCGTAGTTTCTTTCTGATGTCTCTCCGCTCTACGCCTCCTTTGTGAGGCCGTAAACCTGATTACCTGCCTGCTGGCAGGGCGAACCGATTCATCACGTATCTCTGATTTCTGATCAAAGAGCCGATGCTGATGTGTCCGGGACAGCTGAGGCTCTTTAGTCGAGGGTTAGCCGCAGATGCCAAGAGTTTATTATCTGTGTCTGGTGCTCGGCCGCAGGAACAGCACATACGTCACCACCACATGACAAAAGATCCCATTTCTGTGTCCTGAACACAGAAATATAACTGTGCAGACTATTGTATGTACAGTGCAAAGTATTGGAGCAAGGATCCTGCAAACAATATTTCATTTGTGCATTTGCAATCTGCTGTTTTTGTGACAAATGTGAAGAAGAAATAACAAGGGAAGAAGTAACTTGTCCTGCACCGTTGGGAGCACGCACACAAAAAGCACATCAAAACGTGTGGGGAATTTGGAAATAGTGTGCCGTGACTTTTGTGAATGATTCAGCAAACCATTTCTGCAGATATTGCAAAAGGCTGGAAAGTGACGCATGACAGTTTGAGTACGGACAAAATCATTTAAAGTTAAGTGTTTGATAAAGCTGTAATGCTCCAGTATCACTGCGGAAAGCTTTCTTTTTATTCAAACACTGAAAAAAGCTTTGTGGAGTCTGTAGATCTCCACCGGTCGACTTCAGACCAAGCCTCTCTAAACCAACTGCACTGCAGCTCCTACAACCTCCCTCTGGATCTGGATCAGACTTTTTTTTTTTTTTTTTTTTTTTTTTTACCAAACATGAAACACAAAGAAATCAGACGTGCAGGAGCCGTGTCTCAACTCTCCAGGTACAGAATTAAATTTTTACTCGCTCTAAGCTTCTATTCTTGTTTCGGTCACGGCTCAGAGCTGAAAAGTGAGTTCATTTTCTATTTAGAGTTCATGGAGGATGCAGGTGTACTCGATGTGTGCTGTTGTACTGAACCATTTGGATGTAGAGTAAGTCAGTGACGACATGGCGGGTTAGACATCCGTCAACAGAGGTGTTCGTCAAAGATGTTTCGGAGAAATTCGCTGACGTAAACCTTCTGGTTTCTGTTTTTCTGCTCATTCAACCACCGTCTAATCTCTTACAATCTAAACGTAATGTCAATTTTAATCAAAACCTTTGTGTAAAATACAGAGAAATGTCCCCGTGAAGGAATATCACTGAGTATTCTTGAAGCCTCCTTCTGCTTCTTTCCCATCTGGCTCTATTTATTTCTATACAAGGCCACCGCTGACTTCATCTTTCCTGTATATGAGAGACCCCGGCTGAGGGAGGGTCCAGGAAATGGACCAGACCTTTCGACTGGTCTACAATCAATAACTGGTAAAGATTTCCACTAAGTCAGCTTGGTTTTCTCCGGCCTATCAGTCAAAATACGCAGTTGATTTTGCTCATCGCTTGCAGAACTAAAACAAAGTGGTCTCGTTCCGTCTGTTCTTCATGACCTCTGGCCGGCGAGGAAAGCAGCGTTTTCATCTTGATGCGAGCGGTTCTTGAAGTGCAAATGTTGTTAAGAGGACTGGGGAGGGAAGGAGTGATGAAACAGGCAGGGGAAGAGCAGCAACACTCAGATTTGTATGTCGAGTCGCGTCAGCGGTTGTTTTCACCTCCTGTGCTGCACTCTGTTCAAAGTGACTCACTGCGTGCAGCACAGACTCCTGCAAACGAGTCAAGTAACGTGATATTCATACTGAAACGATGACAGATCGTGGGATCAGTGACATACATGAGTAACCCTGCTGGGATCGACGACAGGGATGATTAACAAGGTCCGGTAAACAGCAGCTGCTTGCTAAAGGTTTGGAGTGAAAAATAGCGATTATTCCTCTTCTTTATTGTGTGATTAAAGCCCCTATTTACGATGACTGGGGTGCAAATGTGCAGTAGCAGCATTTTTGCCATCTGCATGGATGGAGCCAAAAAAGTTGTGTTTTCAGTGGCTCTGAGGACTGTTGTCGTGGAAACAGACCAGCAAAATGCAACTAAAGTTTAACTAGAAATGGGGCTTAAAAGCTGCGGTTAAATGCAATAAAGTAGAATGGGAAAAATAAGATTGTGATCTGAACATACCAGGAGTTGTATCTTTGTTCAAGTTGGCTCTCTGCTGGTTGGTTTGCTGTTCTGCTGAGAAACGTGGCCTCCCTCTACCTGTGCCTTCCTCTTCCTGTCACCTATGCCCTCGACATATACAACCTGTGTCTAATTATCGCCACCAAGTGTCCAAATACTGCAACCAAAAAAGCTGCCAGAATAAGCAGAAGTGGTGACTTACTACTTCCTATGTTGGAAAATGGCCCAGAACACTGTAAGCAAGCATTGCTGTGATGAACCTCAGAATAATGTGTTGAATGTTTGACATCAAAAAGCTTCCATAGCAGAGGATGGTTTCGATCCATCGACCTCTGGGTTATGGGCCCAGCACGCTTCCGCTGCGCCACTCTGCTACACGACAGACGTACAATTACAAATTGTTTCAAAGGAAGGGACGTTTATAGTTGAAGCACTGTTTATTCCTTGATGTCCGTGAATGCACCACGGTTTGAGTTCATCAGCGGTTCCATGGTGTAATGGTTAGCACTCTGGACTCTGAATCCAGCGATCCGAGTTCAAATCTCGGTGGAACCTGGCTTTTCACACACCAAAAGGCACAGCTTAAGACCCATATTTATCCTACACTTAACACAAAAAACATAAGTAATGACAAAAACCTCTGTAAAAACCTCCTCTAAAACAACGATTCCACATTTTCCTTATTGTTATAAAAAAAAACAGTTTGTCAGGTGAGTGGAAGTATTATTCACATTAACTACATGTCCATGAACGCATCACTGATTACATATGCATATCTTTATCCAATGCTAACTTCCAAATTAAAAAAAAGGAAAAATGACCTACTTACTCCATCTTATGTTTGAAAAGGGGCCCATACCAGTGTCAGTGAGCATTGCTGTGATGCGCCTCGTCATAAGCATTAGTCAGAATAATGTGTTGAATGTTTAAAATCTTGCTTCCATAGCAGAGGATGGTTTCGATCCATCGACCTCTGGGTTATGGGCCCAGCACGCTTCCGCTGCGCCACTCTGCTACACGACAGACGTACAATTACAAATTGTTTCAAAAGGAAGGGACGTTTATAGTTGAAGCACTGTTTATTCCTTGATGTCCGTGAATGCACCACGGTTTGACTTCATCAGCGGTTCCATGGTGTAATGGTTAGCACTCTGGACTCTGAATCCAGCGATCCGAGTTCAAATCTCGGTGGAACCTGGCTTTTCACACACCAAAAGGCACAGCTTAAGACCCATATTTATCCTACACTTAACACAAAAAACATAAGTAATGACAAAAACGTCCTCTAAAACAACGATTCCACATTTTCCTTATTGTTATAAAAAAAAACAGTTTGTCAGGTGAGTGGAAGTATTATTCACATTAACTACATGTCCATGAACGCATCACTGACTACATATGCATATCTTTATCCAATGCTAACTTCCAAATTAAAAAAAAGGAAAAATGACCTACTTACTCCATCTTATGTTTGAAAAGGGGCCCATACCAGTGTCAGTGAGCATTGCTGTGATGCGCCTCGTCATAAGCATTAGTCAGAATAATGTGTTGAATGTTTAAAATCTTGCTTCCATAGCAGAGGATGGTTTCGATCCATCGACCTCTGGGTTATGGGCCCAGCACGCTTCCGCTGCGCCACTCTGCTATTTGAGAGACGTGTAATTACAAAGTATTCAAAAAGGATGCGACGTTCATAGTTGAAGTTTTGTTAATTCCTTGATGTCCCTGAATGCACCACAGTTCGGCTTCATCAGCGGTTCCATGGTGTAATGGTTAGCACTCTGGACTCTGAATCCAGCGATCCGAGTTCAAATCTCGGTGGGACCTGACTTTTCGCTTACGAAAACTTGTGCTCATGAACATTCACTGTAGAAAATAGAAAAATTAACTCACTCAGTTGCTTATAAAGACCCATATTTATCCTACACTTAACACAAAAAACATAAGTAATGACAAAAACGCTTATATTGCTTATAAAGCCTGATTTTCCCGATCACAAACCATTCTGTTGGCTGAAAACAACAAAACTAATTGTAAAATTAATTCACATCTTTAAAAAAAAAAAAGTCCTCAGAGACTGAAGCGATAAAATCAAACTTAGTTTTAGTAATTTAAATAAGTAATTTTCAGGCCTTTGTAATATGGACAGAAATACAAACATGTGGACAGACAAATAATGGGTGTATAGAAATTGTGCTTCATATCATGTACACGCGTACGTGTGTGTATGCATTGTGTGTGTGTGTGTGCATGTTGCTTCCTGTTCCTAAAGACAAACCACAGGGGGCTCCATGTGATCCAAACACTACTTTTATCAAGTTGCGAAGGGCCTCAGCGGGACCGCCTCAGTCACAATCAACACACGCTACACGATCAGTCAGTAAAAAAATCAGCTGGCAAATCATCTCCTTCAGGTATGTACACATTGAAAAAATAACTCTTTATTTCTAGGAATCAGGAGTCGGGTCGGGTGGGGAGGGGGAGGGGGAGGGTGGCTTGTTAAGACGTGCTGTGGAGTTCAGCTGCCTCGTTTCTCATTGTTAAAAACAAACTAAACCAATCAAAGCTTGGATTTCTTCCTCTCACATTAGAAACTGTACATTCTTCATCATATATTAACATTCATTCCAGTGTGATGCAGGAACCCAAAATTACAACCATAAAAATCAGCGCGTGGGAATAATACTGAAGAAGTTTTAAGAGTGTCCTTCATAGGCTGATGATCTGCGGATCCTCCATTGGGAGCAGCACTGAGCGGGGGTAGAGTAGGTGGGTGGGGGATTAGAGGGTGGGGGGGGGATGTCACAGGTCTTTATAAGTTGCTGAACAGCTCGTTCCTCTTGCTCCAGTCCATCTTCGGGGCTTTCTTGGCCTCTCGTTTCTTCTGGGCTCGTTCCCTCGCTTCAGCCAGAGACAGACCCAGACCCAGGCTGTCGCTCACCTCGGGCTCCCTCTCCCTCTCCCTCTCCCTCTCACTCTGTAACACACACACACACACACACACACACACACACACACAGGTCAGTTCATGTCACCTCGGGAGGGGGGGCACTCCGCTGACTGAGGGGCGACAGTTACCTGTGGAGGCAGGGAGCTGCTGGAGGAGGCGCTGGAGGCCGAGGGGCTCAGTTTGGGCGTCGCCTCCTTCACATGTTCCTGTGACACACACACACACACACACACACACACACACACACACACACACACACACACACACACACACACACACACACACACACACACACACACACGTCTCTTCAAAACACTTCAATACAGTTCCATCTGTTTCGAAATATGTTGCCATAGCAACCCATAGTGTAAAAATACGAGATTTTCTCTCTTCTTTTTTTTTTTTTAAATGTAATGAAATAACTTAATGGAAGTTAGTCAGCTGGTTATTTTACACTACTGAAGTTGGAATATTAAAATTCTTGTAATGTAAAAACGGATAATAAATAAAATGGATTTTAATGGAAATAACAGATTTGTGGTGCAGTTTTTTTTTTTTTAAACAGTCGTAATTAATTCATTATGGTTGTTCATCTGTTGCATATTATTACATTGTCATGGTTTAAAAAAAATGTGTACATGTCTTGCTAATCCTTCTTTGATTCAGATTTCGATTTCCTGTGATTTTTCATTGATTTTCTTCGCCCTTCGTCACTCAAAGGAGTGTGTTTGCGTGGTTCTTCCAGTAGGGGGCAGCAGAACTGAGGTGTGGACGTGATTTTGGACCTCCTCTCTTTCAGCCTGTCTTCGCTGCTCACGGCTGCAAAACCTCAGCAGCCGCACATCTGTCACGCACGCGTTCGAGCCCCTCTGATCACAAACACCGATTAAACTTATCACCACATTTTGGTTTTTTTTTAAAAACCACAGTGGACATTTACAGAAAGATTCTCTAAGGTTTCCAGAAATGACAAATGTCCTACATTTTTAGGTCAAAGCTGTGGTTGAACTGCGTTAGATCTGTTTTTCTCACTATAATAACCATGTTCACTATTATAACCATGTTATTTAATGTTATTTAATAAGATGCATCATGTTTGACATGTTTACTTTAAACCAATTTGAATTTTCAGTGGCACATTTATCTCCATTATGTTAGCTTTAATTAATGTTGTTGCAGAGTCTCTAAGTTTGTGATTATCATGGTCAGTTGTGTCTTTTACACTGAAAGTCTCTCGGAAATCCTCATGACTGGGTTTGTGTTTTAATAGTTATGTTTTATTTGTACCTCTGTGTGTGAGACGCTGCACTTTGTGGATTATCCTTCGTTAGTTTGTCGCCGGTCCAGGAATTAGGGCCGAGTGCAGAGTTATGTAATAACGAGTGAATGAGTGATTGTTGTGGAGAATCTGCCCGCATGTGTGTGAACGTTGCTCGTTAGCCGCCTCATTAGCATAATCCTAAACTTTAAAGCCAGCGCAATCCCATGATCCTCCAGGGTGGGGGGGGGGGGGGGGGGGGGGGTTTCCATGGTGATCGGTCAGCCACAATGTCACCAGAGGGGCAGAAGGAGGAGGAGGAGGAGGAGAGAGAAGAGGTGGGGAAGAGGAAGAGCAGGGGGAGAAGCAGGAAGAGGAGGATGAGGAAGACAAGGAGGCTCCTCCTACTCCTGATAAACTGTTTCTGATCATCACAGGATCGTTTCAGCGGTTTCTTAAAACGTCTGGACGAGCAAACGGAAATGTTACAGCTGCTCCTCTATAAACATCTCCTCCTCAGTTTTTCTTTAAGAGCACGCTGATGAACATATAATAACGTTACAGTTGAATTGTGACGTCATGGTGCCTAAAAAAAAAAAGACTAACACTAATATTTTGTGGCCAGTTTGAAGAGAGCGGAGTCCAGACTGACTCAGTGCGCCATCTAGTGGCACAAAGTGGTCTTACATGACAAGCTATCATCGATTTTTTTAATTCACAAACATCCCGCCAGGTTTCTTCCACTGTCTTCACATTCAAAAATCTCGATCTACGTGACGAGAGGTCACACAACCTTAAAACAATGTGAGTTTTTATTAACGTGGCCAGTGGTGCTCACCTCCTCCGCCGATGCAGGTTCAGGCAGCGGTCCTGCAGGGAGGAGAAGCACACAACACGCTCAACACACTCCGACTTTAAACCAAATGTAAGGACGCAGCAGTGTGTGTGTGTGTGTGTGTCGTACCTCTGACGTGCTGCTCGCCGGGCACGACGTTGCACCTGCTGAAGAACTCCTCGGCTTCGGTGTCGACCACCAGCAGCTTGGTCTCGTCTCCTCCGGCCTTGATGATCGCCACGACCTCGGAGTGCTGCATGCCGATCACAGACGTGCCGTTCACCTGAGGACAAACGCAGACGGTGACTCGCGTCGTCCCCGTACGAAAGGGTTCACGTTCAGAGCGGTGAAGACATTGAAAAGTGGACGTTCTCGATCACTTTGTGGCTGTACTAATGGAGGCATTACCCTCATGGGCTGTAAGACTTTAGTGTTTTATTGAAACTTCAGTGAAGATAACGATTTTTAAGATTTTAATGTTTAATCAAATTCCTCAGCATAACATTAAATCTCTTATCTTATCTATGATACTTATCTTCATTATTTGTTTTAATGCATTCCTTTCATTTCTTCTAAAGCTTGAATGTATTTCTTTTATTCTGTATTTCTTTCATTTCTTTGTAAAGCACTCTGAATTGCCTTGAGTTTGAATGGTTAGAAATAAACTATAAAAAACCTTGCCTTAGCAACACTCTGGCCATTAATTGTTTTGTTTGTTTTTTTGACTGTTTTTCTCATGTATTGTTGTAAATCTAATCATTTAACATTTCAATATTTTTATTTAAATTTTTTTAATAGAATATTGTAGTAGTTTTTAATTGAAATACCTTTTTCAATTATGCATTTGGTAAATTATATATTTCATATTCTTTTCATGTTTAAAATGTTGTTACATGTTCAATTATTCAAATAGCTTCAATTTTTGAATTTTGATACATGCACAATATATAAAATAACAATCAAATTATTAAAATTAAAATAACTAAAAAAGTGAATACTATTTTTACATTATAGTATTTTTTTTATTTTATTTCCGGTATTAGCATTATGAATGAGGACCTGTGTCCTGCTGAATCGTTTGCCTCTGAGAGCATCTCAGTGACGGTACGAGCGCCGGGCGGTGCTGTTTGTTCAGGACCACTCCGGGCTGGAGGCGAAGGAGCCGAGGGAGATAAGGGTGTGAGGAATTCCTGTGGGAGGATGTCCAGGAACCTGAGCGGTACCAGACGGCTCCCTGCTCGCACCGCGCTCTTCCTCCTCCTCCTCCTCGGCACCACAGACGCGCTAAGTGGATTAAATCTGACCCGAAGGCTTCGGCCTGGCCAGAGAAGGGGAGGAGCGTGCACGTGCAACGTGCACGTGCGCTACGCACACTCCACATACTGCTGCGACTCAGGAACTCAGCTGGCCCACTCGTGTAAGAGGATTACAGCTGATGCAGCAGCACAACAATACACAGGGGGGGTGTGTGTGTGTGTGTGTGTGTGTGTGTGTGTGTGTGTGTGTGTGTGTGTGTGTGTGTGTGTGTGTACCTGGATGATCTTGTCCTGGGCTCGGAGCCCGGCTCTCTGCGCGGGGGTGTCGTCGTCCACGGCCCGGATGAACTGACCCGGCCGGGACTTCTCACTGTGCAGGTTGAAGCCGTAACCTGTGGAGCCTTTTCTCAGGACGCAGAGGCGAGGCCGCAGACCGTCCTCCTGCACGCACACACACACACACACAAGGACACACACAAAATCAGCATGTCTTCAAAACAACACAAAAAAAAGGTACTATATTCCATTGTAAGAGCAGCAGCATTATAAGCCAACAGCAGCATTAAGAGTAGCAACAGCAGAATTAGTAGAAGAAAAATCAACATTAACAGAAGAAACAGACCAGTAGCACAAGCAACAGTCAATTGAGAGAAGCAGAAGTGGGTGGCATTAGCACTAGATGTACCAAGAGTAGAGCTATTAGGCAACAATAGCATTAATAGTAGCGACATTAGTAGAAACATTGACATTAATTGCAGAAAAAGTAACAATAAAAGTGTCATCACGAGCATTAATAGTAGCAGCATTAGTATCAATCGTATAAAAGTAACAACAACAACATTGATTGTAGCAACACTGCCTGTAATGGCTACATTAGCATTATTGTTGAAGAAAATAGGAACAGTAAATCAAGAGTAGCAGCAGTGTTAGCATTAGCAGTAGCATTAGTAGCATTAGCACACCTCGCCAACGAGGAACTGAAAGTTTTTTTCTTGAGTTTCACTTCAAGAGCCTCTTTTTGTTACTTTGTTACCAAGTTGGAAACAAACAGACCAGTCGGGTTATTCAGAGGAAGAGAAAAGTAAACGTTTGTATCGGTAACGGGCACAAGGTTTCAGATTGTTTCATCTCCACACAGGTGGAAGAACATGTCGTACTCAACATTGAAGCAATCAGATCAAGGTTTTCAAGAAGAAGAAAGTTTGGAATGAGTCAGATCTCTTATTTTTCAGTGTCTTTAGGACGCCTTGAATTGCAGCAGAGTTTTCCAGGCGGCTTCCACACCGACGTCCCGTCTACAGGATGTGTTGGATTGAGACTAAACGCAGTGCTTGTGGCCGGTGATAATCCTGCTTCAGTGTTTAATCCAGAGTGCAGGTGAAGGTGAAGTCTGAACATTTAACTCTAATCACCTTCCCTGATCACTTGTTTTAACTGCTGCAGGTGGCTGGGCAGGAATATCTCCTATTTATTGTTGAGACTGTGGTTTAACTGTTGTAATTTTCAAAATACTTCCGAAATTCTAATTAAACCCCCCCCCCCCAAAAAACCAAACAAAACCCCTACAACCACGCAGTGTTTTTTCTTAATAATGCAACAAACTCAAACCCAGCTCCGGCAAGTCCCGACTCCTGTCCTTTCTCCTCTGGAAACTTTGTGACGGTAGATCTGAGGCTGTGGACAACTGTGCCTTCTTCAGCCTCAAGAAAAATCCATTGCTTAACCAGGCTCCATTCACTGCTGCAGCCATCGCGCTTTTGCAATGCTGCATTCAAGTCCGGCTCGGAAAATCGCCTCCTCTTCCACTCCTTACAGTCACGAGGATGCGTTTAGGTACCGAAACATGGTACCGTTTTATTTTACGTGAATCGGTACTCGGAAAGTACCAACGAATTCAGTACCCCTCCCTAATGGTGCTAGCCCGAGACGTTTCATTTAAATGGTTGAACGTTTAGGAATTATAATGTTGTAAAATGTTACTTTAATTGTACCCATAATGTGACCAAACTGTCAATACAAAAAGAAAGAAAGAAAGAAAACAACAACACATCAGTGTAACTGGAAGTCATCTTAAGTTGAAAAACAAACCAGCCATTTACAGGTCGATTTGTGTTGTTGTACCAGTTTGTGCCACAAGGTAGTGTAGTGAGTCATTAATCCTTCTTATATCAATATAAATACTACATAATCAGTGAAAGCGCTGAGGAGCTTTAGAAGCTTTCATTTAGAAATCGATGGTAAAAACCGTGTAGGTAAACACTTCTGCTGGTTAAAGTTTAAATCAGTTGGAGTTTCGTAACAGTTTATTCCCATTTCTTGGCACAGACCGGCTTCATTATCCATGTGAGAGAACAGGATCTTTAACCTCTTGATGACAATGTGCTGCGAGAACACCTGAGGACATTGATAAGGGAATAAAAACAGCTCCGCGCCCTTCGGTAGCTCATCCAACACTTGATAAACCTGCTGCTATCTGCCCAACATCCTCGGCTATCAGTGGCCACCTGTCAGTGATTCAGGGTCCAATGAGCGGTGCAGACTCAGCACTGAGTCAGCCGCTCCCTCGTCCACATGTCCACACTTAAGACAGCGGGGTGACGATTTCTGGAACGCCCTGCGTGAGTCACCCGGTGAACCTGAGAAGGCCCGCGAGGTGATGCTCCTGTGTTTTGTGACAAAGCCCAGAGCTGATAATGAGGGCAAAACAGCCGATGCATCAGCTAAGGAAGCTGGAAAGTGCCCGACATGGCAACGGGTTTTTTGGAGAAGAACATATACAGCATGAATAGTAAAAGGTATCCCATCGTCACGATTTAACAAACTGTTGGGTCTACTGGGATTTCCATGCGGCCAACACAGGAGAGTGGAGAGGCTGGTTGGACATGATGGAACGACGAGAAGAACTCAAAGAACCAGTGTTTCCTCCCACTTCCAACCAAGGTGTGCAGAAGGCCTCTCTGCCGTCAGCCAACAGGAAACTGAGGCTGCGGTTCATATGTTTAAACGCTATGAGAGCTCGGGTCCATCAGTGCTTCACCTGCTGCCGGGGGAAGACTTTCTTGACACGCCTCCACACTCTGCCAGACGATTATTGCTGATCCCTTTATGATCTTCTGATCGAGCCTTCCAAAGATCAAACCACCCGAGACAGTTTATTTGGAGCATGTCTCTAAGTTCACTGTACTTATAAATCACTGACACCAAGAATAAAGAGTTCAGATGGTAAAAATGCTTAGAGTTACCCAATGTTTTACTCCAGTGTGTGTATATTTAATATGCTGGAGAAAGAAAAACAACCCAAAAAACCCACATTCTTATGCTCAACCACGCTCTTCTAAAAATCGCGCAACTTTGACATAGAGTTTAAGGAGTTTTTTTTTCCTCCGAAGCTCTCAGATTCATCTGTGTATTAATGCTGAGTAGTCTGTAGTATTTTAAGCACAATCAAGTAAAATACACCAAAAAATGCATTAAAAATCTACACAAAATCAAAATGAAGGATTCTCTCATCCAGATTTACCCAGAAGCCCACCAGTGTTGACTTGACAACTGGACTAATGGAGCTTGTTGTGTTTCTCTAGAAACCCAATCAATTCAACACAAGTGTTGATATGGTATTTAATTTAATCTGATCAGTCATGGGCTGGGTGAATACTGCTCGTCCGTCTAAAGGTTTGCTAATCTGCATGGTTATTATTCCCCTCTTTTTTGGACCTTGAAATTAACTATCTGGTTTCAGAGTTGACCTTTGGCTGCAATAAAAACAAAGACACTCAGAATGTGCACATGCCAGATGATGCTCCTCGTGTGTGAAGGTTGCATAACACTTGTGTGCAAAGGTTTTAGTGTGTAAATGCCAATCTTGGTTCCTGTCCTCAAGCATTACTACTCCTCTCTTATGCACAACGGCAGTGACTGGATACCTGCGACTGGACAGCACCATCATAATAATAACAGGACAAGAGGCAATCGGGGCCTGTGATTGGTTGAAGGACAGACCAAGCTCCAAAAATATATGAAATAATCAAATCATATGAGAAGAAGAGCTGCAGTACTTTAGGACTGAAAATGTTTCTCACCTCTTCGAGTTCTGTTTCTTGGTATTATAGAGATTAAACTAAATAATAATATTTTACTATAGGAGAATATGGTTAGTGTGGTTGCCCGTATAACATTCAAGCCTCTTGATATGGTCAGAGATGTTCACGATTTTTCTGGATATAAAGGTGCAGAACTAAGTTTTGATGGAAATGAAAACACATGTCAAGACAAACTAGCAGGTTTTCACATCTTTATGATTTCTATGTCGATTGTGCTTTTGTTTTTTTTGCCACGTAATCTCCAATTTTGTTGCTGCTGGCGGCTGTGAGCCAGTCACATAAGGTGAGCGAGTACCAGTTAATCCTTTTAATGCGCCGTGGGGCAAACGGAGAATCAGCCAACACAGAACCAACTTCGGTCCTCCGTCAGACCTTTATTCCCCTGGTTCTCTCAGGACGGGGAGAATTTCAGAGGTGGCATCGCTCTCTCTCTCTCTCTCTCTCTCGCTTTCTCTGCAGAAGATCATTCATGTTTGCTTCACACTGGGCCCTGAGGTCCGGGCGTGGTGACAGCACCCAGCGGGGGGGGTGGGGGGGGTGGACGGATAATGAAAAGGAGGCGAGGAGAAGCTCGGGCAGAATGCCAGGCTAAAAGTCTCCTTCAGTTCAGGTCCAGGGCTTGATGTGTGGCAGTTTTCTGTGTGTTCATCAGACTCAACTTCTACATGCACGACTTCCTTTGGTGGCGTTTGAAAGCCACAAACAGTACGAGTCAATAGAGACACTTGTGAACAATCCAATTGTGTGCATGTGAGGCCTACTTTCTGATCTCCAGGGTTTATTTGCATGCACAGGAAACCACAGCATCAGAAGAGCCCCACACACACACACACACACACACACACACACACACACACACACACACACACACACACACACACACACACACACACACACACACACACACACACACACACACACACACACACACACACACACACACACACACACACACACACACACACACACACACACACACACACACACACACACACACACAGTGACTGCAAGCGCTGCATGACAAAAACAGCGGTGGGTAAAGTCCAGAGCTGAATCTGCTTGGCAATGCAATCTGTCGCCATGGCAACCGGAGCTGCGTTTCCTGCGCTTACTTTCACATCAGGGGCTTTCTGAGGGAAGGCATGGCTCCTTTGCTCTATGGAATCAGTTATAGTATAAACATTTTTTTTTTTTGATCGGTGACTGAACACAACTGGAAAATTATAGCGTTTGTTTTGATGAATGACGAAGAAAACACACAAAACCAATAATTTTTTTATTTTATAAAGGCTTTTCAGATGATATGAAGTTTTATCTTAATAGTTAATGATGTTAATGTTCAGGTCTATTCTAAAGTTTTTAACGAACGCGCCTGTTCCTATGCAGTACGACGAAGGTGACAGTAAATATTTTTGTTCCTGGGCTCAGCACTTTGTTTTGCTTCCCAACAGCTGAGTCAGGTGAACGGAGTTAGCCCCGGAGCTACGATCGACTTCAGACCGGAAGGAGGACTCTCCAGTGTCCCGTTAATCTGACCCGCTTAGGGAAGGACTCATCTTCCTCTGCAAGTCAAAGGTCACGCAAGCTTTGAGTTTTACTCCTTTCACCTGCTGACTCGGCCGTCGGGACGTGAAAAACAGGACTCTATTGAGACACTGCAACTGAAACTGACACTTTGTCAGCAGCCATTAATTTACTGCATTTCCTCTGTAGCAGGAAGCATGAAGGGAACGGTGTGCATTTCCAGCTGAACTGAGTCCTGTGGTCACTGAAGAGATTCAGAAAATGTAGATATGTTGTTATGTTTTTTAGGTCATCTATTTCCATTTTGCAAATCTAAGCATTTCTGATGTTTTGGATCCTCTTTGATGACTTTGATGTCTATTTCAAGGTGGTGTCCCAGGGAATATTTACAATCCAATCAAAAACTGTTTCTATGTTTACAGTTAAAAGAGGATGTCAATGGGCTTCTCCATCGCTTATACAGCGACATATGAATTAGGTTGCCCCTCATGCACGGCAGCGCTTGCAGTTCTTTGTACTCTATACGACTTCAACCACTCCTAATAAAACTGCAGCGCCAACAAATTTCTCTCTTTGCTCAGGCTTTCCTCCTCTTCACGTCTATAAAACAATCCAATCACTGTTATGCAATACTGCCGCCTCGTTGTGACTTTATTCGAGTTACGAGTGAAGAAATTGACGTAATGTTGTCACGTCCATCTGTAATATTTCCACGAAGAATTCAACGACAGACTTTCACGTGTAAGTAATATCCGCTGGCCGCATAATATGTCGCAGATTTGTCAATATCTTAATATATGCGTAAGATACATATAACAAGAGATTGAAGGAATAGAACTGAAATGCATTTTGATGCAATGTGCATTCACGCAAGCTCAAAATGACAGAATGCTCGAAAGAAATGGCAATAAATTGGGATTAAATCCCCCAAAATGTATCATTTGATCAAACCAATGGCAGTTTGAACAACAGCAGTCGGAGATTTCTGACCTGAGCCAAGGGAACAGATGGACACAAGGAAATTACACATATTCCACATCTCGATCAACTGCGTTTATCCATTTATTTAGTTTGGTGATCATGTGACGTTATTTCATAATTTTAAATAACACAAGATAAGTCAATATATTGCAAAATTAAAATGTTCTATTGTGACGATTATTTTGATTCGGGTAACAAAATTTAATGGGCTCTTCCTTTGATAAAAACTGTACCTGTGATCCACCCATTAGTTTATGAGATCTTGTTAACATACAGACAAAAAACACAAATTATTTTATAACCTCCTTGGTGGAGGTCACTATTTCACAAGTGGTGGCTACAGGGCAGAAGTGAGAAGCACAAAACCTAAAGTGAAATGACCACAAAAACACAGCTGAAGTAAGTATGTGACAAGAGAAAGAACACTGTTATACAGAAGAATAAATCTCAAAGCACAAAGACAATTATCTAATCAAGTGCCTATATTTATTGCATATTTCGTCGATATTGGAAAGTGAGATCTATATCATGTTATGTCCTCTGTTCAGTGAAAGACTTCATTAGAAATAGGAATCAATGGAAATTAAAGTGATTTCAAACAGAATTAGCAGGATTAGCTTTAGCACTGGTGCGTTGGTACACGGAGCAGTGGACTTGTAAACATTCAATAAAGCCGTCGGATACCAAAGGTTAATGGCTTTATAGCTCGCTGTGGTTAAACATCAGATCCTGCGCTCGCACTTGGCTCTCCCATAACGGCGAGGAACAGCTCGCTCCGAGGACCTTGATCCTGAGGGAGTACGTGATGCGAGGCCTTTATGACGGCCCGAGATAAAAGCTCAAAGTGAAGTGTCCCTTTGCAATCTGTCAAACTGGTTCGGTCCTTGAAAACCACAAAGTCTTTTAAAAGAAACCTCTTGAAGTGAAGTCGAAGTGGGGTCCTGAGGGTTCATAGAAAGTTGTGCAACTCGACAATGAAAGAGAGGGCTGGCCGTCAAAACTCGTACTGATCGCTCGGACAGACGAAAGCCAATTTCTTCAATCTTGAGTCACACTGTCAACAACTTGGAGGACTCTTTCAGTTTTTTTTTTTTTTGGTGTTTCTAATGAATTTGCATCAGCCAAAAAATACACACGCTTGTTCTATTCCAATCTTTGTGTAATGTTTCTGATATCTTTTCTGTGGACACAAAGTATGGAATGATGTGGCAATACCGAAGTTGAATACTGAAATGTGATCCGTTGTCAACACAATTTAAAGTGACTGCAAATCTTTTAAACATAATCTTAAGAAAGAAAATGCAGGTGATTTGTAGTTTTCCTTGGTGCAGCACAAAGAAAACCCGAAAAACAGTTTGCTGGCGAGTTTTGTTGGATTTTGCGTCAATTACTTTGTCATCTAAAGCATTTTAAAGGAATTAATCCACGTTTCATCACTGACCAATTTATTTGTTGATTACTCGATGAATACGAACGCTTTTAATAACAGACAATTTAACACTACAACTGCAATAAAATACTTGATACAAATGCCGAAAAAACAAATATATTCTGGCTGCACTGACTCTATAATCATCTATTGTTAGTGTTTTATAAACTTCATAGGATCTGTTGCACAATGATAATGAATGACTCATTACGTCTTCCTATTGAAATAAAGGATATCACACTTTGTGTGACTGAGTGTTCCAATCCATTACATGTACTTAACTGCTAAAACAACATCATAGACTTGGTGCACGATGTGCTAACTGCTAGCTTTGAGTCAATTACCTGTGAGGCCGTGAGCTCACACACAGACTGCCACAGTGTGTGCGATACCACGGTTATCATTAACCGGCTGAGACAAGAGCAAACAATGGAGCTTTGGCTGAAGCAACTCATTCCGGGGACAGGAAGTGGCTTTCTCACCGTTTCCACCCAGATAACTAACAGCTTCTCTGCAGACAGGCAGGCATGCTGAAAGGGTGTGTGTGTGTGTGTGTGTGTGTGTTTACAAACTCTACTACTGTTGGATTGAAGCAGCACGTTGTAACTTGTACAACGTGACATCCTTGACTTTGACAAGTCGCATCTTAATTCGCATGAGCAGTTCATCGACTAAAGAAAACGAAAAACAAATTGTTGCAGTCTGGAAAATGAGATGCAATTTGGGGTCACGATATAACCTTGGATGCATACGTTTGAAGTAAATATAAAGTTTTGTGTCTGTGCTTCTGGCCTGTAGCAACCAATGCGATACAAGTGTAGTAGAGCGCTTTCTATTTGAACGAATATGTTCACAAGTGGAATGTGAATCCACGGCGCATTGAGAAATATTATCAAGGCAGCAATCTCTAGTTGTACGTCTTTAAATCTAGGAGTTGGGAGACATAATAAAAAGGAGTTTGATGAAATGAACACGGCACTCTGGAACAGTGCAGGAAAAGGCAACAGAAAGAACGGCCCTGCTGCATCTGTCAAATAGTGTCTGTGTTTCCTCAATCTCTTCGGTCATGCTGAATCCTCAATTTAGCGTCTGCTGAGTGATTGGAGCTGAGAGCCGGCTGTGCCCACGGCTCGAGGACACTGGCCCATATATACAAGAGAGAGGAAGAGACTTCAAAGGCAATTTCCTAATTCTTTGCTTTCAAAGTGATCGCACTCACTGGCATGCCAAAACCCCAAGTGAACTTTGCAGGGTGGCTGAAGGACACAGCTCAGGGTGACTGGCCTCAAAAAAAAAGGCTAAAATAGAAATGGAGGGCAACAGTTTCTTTCATTTGTATTGTAAATGGTGGACGAGAAGCCCGCCTGTTGCTCACTGGGATCCTTGATATCTGAGTGCATGTTTGTTTTGCCTGTGTCACTAAGAAAACAGCGAGGAGCCCAGTCAGATGACGCCAGCGGCTTTTTTATGGAGTTTGTTTTGGACAGCAGCCCGCATGAAGAATCATCTGATGGAAAGTTATCCCCCCTCCCCCCCCTTGGGGCAACGCCATCGAGAGTCTGGTCTCAAACATACACATTCAGCAATTAAACTGTGTGTGTGTGTGTGTGTGTGTGTGTGTGTGTGTGTGTGTGTGTGTGTGTGTGTGTGTGTGTGTGTGTGTGTGTGTGTGATACATAATGAGACTCAGCCTTGGACTTCAGACTGTCGTGAACACTCTCCGAGTGAGGTTTGTTCTACGACAACACTCTGTAATAACGCAACCTTATAGCAGTGAAAGTAAAGATAGCTTCTTCAGCCTCGCATCCACAAGTAGCCTCAAAACCTGTAAAAGTACACAAATAACAACTTCACCCTCATTTAATCCCTAACATGTAAATGGGGCTTCGTGAACTAGTCATTTTACAAATACGCAGCGACATTGTCACGGTGCACAGCAGAAACCACTTCAAAGAACACAGTTCATTAACATCCATTTCCATTGGGTCGTGGACGAATCATAAACCCGTCACAAAGTGTGGCCATAAAAACGTGAGAATGTCCATTCCACCATAAACATACTCCGAAGATACATCGTTAGCGACAGCCTTTGGACTGCTTGTTAACAGAAATGTCCCACCAGTCAACCACATGGAAGAGGTTAGGTCTACAAAGAATTGTAAACCCCACTGTGCAACGGTTCTTTGGTCAAGCGGTTGGTCTGACGGCTAAGGCTCCGATTGGTGCCGATGTCAGGTAGCGTTAGCTGGCTCACATACGCTAATGTCACAGCATGTGTATACCGGGCCCACATGTGGTCCACCGTCCAAATCTGACGTAAGCACATTCATAACGTGAATTACAACCGATTACCTTCAATAATGCTTCTCGTTTGCAGCTGCTGAGCCATTATTGGTGCAAACGTGACAGCAGTTACGGCGTGGCAATGGATTTATGCTCCTGAAGCAATAAAATGCTAAATTAATTGTCATTGTGAAAATAAATCTTAGCCCAGTGATAAGAGATGTTGTGAAATGTCAGGGGAAAGGGAGCTGCCTCAAGGTCTTCACGCTGAGGCTCAAAGTTTCTCTGGCTTTGCTCACAAGGAGTGTCAAAGGGAGGTCCAAACAGGCGCACAGGGTCATGCAGATGTTCGGGAGGCAAGATCCCACCAAGATATGGAAGACATCATGGCTGTCCATGACCAGGACAGCCAAAAAAAACTTTGTTCATGCCACTGGAACCCAACTTTCCCACTCCGAACAACTTCTTGCCCAGGTTTCTATGTGCAAACCTATAAAGTATTGTGACGATGGGAACAAGTTAAGTGACATTTGTAGGTGCACTGGAAGTTACAAGTTCAAACCTGCATGTAGGTGTCACCGTCTCACCGCAGGACAACATAATACTTTGGTATAATCACAACCGTACAACAGTTCAGGGCAGCACCGCTCTGCCTCACACAAGGGAGGAGACGAGAAAAAAATGTTTCAAAAGTTGTTCGTCTCCTGACCCACGGTCATGGTACTGCAGCTTGTAATGTTACTCCCCTGAGCGCTCGAAATACAAACGCCAGATCATTTTCGTATCCTTGGTTTTAGTGGCTGGAGATCTGCATTATCCAGGAGCTGAGACCCAGGCGTTGCAGTTGTGTGGTATGTGACATTTGTTTGACATTTTCACATCTACAAATACAGAACAAATTGCAGTTTAATCCTCAGAGGAGCCCCCTCTTGCCCCCACATGGTCCCTCATCACTCCGGCCCTAATGGCGGTGTGTGTGAAGTGAGAGTGTATGCATTTCAGGGTCAGCGTGGCTTCCTTTAGTGAGGCGTGAGAGTCTTCTCTCCTTTCCTCTCTGCCCCAGAGGCCTTTTCTCCACAGGCAAACACTGTGGACAAAGCCTCTTTCTGCTGCCGGGGATCTCTATGGAGACCAAGAGACAGCCCTCAGTGTGGTGGAGCTCCTTGTCCCCAGAGGCCAGAACCACAACATGATATGCTATCTTGGTTTGGCTCCGCTGCGATGGCCTCTTCCCGGGAGGAAAAAGCACAGATATGCAGGAGGACTTTTTGGGGACAATGTTTGGTGACTGAGCCCTGGCCTTAAATACCAAGTTCCAACCAATGACATGAAAGGAACTATTGTCAAACCACATGAGGGGTTGGTTACACGCGTCATCGTCGGTTCCACCCACTCAAGCGAATCCCACTGGGAGGCAGCTAACGTAGCCAGAAACGCACCATCAGTCAGGCTCTGCCAAGCTTCTTATCAGGCAGGAATGTAGCATCCCACACAGCCAGGGTTCCCACTGAAGACCATCCATCAATCAGAGTATCAGTGAAGCGGTGTGAGCTCCCCATGTGGACAGAAACCCAAGCTTCCCGTTCAAATCTGTTCATTAGAGGTAAAAAGACCAGCCAACATCCCAGTGAATGGACTCACCACCAATTTAAAAACCGCTGAATGTTTCTTTCTTTACATCACCAGTGGCTGGTCGAGTCGCAACTCAGCTAGACTCTGAACTTGACAAACATTTATGGTAAACAAGTACAAGAATTCTTACGATAACCAAATAATCCTAGAGCATTTATACGTGTGGCACAAGAACGGCAGGTAAAACGAAACCTCAATACAGCAAAGCTGTGTCTTGCAGGAGATTGGTGCCTCACACGAGGGCCATGAAAATTCCTGCGAAAAATTTACATTTATTTTTGGACATCGTGCAATAAAAATCACACAAAAGCTTGTGATGGAAAGAATTCTATTTGGAAACAACACCTTAACTTAAACAAATGTGAAAACATCTGGAAGTGTGAAGCAGCTCATGTTGGATCTGTACTGTCTTCACTGTACTTTATGTGAAAAAGTCTTCATTTGCTGCCCGGTTTTGAACAGGTTTGCCTCAGCTTCTCTGTGTTGTATTCTCAGGCAGACTGAAACCGTTAGCTCAAAATATATCGCTTGTGTATTTGGGTTATCACTCACCGATCAAGATATCCTGCAGCGTGACACAAGGTTTATTTTGCGGCTCGGTAGTGTACAATTTGCAGCAAAATATGCCCTTTCTTCCACTGCACTCCTCCAACATCAACCAAAGAGATCTTGAACGGACGGATTCTTGTGCAATCTTGAACTCTAAAGATTTAATTATGCATCAGTTTTTATCTAACTTACTGTGTGAAAGACACTGAATAGACGTGGGCCACTTTGTATGGAGGTACTTTGCCTCCACCAACAAGTGGAAGGGGTCAAGTCTAAAAATAAACCAAGTAAACAAAACAAAGACCAGTTCCACAGAGCTAAGAGCCTCCACAATGAGGCAGATCGCAGTACTGTTACATAAGACTTAAATCAGGGGCCCAGACTTTGCTCTGCCTCCAACACAGTCCAACTCATTGGAAGCAACAACCCCAGAAAGTTGTTTCATAACCGACGGCAGAAAGCTTGGTCCTTCCGACAGGCAGGATTGTGGCATTCCAAAAGAAGAAGGCGACATGTCTTACATATTTTCAGTTTCACCGAGACTGAACTTTTCTCACTGGGGAGGGACACTTTCACCTGTTTTGCTCCAACGCCAAATCATGAAAAGACTTTTCTCCCCCCAAATGTCAATTCAATCAATATTTCTTACAATCAAAAGAGACACAAAAGATGTTGCTATTCTCAGCTCACATTTATTCAATGTGACAGATCTTCTGGTAGAACGAGCCAAACCTGACAGGGAATTTCCGACGGTAAACAATGGAGACGCGACAGAAATGTGTGTCGAATGGCCGACTCGGGACACTGGAAGTGACACCTTACAGAGGAATCTTCTCCCACGGCAGACGAGTTCAGTGTGAAGTGGTTTAATTCTGACTGGAAAGCTTTTCAAGAGAGTCTTAGATTCACAGGCTCAGACGGCTACGCGGTACAAGAAATAATCTGTCAAAAACGGATGAAAACTGACTGCGGTTACCATTTGACCTCAAATAAATAAATGACAAGGCAATAAAGAATTCAATTGTGTCATGTATGAGGCAAGATGAGCTCAAACGGCATCTCAAAGACAAAATAAAATACCACAAAGACTCAAAACTAACAAGGAGGTAAATGAAAAGTCTTTTAAATAAGCTTTGTCTTTATACAAATCCTGTGTAATTAAACTTTTATTCCAAACAACCATAAGGTCTTGATGAAAACAATGACAGATAATCCATTCTGTTTATTAATTTAGTTTTACAGGTGCCAGACAATCACATTTAGTTTGACTTGACACTAGAAGGACATGAAAGAATATCAAAAGACACAAAAAAAAACAAAAAACCACAGTCTTGTTATGACCAGATAATCCCAGAATTGAACAACAAACATAAAGGCAAACAAACCAAACAGGAAAGAAACTACTACAGATGGTCACAATGATCCAAAACGAAGTTTAACAACACAAAAGAGTCAAAAAAAAAAACAATGAAGGGCGCAAACTGACCACACCCGGCCTGATTATGACACATAGACCCACAAACTGCCCTCAAGGGCTTGCAGGAACATATGATGACTACAAAATTCCACAAAAATATGACAAAATATCACCAAAAAGAGCAAGTACAAAAAATTACACAAACTATAAAGATGGCTTAAATCACTAGACATATCATGGAGCAAGAAACTAATCCACGATGTGAAAAAAGACACAAAACCACACTAAGGGAAGAGAAATCTGCACAAATATCCAGTAAACAACCAGAAGTACAAAATACTTGAACAAATCTCCTACAAAAAGCATGAACTTCTCAAAGTATATCGACAGAGATCTGAAGATACAAAACACTCCCAAACAGGCACAAGCAGACATAAAACCCAAAACATGCAACACTACAACGTCCAGTGAGAGTACACCTAAAATTACCCGGATTACCACAATTTGTTCGAGAAAGACACAAATATAAATTAAAAAAACGAAGAATAAATGACCAAAAAGTGACGCAGAGGGTCACATTATAGCTCTTTTAGAAGGTGAACGAACTTTTCCATCATATCCACTCTTTAGCTAACGTTGAGACAATTTCCAGGAATTATTCAACCATATTTTAAAACTGATGTCAGTCCAGTGATAAGAGAAGGGAAATAAACCAGTCATAAATGTCCGAGACAGTCCGGATTTGCTGCTGGTGAACAGGAAGCCTCACAATGTGGCACTTTGTTAGTGAAGATTACATTTCTGTGGCTTTTCTAGTGATCTCTTACAACCATCAGGAAAGAGTTTTGTTTTTTTATTTTCATTGTGACCTGTGTGACCTCACGCATTTTCACAATAAGGTCTAGACTGCACTGGATGGAAGACCTGACCCAGGGTCAGACCCTGACTCAATTTCAAACCCTGACTCAATTTCAAACGCTGACCCAGGGTCAGAGACCCGGGACCTCGCCGTACCTTGGTGCTGGAGCTCACGCTCAGCCTCCCGGACTTCTCCGAGGCCGTGTCCCCGTTCTCCCGCGGGCCCGGGCTGGCCCTCGCCGGGGTGCCGTTGCTGTGCGTGTCCCCGCGGTCGGAGTCGCTGTCGCTCCCGGCCCCGGGCACGGGGATCCCCTCGCGGACGAACTCCTCCCGGCACTGCAGGTTGTGTCTCCTCAGCAGCTCGCCGGTCTCCTCGTCCACCACGATGAGAGACAGAGCCCCGGAGGTCGCCCGTATCCGGGACACAACTTGCTGGTGGCTCTCGCCCTCCACGTTCTCCCCGTTCACGAACACGATCCGGTCCCCGGCGAACAGCCCGGCGACGGAGGCGGGGGTGTCGTCCTCCACCATGCGGATGAACTGGCCGGACTTCCCCTTCTCCCCGTGCAGGTGGAAGCCGTACCCGCCCTGTCCTTTCTCCATCACGCACAGCCTGGGCCGCAGATTCGACATGTTGCCACGAGAGAAACTTTTTTGTTTGCTTGTTTTCTCACACCCTGTTTCTGAGACGTTCACACGGGGACCATACAGACTGCCTGACACCTGGAGCGGATACACAAAACACCCCGTAGCTCCGCTTCCGCCGCTCTGACACCGGAGAACTACTTTCCGCAACTAATAAGACTTCTCACCGGGGCCGCCCGTTGCTCGGCTCCGCCCACTCCGCCACACTGTCTGTCAATCACACGTCTGAACCAATCAGACACCGGGCCTAAGGATCGACGTCACAGCGGCGTTTCAAAACAAAAGCACATGTCCGGCGGCTGTCTCTCTCTCTCTCTCTCTCTCTCTCTCTCTCTCTCTCTCTATCTCTCTCTCTCTCTCTCTCTCTCTCTCTCTCTCTCTCTCTCTCTCTCTCTCTCTCTCTCTCTCTCTCTCTCTCTCTCTCTCAAATGCATAATTTTTGTGTTTTCGTTTCATAATTGTTTTGCATTTACACAGTAACCTGTTGGACATAATGCATTTTGTTGTAACCAAAACTAAATTAATCTTTTTTTTTTTTTTTTTTTTTTAAACACTCCGAGATGTTTTAAATCCACAGATATGAGATACAATCGATCCCTATAAAGATGTAGATTGAAAATTACAAATTTGGAAAATCATATTCTGTATGGTTCCTGTGATTGACTGTGTGAAGTGTGAAGTTGTTTTTGTCAACAGGCTTTCCAAGGCTTTATCGTCACCGACAGTCCAGGAGTATGAAGCAAGAACTACCTTTTCCACATCTCACACACACAAACATACACACAATTGGCTTAACAGTATAGTTACTGACTGCTGTTCCATGAAAAATAATTCAATTTAATGCAGCATGTTTACACATTGAACAAACATGGCTGACACAACACACAACTCCACTGCTCTTGTATATTTGTATATATTTTTACGCTCTATATATTTAATTTTATTTTATTACTGGCTTACCGGGACCTGAGTCCAAATTTCGTATCATTTCTTCCTTTGATATGACAATAAAGAATCCTTGAATCCTTGAATCCTTGAACTCAGAGTATACAGGATCTGCTGACCACAATCAGAAAATACACAGTCAGCTCACCAATGTCAAACATATGCACAAGTGTTGCATACTCTTGTCAGGTACAAAGTTTATATTGTAACACAAAGTTATTCTGACATCATTTCATTAAAGCTGCATTATTTAACATGTTTACCACAAACCTGCAGAGAGCTATAAGACCACGAGTTCAGCATGGCTTTAGTATATTTTTGGTGTCAGGCCTACAGCTTTTTTCTCATGATTCAATCTAATTTTATTCTGTCATGGTAAAAACTATTGCAAATTATTTGATCGTCACTGTTGGCACTCAGGTAGTTAGCCGATTTGTTAGCAAATGATCAAATCACCCAAATATAATTGAATATTGAAACTGATATGAAGGCAAATGTACTTATGGCAAAGTGGGGTGTGAAAATTTTTTCTTTTTAAATGCTAAAAATTTGCAATTTTACATGACAATGGCTGCAATAAATAATTTTTTCTGCACACGCTACACACTGGACAATAACAACAACGTTCGCCTCCAGAGTGTCATGGCTCCCAGGCCAGATTCTCCTGGGACTTGGTAGTTTTATAGTTGACAGTCACCGTAATAACAATCCACAAACCTTTTCAAAACATGAAATAATGCAGCTTTAATGTGTTGAAGTGGCTTTAAAAGATTCCACATCCGATACTCACAAAGCAAAATTTAACCCTGAGCCATTCCTGAGCATTGAGTTAAAATTCCATTAAAAATGCAAATCAGCAGTTTGTCCGTTCACCGTTACGTTTTTGCAAATAAAAACTGAGTTTCATTACAGTTTGGAGGCACTGCACATAGATACATGCAATCCTGCATACATGCAAGTTTACGACCAGCGATTTTGAAAGAGAATATATACAAATTAATGCAGCCCCTCTTTCAAAAAAATATTTTCACTGCAATCACTGATAAAGTATGTACATGAATGCTTCCAAAGTACTAAATCCAAACACAGATCAGCATAAAGTTGCTCCTGTTGTGTTCGGTCAGCAAATCTTCGTCCATGGACACAATTGTTGGGTGCGTGTCGAGGAGTTTTTTTTAACCGGCTGTGTCCCTGAGCTTTTCCACTTCCCAAGAACAGCCAGTGGGCGAGTGAAGCGGTAAAAGTTGCCCATAAACCGGGCTTTTGTCCGTGGGCATGGCTTCGAATTGCATCCACGACACAGTGTGTGGCCTTTGTTTAGATCTGTTGGTTCACAAAGTTGCAGCAGTGGTTGATCACTTTGGCAAACTCATGGGTTTCTAACATCATCAGCGCATTTTAAAAACGCGTCATTGGCTAAATAGAGGTTGCAATCCCAAAAACTATTGTCACTTTAATATGAGTTGGCAAAGCAAACGACCAGTTATATGGAGGTAAAAACACAGGAAGCGTAAAAGAAACTCTTTTTCTAATGGACAGAGTAAAAGATTGACATCAGTGTGTTTAGTATGGAGCGTCACCAGTGGTTACACCAGCTCAGAGTGCTCAAACTAACAAATACTCCAAAATATAACTGAACTTCATCTGCTGATATGCTCAGCTCGTTTATCATTCTACATCTATCTGATTGTTTTAAATTTTGTCTTACTTTATACTTAATATTTTCCAAACAGCTGAAGCACCTCATCCCAAACTGCTCTTTTATAGGGTTTGTTTAATAAAAGACGCTACTGGACCGTTTGAGTCATCCAGCAATACAGACTGGCGTTATAAAACTCTCTGGGCTGGGCTAGTTGGTTAACTTGTTCATTTTCAGAATACATCACTTGAAAACAATCCTCAGACATTTCTCAGAAAATATCGTGTCTGTTTTTGTCGCAACGATCATATATTCTATTTTCACACTCGGGGTACTTGATGTCTGGCGTTAATACTACACCGTGGGATATGTTTCTTGCATGAATTAAGTGAAAACATACAAACTTTCCTCTGAGTCACTCATTTTCCATGAGTAACCTCCATCTTCTGAAAGTTTGGACTTGCTGCAGCACTGACGCTGAGCTACGTTAACCACATTCTGACACTATCTCCATACTTTCCACAAAATACATCGATCTTTCCACCAGAAAACAAAACACCTATGGCTATATTTGGATAGAGTTCTTTTTTGTTCTTGCGATTGGCTCAACTTTATATAACACATTATTAGCAGCCCCATGACGATGTGTGAAGAAAATTGTGGGTTGTGTGAGTCATTTGGGTAAACCTCCTCCGGCTCCACTGGTTGTATTTTGAGTCCAGAATGAATGGCAGCGTAATATTTTTGGGAGCAGCAGCAGTGAGTTGCAGGGTTTCCTCCCACTGAGCAGCTTTTCTCTCCCTCTCCGTCTCTGACTCTCTGTCCGCCCAGAGACGTGGGAGGACGGCTCCGGATATGAGACTCAGAAATAGCTGCAGCATCCCGATTTCTCCTTCTGTGCTTCGATGTACTCGTGAATCTGGAACTTGGGTTCATTTGGGTGCTGGACGGCCCGGTGCTTCAGTTCCCTGGAGGACAGGATCAGACAGAAGAAAACAGCACTGTTGAGAAAAGTAAAGGACTCAAGTACAAAGAGATTGGAAGTAAGTCAATGGTTTCCAGGCTTTTTCACCTAATTGTGAAAAAAAGCTTTCAAAAATAATGGAGGAATAAATAAAGAGTTCAAAAGCACAGTGTGAAATATTTAGTGGGAAAAAAATCTAGAAATGATTTGCTGAATATTGCAGGGAAATCCGCAGTTAACAGGCAACCTGTGGCTCGGTGGTCTTTTCAGCTTCCCTGTAGCGGCTTCCTGAAGAAAATGTTTTGCAAATAAAGATTCCGTTTCCATTTATATTTCATTTGAATTACCATACTAATTTAATGAAATGTTATAATCTTGGCTAACGACAGCAAAATATAGTGAAAGAGCTAAAACAACCAGAAAGGCTGAAAAGAATAAGATTAAGAATAAGAATAAGAATAAGAATAAAATGCAGTAAAAATGGTAAATCTAAAATGATTAAAATACGAATACAGTTTTTCAAGAAAAGAAAAAAGGGTGAAAAGATAGAAGAAAAAGGAAAAAAAGAGGGAAAAAACTAGGAAAAGATAAAAACAGAAAGGAATAAGAAAAAAGAAGAAAAAAGAAGACAAATGGGGAAAAGGGGGGAAAAGGATAAATAGAAAAAAAAAGCTTGTCGCTAAATCTTCTCTCATGACGAGGAAACTTTCAGCAGCAACAAATTGTTAAAAAGCCAAAGCTGCTAAAATAGACAAGAGGCAGAAATTACTAAAAGCTGGAAAGTCTTAAAAGTGGCTACAACAGCTAAAAATGGAACTAAATCTAAATTGTACCTGTGACATTTTATGAATACAACCTAAAATTGTGTTTCTATAGGTTTTTTTGTTCAATATATCTTTTTCATTTCAAAGAATTGACATATTTCGTGGCTCCAGACAAATTGAGAAAACGGCTCTTTGGGTTATAAAAGGTTGCAGATCGATGGGCGAGCCGAATCTTTCATGCAATACCGCCTTGTACCACAAGGAGTGTTTTCTGTCCCTGCATGCAGAATGTGCTTATATTTACATGCATGTTTCTTTCAACATCATATAAGGGAATGTATTGAGGTTCTATCGAAAAAAAGACAATTTTAACAGAATTCTTCACAGGGAATCAGCTCAGGCCTTAGAGTTTGTGCAGCCTGGAGATTACTTTATACAAGAAACTGCACAAGTTGAACACAAACACTTCTTAGGAAGTCTGAAAGAAGAAGAACGATTCACTCAGTTCTGTCATCCTTACTTGGACACTGCGGTGAACGCCAGCTCCACGTTGACTCCTGTCTTGGCGCTCGTCTCCATGAAGGGGACGGAGTACTCCTGGGGACACATGGAAGTGTAAATTGTAGTGAGTGGGGATGAGGGGGGTTAAAACCATCCATCATGCTCCTTCAGCTCTTACTCTGGCCAGCCGCTCTCCTTCGTCTCTCCGGATCGCTCGCTCACTGCTCATGTCACCCTGGAGAAGAGAAGCGCTGCAGTCAGATGTGATGCTTTTTAGCTCGTATTTACCAAAGTTTGGCTTCAAGGGGAGACGACAGGTTTGATTAAAAATGTGTTTATGATGCATCTATCTATTGAAAAGCAACCATTTGAATGTGGATATTATATTTTTCAAACCTTTCACCACCATGCGTGGTGGAAAATCTGATTTCTATCAGTTCGCAGTTCAAAATACAATTCTGTGTTATTGTGTAAGAAATACACACACACACACACACACACACACACACACACACACACACACACACACACACACACACACACACACACACACACACACACACACACACACACACACACACACACACACACACACACACACACACACACACTTATTTCTTTGAACCAAATCAAACATTCTTTTTTGACCAAGTATTTGCTGTACTTTTATGTGTATAGAATTCTGATACGAGCACAGTAAATCATCAGTGTGCAAACTGCAAATAATGAAGCTCTGCTATTGACATCATTTATTTGTAAATCTGACTCAGAAGGCGTTCACCTGAAATCAACTTCAGCTTCTATTGAAGGTCTGCACACGACTATGATAATAACCCACTGAGGTGACTGGTGCCAAACCAACCACATGAGCGGAGAAAGATTCGTCATGACCATCATCACTCAATACGCAGGTGGGGTCAACGGTTATTTGGTGATGCCAACCGTACTAACCGTGGCCAAGGTTGCCGACTCCTGATCTGAATCTTTTCCTAAAATATTACCACATTTTCACCATATTTTGAGGAGATAGGGCTCACGGAATCAAATCAGAACAAATGAATCCTGCTAAATAACCAGTAAATTACTTTTATCTCCTGTCCTGATCAGTGGTGTGCTTGTGGGCTGGGTTCACGTCAGTTAGTCAAAAACAGCAGGATTTCAATTTCCATTTCAGTCATATGAGGATATGTGGATTTATCGCTTCAAGGTTTCTAATCCTGAACCGTCTGTTGCAGACTGAGGCAGCCGAGCTCATCTATCGCTTCAAGACTTCCTGCCTGCTGGGATTAGTTGTTACTGTTTCAATTGTCGACATGAGTTTCCATGATTTCAATATCATGCCTCAACCTCATTGGCCCTCAAGCAAGCCTCTTCCAACCTCCTTGTGTGGCCTCCCTGCACTTTTTTTCCTCCACAAGATTTTTTTCCGAGGAATCTCATCTTACCTTGTTGCCCAGCAACATGATGACTACGTCGCTCTGCGCATACTCGTGGATCTCTGTTAACCACGCCTGGAGCCAGAGAGACGGACACAAGCCAGTTATTCATAACACACATCCATTCAATGACGTCGCATGAGAGAAACTTTCGCCTTTCCTCCTGTTGTGGACCCGTCTCAGACTCACCCGGATGTTGTCAAAGGATGATCTGCTGGTGATGTCATACAGAAGGAGCAACGCTTTGGAGAAAGAGCAAAAATAATTACCTGCATATCCTGTGCATGCAGCTGTTCCTGGACAGTTTTCTAACGTAAGGATGTTATTGCCTCACCATGTGCGTCTCTGTAATAAGCATGAGTCACACTTCTGAACCTCTCCTGCCCAGCGGTGTCCCAAATCTGAAACAGAGACGAAATTGGCTCCGTTTCCACTTGGATAACTCAACTTGTTGTTTTTGTTCGCGGAGCCAGTGCCCATGAGGTAACCAGCCGGCGTGCTAAAAATAGGACGCCATTGTGGAAGCACATCAAGTTTTTCGCTGGAGTCGATTTGCTTACTGACCTGTAGTTTGACCTTTACGTCGTCAACAGTCACCACTTTGTTCTGAGAGAAGCAGAAACAAACGGGGGAGTTACCGGCGGAGCGGAGGAAAAGGGCCGCGGCATTCAGAGCAGACATGCAAAACTGAAGTAAGAAACGCGTAGAGGAGGAATCATCCAGGGAGATGGTCGGCTGGGTTTTCTTTTCAGGTTTTAAAAAGTGACACTAGTAGTCCATGCATCCATTCGTACACACACTATTTATCCATCCCTTATGTTTCCATCTGCATGACATCTCAAGTATTCACTGGCTTTGGAACTTTTTGATTAATGCCTAGTGAGAATTTTTATCAGATGCAAAAACTAAGCACAATCCACATGTAGAAAGAATTGATAGACATTTTTATAAAGTCAACAAGTTCTGTACCGACGTTGCTATAGTGACAATCAAATGGTGGTGGGTTTGCGGGTGGGATGTGTTTGGTGGAGGCGTGGGGAGAAATTTTGTTATTCCTTGCGTGTACATATTGCATTAGAAAATAAAAAGTGAACAAATTAAACTACTTAATACAATAAGACAGGGAACTTTAAATGTCAGTGAAAACGTTCTGCACGACCTTTAGAAATGGGTTTGTCTTTTTTTCACCGAGAGAGGATATAATAAATGACACACACACATTTGCACGCAAACCCACCGTGAATCCAATGCCCACTGTGGCCGAGAAGGAACCGGGGATGAACTTGCCCTGATCGAACTGTACCAGCAGAGAGGTCTTCCCCACGCCGCTGTCCCCCACCAGGATCGTCTGAGGGAACACACACACACACACACACACACACACACATCTTTTGCATCAACTGGACTCTGGAGTGTTTACCAGGCACTGCCTCTCCCTCTCTGACGCGAGGTTCAATCAATGAGCGATGACTATCGCAAATCTATTACTGTCAGCCTTGACAAAAATCTGACGGTGGTTGAAGTACTGCAATGGCTCTTCATACTTTTCAGTTAAGTGACTCAGCATCTGCGTCACAGTGAATATTTCTGCTCCCAAGCAGCACAAATGATATTAACGTCTATCAGAGCTTGGCAGTGTGCTGCTTTGACAGTGTGACTCACAGCCCGGAGGAGGTAACCTTCCAGACAATGGAACCAGTCAAAAAGCCTTCAACTTAGTCACCGGACACATCCATCAATCAATACTTGTGCTCTGGGGGCCGTTGGGTCTTTGCGATGATGCCAAGGTGAAGCGTCACCTCGGCACACTCAGAGTGCATCCCCACCGTCAAGCAACAGGAAGTGAGAACAACCGCTCCCGAGCCTCAGAAGGTGCTTGGTTTGATGATGATACTGGATTAGAAATTAATATTTTGTTAAACACTGTTTGATTCTGGTTTTCAGACTGGGTGTCCTTTAAAAAAAAAAAACCCCATCATTGATGCTTTATTTCTGAGTAAATAGTATCAACAGATTTGTGTTTTCACACTTTAACACAGAACGAGGGGAGTAACTCAAGTCTTCACAGCTTTTTCTTTTTATAGATGAAGACGAGAACGAGTGACGTGGAATTTTCTCTTGTTGTGAGTAAAGGCTTCATCCATCTGTTAACACAAAAAATCCCACAAACATGTTGATCTAAATACAGTGACTACAATGTAAATGTCAATATACTGACTTTACAATCGGTGTATAAAGGGACATGTAGACATACAGACAATCGTTATTCTGTATTGATCTGCCAAGTCGACCAGCTGCAGCCCGATGCAGCAGGACAACTTAATAATAAAAAAATCTCCTGCAGGACTAGTTCACATCACGACGCTGTATTCAATGTTGAGAAGTGAAAGTGGAACGATCTTCAGCTGAGGCGCAGCAACTGAGTTTTGACGTAAAGCTGGAGGATGGCAGAGCGGCGGGGCTGAAAGAAAAGAAGGATTAGAGTCGATATGCGGGAGCAGCTTTTCTCACCAGTTGCAGGTTCTGCAGCCTCTCTTTGGTGTCAGCGTTTAGAGGGATTTCAGCAGAGAGGTGGAATACACACACTGCTCTGAATCCTCATATCAGCTTCAGTCAGGCGTTAGAGGTAAAAATTTAGTTTTTTTTGTTTTTTTTATTGCGAAAAAGCTCTCTGTGCAAATGGCGGTGAAGGCCTCTCAAGACATTTCGTCTGGATGTTTAATCACAATCAGAGTCACTGAAAACAGAACTTTCTGAAAACGGCTATCTGCTCTTTTGCAAAGATCTGATGGATAAATGTCTACAATCTCAGAGGATCAGAGTTGCGACTGTTACGATTAATGTTTGGACCCAAAACCAGCTGGGAGGAATTTGTCTTCATTCTAAAAAATACATTTATGAGAAATGTGGCTCACAGACGTCTGCTCACGTCACTGAGCGGTCACATGACATGTGTATATGCACTGTAACGACTGGGCTGTGGTGGTGGTGATTGGGGGAGGGGGGGGGGGGGGTTGTTTCCCTAGTGACAGAGGTTGGCTGGAAAGTGAGGCTGTGCCATAAAGCTGCTCTTGGAGGCAATTAGGCGAAGAGGCTGTGTGCTGGGGAATCAGTGTACAGTGTACATGGTGCAAATTGTTAAGTGACAGAGTTTGAGTGCTGGTGTCAGTGTGTGTGTGTGCGTGTGTGTTGTTGAGGAAATGGTTTGAAATTGGAGTAACGTCACTTTAATCTTTGCAGAGATTGCAAAGATTACACAGCTGACGTCTCCTCCTGAGCGCAACCATCGGTGTAATATCTCCACGTGTGGATATATCTAACATTTAAAGCTTTTATATTGGCATGCAGAAAAGGCCAAAGAAGAATTGACAACGTCTCATTTTCAATATGGAAATTAATAGGGATGCAGGACAAGTAGAAGTACAAGTACTCTCTTGGGCTATTTTCTGTAGACGCTGTGTACCGCAGGTACAGTATAATACCAGAGTCAGGGCAACACAAAACCTTTGCATATTGTTTGTGTGAATTAGGCTTTATGGGATTTAATAAATACTCATATTGGTACTTTGTATTATCAAGTAGCTAAATGTTAGTACAGTTTTCAGCTTTTTTTTTAATTCCATACATTTCTCATTGGGGAAGAAACGTATACGTTATTTCACAGGCAAACCCAAACTGAGACAAAAACACGTGTTTTATTACATAATCGTGACTCTTTCGGGAGGAAAAAAGGTGAATCTGTGTCAAGGAAAGTGTCATACCCTGAGAGAACAGGCTGAATGCATGACAGCAGGAAACCCTGGGGAGTAATGAGCAGTGACACAGTGTGGGCCCACTGACGGCTTCACGCTGTTCACTTGTAGTCACTGTTCCTGATCGGTGGAAGAAAAGAACAGCTTGTGTTGCTTCGATTCGCGCTCCTCCAACACTCCTCCTCTGCTGGTGTGTACACAAAGTCTGTGCGTGGATGGAAACACATTCCACTACTTCCATGTTGATGGGGACTTGATTCTTTACTGTAGCACAGTTGGTTCTTACAGTGTGTGGCGAACCGCCGATACAAGAAACCTGGATAATCTGGGTGTTAGAAATTACATCAGTTAGCGCGAGAAAGACACTAATGTTGCTATTTGTTGACTGTGTTCATTTTCATAATAGTAATCAACATCAATCTTCTTGCTCATTGCATAAAAAGCTAATTGAAGCCTTCAAATAAAGTAGAAAAATGAAGCGATTGGTTCTAGCCAGATGCAATATAATTTTCTTGTACCAAAATAAAGGAAGCATGTACATTCATGTATCTTGTTCTCATACAATTATGCAGCTACTTCATTTCTACACTTTTCTTTCTTTAGATAATGTTCTTTTATTAAAAATCCAGGGGAAAAAATAGATTTTTATCTAAAGAATGGATGGAAAAATCTTTTAAAATTGCATTTTCTTTCAGCGCTGCAGCTCCAAGAATGAACTGGAAGCTGCTCTTGTAACACCGCTTCATAATGAGCGGTGACATTTCAATGCAGCCTGGAGCGACTCACTCTTCTCTTTTCTTTGTCTCACGAATAGGAGGTCAAAGGTCAGAACTATTTATATATAACATTTTAAAAAAAACTTACAGGGGGATTTATAGTAATTATAAATAGCAGAACTCATAATCCTTCATACAGGACCTTCGAGAGAACACTACACAACCTCACAGTCAAATGTCACATTTGGTAACTTCCTTCTTTTCAATAAACAGGAAGTTGATGACATCACAGATAATATAACTGCATTGTTTATTTTGGCATATAAAGGAATTATTTCTTGTATTGGAACTGGGCAGGAAAAGAGTGAAATATGTAATTTGTTTAATTTTGCACCTTAAAACAGATTGAATCACACAAAAATTGGTTTTCTTTCCTCTGAAATCCCCCTTCAACAATATGTTATTCTTATTTTATACATTTTTATCTAATTTAGTGAGTATTCTTTCCAAAGGAAATCATTTTGACATCTCCAGTAGAGAAGCTGAAATGCAGCAGTAGCAGATTTAGGACCTGTTTCCATGACAAAACACAAAATGTTTGCTACATTTTGAGAGCCTGTTTCCACAACGATGTCACGTAAACGAGGCATTATTAAAACTCAGACTCCCTTTGTGGGATTTCAGTCTATATTTTAATTGAAATTACATAAACCACAAGTTCCTATGGGGTTGAATGACCAGCTGGACCAGAACGTGAGACAGAAGGATTTCCCATAATGCCCTTTTACATAAGCTTATACTCCTCGGAAACTACATATGTTATCAGCGTGTAAGAGGATGAGTACATCCACAAGTCTATGAGTGAACATCTGTGGGAACATGGGACTATTCCTCCTAGAATATAAATATATCCATGTTTACATACTATGTTTTTCATTATTATCAGTTTTGATGGACTTTTTTCCCTTCAATTTACAGCCCCAGAAACGACTGACAGGTGTATTTAACAGCCGTTTTATTTATTTTTGTCGAGAAAGTTGGAGAAAAACACACATTTGCAGTAATTAAATTCCAGCAACTGTCCCATGACTAAAGTGTTTATTACTGTAAACCTCACATTAAAGTGTTGATTATTGTACTCTTAGGCCCAAACAATATTTATTTTGGGGGAAAAATGTAACTGAGGAAACGTTTCCAACCTGATATTAATGCTGGTAGTCACAAATGAAAGAGTTAGGTATTGAAAGTAAGAAGAAAATAAATAGAGTTTAAAACTAAATTTCTGGTTATGCCCTGGAGTAGTTGGAGAAAAAAAATTTCAATGTATTTTCTTGATTTCTCCACACACAAAAAAACAAAGAAAGAAGATAAAACCGGATTTTTCGCCTGAATGAAGAGGGGTTGGGTTCCCTGTCCTCAGTTGACGTATCTGCCTCCTCCACAGCATCAAGAAGCACTAATCCTCGGAGTGATGTGTAACTCCGTTAGCGGATGACACTTCATCACAAGAGGAATTTGGAGCGGATTTAACGCGCGTAACGCACCGAGACGCACCGGGCGCGCAGTGCAGATCAGCACCACGGAGAGCGCAAAGCCGTCCAGGACCAGACCTGGGGTCCTCATGGAGGAACAACTGGAGAGGAAATTAACAGGAAGTTTCTGTAATCGGGGGAAGAGGGTGGGGGTGGAGGGGGTGATTTGGAAGGAATAAACCGACATACCTTGTGCACCAGTTCTTCGTCGTATGTCGGAGGCGGCGGGGTCTTCGCTTGACTCTCGGTGGTCTCCCTGGACCCGAACCCGCTGTCGGGTTGGATCTCCGGGTAAGCCGTGGTGTAGTACGCCGCGATCGGCTCCATGGACTCCATCCGCTCCATGAGTCCGCTTCTTCCGAGAGGTAACCTGAGGGTACCTGTGGAGGATGAGGATTGAAACAAATCCGTGCGCGCTTTCTTCTGCTCTCCTCTTCTCTACGCTCCACTCTCCTCTTCTGCTCTCCTCTTCTGCTCCTCTATCCTCTCCTCCGAGCGCACCTCGATATAAGCTCCTCCTCTGGAGTGAATCACAGCCTGCATCACTTAACACTGCGGGCGGTGATCGCTCACTTAAACCACGCCACGCAGCAGAGGAGAGGACGGGGGGAGGGGGGCAGGATGGAGAGAGGATGAGGTAGGATGGAGAGAGGAGGGGGGAAAGGAGAATGGTTGAGAGATAAGAGGGTGGAGAGAAAGTGGAGAGAGGGAGAGGGCATGTGGGAAGGAGGGAGAGGGAGAGGTTGGAAAGTAGAGGAAAAATGGATGTTGGATGGGTTGAAAGGAGAGAAGATAGAGGGAGGAGGGGGAAGGTGAGCAGATGGAGTAGAGGATGGAGAGAAGGTGAGGGACAGAGGATGGAGACTAAGGAGAGAGAGAGAGAGAGCAGCAAGCGGGAGGGAGGGAGTATGGAGGGAAAATGGAGAGGATGAGAGAGGATAAAGGATTAGGAAGGATGGAGAGAAGGTGGAGGGAGGATAGTTGGAGGAGGGAGAGAAGGAGTGTAGATGGGAGAATAAGATATAAAGTACAGGAACGACTAAAAATACTCAACTTGATTGATTTAATTTACTTAAAGTTTGTTATTAAATTCCACAATTAAAATTTTTATAACTTCATCTGAATGGCGCCTTTACATGTTACTTCACTTTCCAAAGAAGTATTTAATTCAATTTTATTTCTAAAGCACCAAACACAAATGTCATTTCAAGGCACATTTAAATAGAAAAAACGAACGAACACATGAACAAGCAGAGAAGACGGAGGGAAGGAAAAACTCAATTTTAACAGGAAGGAACCTGCAGAACCAGGGTCACAGAGAGTCCAGGTTTTCTCCAATAACCATTCCAAACATCCTTGTTAATAGTTGTTGCATTGAGTTTGTGTGTTCTGCCACAAAGCTTCATCCACAGGAGACATTTGTCGTGGTTTTTGGAAATGGGTCGATTTAAATCTCACCGGTTATCCTTTCAGGATTCCTCCAACCGTTGTAGATGTCCCAGACACGTTTCTCTCTAAAATGACTTAAATATCTCAGAAAACAACAAAAATGTCTCCAACACCAATGCTTCTCTACAGAGTCGTTAGCATTTGTTGGAGTCTGGGCAGTTGAATGCTATCGGTTCGTTTGCGTTCAGGGGCGGGGCTAAGCAGACCAATTATATAGCCCGACAAGAGTTTTTGCAAACTCACATGCTGATGCAACATTAATTTTGGTGACTTCTAATTGGGTGCCGATACCACATGGATTACGATCTTATGGTATATGCAATAACTTTTAGCAAAGTTTTTCAAACTAGACTCAATGTCGCCCCCTTCTGGCCCCACCGATCTATTGCACTATGATCCCTGCACCTTACAGGTGTGCAAAAATGCAAAATCAATAAAAATTCAGCGTAAATGGAACAGTAAAAGATGTCTTGAGGGTCATGAACCAGGTTTGAGTCATGATGGGTCTCCATCGCTTGTCAAGTGTTCCATTTATTTTTTTTTTGCCATTATGTCCTTGAGTCTGTTTAAGTTCTTTGGTACAGCCATATGATCTTGCTGTTGTGGAGCAATTTCCACGTATCTTTCTCCAGAAGGTAGTCATGTTTGTTAAAAAAGGTAACTTTGGTTTTCTCGTCCTTTTCTACATAGTAGTTGGAGTACTTTTCGTGGTCGTCCGTCATGAATCCATAGGCACTCACCTGAGGACAACAAGAGAAACAAATAGATGACGAAATCTACAAAATCAACGACAAACACAAATTTTTAATTCTAGAGATCTTCGTCTCCGTAGTAGAACATTAACATTAGCTGGTGTTTGTACAAGTTGAACAACACAAACTCACTGTGTCACAGGTGTGGAGGGCCAGGAAGAGAGTGAAAGCCCCGCTGGTCGGTCGGACTATCGCCCAAAAGGTACTATTGAGATTCTGAGACTTCAAGAACCTGCGAGGGAGGAACAGGAATTCTGAGTTATTCCTACTGTAATGCGGGCCGACTGATTCGTACTTTTTTTTTTTGCTGTTGTGATTCTTGTGAAGCTCAGAATTCCTGACAAACTTGAGAAAAAAAAACCTTCTGTAAAGAGTAGTTATGGGAAACGTGTTGGTCACCACCCTTCCCTTTTAAATGTTTCCCGATCCCCGACGATCAACATTCCCCAACCCTGCAACTTGTGAAATTAAGATGAAGTCTGATGCGATGCCGACCTGTTCCGCACGTATCGAAGGAAGTCCTGGTGAAGGACGTAGAAGCGGCTTTCGTTGTACTGCCCTGAATAGTACGTCCGTGGCCTGAAGACATTAAACAGATGGGAAAATTATAATTATTCAATATTTAATCGGATTGGGAACATTTTATTTACATGGCTATACATTTGGTGTAGATCAGTGACTTTTAGCCACCTAAATTGCAACGTTTTCAAGTGAAAATGCAAAAGTTTAGTTGCGCTTCGGGTGTTCGTTTACATGACAACAGTGCTTTGAGTCACGAAAAATGCACATTTTTGAAAACGGCTCCCAAGGTGTACAAGAACAAGAATGTTTACTCCAGAGTGTCATGACTCCCAGTCCGTATTCTCCTGGGATTTGGGTCGTTTGAAAATTGAGAATCACTGTAATCACAATCCAACTTGGTCGTCTCTCTATACGAATGTCCATCGATTCGCTATTGTGTGATTTCACTGCAAAAATAAACAGCGCTCACTAGTGGCCGAACAACAAAATTAGATTCTTTTTCTGCCATTTCCATGTAAGCCAGACATCTTTTTCAAAATGTTGCCGTTTTCTGAAACAACAAATGCACTTTCACTTGAAACGTTGCAGTGTAAATGGGATTCTAAACTGTGGGAGGCTTTTTCTTGTCAGTGCACTTTTTGATCCAAAATTACCCAGAATGCACCACACCAGTGAGTAGCAAGTGTTTGTGAGAGTCTTCACTGATATTCACCACTTATCCTGGAACGGACCAGACGAGACTCTCTCTCCTTTCACGAGAGCCGGGAGCCATTGGTAATCATTGATCTGCTCCGGGATCAACACGTACTTTATACCCTGTTAAAACGAAGGGAGCAGAGGTCAGCTCAATGCGTGCGGCGCCCAACGCCGCGCCGCTGCCGTCCAGGTTTCAGTACCTCGTCGTGAGGGGCAGCGGTGTAGCCGTAGCTCTCCAGTGACGAAACCGAGGAAGTGAGCGAGTACGCCGTGTGAACGTAGACGGACGTTCTGATGCCGACGTCCTCTTCGAAACCCTTGGTGAGGGCGCCGTTCACGCTGCCGCACAAACACAGCAAGGCACGTTTCACATGTGGCTGATTCTGACATCAGACATCGTCTAGCATGGGTCACATTGAAGCCCGCTAGGGGTTTTGTGGGTTTTACATTTATAAAAGAGGAAAATCTAAAGAATTTGGAATCTCTCCATTGTAGTTTGACAAACTAAGCATTTTGCCCTTACGGAGCTAGAAATAGGCCTGATGCTGTAATTGTACATGTGCTTGAGTAATAAAACAATTGAGGCATTTAATCTTGGCTCTTTTCTTACCGAAACACGTAATCATGAGCGTCAATTTCTTTCCCCACTCTGGAACCATAGAGGATTCCTCCACTTCCCACCACGGCGCAGTGCACGCAGCCATCACCTCCTGGTTTTGGAAGAAGAAGAGGCTCCTCCGGCTTTGGAATGAGCTTCACTGAAGGCATCACCTCTACGAGACAAGGAAATCCTTCTCAGTACTTTCTAAGCACTCTAATAACATCCCCTGTAAGAGCAGACCACTGAAAGTTCCCCATGTGAATCCCTCCCTACAATCCATCTCTCTGTCCTCTCCGTCCACCACCTAACCCCAAACGGTTCCGTATAGGGTTTTAATTTTTCCTGTTATTCTGAATTATTCTTTTTACTTGACAGTGAACAGCTGCCGTTTCCCTGAAGCTGTTGAGTGAAGCAACAAAACCAGTCGGGCGACTTGATCGTGCATGAACAGGTCTGATCTCATCTAAAGGAAGATCAACGTACAGGAGGCGTAGAGAGCCTCTCCCCATGTCAGATTGTTAAATATGACTCAGAGTCTACAGTAAAGTTCTGTTGATCCAAAATACAACGTCACATAAAACATGATGCTTTATAGGTGAAATGAAGCCTTAAACAGTCTTTAAATTATGTGAGAACAGCTCTCTGAGGGAAATGTTTCCATGGAAACGTAAGAAACACTGAAAATTATGTCATTGGCATGTTGTTTGTTTTTGTAATGAAACCACACTTTTTTTCATTTTTTTTTTTTTTAAAGTTGTGTTTTCAATGGCAATGAAAGTTGTGTTTTTTGTAATTCTCCTGTTCGCCACTGATAAAATGTTATGGAGCAGTGGAATAACAGTTTTATAAATGGAATAACAATTTTTCCATAACGAGTAAAAAAAAAAACTGATAATGTAAATGTATGCCAGAAACCTACCATCATACTCGTACTCCATAAAACCAAACGGATTGTTAAAATGTGACAGTCGGTTCCACTCGCTCATGTTGATGTTGTCCTTGTGCAGATACAAACGCATGTCGGGAAGAAAAGCCTCCTTGAACTTTTCGTCCTTCGAGTTCCTCACTGAATGGAGGCACTTCTGAGAATGATAGAATATTCAATTAAGAAATTAGAGTAAATGAATTCAAATGATGCTATCAGAACGGGTTCAATATAATCTCCAGAAATAATGTTGCTGATTTAGGCAAATTGGCTTGGTTTAGTTATGCGAGGGTTAATCTGTAATCTTAGAGTGAACTGACTTGTAACAGTTATGACGCCTCGCAACCAATAAAAAGAAGAAAATGCTGTTTTCCCTGTTGACTCTGCATTCGGAAATTCGTGTTTTTGAAGGTAAACTGCATCCAGCAACAACCTATTAGTGTTTTCATGTTTTTACAGCACATACAGGGTTTTTGTTTGTTTGTTTTTTCATTTAAATGAAAGTCAATGACACACAATAGAGTATCAGTGACTTTGCTCCACTTACTGTCGGCCTGGGCGGTGCGTCCTGGTTATAAATGTCCTCAAAATCCCACTGAGGCTGCTTGGTGAAGGACTTCCTGAAGAGGATGGGGATCGGGGTCTCATCCGAGACCTTCTTGGCCACATTTCCATTTACCTCCAACCCAGCGAAGGCATTTCTCAGCAAATCTTCATCCTCTGTGTCTCTGCTAGACAAAGCTGCCCAGCTGAACCGCAGCAATAGATGAAAAACAAAACCAGGAACATGACACCTTCTTCTTCTTCTATTTTTTTTTTTTTTTTACACTCTTATTCCCAATCATGATCAACTTACCTGCTTATCTTGGACAAGAAGCCATGCAAATGCGAAGAAAGCACCACGCACGCCAATACAGCAATAATAAAATAGAGCAGCTTCTTCTTCCTGCGAGCAGCCATGTTTAAGAGCAGAGGGGGATAAACACCGGCAGGTTTCCTTTTTCTCATTGTGTTCACTCACAGGTGGGAAAGCACGCCTATCACAGGTGGGCGGGGCTAACAAACACACCTGTCTCTCATAAAGGGCCTCTTGCCCCGGGGGCCTTCTGAGCTTCTGGAAATATCTATACCACAGCCAAGAACCACGGATCACTTAAAACTCATAAAGTCTTCTGGGGACCGCCCAACTCTGAAAAAAGAATGGTAATATGAGACTAAGATGCATTTATTCCAGACACAGATTCATCCTAAATGAACATGAGTTTATTGTATGTATAAATAAAATGTCCACATAAATAAAAATAAACTTTAACACCTTTAAAGAAAATCACTGATTTGTAGTGCAGTCCGTCGCAGCAGATCAGTTGACGGGCATTTTCAAGAAATCTAACTGAACCGGTTATTGTAATATGATATATTTACATATGACACACACACAGGTACAATTACACAAAGAAGGTTCTGCGTTTATCATTTTGTTTTTGTGCACATATAGCATGCAAAATGAAAAGGTTCTAATTTCTTTTTCTCATTATGACAGATACAACATACAGTTAAATAAATGGGGTATTTGTGAAATATCCTATTTTTTTTTTAGTAATACGTTATTACATACTACTTAGATTACATAAAAATATAAGAAGTTAAATAAAAAGGTAAGTGGAATATGAGGGTAAAGAAAGCACAATTAACCAACCAACCAAACAACTAATGAGCCAACCAATCAGCTTGTCAGTCAGCCAGTCAACTGATTGCGCTGAAAAATGAACTTTTTCGGAATTTTCTAAATATTGTGACATGCAGCTCAAAAAAACAAAAAAAAAAACCAGTCTAAACTCGCTGGCCATGTGAGCTTTTTGCAACAGAGCAGTGAAATAGCAGGAGTTCAGTTGCTACATTAAAAAGACAAACTGCAACAATGTAAAAATCCCGCCAGGCTACATTCCTGCTTCAAGTTAAAGTTTTAACTTTTCTTGGTCACACGGACGTTACTGTTGCAAACAGAACAAGAAAAACAGAATTTGTTTTTTTTGTTTTTTTTTTTTAAAGGATTTACAACACTGAGGAACACTGTGATGATATCTTTTTTTTATTTAATAGTTACCCTTCGTTTTTACAGTGTGGAAACTTTCTATCATCAGTGTGATCAATAGAGGATGAAGACCATAGATCAAGACTGTTGCATTGCCCCCTGCTGGTAATCTTTATGAATTACAGCAATAGTTAAGAAGTCAATATTAGTACCTAAGGGTGTGGGGGAAGTGGTGAGTCTGCTACAGATTAGAGAGGAACTGCGTATGTAAAATGCAATTTTGGTGTAAAATGTCACTGAAGTGCCACTGAAACAATTTGTTGAATTAATTCCCGTGCAATTTATACCTGACGAAACAGGTTGAAAATGGCCAAAATATTCTAAATTTCACCATATCCAAGTACAAAAAAACCTCTAATTTGGACACATCTCTGGCAATTAGTTTGGAAAAAATGGAACCAAATGTGACAAATAAAGGATTAAAGTATTATCTTACTCTACATATCTGAAATACAAGGCACTTGTCACATTCCTTTGGTAATAACAGCAAATCCATACAAAGAGATTAAATTCATCATTTTCCCTGCATGTCTATGAACTTCCACTGGGCTTTTGCACAAGGCTCAACCCCGCAGCCCCTGTTGTGGTCAGAGTGGAGGCAGCTGAAAGAAGAACCTCCTTCTTAACCCAGTTAATGTTTACCCTGACTTAATCCAGGTGGAACTGCACAGTTTTGGGTATCTGTAACAAACGAGGGGGAAAACTATACATTGAAGGAGTCGGATCTTTGAAGAGGATAGAGCCGGTTGAAACTGTCAGATAATGTGTGACGAGAGGTCTGCCGCGGAGCCGGAGCTGGCGAAGGCCATTGTGGGATCAGGTGGGTCATGCTCTTTTCTCACGTTGATTACGTTTTCCGTACATTAAAGTGGAGGGAAAAGGAAAAAACACTGTCTTGTTCTCTGATGCAGGGTTGACTATAGTCTTTTGCTTCTTCATGCTGATGACGGTGTCGGTGATCTGCGGGTATGAGTCCATCTGCTGCAAACCCCAGAAAACACAGCAGAACACAGTAAGAGCCCACAGATACTCCCAGTACCACGGAAACTACAGTAATGGGAACTTTCTCAATACAAGACAGAATGCAATTTAACATTAATTGGATTTTTGTATTTCCAACTGAAAACAGTGGACAGGTTCAAGCATAACAAGAATGTAAGTCAGTTTATAAACGAATACAGGGGATTTTGGATCAGTGCAGAAATCTGGAAGAGCTTCCTTAAGCTACAAACATTTTGTGTATTTATAAAGGTATAAAATACTTTCACCAATTACAGTTGGGGAACCAACAAAGTTGGTTGAGAAGGTTATGTGCTCATCTGTGTGTTTACTTTCTTACTTGCTAACTTATATGGATTTTACCAACTTTTTGACAAAAACTACTCCTCTGAATTGCATGAAATTTTCAGGTTTTTCATCATCCAAGGATCGGTCGATTAGATTTTGGGACGTAAATCACAAACAACTGTGAAACTGCGAAAATAATGTCCCATTCATCTCATCACACTAGGTTTATGACAAATGGGCCAAAAGTACGATGGACGCAAACGGAAAGTGAGCCAGAAATTGTATTTATCATTATTTTAATGTGAATTCTAGCTTCCCGGAGGATCCTTTGCCATCGGGAAGCCGGGTGACTACCATCTGGACGGCCCTCCGCCACACCTGCCTTCCTACGAGAGTGTTTGTAAGAAGGACCGGCAGAGTCGGATCCGTGGCATAATCGGTCAGTTCTTCGGCCTCGGCGGCAGCCATGGCAAGGTGAGCAGCTGCACTTCCATGTAGCCTCCCGAGTATGGGGCGAAATAATTCCACTTTTCTGAAGTACAACTCCGAGTACTAACCTTTAGCTACTTGCTGATACCAAGTGAAGATGTAACACAAACTGTAAATGCATTTCTCTGGAGAATGTTTTTATTTTCTTTGTGACTTTGTGTTTTAGTCTCTGCCATCGTACGGGGACACCTTCCGTCAATCCCAGGAAGTTTAACCTGTGAACGCTGCGTCTCCGGACACTTTGGCTGTCCACACACAATGCAACTCTTCAGACCTCAATGAAAACGCACACATTCACATTTAGACGTCTGCAGCCTCCTCCGCCTGATGTCCCGCACCGAGTCTGTTTCCAAGGCACAGCGTACGAACAAAGAAGCAGGGATTCTTCTTTCTCCCATCAACAGATTGAGAGAAGAAATCGCTTTTGGGAGGTGAATTCTGCCGCTTTGAGTCCGAGCTGTTCATGGTTTAATGGTAATGATTTACTCACGCAGTCCATTCCAACTGGTCACTGAGTAGCCCTTAATGACTACTCAGTGACCAGCAGGCCTCCCTTTGTTTGAGAATGGTGTAGAACCAAAATACTTGAAAGGAGGGACTAATGTTCTTTGGACCCTGATGTTGATAAACACCTGCAAGTCAAACAGTTTTACACACTACGGAAAAAAAATTGCAATAAAACCTATGAGGAACAACTTGACATTTTCACGTGAAATTAAAGATTTAAAGTTGAGTTTGCCTGTTGTTTCTCATAATACAGGATTTTTAGGATATTTTAGTATGTTTTCGTGATTAATGACCTCTGCTCTTACTGACCTCCTGCTCCTGTGACCTCTGCTCTTACTGAAACAATTCAATGCGAGTACATGTGGTTGATTGACCCAGCTCTGTTTGTGTCGTGGACTGCCGTTAGCACAGCAATCCCAGGGTTGGTGGTTTGATCCCCGATGCAGAAAGACTAACAAGTACAACATGAGTCTCTCTGCCTTGATACACTGTCATCTGATGGCGCAATCATCAGATACCACCATAATAGAAAGTAATAAGAAACCAGACCAAGATGCACCTCTGATATGTTAAAGAATTGACTTTAACAATAACATAGTTCATGTTAAAATGGCTAAATGAATTTGAATACACAGGGTTTTTGCAAAGGAACTTGTCATTTTTATTTGCCATCATTACACTTACATTGTATTCAAATCAAAAACTGTGATTGTTAATGCAATAAATATCAGTTTTAAAACCTACTGCTTCCTCTACGACTGTCATTTCTTGTGAACGTTCAAAGTTTTGTTGCATGTTGAAGCTAATTTTAACCTGCATCTCTGCTGAGATGTTACTGTTTAACCTGAATCACAAACCAGGCACACCGGTCAGCACACTGCTCTGCAAGAAAAGCAGGGAATTATTAATCTGAGAATGACTCAAAGCAGAAAATCCACATTCATGCCCACCATGACCCACTTCACATCCGTCATTCATACTGCATCCATCGTACCAGGCATTCCCACCACTCCCCCTGAAAACCACCGACACTAAAGGCAGCTCTGCGTCTTTATAGCTCAAGTTTTATCTTATTTTCCAGATAAGCTTGCAGCATTTTCCAAATATTTAAAGCCAGCGATTTGTTTTTCTTTGAAAGACATCATGACCCGTGAGGCTGAAAACATGTGGGGGTGTATTATAAATTATCTTCCTGAATCCAGATCTATGAAGAAACTGATCTCCAGAGTCTGTGTGCAGCAATGTACAAAAGGCCAAAAATCACAAGTTCAGAAACAATAGGAATATAATTTAGTGATATTGGGACATCTTGTGGACAGATAGGTTATTGCATCTGCTGGTTTCTTCCAGCTCCGCTTGCTGGTCTGCGCTGGTCATTCCAAGTTCACAAAAAGCTCTCAGTGTGACAGTTTCTTTTAGAAAACTTTAATATAGTTCACATCAACCACTTCACATGTTGCTTATATGTACATTAAACTTGCCCATAGTTTCAATCTATGATGTGATTTCAGGGGTTTGATCAGATGGCATCATGATTTTGTAACCCTGTGGGGAAATCTCCAGTAAATGTCTCTGACGACCTCAAGAAACCAAAAAAACTGAAGGCTGAAAGAAGAACCTCCTTCTTAACCCAGTTAATGTTTACCCTGACTTAATCCAGGTGGAACTGCACAGTTTTGGGTATCTGCAACAAACGCGGGGGAAACAATACATTGAAGGAGTCGGATCTTTGAAGAGGATAGAGCCGGTTGAAACTGTCAGATTATGTGTGACGAGAGGTCTGCCGCGCCCCTGGGGCTGGTGTTTCCCGCTGTGGTATCAGGTGGGTCATGCTCTTTTCTCACTTTGATTAAGTTTTCCGTACATTAAAGTGGAGGGAAAAGGAAAAAACACTGTCTTGTTCTCTGATGCAGTGTTGACTGCAGCCTTTTTCGTGTTCTTGCTGATGACGGTGCTGGTGATCTGCGGGTATGAGTCCATCTGCTGCAAACCCCAGAAAACACAGCCGAACACAGTAAGAGCCCACAGATACTCCCAGTACCACGGAAACTACAGTAATGGGAACTTTCTCAATACAAGACAAAATGCAATTTAAAATTTATTGGATTTTTGTATTTCCAACTGAAAACAGTGGACAGGTTCAAGCATAACAAGAATGTAAGTCAGTTTATAAACGAATACAGGGGATTTTGGATCAGTACAGAAATCTGGAAGAGCTTCCTTAAGCTACAAACATTTTGTGTATTTATAAAGGTATAAAATACTTTCACCAATTACAGTTGGGGGACCAACAAAGTTGGCTGACAAGGTAATCAGTGTGTTTACTTACGGTACTTACTAACTTACTTACTTGCTAACTTATATGGATTTTACGACCTTTTTGAAAAAAACTACTCCTCTGAATTGCATGAAATTTTCAGGTTTTTCATCATCCAAGGATCGATCGATTAGATTTTGGGACGTTAACCGGTAACCATTTCTGAATAAATCCCAAACAACTGTGAAACTGCAAAACAAATGTCCCATTCATCTCATCACACTACGTTTATGACAAATGGGCCAAAAGTACGATGGACGCAGACGGAAAGTGAGCCAGAAATTGTATTTATCATTATTTTTATGTGAATTCTAGCTTCCTGGAGGATCCTTTGCCATCGGGAAGCCGGCTGACTACCACCTGGACGTCCCTCCACCACACCTGCCTTCCTACGAGAGTGTTTGTAAGAAGGACCGGCAGAGTCGGATCCGTGGCATAATCGGTCAGTTCTTCGCACTCAGCGGCAGCCATGACAAGGTGAGCAGCTGCACTTCCATGTAGCCTCCCGAGTATGGGGCAAAATAATTCCACTTTTCTGAAGTACAACTCCGAGTACTAACCTTTAGCTACTTGCTGATACCAAGTGAAGATGTAACACAAACTGTAAATGCATTTCTCTGGAGAATGTTTTTATTTTCTTTGTAAATTTGTGTTTTAGTCTCTGCCATCGTACGGGGACACCTTCCGTCAATCCCAGGAAGTTTAACCTGTGAACGCTGCGTCTCCGGACACTTTGTCTGGCCACACACAATGCAACTCTTCAGACCTCAATGAAAACGCACACATTCACATTTAGACGTCTGCAGCCTCCTCCGCCTGATGTCCCGCACCGAGTTTGTTTCCAAGCCACAGCGTATGAACAAAGAAGCAGGGATTCTTCTTTCTCCCATCAACAGATTGAGAGAAGAAATCGCTTTTGGGAGGTGAATTCTGCCGCTTTGAGTCCGAGCTGTTCATGGTTTAATGGTAATGATTTACTCACGCAGTCCATTCCAACTGGTCACTGAGTAGCCCTTAATGACTACTCAGTTAGCAGCAGGTCTCCCTTTGTTTGAGAATGGTGTAAAACTAAAACACTTGAAAGGAGGGACTAATGTTCTTTGGACCCTGATGTTGATAAACACCTGCAAGTCAAACAGTTTTACACACTACGGAAACATTTTTTTCAATAAAACCTATGAGGAACAACTTGACATTTTCATGTGAAATTAAAGATTTAAAGTTGAAGTTTGCCTGTTGTTTCTCATAATACAGGATTTTTAGGACATTTTAGTATGTTTTCGTGATTAATGACCTCTGCTCTTACTGACCTCCTGCTCCTGTGACCTCTGCTCTTACTGAAACAATTCAATGCGAGTACATGTGGTTGCTTGTCCCAGCTCTGTTTGTGTCGTGGACTGCCGTTAGCACAGCAATCCCAGAGTTGGTGGTTTGATCCCCGATGCAGAAAGACTAACAAGTACAACATGAGTCTCCCTGCCTTGATGCACTGTCATCTGATGGCGCAATCATCAGATACCACCATACTAGAAAGTAATAAGAAACCAGACCAAGATGCACCTCTGATACGTTGAAGAATTGACTTTAACAATAAAATAGTTCATGTTAAAATGGCTAAATGAATTTGAATACACAGGGTTTTTGCAAAGGAACTTATCATTTTTATTTGCCATCATTACACTTACATTGTATTCAAAACAAAAACTGTGATTGTTAATGCAATAAATAGCAGTTTTAAAACCTACTGCTTCCTCTATGACTGTGATTTCTTATGAACGTTCAAAGTTTTGTTGCATGTTGAAGCTAATTTTAACCTGCATCTCTGCTGAGATGTTACTGTTTAACCTGAATCGCAAACCAGGCACACTGGTCAGCACACTGCTCTGCAAGAAAAGCAGGGAATTATTAATCTGAGAATGACTCAAAGCAGAAAATCCACATTCATGCCCACCGTGACCCACTTCACATCCGTCATTCATACTGCATCCATCGTACCAGGCATTCCCACCACTCCCCCTGAAAACCACCGACACTAAAGGCAGCTCTGCGTCTTTATAGCTCAAGTTTTATCTTATTTTCCAGATAAGCTTGCAGCATTTTCCAAATATTTAAAGCCAGCGATTTGTTTTTCTTTGAAAGACATCATGACCCGTGAGGCTGAAAACATGTGGGGGTGTATTATAAATTATCTTCCTGAATCCAGATCTATGAAGAAACTGAGCTCCAGACTGTGTGTGCAGCAATGTACAAAAGGCCAAAAATCACAAGTTCAGAAACAATAGGAATATAATTTAGTTATTTTGGGACATCTTGTGGACAGATAGGTTATTGCATCTGCTGGTTTCTTCCAGCTCCGCTTGCTGGTCTGCGCTGGTCATTTCAAGTCATTTCAATAAAAAGCAGACAAAAACCTCTCAGTGTGACAGTTTCTTATAGAAAACTTTAATATAGTTCACATCAACAACTTCACATGTTACTTATATGTACATTAAACTTGCCCATAGTTTCAATCTATGACGTGATTCCAGGGGTTTGAGCAGATGGCATCATGATTTTGTAACCCTGTGGGGAAATCTCCAGTAAATGTCTCTGACGACCTCAAGAAACCAAGAAAACAAGTCCTTTTTGATCCGGGCCGGACTGAGAATCAAGAGTCTGTTTTCAAACCATTTCCACAAGTTTGAACTTCCCTTCCTGTTTGACAGGAAAGACGTTGATGAAGGTCTTGTAGAGCACGGTTCCTCTGGGCAGCTTGGTGATGATCTGAGTGGCCTCCGGGCTGCGGGGCGGGGGGATGTACACCTCCTTGGTAAACCTGACGAGGCCGTCCTCTAAAGCGTAGAGCGAATTGTTCTTTCCCATCCCGACCTTCAAGGAGAGAGAGGCTTCTTCAAATAACAACTTGAGCACCACAACAGTGAGATTCAGCTTTGAAAAATCATATGAACCTGAAACAGAACCGCAGTGTAAAAGCAAAACAAATGAAGGTGTGAAAACTGAGTATTTGATTATTCCTCTCTTGTCATATTGTGATAGTGATGCTCAACAGCGCGGCCGCAGTTTGCGTATTTTATATCGCAGTGTACAAAACGGCTGCATTTGAAGGCCTTGTCACTTCGGGTTTCAAACACAATCTTGGAAGGATGCGAGCCCTGACTTTTGAGAGTGTTCACACTTTCTGCTAAGAAAATGGTTGGAACTTACATGTGCTCCCGGCTGGTACCTCATCAGTCTCTGTGTTGCGAGGATATTACCCGCATGGACAAATTCACCTTGTCAAGAGAAAAAGAGCAACAATGAGCGGCTACGGCCATATTCAGATGTGAAAGAAGCACTTTTAGCACACATCGATTCGTTGTGATTTGCTCAGACAAAACATACTGATGGTTTTACAGAAAAAGCTTCACCGCAGAGACTCCTCCTCACATCTTACTCTGTAGAATGCCTTGTGTAGGGTGTGTACATCTGCACTGAGAAACTAAGTCTTCCATCATTACCGTCCAGTTTCTTGTAGCCGTATCTCTTCCCGGCGCTTTTCCCTCCGAGGTTCTTGCTGCTGCCTCCAGACTTTTTGGAGGCAAATCTCACAGAGTCCATCAGAGGGGAATGAGAAGCAGGAAGCAGCAGACCTGCAACCACCCGAGACTCATTAGACCCTTCAAAACTACAATGAATTAATGCCCTCGTTTACACGACAGCATTTCAAGTTAAAACGCACCTTTTTTTGAAGCACAAAAGCACATTTTCTGGCTCTTCATGAGAAACAATGTCATCATTTTCCACTTTTGAGCCTTTTATTTCACTTAAGCTTGTATCTATTTGCTTATTCTCGCCTCTTCCTCTTCCATCTTTTCACTGTTGTACATATATCTTGCACTTTGTGACGCTTGTTTATTATTGCCCAGCAGAAATGGCAAAACAATGCGAGTGTAATATATATTTCATGAATTGATATTTTGTTCCAATTAAAAAAAGGCGAAACCGTCATTCATTAAAAGTAACAGTACAGAAGCACCACATTTAAATGTTTTAGTCCTAATCTACATTATATCAAAAACGCAGACATATCCAGTAAGACCTGAAGTTGGCACAGCGGGCTCATACATCCTCTCCGAAGCAAAACACAACTTAAAAACAACTGTTTTCCAATAAACACACGTGTTTTAGCTGTGCGTTACCATAACTACCGGATTTATTTACATTTAAGCGTCTAAAAACATTAATTTAGACTGTTTTTTTTACCTCCCCGGGACCTCAGCATCAAGGACAAGTGCGCCGCCATCTTTGCCTACGTCAAAGAACTACGTCGACGGAAGTACAGGACGTCACTTCCACCACCTTCAGGTTCATCGGAAATAAGGTAATCTGTCACTCGCTTTCTCTCCTAAAACACAATCCAAGATTACGTCAAAGCACCACTGTCCTGACACGTGAACGCCACCAAAGAGAAACTTTTTTAGCAGTGTGGAAATCTCTACACACGTACCTTAAATACATTTAAATAGAGGAAGTAACCCGATGTCGCATTCCCTATGAATGCATCATTTCCTTTCTGCCCGGTAAAATCAAAAAATGGAGCTGATGTTTGGTACATGTGCATATTAAAACTGCAAAATGCACGATCGCAAACAGTAGGTTGAAGTTATTACATAGACATCACCAAGTTACACTTTCCCACCTCTTTCTCCTCAGACGAGACTCCTCAGAGAAGTGATCGAACCGGTGTTTCGGAGTAAGTGGTTTCCCTGTTAAATAGTGACCCGAGAGTTACTGACTGATTTAGGTTTCGACTAAACGGGATGTTTACCAGTTTCTCATCGATCGATAGGTTGCCCGTGTTTGCGGGTTATATGTAGCTGCGCAGCACGGTGTTCTGTAATTGATTTTCTTCATTGTTTATTGGAAGCAAGCACTGTGCATTAATGACACATTTTCAATAAAACACAGCGGATATATTTCCATGCCGAAATGAATAATAGTTTAGTTTTTCAGCCGTGACGTCATTCATATACTTATTTGATTGATTGACTTAATAGTAATGCAAAACGTCTTAAACTGGTAAATTATAACATCTGAACCATGGTGTTGATTTGTGCAGAGTTGCATTCACTTGGTAGTTTCCGTGATTAAAGTCAGAATACCAATCAATGGTCCTGTTATAATTCTTCCCTCTATCGCACATCCAGGAAGTGAGCAAACATGGGCAGCTACAGCGACTCCACCAGTGACCTCGACGATGAGTTGCCAGTGTTTGACTTCCTCCAGTCTGGTCGCCCGCTCAATAAACCACAGCCCGTTGGTTCTGATGCTGAAGTGTCGGCCGCCTCTCCCCCGGTGGTGAAGAGCAAGGCCGACGTGATGATGATCAGCAGCGATTCTGATGACGACGCGCTATACGTCCCTCTGGCTCAGAGACTCCAACAGAGGAGAGAGAACGCGATCAGTGCTTCCTCCACTTCCACTAATGGGAAACTCTCCAAGCTGCACTCTACGGCAAATCGGACCACTTCGAAGCTTTCTCACCAGAACGGCTCTTCAGAGTCACATCAAGTGACGGGAGTGGGCCGAGGGCCCTCGGAGGAGCAGGGGGGCCTTCCTGCTCTCACTCCAGTGCCTCTTGGCTCACCTGCCAGGAGGAAAGCTGCCAAGCAGACGGCGGAGGAGAGCCAGGCGTCCCGGGAGGAGGTCCCGAGGAAGAAGAGGCAGCAGCAAGACAAGGAGGCGCTCAGACAGGAGCAGCAGAGGGAGAAAGCAAAGAGGAAAGCTCTGGCTGACACTGCCAAGGCCCTGAAGCCAGAGGAGTGTATCAAACATATGGTGGTGGCAGTGGACCCAGGTACAGATTCTCTTCTGCTTTAGAGGCATCGCTTAAGCAAGTGATTCCTTTAAGTGAATACATAGTGTAAAAGTGGATCTGATTCTGCCGTGTGTGCAGCTCTCTTGCAGCTGGAAGGAGGAGGGACTTTGCTGTCCACTGTTCAGGCTCTGGGTTGCAGCTGTGCCATCGAGAAACAAGCCATCCCTCGCAGCGTGAGGTGGATGAGGAGAACTCCCTGCGCACAGGTGACGAGTCACACTCCCATCTTCTATTGCTTCAAGGAAGCTCCGCAACAAAAACCTGTCAGATACGTGTGACTTAGTAACGACGTTGTTCACTGCGACCTCAGACAGGTGAAGCGGTGTGTGTCCCTGAGGCTCACGTGGTGATGCAGATGACGGTGGAAGACTTCATCACGCTGGTTCACGGCTACGTACAGGTCTGTTAGGACCGGGGGCCGTTTACACGACAATACTGTTGTGTTTTGGGCATTTGTTCACATGTCAATGGTGCTTGAAACCACTGAAAAACTTTATCTATCTATCTATCATAATATAATAATATTACATTATAATTTGAGCACTTCGATGTTTCAGTGTAATCTCAAGTTTAGCTGATCTCTAGTTATTACATGTTAGCTCATCTTTGCTGAGGTTATTTTGACTTGTCTGACTTTACCTTCCCATTGTGCCCCAGGAGCAGAGCGGTGGGTGGTCCAGCGGAAGCCCCTCGCTGACATCCTGGGTCCAGGAGCGACAGAGGCAGCACCCGGACAAGCTCCTGAGCATGGCCGTCATCCAACTGGACCAATACTTCAAGTACGACAACGTTGTGTGTCGCCGCTCAGACCTCTTTGAGGTTCAGTCAAAGACCCCGCCTCTACGACAACTTTTCAAATTAAACTTTTTTTTTTTTGTCATAAACGAGGCCTTCGTCTTATCGAGTAAAGCAGTCATTTTCAAACTCTAGAAAGCAAGGTCTATTTTTCTAATTATAAAATCCCGGGGCCGAGTAAACCCAAACATCCACAATCTGATTAAAATGTAACACTTAGATGAATTTCCTCAAAATTCCAGAAATGGAATAATTCGATGTGGATCTGAGGGAATGGTCATCAGATGGCACATTGGTTTAATAAAGCTGTTTGATCATTTTATTTTTATTTCATTACAAAATAATGTGTTGAAAACCTTTAATTCACCTCTCAGGGCCATATTTAGCAGCTTCAGGATCCACCATTGGGCCACGACCCACACTTGGTGGGAGAGCTTTGAAGACATGAACATAACAGCATAATTCAGTCAAGAGGATTGTTCCGATAGAAACAAAGAAAAAGTTTGTCTTTTTGTTCCCAGATCGCACAAGTCCAAAACCCAGAAGAGGCTCCGAGACGCTGTGGTGGGAGAGGAGGCGGCAGGAGGAAAACCAAAGAAGAGGAGGAAGGTGGGAGGAGCGGAGCTGCTGCCGGAGGTGACCCGAGTTCAGGTGGAGGAGGTGGGTTCGTGCAGAGAACAATAAACGTCAATGATGAGAGTCTGCAGACTTTTTTGTTGGTCTTAAAACAGGTGTGACGATGAGGTTTAATGGACTCACTCTCACATCGTCCCACATCCCATCAGGCCTTGGTGCACCTGCAGCTTCACACTGGCGTCGCGGTTCGCTTCTTGTCCACCTGGCAGTGCTTCTGCAACCACGTTGCCATGACAACCAAAGCCGTGGCCGAGGCCCCTTTCAAGTGAGTAGTCTTTTCTTTTTTCTTTTTTTTCCTTCTCCTTGTGCAATTTCTCCTCTTCCTCCTCCTTCTCCTCGTGTCTCCTCAGGAGAGAGCGGGACCAGTCGGGCTTCTCGTTCCACCTGGAGAGCGAGTGGGCTGGGGGCCAACGGGTGGACCGGGCCGGGAAAGGCCTGCTGCAGGTCTGGAAGAGACAGATTCAGCAGCTCCACAGAGTCAGCCCAGACATGGCGGCGGCCATATTCGCAGCGTTTCCCTCCCCACAGCTGCTCAAGAAGGTAACTTCTTGCATTGGAGCGCCACTGTCCCAGGAGAAGTTCACTAAATGCTCGTTAATAAGACGCATATTTGAATTTCATGCCCGACCCATCTGTCCGCAGGCTTACAGTCAATGCAGGAACGAGCGAGAGAAAGTCTCTCTGCTGTCTGAGCTTCTGATCCGCAGAGGAGAAGGAGTCACCTCCACCACGCGGAGAGTCGGTCCAGAACTTTCCAAACGTCTCTACCTGCTGATGAACTCCTCTGATCCCGAGCAGACTCTGGATTCAAGCCTCTAGACTTCTGCTCTCGGCTGAATGCTGATAAAATTCACTTTTTAACGCTTGTATACGTTTCTTAATTGATAGGCTTCGGAGCCTTTTTTTGAAGGTTAAATCTTTTATTGTTCATAGCTATCAAAGAGATTTTTCCTTTTCGGAGTTCAATTTTTAATGTCGGTTTTTCTGGAGCGTTTACTCTCATCAAAGCAAACGTGTGTAAATAAAGTGGAGGTCTTTCTTAACAGTTTCAAATATGTCTGAGTCTCATGTATGCAGAAAAATTGCATCTGGAAAAACATTTTAGAGATTTGGGGGGGGGGAGTTATTGAGGACATGATCAGTTTTATCTGACTCCGCCCCCTTTTCCCCACTTTCACATTTTGGTTAGTATACTTTCAAAATATACCAGCTATCTTAATTTTATTGCAGTTTTTACTGTAATTCCTATAGATAAGAATTCAATATTTTTAACCCTGTGGCCCCAAGGTGACCTGTAAAAGAGAAACCTGTACAGGGCAAAAAAAAGACGGGTAAAAGAAAAATGTTCAAATAGAATAATCTGCTTTTAATCCGACGAAGTGCATCTTTAGTTACAATGTATTTAAAATTGGAGCAGAGTATTGCTCATGTACAGTAGATGGCTTCAGCAGTGAATCAGTCGATAGGAAGTCCCTGTGTTAAAAAAAAACAAAAAGTATAAATACATTTGGAAGTCAATAAATTCAGTATAAAGAGATCCGATTACACACATCCACATAAACTCATCTACACATGTACAGTAAAGTGAATCAGATGGACCCTCGTTTCCCTTCTTGGACAGTGTTCAGAGGACAGGAAATGGAAACTGCTGTTTCCTGTCAAAAGTTCATTCGTTTACTATTTGATCGGAGGAAAAAAGTCTGTGTGTGTGGGAGCGGGGGTGGGGGTAGAGGTGGGTCACTCCAACATGGCGTCCAGCTGGTCAGCCAGGTCGTCGAACATGTTTCCGATGTCGTCCAGGATGTTTCCTGCTGCCTTCACCGTACTACAGCCTCTGCGGGGGGGGAAAACAGAGCTTTGGCTCATTTCACTCTCCTTTGATGGCAGGTATTTTAACTTTCACACTCAAAATCAATGAACAGCTTGTTTTTATAAGTCGGGTAGATTTCGAAGCCACACGTCTTGCCTCATGTGGACCTCAGTCCGATCTTTAATTGTTCTCACCCGTCTGTGCTGTTCTCCTGTGCCAGTCGGTTCTCCACCACCTTGAGAGCCGCCTCCAATGACGTGCTGGTCTGTTCCAGTCTCTTCTGGGCCAGGACCTCCAGCCCGGCTACACCACCCGGGGCTCCTCCTGCTTTGGAGGCCTGACCTTGGTAGCAGGAGGTCGTTACAGGGGAGGACGGGGCAGTGAACGCCACACTCTGAACTCCACAGACATTGTGTCCTGTGGAACAAGAAGATATTCATGATGGGCGATTGATATGGAAAAATTGCATGAGAACTTTAACCTTCTGGCTTTTGACGACCGTTACCTGCTGTTGGTGCAAACATTATGCTGGGCTGTGGAAGTCTGGGCCCCGTCAGGGCCGGAGCTTTCTGCGGACTGTCGGGCTTGGGTAGGACTGTGTGTGGGTGTCTGACAGGCTTAGGACTGGGCACACACGTCTGAGTGTGCATGCTGCCACTCAGCTTCGGGGAAACCGTGTGAATCTGCACGCTGGTGAGTTTAGGAATGGCCGTGTGTGCGCCAGCCTGCGCCGACGAGAGAGTTTTTGGAGGGAGTGTTGGTCCATTGTTCAGGGGCTGTTTGAAGGGACTGGAAGGTTTGGAAGACACTGGAGGCTTTGGACCTTTACCCAAAGAACCCATTCGCTGGAAAACGTGGCCCGGCCTCTGGACCTCCTCCTCGCTCATTGTGCTGACTTCACTGTGGTAGTGGAAGCTGTTGGTCTGAGGTCGAGGGTCTCCTTTGCTGGGGGTGGTCGGCTCCTCCGGTGTGGACGAGTCCTTGTCTTTGGGTTTGTGTCGTCTTTTCACCGTGTCGGATTCTTTCAGATTAAACTCTGGAAGCTCGAGGCTAGTTGGTGCCTGGACCGGATTTGAGGCGACCTTAACTTCAACCTGACCCACCACCATGACTTTGGGCCGCTGTTTGATGGTGAGATTTCCTTCTTCGGCAAAAGGCAGGTTTTCCCCGGATCGGTGCTTCGGGGATGGAGTAGCACTCTTCAATATTCTTTCAGTTTTCTGTACTTTCTCGAAAGATGTTCCTTCTGTACTTGCACTTCTTGGTCTGTCCGGTCCTCCCTCCGCTCTCTCACTGACCCCCCTCCTCAAACCCCCAACACCTAAGACAGGGACGGGCTTGGAGTGCTGCAGGATGACGTGCGCAGGAAACCCGTGCAGGATCGGGGATGACACGGGGCTGAAAACAGGAGAGCCCGGGATGTGACTCGGTGGGATATCGATCCTCCTGGATGGGCTGCTGCTGCTGCTGCTTCCTTCCAGCCTCGCAGCGATGCTCCTCACGGATCCTGCAGTCTCCGCCTCCACGCTACCGTTCAGCTCCGACTCCTGCTCTCGACCATTCTCCAGCTGCCGCACGGGGCTGCTGTTGACTGAGCTCATCCTCTTTGGCGGCGGCGGCGGAGGGCCTTTACGCCGCGAGCGCACAGCAAACGAATGACTTCGGTTGATGTGGCGTTGAGCCCCCGAGGCGCTCGTGTGACCCCGTCCTGGCCGGCGGGACAAGGTGGCATAGGATGGCATGAGGGCGGAGGAAGCCGGCGTGTGGGACGGAGCGTTGTCGTCCTCCTCGTCGGGCTCGCCGTCCGACAGAGCGTATCGAGTCAGGCTTTGGCTGCGCTTCTTCTGCGGGACTTTCTGACCGTCGTGACTCCGGGGCTGTGCCGGCGGGGGTCCGAACAGTGGGACTGCGCCAGGCAGAGGTTTGGAGAGCAGCCGCGGGGCGCCATTCATACTCCCAGCCTGAGCCTGCAGGTAGCTGAATGCCATCTGAGTGGGGGAGGCCTGCGGCAGAGGGGAGGAGGGGGAGGAAGAGGGGGGCGGGTGCTGTTGAGGCTGATAAAGACGGTTCGGGGACTGGAAATGTTTGGCCTTCGGGGGGACGGCGGGGTAGGCGAAGCGGGGCATCTTGCTGGGAGTTAGAGGAGGTGTGATGGGGGAGAAGGGGACTTTGTTGGGGGTCGCGGACCGACTCTGCTGCTCCCACATTTCATGGGGTCTATGCCGGTTCCTCACCCCAGGGCTGCCTTCTTTCCCGTGCTTGGACTCATCCCCCCCTCCGCCCCCCAGACTCTCCTCCGATCGGCTCGTCGTCCTGGCTGAAGATAGAGCGGCCGGGTGGTCTTGGGAATACCCCAAATTCGAGTTTCCAGAATTCCCAGAATTCCCAGAGCCCCTGGATCGCACGCTGATGCTCTCCTGGCTGAGCGACATGGCGGTCCCACCCACAGCGCTGGACACCCCTTTGATGACGAATGTCTCGGAGACTCCGCCTCCTGCCCGGCCCATCATGGCGTTCTGCAGCTCGACGCTCAGCTCGCTGTCCTGGAAGGACATCAGGGCCCTGGGGGTCCGGGGGGAGGGGCAGCAGTCATTGGCCGGAGCGTCGGGGCAGATCTGAGCGTGCACGTTGTGCTCGATGGCCACGAGCTCCAGAGCGGCGGGGGGCTTTCGTCTGAGGGTCCCCCCTCCGGTTCGGTCGGCATGGATACGAGAGCGCTGCAGGTCACACAGCCGCTTCACAGCTAGCATTAGCTTCTTCTGATGGCCTGCAAAACGCAGCAAACACGGGTTTAGAAGCACCTCCTGGTGTGAAGCCATTCTTTAACACGCCAGACTCCAGATTAACAGACGTGATCTTCCTCACCCAGTTTGGTGATGCCGATCTCCTGCAGATCCTCCCACGTGATGTCCTTCACAATAGTAATGGAGTCGTAGCCGTTATCGCTCAGCCTCTTCTGGTACTGAGGGAGCCCGATCACACTCAGCCACTCGCCCAGGTCCGACTGAGAGCAAAAGAGAAAAAACAAACCACTAACTCAACAAATCAGAGGGGAAAAAAGGCTGTGTTGAATACATTTAATGAAGAGTTCTCACCGGAATGTAATCCGGAAGCCACTCAGGGATACTCAGCTTCCCGATCTCCATGGAGATTTTCTTTCTGTGTCCTGGTTTGGTCACTCCGATCGCTGTGAGATCCTGTGGAAATAAAAACATTCTGCCTCAAAAATGTATATTTTTTTTATTTGGCAACTTTTTCTATTTCAACCAGTTTGTACTCTTTTTGGCCATTTCTAGCCACTTGGTATTATTTCCTCCTTTTATGATGGTTTCAGCCATTTTCCATCCTGACAGCCATTTTCTGTTGTTTTAAATGGGCTCCATGTGCTCTGGCACATGGCCCCATGAGAGGGAGTAAAATACTTCCTCCTCTTCCCAAGATGGGCATGTGTGGGCGGAGCCAGTCCAACTCACACAGACACAGCAGATTCTGAATGCAGCTCAAATGATCCAATGTTCAAATGGCTGGAAATCAAGGAAAAGCTGGGTTTGGGGCAATAAACTTTGAAATTTGGAAACATTTTTGGACGAACAAGACTCATGTGAAATTGTTGAAAAGCTGTAGTATATGACCCCTTTGAATGTCTCGACCATTTAAGCCATATTTGAGCTCTTTTAGCGATATTTAGTTAATCTAATCAACTTCGCTAGTCTTTCTGTTTTGACTCCTGAATGTATTGACTGTTTTTTGTTGGGGTTTTTTAACCATTTTTGTTTTTTTCTTGTTTTTTGTCTTTTAACTTTCGATGCGGTTAAAGCTTCTTCTTTTTTAACCATTTGCACAGTTTAGGCTAATTAATCTTACCTAATACCCTGATGCTAGCGATGCCAACGTACCTCGGGGGTCATCCTGCTAATGGTGGGCACATCATATCCTGCATTAATGAAGTTGGATGTGTAGTGCTCCAGCTGGAACTCACACAGCCACTGGTAGATAGCTTCAGCGTCCTGAAGCCAGAATAGAAAACCACATTTACTAACCAGATTTTAAGCAAACCAACGATAAAAATGCACTCCGTTCGCTCACTTTGCCCTCAAAAAGCTGCTCCGGCCTCACGAAGCCTTTCTGAGGGGTACCGTTGACCTGGCGACGAGAGACCCCTGAAAAGGAAGAAAAGCAAGAATATATTGAGTAAAAATTTTAGAATATGGTGGATTATTTGCAGTATTCAGGATGTTGATGGAAAGTAACACCGGTGAGAAAATATTGATTGTAGAGCAAAATCAAAGAATTCGTTCCTAAGATTCAGGATAAATGTTCTTATAAAGTGTATAAACAAAAAATAATGTACAAAATGATGAATATTTCCTATGAAAAGTAACTCTTGTTCTCAGAACTGAAACTTTTTTGGAGAGAGGTCAGTAATTGTGGGTAGCCCACAAAGTATTAACATCCAAACTCATGTCTTTGCGTTGGGTACCATTGGTCACCCGATTCCGTAAACGTTAGCAGGCGCCTTGTCAAAATACACCTGTAAATTTATTACCTACATGTTTTTGTGATGTAATTTTACTGGTTCAAGATAGCTAAGAACAGATTAATTTAAAGCCTCTCTTTCATTTTCTTTCAGAGAGAACATCTGTGAGAGCTTCAGGCCTCAAAAGCACATTCCTCAAGCAAAACTATTTGTCTTCATAATAGAAGTCTTTTCTATAACAAAATCCCTCGGGACACAAATCAGAGCGAGAGTGTCATGCTACAATTCTGTTTGTTTTTTTTAATGTATCAAAATCGGACTGAAACTGATCATTCAATTTATTTCCATTATATAGGGATCTTTACATAAATTCATCTTCTTTATCAAACGACCTGTAAGGCTACAACTGAGCAACACAAGAAGAGAAGCTAGTTCCTCTTGACTTCTGGTTTTTATGCTACACTTGGCTAATCTCACTAATTTTCTGAAATTTAAATAAGAAAGCGTTCAGGCCCCATTTACACAACGACATCTGAAATGGAGCCTTAATGTTCTCATCTAAATACCTGAAAAACAAAGCAATGTATCCCACCAGGCACACCCAGATAATGTTTAGCATATCAAAGAAGGAAATTCCCCCTTGATAAAACAAACTCCAGGTTTTAAAGCTGTCCACTTGACTTTTTATTTATCCTGCCTTTGGCTTCTTTTTTTGTGGTTCTGAACTGGAGCTGTCTCTGCTTGTTACCTGTGGAGAGGTTCAGGGGCCCCGTTCTCTCGGGGCAGTAAAAATGCTCCTCCATGACGGGTATTTAGCCTCGAGGTGACAGACAAACCTTTGAAAGCTTTGAAAAAAGTGGTTTCTTCCTCTTCGCAGAGGCCAAAACAAATGAGCTAAAACAAAAAAGATTCAAACAGAACCAATTCTAGGGTTCCTCTTTTTCAACTCCTTTAAAATCACAGCTGGGTTACAACCCAAAAATGGGTCACTGGCCTTCGTTCAAACAAAAAAATATTTTTAAAAGATAAGTTAAAAATCATCGTAGTATCATCTGATCGCACTCCCTAACAATAGGGGGCAGTAATCCCTTGTAATGTGAGTTGACAGGCATCATTTCACACTACAGAAGAGCCTCACAGTTTAACAAAAGCATAAGATAAGTATTGGAATTCACGGATTTCAAAAAGTTTTATATTTTTGTTGATATTGGAAAAAGCTGGAAAAATCGACAAAAACTGAGACATAAAAACCAGCAGGTGTGAATGAGTGTCAAGAGAAAGAATGAATCTCTCAGGTCTGATCATTAAAATCAGGCTTCCGAGTAAATTAATAAACCACATTATTATTATTAGACATGTAGTCTTCTAATCTTCTACCTGGTGTCCAGGTTCTTACCGTTGAGGAGGAGCGAGAGCAGCAGAGCTCCGGACGACTCACACTTCATCCTTCCTTCTGTTTCTGGCTGCTGCTCGTCCTTTACTAAACAGAAACCCTCTCCTCCTTCTGATCCTTGCTGTCTTTGAACATGTGTGTGATTCACCCGAACACATTCCCCCGGCTTCCCTCTGATCTGCTGCTCCAGGCTGAAATGTTACTTTTATTGGTTGTTCTCTGGCTGCCTCTCATTTCCTGTCAGGTGGAAAGATTACAACGCTCGCTCTGCTCGGCCAGAAGAGCTCGCTCCTTTCTGCAAATGTCCTGAGAGTTTGTTTGGGCGACGTTTGAACTGTATTTGATTGAACTGCTTATTTGGACTCAATTCGTTCAGACGTAAATAATATTTTTTAATTTTTATAAAATCACTTTAAAAGTATAACTCATTTCTTTTTCACAAAATAAAGATTGGTTTCTGTTGTTCTTTTTCCCTTAAATCTTGCAAATTATGCTAATAAGTGTAGGAGATTCACAACTACTCCCCAAATGTTTTTGTTTGCAAGGAAACATTTGATGTTACATTGATTTTTATAGTATTTATTTTGCCTATGACCAAATAAAAATGTGCCAGCAACCCACTTTTAGGTCGAAACCCACCAGCTGATAATCACTGATTTGTCAGAAATAAAAAATTATATAGTTGTAATAATAAAAAAGAAAGAGAAAATACTGACTCGAAGCTCATAAAAGTGTAAAGAAAGAAGGAAGAAAGAAAACAAAACTGTAAAATTTCCATCATATTTACCCTTTGTGTAAAATAATATTACCATAATTGAATTTAAAAAAAAGTTGAGAAAAAAAATTAGGATATGCTCATTTCTATTTGTGTGAATGTGACTTGGTCGTGTTAACCATGTAATTTCTGGACTAAATTTTTTTTTGTGGTTTGGCTGATCATATTAAGAAGCGACTCAAATATCAAAATATACCAATAGTTACCATCTGTGACCACTAGATGTCACTGTATGACAGCAGGAAGCTGCTACCATTCCACAGAAAAAGCTCCAATACTACTGTATTTGACAGCAAGGAAAATGTCTCCAATAAGAAAAAGCCGGAATAATAATTAAAATCTTTGGGAAAAAAAACAAAACAAACATGAAATGCATGATTTTATGCAAAAATAAAACGGAATCCTTGTTTTCTGTTTTGACAACACTCGGATGTAATTTACCCAACAGCCCCTTGTTTTTCCAGATAACAAGGTGCTGTGCTCCTCAACATGTTTCATCATGACCATGGAAGGAGCACATGTTCAATTCCCTGTTACCTGAGCATCCATCGGCCTGTTTGCTGTGGTCGGCCCCTGAGGTGTGGACGTGGTCTCCCGGTTCACCAGCAGAGGGCGCCAGCTGCACATGGAAAACATTTACAGCTCCAGGTTCCAGACCCAGCTCATCAGATGAGGATGAATCGTGTGCAGTGTGAGCAGGTCTGACCTTGTTCAGGTCGGCGTTGTGCCGGCTCTGGGTCCCGTTCTGTTTGTGGTTGCTCTCCGAGCTTTGCCCGCTGCCGGCGCTGCGACTGCTTCCCACGCTGCCGGCGCTGCCCACGCTGTTTCGGTCGCCTGGAAGAACAAGGGCCCGAAAGAAGGGCAGAACGAAGGGGTCGCGGTGTGAAATGAGGCTTTGCGGTGAATGTGAAAGCGGAGGAACGAGAGAGACTGCAGGGTGTAATTTAGGGGGTAAAGTACATGATCTAACGTACTTGAGCCAGTCCTGTTTAATCTTCAAGGATTAGTTTGACATTTTAGGAAGTGTTCCTATTTTGCTTTCACTGCAGCTTCGTGGGAACGGCAGAGCCGATCTCATGCTTGTGTGCGCAGTCAGAACAGGTTAGGTAAGATATTAGCTTAGCTTAGCATTAAAACCCACAACCGAACATGCATTTCTGCATAAAGTACAGATAAAGTGCTGTTTATTTAGAGAGTGCCCAGTTTAATGTTTTTTTTAGCTTTTATTATTAAAGCGAGAAGAAATTAAAGGAAAACTAATCTGCTGGTGATCTCAAAGAAAATGTTTTGAATATTAACGGATCACATAAAACTATTCATTATTGTCTTTGTTTTACGAGGAGCTCTCTCTATCAGGATACCAAAAGCTCATTGAATTGCCATCCGCAACCTCACGGCAGATCCTAAAAGAGAACCTGCACGCTGCACCTTGAAGGCAGTTTTTAGAAGCCTGCACTCGCCACAGTGAGGCTGTGTGAACACATCTTAGGGAGGATTATACATTCTGGATAGGATAATGGGCTTGATTCTTCTTCAGAATTGTGCAAATTCTGTCTTGTAGGTCAGAGATTAGGTGTGGCAGGCTTTTCAAAACTACTATTTTATCAATTTACTTATTGTAAACATTTTCTATGCATGCTTTACTGTGTCCGACAGACTGTTGTGTTACCATTTCTCTATTCTAAAGTAAAGAAGACCAGTTTAAACCCAGACTAAACTGGAGAATATTGGACAAAATTGGTCTACACTAGAGAAAGCCAGATTAAGTTGGTTTACACTAAAAAAACTAACCTGGGTCTAAATGAAACAAATCAAAACAAAAAACTGTTAAAACCGGAGAAAAGCAGTCTAAATCTGGTCTAAACTAAAGAAAATAATTTTAAATGATAGAAAACCAAACCAAACTGGGTCTGAGCTGAACAAACAACTTAAAAAAAAAAATAACAGACCAAACTAGAGAAAACCAGCTTAAATGTCATCTAAACAAGAGTGAACCAGTCTGAACCAACGGAAACCAGTCTGAACTTGATCTCAACTAAAGAAAACCAGACTAATGTCTCACAAACTAGATAAGAAGTTTCAACCTGGTCAAATCCCCTGAGAACCAGATCAGAACTATTTACAATCTACAGAAAGCAAAGACTGAATGACAGTCTCTTAGGTTTCAGTTCACAATGTAGAAATACAGTGGAAGTGTTCGTGCTAAGCGAGGCTAATTACCTCAGCTTCAAGCTCCAAGCTTAACACAGGCTTGAGATTCTCATCAGTCCCCGTAACGTTTTGGTCACATCAAATAAGTACCATTTGTAACATTCTACAGTTTTGGTGCTAAGCAAGGCTAATCATCCGCTGTCGACGGCTCCATATTTTGACATAACAGAACATAATCCTGTTGCTTATATCTTGAACACTTAGAAAGTGGCGATACGTCTTTATCGGGACACCAAACTGGGGTTTTAACGAATTAGAAACGGCATTATCTCCTCTCCAGCAACAGCAGATAAAGAAACGGTGAGGGTTTTAGAGATAAAGCGGGGAAACCAGCGATCTGTGAAGAAAAACCCAGAGACATCAGTGGGGTTAGAGTTTGAGGAACAGCTCTGGAGGCCGGCTGCCCACTCACCATCGTACTCCTGCTGCAAGAGAGCTGTGCTTACTGGATTATTGGGAATGGGGGGGTGGGGGGGGGCAGCAGAGGGGTGAGGACAGGTCAGTATTTTGGGGATAAAGCTGGAAAGAAGCTCTGCTAACGGGGTCTGGTGGGGCCGGAGCTTGTCTACAGGATCACACAGGGTGAGCGGGGGGGTTTAGGGTTTGGGGCCACACACTCTTACCAGTGGGAGAGCGCCTGAGGACCCAAATATCCTGAGTGGGGCTAGCAGGACTAGCTGAGGCTGAGAGCTGACTCCCCGGTGGAGCACCTACCAAACACACACACTTTAGACACACACTCGACGTGACGGCCCGTGTGCTGCACACAGAGCTGAGGGCGGAGCCACAGAGGAGGGGCTGGGAGGGGGGGAGACGCCACCGAACAGAACCGAACGGCTCATAAGAGCGTTCAGTGACACGGAACAGAACTGAAAGGCGCCGTACAACACCGAGCCACGGTCAACGGTGCCAAGCGGCACTGAATGGAACCGAACGACAGCCTGCGGTCATTTCATTGCCGTGGGTCCTGCATCTCTTTGAAGGTTCTTCGTCTCGTAGATTTTTGTGAATCTTTTTGTCTTTGTCTGTTTGATGTCGGTGTGTTTAATTTCCCTTGTTTTGCATCTCCTTTTGTTTGTTTTAAAGAGTTGGGGTTTTTTTTCAATATAACTGTGGTTCTACATTTGATCTTTGTTGCATCGTCGCACTGTTTTGGGATCTGAGTACCGCATTGTCTGGACTATGTCACAATTTTATTACATTTTTTTTTGTCTGGGAATATTTATGCAAACAATAACCTGCAAAAAATGTTTATCAGAGCTACCATGAGTGAGAGCACAAACGTAACCTCATAAAACAGAAACTACGTACCGTATTTCCTGGACTATGACTCACTTTTTTAAGTTACTCATCTGCCTATGCAACTTCGAGTAAAAAGCGACTTTTTATTTCAAAATATACCTATATCTGGTTCCATTATATATCATTGTAATATTATTTAATATCAAAGTGTTATATTTAATTAGTTATTGTATGTTGTCTTTTCTGGTTATTTGCGCTCGTGTTTGTTCTTTGATTTGTTACTAAAGCTTTAACCTTACCAAGATTTTAAGAATATTTGGAGTAAGTGTGTGTGTGTGTGTGTGTGTGTGTGTGTGTGTGTGTGTGTGTGTGTGTGTGTGTGTGTGTGTGTGTGTACCTGAGGGATCGTAGCCCAGGATGTAGGAGTCGTCGGTCTGAGGGGCGTGGCCGTGGCTGGAGGGAGGGGCTCTGGATGCAAAGTGCTGCCTGCAGGGCATGGAGGCTTGGCGGGACAGAGTGCCCCCTAGTGGCAGGCAGGGAGAAAGATCTGGGTTTAGGTTTGCATGCATGAGTGAGAGGGAAGCATGAGGAGCCGCATGCACAGGTACAGAAGCTCCACTGCAAAGTCCTCTGATTGGAAATGCGGAAGAAGAGGCAGACTGAGGAGAAATCCTCTCAGAGTTACATAAGAAGCTGCTGAATGGAAGTGGAAGATCATGAGCGACACTGAGAGGGCTTTACTCTTCCTTTGTGTGCTGACACTGCTGACATTATCACACACACACACACACACACACGCACACACACACATACATACACAGACTGAGTTCGCCTCATAAGCAGAGTCGCACATTTCGAGTCAAACTCTCTCGTCTTACACACACACACACACACACACACACACACACACACACACACACACACACACACACACACACACACACACACACACACACACACACACACACACACACACACACACAGCCTGTGAGGGCTTTGGCGCTGAGCTGACACTTTGCAATCTGGCCATAGTAATCCTATTAATGTGTGTCTCTGTGTGTGAGTGTCTCAGCGTGTGTGTGTGTGTGTGTAGTCTGGCATGTTGAGGACTCAGAAGAAGTGCTTGAGTTTGTGTGTGTGTGTGTGTTGCTGTTATTGGACCCCTCGTCGTCCCGCTGTTTGAATGTCAGTGGCTTTACAGCTGCAAAACAAGCGGCGGGCTCATATTCCTTTTATTCACAGGGATTAAATCTGATGGTTTACAAGCATGCTGAACCCGGCGGTTATCGGGCAGAGCAAACACCAGCGATCCCAGTAGCGTACACACACTCCTAACAAGCTCTTCCCTGGTCAAATTCTCTGATTTCATACCGCTCTGTCAGCCCCCTCTGTGTACCGAGGCTAGTACTTTACAGTATGAAACACGACTTTCAGAGCTATAAATCATTTAAAGATACAGTAAGAAAAATGCAACTGTTAGTCCTTTACTGCTGGATGCCTTACTGGAGGTTACTGGGTATTCTAAAAGTAGAATGGGAGGCAAAGCTTTCAGCTATCAGACTCTTCTCATGTGAAATAAGCTCCCAGTTTCAGTTAAGGAGGCTGACGCAGTCTCTAGTTTTAATATTAGGCTTAAGACTTTTCTATTTGATGAAACTTAAATTAATGAAGTTTGCTGGTTCCGGCCACTCTGGACTCTTTTCTAGTGAAGCTGCTGTAGGTTTAGTCCAACACTCAGCGTCTTTCCTTTCTCATTCTACATGGAGGCTGCGCGATTCATTTAATCTAAAGTCAGATAGTGATGTGAGACAAGACCACAAACTCTCCTCACAGCTTTCATCTTTGAGTGACCAAGCTTTTAAACCAATCGAGTGTGGGGAGGACTTGAATAAACCACGGAAAGCAACAGATTTTGGTCATCAGCATTTAAAAAGAGACCACCAGAAGACGGGGATATCAGGTGAGTTGTTGGTCTGAATGGAGGAAAAATACCATTTCCTGTGCTTAGACATATGGAGGAACTGAGTTTCCCCGGTGTTGTTGCTGGTCCTATATACGTGAAAGTGAAGTATTTGGAGCTGCTGTAGCTACCTGCTCTCCTGCTGAGGACCTCCACCACCGACGGGGGGAAGAAGCCCACGCGGTCCGTCCCCCGCTGGCTGTCGTGGATGTGACCTTTCCAGCGGCCGTCCGAGTGCTGCTCCAGGACCTGACACACACACACACAAGTGACCCGATTAGGGCCGAAGTTTGATCGCAACCACACGTGAACTCTATGCTGGCCCCATCTGGACGATTGCTTTTAAGACTGTAATGGGGGAGACGAGGAGTCGAAGGGGGGGGGGCGCCACACAACAGCGTACGAGTTCCAACAAGAGTCTGGAGATGTCGTGCATAAAGATATCAAAAAACAGAGCGTGAGTGAGGGGAGGAGGAGCAGGGGGGCAGCAAGGTGGTAATTAAAGAGCGACAGCAGCAAGCCTGAGCCCGTTTCTCTGCTATGATCTCCCACTCAGTACAACAAATTACCCCACAACATCACGAACAAACACTCGCAGCTTCGGCTGCACAGCTCTTGGATTGTAATCAAACCCAACATGTGTTTGTACAAGAGGCGAATACAAGATTCTCACTGTGACTGCGTGATGTGAGACTTCCAGAGCAACGCAAACTGACAAGGGTTTTCTTTTCTTGTTTTAATATTAAGTTCCAAGCAGAGTTCTCCGTCGTTCACTCCCTTCACGCTGCCAAGACCCTCAGACTTATTTACTTATTTATTCTTCTGTAGCCCACTTTTTTTCTTTTCTCCCTCTGATTCAAGGAATGCGACACAGCAGACACATGGGCAGGCAGCTAAGGACCAGTTTACACTCGTTCAGAGTGAAAACACATTGCCTTTGTGCTTTCATTTCAGAAAGTTTTCTTTCTTTTGTCCATTGAGACGAAAAGAAATGAACCGCTGGCAATGCCGTAGTTTTCATGTTGGGACACCAGCGGGTGCTGTGGTTTATTTTTGTTGTGAAAAAACACATCAGCGGATACAGTGTAAACATTGACAATGGGAGTACACAAACATTTGCATGGGCATGCACAAATGTTACGAATAATATAATTTGACCATATGGACACGTGATCAGAACCAGAGTACATGGACTCTGTTCAGAATACTGAAGGGCATAAACCAGCCTTCTTGTTGGGAAATATCCAAATCATGGAATAAACATGTTTAGGAAGTGTTTGTGTGACCCGTTTCCCCACATCAAGGGATCAAAATGATACCTCTCTGTGAGGTCTGACTTTAAAGATGAGCGAAGCGTCTCAAGCTGGATCCATAGGCAAGGTGTTCAAACCTCACAGGTCCTTTACTGTATGTACGATGTGACGTACCGACACAGAAAACCCATTGAGGACACCTGTCTGATATGCTGCCAGAACATGGACTCTTCCAGGAATCTAAAGCCTCCCCGTGGTATCTGACACCGAGGCGTGAGCAGCAGATCCTTTAAAGTCAGACATCAAACTTCTTGCACTGCAAACCTGGTTTGGACTCAGTTGCTGCTTGAGCCTCATGTGAACTCATGTGCGATTCATTTTGAGCCTCGCCTGGGAGCGATCGAAATTAGATTTTTTTTTTTCGATTTCCGATTTCCAGTAAGGAAAGAACAATTATAATACACTGAGTTAATGTGAATTGCGTGCGGAGGGGAAAAAAATGCATATAGGTTTTCCAGTGAAAAGACCATTTATTTTCCCTGGGACGATTCGATGAGAATGGATGTGTTACAGTCTCTGCAGTAATTTAAAATCGCTGTTCAAAAGAAGATAAAAGCCTAAAATGAAAGTACCATAATGAGATCTCCAGCCCGCAGGTTGAGTGCAGTTGGATCGTGGAGGTTCCAGTAATCCTTCACCGCTCTGACTTGAAGAGAGCTTGAAGCTTCTGCAAAGTGAACACACACACCAGTTACCACGACATGGAGTATTGTCATGAACACAGCATGTGTCAAAAGGTAAAGCATGGGATCCAGAGCTGAGGTGGTGTGAGGACCTCTGAGGAGCTGCTTGATGTCCCTGCTGGCCGTGGAGGTGGTGAACTGGTTGACAATGTCCAGAGCCGTCTGGTTGTACGTGTTGCGCATGTTCACGTTGACGCCGGCCTGAACACAAACGATGGAGAACGATGGTCTAAGCCACTGAAAACACCACTTTTTGAAAAAGGCCACCAAGGTGGAACGTTTTGATAATGCTTCGACTCGGTGAAAATTGGGGAACGGCAGCTTTGAGACTTTTAGAAAATAGTTCTGCAAATGCGTGAGTACATGGACAACAGCAACAATGGCGGGAGTCCAGAGTGTCACGACTTCCAGTCCATATTCTCTCAGGACTTGGTAGTTTTAGAGTTAACAGTCACCGTAATAACAATCCAACTTTGTCGTCTGTCCATACGAACATCTGTATACTCGCCATAACGTTTTTCAGCGTTCCTGCCGTTACGATGGAAACAGGTATCATTCTCAACACATTACTGTGTAAATGCCAAACTTTGCTGAAAAGCAAAAATGATGCGTGATATTGTTGCGCAAAAAGGGCCTCAGACTCGTGTTTCTTATAAAAAAAAAAAAAAAAAAAAAGGTCTGCATGGACGAAAGTATCGAAAGTGCTTACGTCCAGCAGCAGGCGCACCACTTCGGTCTTCCCATAGAGGGCGGCCTCGTGCAGCGACGTGCCCGCCTTGGTGGCTCGGTTGATGTCGATGCCAGCTTTGAGCAGTAGCCTGCAGGAGTCCAGTCAAAAAGAAACGCATTCGTCCATTCAGCTGTTGCACACACACACATATATATATATGCTCCATAAGGCTTTCCAAATTGGACATTCATAAATGACACAGGTTCCCACAAAGGATTCCCGATCAGAAATAAAGGTTCTCGTTAAAACCTTTTGGTGTGAGCCTCTGGCAAACAGAGAACACATCCGTATGCCAAGCTAAATTCAACAACAGAAATCTCCTCATCTTTCCTGGCACATAATCTAATCTCCTGCTCGTCTGAGTGCACCGGTGCTCGCCGCCTCACTCCCAATCAGACCTGGAACTCCTCCTCACGTAGTGTGAGGACGTCTGCCGTGACAGCCTTTGAAGAGACCGACATCCCCGCGTGAGAGATCACAGCCACAATTCTGCTGAGTAAAACTCTGAGTAAACTTGAATTTTCTGTTTGCGTCGGAGGGTTTAAACTTCGCCAGCGCGGGAGGAAGAAAAACGTGGAGCAGCAACGGTGTTGCAAGATTCAGGGGAAGATGGGAAGCATTAGCAGGGTGGGGCTGTTTGGATAAGCACACACATATTTATACAGATATGATAGGGGGAAAGCACCAACTGGAAAACACAACATGTGTTACTGAGTCAAACAGTGACAACAGTGGGATAAGTTACAGTACAAATACGTATGTCGTAAATCCGTTTAAATATAACATTTGCTGATTTCTGTCAGGTTGCCTAATGATCAATGAATAAAAGCTAAATATGTTTACTGTGCAACAGGGCTGCAGTGACTCATGCACAAACAACCATCTTGCAACAGAGTGAGCCTCTTTCCTTCAGCGCATCTCTGCAACAAGGTGTGTAACAGGCCGGTGCTGAACTAAGACCCAGTTTAGACGCCAATGTTTCAAGTGAAAACACATCATTTTTACATTCTCTTTCAAAAAACCGCTGCGTTTATGCAGTAACATTTTGAAAACGGTATCCGTTTCAAAGAGTTCCACCTTGAGAGCCAAAAGTTGTGTTTTCAGTGACTCTGAGCACCGTTGTCATGTAAACGGACACCCAAAACACAACAGAGGTTTTGTGTTTTCACTTGAAAACATAGTCGTTTTCCGAGAAGATTTTTTAAATGCACCAGCATTTAAATAAGAGGCTCGACAAACTGTGAGATTAACTCATACGCTCATTTGATTCGACTCTCACTAAAAATGTCTGGCATTGTACATTTTAAAGAAGTGATTTAGTTTTTAAAGAGAAGTGAGAATCTCCTCATTCACTGTGAAGCAGGTCCTCATCCAATATGGCGGCCACTGCCTACATAAGATGAAAGAGCGGGCCATCGTCTTACTTGATGATGTCTTTGTGTCCATTCCTGGCAGCCAGGTGGAGCGGGGTGGTGGAGGAAGAGTCCAGGCTGTCTCCTCCTCCTCCTCCTCCTCCTCCTCCCTCTCCTTCCAGCAGAGCTGTCACCATGTTACTGCTCAGCAGCAACTGAGCCACCTAAAGAAAAGCCATCACCGAGCGTTAGCTGGCAGAATCAGGACGGGAATTACAGCAACATAAATGATGTATATATGCAAAGCCAAGTTTAACCCAGGTCGCACAATGAAATAGTATACTGTGGATTCAAATATAGGGTTAACCCAGCACGCCGAGGCTTATCCAGTCTTCAGCAGCTGTCTAAAGATAAAGATACCACAGAGTCTGTGTGGGACAGAAAAAACAAAAACAAACAAAAAAAACAATCCAAAGCCCATTTCTTTCACAGCTAAACTGCAAACTCAGACCAGACCAAGAACGTTTAACAAGCCTGCGTGTCACTCTGAGTTACAGCTCCAGCTATACGTCTCACAGCCGGGCTTATCCATCAACGTGGCAGCGGATCAAGAAAACACTGCCATGTGCAATATCTTTAACGGTAGAGAGTCCCAAAAGAACCACTGAAGCTTGGTTTTCTCCTCCGCACAAACTCTGCTCACGTCACCAAAAATTCAGGTTTAATATGATCCAACTTCTTATAATGAAAGTGTTTTCATGACTTTAATAAAGACATACAAATATTGTTCACACTTCACAGAAAACTGCTGTCAACAAACACTTCATCTTCTAAAAACAACTCCAAACGTCATTGTCTGTGAATGCTTTTGAAACTAATTCAGAAACAGTTGTGAAAACCATTGTCGGACAACTATTCTGAAAACTACTAACTGTGGTCATTATTTAGAAAAAAACAATCATCAGAAGCACATCATAACCATTGTCAATGAACAAGTGTAAAAATACAGGAAAGCTATTATCTGCAAACTCTTCTCGTGTGCTAACGCCTCTCAAAACCAGTGTCCAAGCAACCATTGCCTGAAAACACTTCTGAAAACATTAATCTGCAAAAACTGGTCAAAACCATTGTCTGGAAACACTCCACACAACCAAGGTGCACTACCAGCAACATGCATATACAAGCACTTCTAAGACCGTCATCTGTGGACGCTTCTGAAAACCAATGTTTGCAAAAACGCCTGAAACCCATCGCCTGTGAACAATTGCAAAACCCATCTCATTTGACGTGACGCACCTTCAGTCGGCCAAACTCGCAGGCCAAATCCAGCGGCGTTTTCTTGGCCTTGTTGGTGAGGCAGGGGTTGGACTGGTGCTGCAGCAGCATCTCCGACTGAGGGCGCAAAGAGGAGAGCGTAAGTGATACCAGCCCGTGTTTGGTGAACACTCATTTGTCAATCATCCCGACACGGCGGCTCCGTGTGTGTTGATGTTTTGTCTCGTCGAACAGAGGACGGGGATCATACGATATCTCCGGGGGTGACGACCTCTGTTTAGGATCACCAGTGTTGTATCGGCGATGTGTTGTGTGGGTCGACGGTGTGCGTATCCGTCCTTTTAACACACTCAGACAAACCTGCAAGTCTCCGGGAAAGGAATGTGTGCGCTCACCGCTTCCACACTCTTGTGTAAGACTTGGTGTCAGAGCATTAATGGCATTGCTGCTTTTGTTGGGGCACAAAAGCAGGTGAGACACAAAGGAGGGTAGATTTCAGTGAAACTGGAGGACTGTTAATGCCTTGGAACTTTGCCCCAGGCCGGTGACAAGGGGCTGCGTGGGTGGGTAGCCCCTTGTTCTACACCTGAAGCAGACCTATTTTTTTTTTCTTCTAGACGTTAGGAGCTTGTTTTTAGGGCTAAACCTAAAAACAGGGGTTATGTTAATGAGCTGGACCCCACATGGAATACGTACCACCTCGTAGTGTCCGTACTGAGCGGACAGGTGTAATGGTATCTGTCCGTCGTGAGACGGGGAGTTGACTGAAGCGCCGGCTCTCAGCAGCAGAAGGACGGAGTCTGCTTTCCCCTGCCACGCTGCGTAGTGGAGCGGACGCATGCCTGCGGGCCGAGGAGACGACACGGGACAGGCGCAATGAGACGGGACGGCGAAATCTGCATTTGTCCAACCAAAGTACCCTGTCGATATGTGACTTTCTCGTTACTTTTAGACACTGTTTCGGTGACATTTCGAGTGAAAACCCATGACTTTTGCATCTTGGTTTCAGAAAAGTTGCACGTTTTGAAAACATTTGTGTAAATGAGGCTTATGTCAATGTCTTATTCATAAACAACCGTATTGGCTTGTTCTCTCAGGGAATTGTCTCAGTGAATAAATGTGACTTCAGATGAGTATCTCTGAAAAGATGCAGCACGGTTTGGGTGGGAGAACTGACTTAAACTGACATTTAACACCAAATAGTCAATTATTCCAGTGTGGACAGAAGCAACAATTCCATCAATAATCTTAATTAGTGCCACTTTAACCACAAGTCTCAAATATATAAGGTATATATCAAAATGAGCCTCAGTATGAACAAACACAGACCTATTTAAGAAGTCTGGCTCTGTTCATTTTACCTGAAGGAAGAATAAGAAATACTATTTTTTTTTTTTTTATGTAGATGGAAAAAATGTGTGAATTTTCCAGTTTGAGAATGTTAGGATTCATTTTTCCACTCAGAAGTGGATAAATAAATCCAGTTATGAAAGCAGTAAGAGTTAACATCGTTCTCTGCTGGGTATTGTTGAGTTTGGGAGTCCAGTATGGTACCGTAGCTGTACCTGCCTCGCTCCACATCCAGGAGACCTTGGATCTGAGCGAGGTTGAATTTAACCTCTCAATGAGTCCATGTGTGACCTGACATAATGGGCGCTGCACGCCTGCCACTCCAAACCTCAGACATTCGCTGTGGCTCTGCCGCGGCTGCATGGCCGGCCGACTTCAAAGCCAATCGCATTTATTCATTTGGGTCAAACTCATTTTCATGAGTGAGTCGGAGAGCTGCTGAGGAGGAAGTTTCGCCACAACTCACTTGAAGGGAGTTTTTTATTTTTTTCTGGGGAGGGGGGGGAAGCGACCGCCTTTACCGTTGACGTCCTTGATGTCCACAGTGGCCTGAGCGTCCAGCAGCAGCGACAACAACTCGGTGGTGCCGGTCAGAGCGGCGTGGTGCAGCGCTGAGAAGCTGCAATAAGATCAAAACACAATAAAAGAAAACAATAAAAGCATCTCCGAGATAGAAACCAGGATTAGAACATACATTTAATTTAAGTTTAAGTTATGGTAATAAATACAGCTAAAAAATAGGATTGATGAAATGAAATGAAATGAAATGTCACTGCTTCTTATTCAGCTCAGTGAGGGTGACAGGAACAAAGGTGCTGTTATAAAGCTTTGCCCAGCACCCTGGGACTAAAAAACTTCCATCCTGGGGGGGAAGAGGCTAAAATTCACCTGTCCAGAGAGAAATTAAAGACATAAATTCTGAACAAACACACAGAGATGGACCTCCAAGGCAGAACCAAATCGGGACACTCGTTCTCGCTGCATGGGGGGCAAGAGAGACGGTAACAAAGACGCTGCAAAGGGCAAAGAGTATTTAGAAAATAAACAATAGTATTAACAGTTAACTTAAAAAATTTCGGTATTCCTGGAATACACAGTTTCCTAAAAACCTGTTTGATTTTCCTTTTAATTTTTTGAGAAGAAAATAATAAAACTATGAATCACATTCTTAAAATACAAATTTTTTATGAATGAATTTGTTATACATTTAATGGAAGATATATATTTTTGGTGTAAAAATTAGTGCCACAGTTAGTGATGCTATGCTGTGTTACTATTTTAGCTTATAACAGTTAGTTACAAAATAATTGGAAAATGCTGTCCAGATATGGTTATTTGCTCCATAAAGGTTTAAAATTGCTTACTCCCCCCCTTTAATAATGCAGCACAAACAAGCTTGATTTCCTGTCAATTTGTACAGGAATAGTGAGAAAAACCCTGGGAAGTCAAGTGTGTGTCCAAACATGTGTGTGTTTGTGATGAGATGGTGAGTCAGTGTGAAGTCAAACAGGAGAAAACCACAGTTTTTCTCCAGTCGGCCAATCAATGCACGTTGAATGTTCCATTGCAATGCCTTGACTCAGCTCGGCCAACACACACAAACACACACACAAACATGTACACACATGCACTCGTCTCACCCATCTGAGTCCTGGTAGTTGACGTTGAGCCGCTTGGTGGAGCCCAGCAACTCTGGAAAGAAAAGGAGAAAGAAAGACAAAAGACTATTTGGTGCGTGTTCTTTGGAATTTCTTCCACTCTTGTGCTTTGCTTTTGGTTTTGTTTTTCCCCTCATCGTGTCTTCTTTCGTCAAACACCCCGACGGGATTGCGGGCTTTCCTCGCCCGTCCCCTCCCGTACAAAATGGAAGATTCCGCTTCATTTATGCTCTCGTCGCGGCTCAACCGAACCCAGAGCGACAACCAGACAACCCAACGTGACAGAACAAAACAATGCAGTTTTATTATTGACATGGAGCGAATCTTCAGTCACTCACCTTGATGGAGGCGCACTGCTGCTCATCTCATACTGCACTCCATACTGCTAGTTTCATTCACGACTCCTCACATGTTTTCCAGTTTATTTCTCATATTACAAATTGCAGACGATGATTCAATAAATGATCTAATCCACATACGATTTAAGGCCCGTTTACATGACAATGTATCCAGTGAAAATGCAGAATTTTTGTTTCAGAAAGGTTTTGTGTTTAAATGGCGACGTGGCGAAAACGATGCCCGTTCACATGTAAAGAGCTGAAATGCTGAAAACAGTGTAGTCTTCCAGTGTGGACTGTAATGGTTGTTGGCTGTCATTTGTTTTTGTAAAGAAACCACACACACATGCAGCAGAGAATAATGCGCTCAAAACACGAACGATGGCAAAATTACCAATTATATAAAACTGCCAAGTAGCAGAATAATACGGACTGGGAGTCATGACACTCTGGAGGCCGCCATTGCTGTTGTTTTTCATCTGCTTTGCGCATGTGCAGAAGAACTATTTACTACAGCCCTGATGTGCACGTGCAGTATAAGCATTTTTGACATCTATACAGGGCAGAAGTGTTTTCAGAAAGTTCCTGTTTACACGACGCCGGAGTCGGAGCGTTGTCAAAAAGTTCAAGTTTGCGATCTTTTTGCATTCTATCAAACTCAGAATTCCAATGCCATCTTATTTCCATCTCATACATAAGTTTCCAGCTTCCCACAGCTGAGATCCAGTGTGAAGGCTTTCTACTGTCAGCAGAGACCCACACAGGAGGACGACGAACTACAGAGCCATTCATAGCCGTCAATCTCCAGCACTGTTTGCTCCCACATAGGTGTGGAAAGTCGTGTGTGTGTGTGTGTGTGTGTGTGTGTGTGTGTGTGTGTGTGTGTGTGTGTGTGTGTGTGTGTGTGTGTGTGTGTGTGTGTGTGTGTGTGTGTGTGTTGTGTGTGTGTGTGTGTGTGTGTGTGCGTGTAGGGGGGTGGACTGACGGGCAGGAACAGGCACCGCAGCAGAAGAACGTTCGCCATACAGTAGGAACACTGGCGGGATTGAGCCATCATAGTCGGATGTATTTTAGGCGACTGCACAGCTCACATGCGAGGGGTGAGGAGGTCGGGGCGGGTGACGGGAGGGCAGGGAGTCACATTTTCATGGAGGTTCGTCCTCGCCGGGCAACGGGTGCCACTTTTGACAACCTGAACTGTGAGGCCTGATCACTCACCGTTCACTGAATTCCAGGGTAATTGCAAACGCTACGTCACCGTCAGACGAGCCTCAACACATCCAATCAAGTTGAACTGTAAATGTCATGGATGAGACTACGTGCTGCGTATACGAGTACGAGAATCTCATGCAGCATTGGACCCGATACCGGTATGGGTGAATCCCTAAAATCTACTGGTCTACAGATCTCTGAAGAGTTTAAAATCAATCTTAGATCTTCTGTTATGGTTCAATCCATCCAGATCTCATCTCAGGTCGTCTGAACCAAACCTGCATTCTGTTCCAGTCAGAACAAAACAGCCACAAGCTGCTTTTAGTTATTTAGCACCAAATAGTTTGGAATGAAGTAATTGAAAACTGCAGGATGGCTCCAACTCTGAGCTCTTTCAAAACAAAGTTCAACGTGTTTCAGTAAAGCAAGTGGATCTTTAACTGTTGTGGACTTGAGCTCTGAATTATATTTTCTTTTTAAAATCACTATGATATTTTAATTTCTGCATGTTTTATTGGAATGTTTTTCCTTCTTTTATTCATACCTCATTGCTTTTGTTGCTCAACTGCAAAAAGCTGCACATTTTGGGATTGTGCACTAAATTCCTTCTAATCAGGTTCCCTACCATTGAGTTTGATTCTCAAAAGAGTTTTTCTCAAAGATTAAAAGGGACTTTTTACTTTAGAAATGATTACAAACAATTTTCTACTCCCTATATTTCATATAAAATTTTGACACAATGAGATTTTTGGTTGTAATTGTCAATATACAAGTGAGACTGAATGGAAATCAGTGGGATTGTGTTGCTGCTACAAACCCTAGATATTCCCATCAAGAGCAGCAGTGGACAAAAATTAGACCAAGTCACTAAGAAAACTTAAAATGCACTGATCTAACTTCTTGTGAGAGAAAAGACTTGACACAGTCAGAATACAGAAAAAAATCAAGAAGTGTCCAGATTGTGGATTGATCGTATATAATGGGTTTCCCAGTGCAGCCTTGATTAAATATTCTGTTCAGTCTTTTTGCTTCATTCGTGTTATTCTTCAAGTCATGAAAGAGTAAGTATTCTCACTTTCAGAGCAGTTTTCTGTGCACAGAAACTAATGAAAGCATTGATAAAAGCCCACAGACTGTTGGAAACAGACACAGAAGAGGCCTGGTAACATTGCCCATTAGAAAGATGTGATTTTTGTTACTGATACAGCCGACTATCCAAATGTTTGCGAGCTTTACGGAGACAAAATGCTTCAGATTTCGAGGAACTTCTTTGAGGAGCTCTAAAATCGGTTTGAGTTTTTCTCAAAGATTCACGATGTTATATTCCAAAATCCCTGAAGATTATTAAAGTGGCACAACACACAAACTCACACTGAGTCAGTGACAAAGTCTTGTGAGAAAGCCGACCAGTCCATCAGAATTAAGATCCATAAAGTTGAAGAAAGACCTTTAAGACATTTAGGTTACCTCATGTGATTGAGAAACATGCAGTTACATTGAATTTTGCAGGCAATCTCTAAGTCAGAAAAACATTTTTTGCCAAAATACCTCCTGATCTTCCAGAAATGCCATAATTAAGAAACCTTGAGTGATCTCCAAAGCTTCCAATCAATGGATTCTCAAAGTTAGGCAAACACAAATCTGACCAGTCAACATTTGAGTCCAGCTCAACCATTCATCGAAAAGAAATTGCTTTGTGAATGTAGAACAGTGTATACACAAAGACTGAAAACTAGACACTGTAAATATAGGAGCAGTTCATAGCTAAAGGTCCATTTCAAAGTGTTTCCACAGATAATCCATTCACAAAAAATTTAATAATCAGAAGGTGTCAGTGAGTTAGACTTCGCTTCATCGGTCAATTTCTTATCAGTTCATCCTGAACTGAGTGAACATCGCGAGTGTCATACATTTCCCGAGGGACTTCCTGAGAAATGGGACTATTATGGCGTCTGAGTGACCTTTACTGACAACGTGTGTTGCCTCTCAGTTCATTCTCGACCAGAGGAGAGTGCGTGACTCTTTCCTCAGAGAAACGGAGGTTATAGAAATGAGAGAAAAAGAAGATCCTGGAGCTAAACACAAGCATACACAAGCAAAAAGCTGTGGAAAAATTGTTGGGATACAAATCCTGAAAGGCATTTCTGAAGTAGTCATTTTAACATAAACATGTTAACTTGATTTTTATTTTTTTTTATTTTTTTTTAACTGTCAAACTTGAACCAGAATAATCTTGATGGGAGGAAAAAGAATGTTCACTAAATCTGCAGACATTTCCCTTAAGGCTTGAGCAAGAATAATACAGACGGTCATAATAACTAGTCATAACCAAACAATACTGCCACTGACATAAGTACGGAAGCATGATTGCCACTGAAGCCACTGGTGCCCGTCAAAATTGCACACTAACATCTGCACTTGTGTTTACATCAAGGGTGTTGGTATGAGGTCTGGGTGCAGGTCTGTGGCTGTTGAAGACTTCCACGTGGATTCAAGAAAACAAGGGCCCGAAGACACAAAATGGCACATTGATAATGAGGCAGATAAAGAGGGGCTGGGCGTTTGGCTTCTTGCCAGAACGGGGTCTGAGCCGCCCCGGCGGCGTGGAAAGAACAGGCTCTTTTCAGGGAGTTCTAGTTACAACACGAGCCGGCATTCCTGGCATAGCACACCCACCATGCTATCCTACATGTCCGCTGGCTGAGCATCTACAGAACTGTCAGCTCCCCTTACCCACCCCTCCCTCGCTCGCTCACTCGCTCACTCCCGCCCTCCCGCCCTCTGACAGGATTGATCAAATTAGCAGTTAGCTAAACAGATGTGTAGTAAATCTTAAGCACCGTGTTCCTTCGCAGAGACAGGAAAATTACAGGGTTCCAACCCCGCTGAAAGCCAGAAAAACAAAAAGAACTGAAGAGCGGAGGGGCTGGAGAGTTGTCGGAAACACTGCAATTTCAGGCCCCATTTACACGACAGCGTTCGAGTGAAAATGCGTCGTTTTTAGCGATTTTGCCAGGATATGGACCGAGAGTCGTGCCACTCATGCCAAACAATTGACTACTGCCGTGGTGCGCATGTGTAGTAGCAGCTTTTCTGAAGAGTTGCGTTTCCACGGAGTCGGAGAGTTTTCAAAAAGGGTCCAACTCGTAAGCCATTTTCAAATAGTTGGTCTTTCAATAGCTCCGAGCACCGTTGTCGTGTAAACAGACCCCCAAAATGCAATGAAAGATTGACATTTTCAATTTCACTTAGTCTTGGAGAGTTGTTGGAAAAAGACACTGCAATTTTAGAGCTCTGTCAGAAGCTCTGAACAGCTGCTGCTTCTCTTGTACCTTTCACACACAGAGTATCCCGAACAGAAGAAAAAGGTTCTTAGTACTTCTGCAAAAAAAAAAAAAAAAAAAACGAAGCTCACCAAGGAGTGGAAGGGATGATCAAAAGAGGAGGGGAGTAAAAGGAAGAGCAGGAAGTTGGGGGAGGCAGGATGAAGCTGTTCAGGTGACACGTCAGGTGCGTAGAGGAGAAAACAAGGAAACGTTTGACATGAGAGCAGAACCTCGAGATGGAGAACGTCACGGCAAACATAAAAGACCATTTTCAAAAAGCCGCCTTGCTTGTTTTCGGCTCCTCTGATGAGGCTGCGGTTTGTCGCAGACGTCTGTTGCTCCGCCGAAACGCTCGTTTTTTGATCGCGGTTTACTCACGGGGAGGAAAACTAGAAGAATGAAGCGAAAAACTTGCCAAAATAGGAGGAGAAGACTGGTGGTCCTGTGTAAGACAGCTGAATAATATTCAACACTAAAAACGAAATCTCATTAATGCCGGGATCAGAACATGTGACCAATAAGACCTCACTGGAAAAAAAATAAAAGTGGGTCAGTGAAAATGAGCATCAGGAAGCCCAAAGTCGGAGATGATTAATAACGTTCCGGCTAAAGAGACGAGCACGTCCACACGTTTGGTGCGCTCTTATTTAAATGCTTTCTTTAAGCCAGGAGTGCATATTAAAAACTTCTACTTTCATTCCAATCACACATGCAGAGTGATTCACTCTGCTTTGCTCTATTTGTACAGCTCTGTTTGTAGAGGTTAGAGGATCCACGGGGATCTGCAAGTGACTGACAAGCCTCTAATGAGACACTTCAAACGTAAAGAAGGAAACTCCAACCAATGCATGAATAACACGAGCTTGGTAGAACAGTAACCCAGCCGCGACATTCTTTAGTTTATAAAGAACAATAAAAAAGACACGCACATCTATCGAATCTGTGCTTGTCTCACATTCGTTTATGGTTTGTTTAGTTTGGTTATTTATATGGTCATTTTTAATCTATTAGACTGTGAGAGATTTTGTATTGTTCTTGTGGGAGTTTTTTTTTTACATTTGTTTTGCAAAAATGGGTTTGTTTACAAACATTGATTGTGCGTATTTTGATTGTTTACAAACAATTAGGTTTGTGTATTTTTAACAAATGTTTGTTTTTAAACAAAACATGTATGAAAACAAATACTCAAAACAAACACTTATGACCAAACCAAATATATAGAAACAGACATTTATAAACAAACACCAAACAAACTTTCTAAAACAATTGTTTGTGTACAAACGAAAACTACTGTTTGTAAACAAACAAAAACAAACGTTTGTTTTGTTTCGTTTTCCATTAGTTTCACATTTGGAAATGGTTTCCAACTCGGAATTATGTAATATGTGTGACTCTGCTCAGTTTTACCCAACTTTGTGTAATTAGCACATATTGGGAGATCTTTTTATTGACTTTGAAATTGTGAAGTTGTGAAGAGTTTCGTCCTATTCAGAGTCCTACATGGGGGTTGCGTTGTGCTGCCAAATGTCACGTTTGTCTCTGCTTTGTTGAAGTGTGCTTCTCCGAGCTTATCAGTTTCAGAAAAATGCAAAACCCCATCAGACAAGATTGATCATGTCACGTGACTCGGCGAGACAATGAGCTGAAAGATGTCACGAAATGAGGCAAGAATCTGTAGGTCTCCATCAGCAGATACTATGAGTCACGTTTTCATTTTAAAGTCATTTGATGACTCAACATGTCTCTCTTAATCAAATTGTTGTTAAAAAGTGAACTTTAAGAATGCATTATCAGAGTCGCACTAACTTGCACTACATTTCAGCCATAAAAGACTTGGACTTTTTCTATTCATGTGTTTAACTCTCCACGGCAGTTTGACAAAAACAAGAAAAAAGATCCTCACACTAGAAATAAAAGTGGTTACTCCGAGGCTGGGCTATTGGAACAATCATAAACTTTTCCCGTCATATCTGGAAAATATTCTTTGGCGTGATACCACAGGGAATGAAAACTCTTCCACTCGTCTGGGCTTCTCATTAACAAAGCGCAGAGTGGGACACTTGATTCGGTAGAAAAGTGTACAAACAGCGAGACCACAAGCTGCCTGAGGCGACACCAAAATACAGAGCAGTGAGGAAGAAGGGGGTAATTTAGGGTCATCATGAGTCTGTGGCGAGAAATGGCTTGTGGTCAGGTGAGGACCTCATCAAGGGAAGCACTTATCTGAGGAACACATCCATCTAAGTGCACTGATTACTGAGAGGGTAAACACAGTCCCTCACTCCAAACCACCCAGCCTGCCTCAATACGGCTGTCCCACACAGTTCCCCACTTCTCTGTCGAAAGATTCCCAGGATTTTATTTAGAACACAACGCTATTCCGACTGTGGGTTATGTTTGAATTATGAGTGACGCGTATGGCTTCACAGTAATGTTTTGGCAAATCAGATTTGGGACAGGGAGTCTGAAACCTTCCTTTGAGAGAAATCCGAAGAAGCTCCGTGGACAAAAGGCTGTGAAACAATCAACGTGATTTCTGCTTTTTTTTTTTTTCCAAAAGTCTGAAGTCACGACCAAAATGGATGTTTAAACCAGGACTTCTGTCTTCATTGAGACTTTGCATTCAGACTGAAATGTCACCGTCTTTATCCCTGTCGCACCACCATCAGATTGCCAGGCGTAATCCTGCTAAGTCACAAACTTTCAGCCTGATATGTGATGCATGCAAATGCTGCCGGATTTGCAAGTTTACCTGCGGAGGCAAACAAGCCCCGAGGCGAGAGGAGGCTTTAAACAAGACGAGTGAGCGGCGGCCAGACGGGGCTTCCTGACAGCTCCTTTGGTCAAACCTCCAGCTGTGCGTTGAGACTGCAGCCGAGTTTTCCCGAAAGGAAAAGGCAGGACGGGGGTAAACAGTGCCAGCCACACACCCGAGGCCATGCACGTACACCAAACTTACTAAGCGACACACTTCAGCTTCATCAATTCTTCATCAATTGCTCGGCACGGTTCGCCGGAAGAATAAACACTGGAACTGGGTCTTGAGGAAAAAAAACCCCTTCATGTCAAAACAGCTCCGGGCTGTATTATCCAATAAATTTGCTCCATTGTTAAAAAGGAAGAGAGTAATCTCCCGTGGAGCCGCTGGCAACTAGGTCAGACCATATTTGCTGACAATGAGGGAGTGTGGAAACGAAGCAGATCATCTGCGCTGGTGTGTGTTGCTTTGTTTTTGTGTTCACCGCCACACTTGGACCCCTCCAAGAAAACAAGGTGATTAGAGCGGGCGTAAACACACCTGTGGGTCTCGTGTTACATAACATGTCTCAACCCTGCACTGCGGGGACAAAAACACTTTACATACCATTTAAATCATCTGTTTACTCTGCGAACTCCACGCACCGCACAGCCCCTCCTTTATTTCCATGCACTCTTCCACAAACTCTGAGACCCGAGGCTCTGCATCGCAAAGCTGTAACATGGAATAAACACAGTGCCTGGAGGCATGACTTTTCACTGGTTATAGTCAAATCTATTGAATAATATAGGCAGAGACTATAAAACAGCAAGATTTCTACATGCCACATAGTTTATGGTGCAATCCTGCAACTGGAAACGGACATTTTCACCAGTACCAATTATGATCATTTAGACTCTTTACATGACAATGTTTTCAAGTGTAAAAGCAAAACTTTTGTTGGATTTTGGATGTCCGTTTACGCGACAATTGTGGTTGGAGCCACTGAATACGCAAGTTTTTGAAAATGGCTCCCAAGGTTAAACCTATTGAAAATGCTCCAAGTCCACCTCCATGTCAACCGCGGAAACACTGCCAGTGTGCATGTGCACCACGGCCGTAATAAACAGTTCTTCTGCAGAAGAGGGTTATGGACAAACGCCCCCAAAATGTTGTAACAAGTTCATTTCAGTTCCATTCAATTATATTTATACAGCACCAAATACAACACAGTCATTTCGAGGTGCTTTTAATAGAGAGAAACCCAACGGATAAAACTCAAACTCAGTGTTTTACTGTTTTTATAAAGAATCCTTACTTTAATCTTTACATTTTTAGCTTATTTCTGAGATACATATAAATCTCAGATTATCTAAATCACAGAAGAAAAAGAACTTCAATATTCAGAGGTCAAAATATATTTAGTTTTCTCAAATCAAATGTCAAAATTCAGACTTCTTTCTTCAATATTCTCGAATTGTCCGTTGATCAACTCTAAATTCAGACTTCTTTTTTTTCTAAAAATTGGAAAACATGTCAATCTGAGAAATACTGCATCTTACGTAGCAGAAGAAATAACGTCTCAATTAATGACATCAACTTAGCTTGTCTGAGCTTCATAAAATCATTTTTCCTGATCAGAAGGTCAAAGTTTGACACCGTTTACTTCCTGTTGAGGCTGTGTCATAAGCACAAAACAGGTTTAGCCCGGCAAAATGTCATTGTCTTGTGAGTAGCACATCAGGAAATAATAGTCTCTGTGGTGGTATGTTCGAATAGCTATCTGCTCTGGGGGTGGGGAGAAAAATCCCACAATGGACATGTATGCAAAGTTGTCTGTCGGCGAGGCTTTAAATATCCTGCAGATTACCTTGATAGCGATAGAAAGTCATGCAGCCAGAAAGGTGCACGCTCAAAATATCCTGCACATGACACTTGGTCCACGTTCTGTGAATGCGGGGCTGTGGAGCCGCTGGCCTGCATGGTGTACATGGTCGACGCGTCTCCATGACACGCCTCATTGAAATGACTGGCTCTTTATCAGGCCTCATTTAGTTCAATCAGGAGTGTTGGAACACGTTTAAAAACATGCAAAGCACCGGGCTTTGAAATAATACAATTACTGTTGAAAACAGAAAAACATTTACTTTAAAGCATCATAAAACTAAGAAAAGCAGGAAATCCCTGGGAATGAGAGGCCAGATTGGTTTCTCTTACATGGGCATGTAAAAATTTCTATAGAAATCTACTTTGTTGCATGCTGGTACTTTCAATATAACCCTCCATGTCTTCTGGGGAGGCTGTGGAGTCAGTAGGTAAGGTGGGTCCTCTTCTAGGTGTCTCTAAGAAAGACACTGAAATTGAACTTGCCTGGTCAGCAACTCAAAGAAATACACAGATGTTTTTCGTAATTATGCATTTATGGAACAGGGAACTTTGGAGGTCACCAGTTGGAGAATTTCAAATTCCCGGTTGGCAGCAATCCAACAAAATCTGCACAGTTGACGTGACAATTGATGCCTCTATGGAGCTGTTAACTTGGAGGGTCACCAGTTCGAAAATGACAATTTTTTCTAAATCCACTGATAAATCATGTATTTATTGAGCTGTGGATTTTCAAGGCTATTCACTGGGAAATTCCCAATAACCAGTTGGCAGCAGCCCAAGACATGCGGGACAAATGTAGCTTTCGCTGAAAACTTCATATATCAGTCAAAGGAAGTTGGTTTTCACTTTAACTTTAATTTCTCTCCCTGAAATTTACACTTTCTGTGACATTCATGTCATAGGGAATGCAATTTGACAGCAGCTTCATCAGATTGCCTGTCGATGGAGCAGATGACCATCCAGGAACGTTGGTGATGATGATAAGATCTACGACTGTTACCTAACACGTCTTTCCTGTGACTTTGAACACAGCCAGTGGCATCAGAGAGTGTGAAGTGGGTCAGGCATCACATGTATTCTTAATAAAAAACATATCCAGCATAGAATGCAAATTTTGGAGGGTTGACTTGGTCTCGGTGGAACGGCAACATTCCAAAAGCATCCAGAAGGCACATCAGGAACACAGCTCCTCTCCTCCTCTGATATTTAAGAGGAGCACGCTAATCTATTCTCAACCAACAAAAATCCTGCACAAAGAAACAAAACAACGCCCTCGTTTTGATATGAGGACATAATCTCTTTCCTCTGAGTGCTGGGTGTCTCGCAGCAAAGCCCAAAACCAGAGAGGAAATATGACACAGGTTCACCAAGAGTTCACCTGCTTGATAAAAGTTTGGCAGGTTTGTTGCAGAGCTTATGCTGCCTGCATCGTCGTCACTCCTTTGATGAGTTGTCCGCCGTGTCTGCTGCGTACAGCAGTTCTTCAGGACCGCCTCACACGAAGCCCAGACTTTCCCTCCCGACTGATGACAGTGCTTTCCAAGCTGTGACGCTTTGTGATGTCGTCGGGTTCAAAATCTCTGAAAGAAACTCTCCTCCGTCGTCTTTGCCAGTCAGCTAATAAACACAATGTGTGTCAACAACAGCCGCTCCAAGGCCCAGGTTTCCACCAGTCCAAACAGCAAAAGCAGCGAGGCCTGGAAGCCCTGAGGCCACTGAAAAAAAACACCAACCATTGATTGAGCAGAGGCAACCGTGTTCAGTGACCTCACTCAAGCCAGTTAGACGTCATGTAAAGTATTGGACTTGTGCCAACCACCACATGAGGTCAGTCTCACACGTGCATGGAAAAGTCAATGCTTTAGAGTCAATTGTCATTGGATCCAACTGAAATCAACACCTTGAATAAGATGCAAACATTGTCTGAGGAGAACTGAGGGTCAATAAGACAGCGGGCATGGAATCTATTACGTGGCTCCAACAGAAAGTGCGTGGGTAATCTTACCTCCCATAGCCTCAAAACAAAGTCAACAGATACAATCAGCGGCTGATGTAACAGTTGTCACAACCATTGCAAAAGTTAATGAACCACAAACTGTCAAAACTGGAAGAGCCGGACTGAGACTCAGACAGAATCCTTCCGTGTCTCCGTACCTCTGGTACGTCTCTGCACGCACCATACATGGCGCAACCAATCACCACTCCCGTGTGCTGGATTATACGTGTGGCGGGCATGATGGTTCACATGCTTGTCTCACAGAAAGAGGACTTGCGTTTGCTTCAAAAGGGTCCTTTTCTATGTGGAGTTTGCATTTTCTCCCTGCATATGTTTGCAATTTCTTCAGAAACTTCAGTTTACACCAAAGAAATGACACTTAGGATAAATGGTGAGTGTAAATGTGTCTGTGTGTGGGAGAATGTGTGTGTTCGTGCTGTTGATGATGTCTTTTACCCAGTGTCACCTGGGACAGACTCGAGCATTTCAGCATGAGTCTGCAAAGAGACCGTGGGTTGCTTGGCCATCAGACCCAGAAGAGGGGTGGCAACCCTACACTGAAGAGGGTAAAAGTCAGAACAAGCAGTGCTTTGATTTACTCTGCACCCTTGAAGTTGGCCTCAAGTTAAAACAGTTTAATGACGTCTGATTGAGACCAGCTCGTCTTGGACTATGGAGCTCCTCCAAGTGCCTGTTTACTTGATAATGTTTTCAGGTGAAAAGGGCCAACTTGCTATGTTTTCAATTTGTCGCTCTGGAGACAAAGAAAACAAAACTTTTCTGAAATGATCTGTACTACAATCTATCAAAAACACAAAAACAATGCCCTCAGTCGATCTTAGCCATTTAAAAAGACCATAAACAGCAGGTCTGTCCACAGCCAGCTGAGATTGGCAATAATTCAAAATATTAAATGCTGAGTGTTCTATTGAATTGACATTTATAACTCAGACAAAAGTGAAAGAAGAAATCTTCAAGAACCCTGGATTCAGACCATTCTCCGCAAGACTGCCAGAGATGGCAGCATGTGGACGATCAAAGTCAGTCACAGAAGAAAGAACCTAAAGATTTCTCCGTCAAGAATCTGATCCCCCCCCCCCCCCCCCCCCCCCCCCCCAAAAAAAAAGGAATGAATACACATGAAGGTCAAGAGTGCAGAATGGATGATCTGATTATAGGCCAGATTGTCCAACTCTACGAGCAACCAGGATTCACCCAGAGTCCATAAGCTTAATAAAGACTGAGTCAATGGGGCTCAATCTAATTTAAGACCAAACTCATCTCGAAAATAACAGCACCAGAGCACATTTAAACCAGACGAAAGACCCTGAGGAAAAAACTTTTACGAGCTGATATCAAAGCAGAGACAGTGAGATAAACTGATACAATTCAGAAAAGATAAATGGTCCTTCCTGGTTTGTGTGCATACAACTTGTCTCATGAAGTTGCACTAAATTCCCCTTGTTCTCCAAAATTGCACATTTACCAAGCACAGGCTCACATTGGCCCCGATGCCTCTCGCTACAACCGAACGCATCCTATTAGACAACACCGGCGTCAGCAGATGTGAAGAGAGTCATTTCTATTTGCATCCCAATCTGGGGAAGAGACGGGGAGAATCGAGAGACGAAATGTAAATGAAGGTATTAAAAAAAAATAGACCCAGAGAGCGAGAGTGTGAGATAACCAAGAAGATCAAAGCGGCGACGGCAACCTCTCCTGCTGATTCTCATTAATGCGAACAGATACTCATGCAGCCCAGTTCCCTTTTGGCGGAGACACAATTCCACTGAACACACACTCACAGGCGTGTGTGTGTGTGTATACATATATATATATATATATATATATATATATATATACGACAAGACCTCCTTGTCAGACAATCCCATCATCCTTGTCTGTACAAGCACAAAAAGTCAGAGCACTCCGCCTACAGACAGACACAGACGGGAAGATTTTTTATCCTTGTTGTGTTCTTTCTTTATCATCTAACCGTAGACTCCAATACAAACACATGAAAACAGTTGCGGGGCATGTTGAGGCAGCGCAGCCCTCGGTGACACCGAGCCTCGCTGAGCTGAAACGCCTCGATCTCTTCACCTCTTTGAATGGCAGCGAGACATTTCTTTTTTTTTCCTGGTACAAATAGCAGGGAGGAAAAGAAAGGCGCTTGGCTGGAGACGAGACCAAACTATGTGCAGCCTGGAGCCAGTAATATAAAGCTAGTTAGGGTAGATTAAGTGACGCGACATACACAAACACAAAGTTTTGTACAACAGTAGGTCAACATGTTGAATCATCCCCATAACTTCCTTTATTCCAGAGATTTGCAACTTTTAGGAGAGGAAACCAGTTATTGTTTTTTCCCCACATTTCATCAAATAAAAAAAGTCCAGAATTGCACAATGCCATTTAACCATCGACAAAGACAACGAGCTTATGAAAGGAACACATTTATAGTTTTCCATTATGTAACAAAACTAAATGTTAGATTTATGAAATCTAAAAACTTTAATGAAAAAATGCTGATATTTTTAGCCATTGCAGGCTTATTTAGATGTTCGAGCAACTTGAGCCACTTTAGTTTTTAAGAAGTGAACAGTTGTAACTTTTCATTTTTGCCATTTTACCTGTTGGCTGTTTTAGCTTTTCAGCAGTTTTAGCCATGTTAGTTTTTGTAGAAATGTGTGCCATTTCAGCTTTTAACCATTTAACTTGTCAAAGTTTTATCTGTTTTACATTTTCAATCGTTTTAGGCTTTTAGGACATTTTTGGCATTGACCATTTCAGCTTTCACCAGTTTAAACCATTTTATTCCATTGTTTTTTTAGTTTTTTTAGTTTGATCGAGCTGTCCTGGCCATTCGGTGTTTTCAACACAACCTTGGTTTATTATTTGTTCAGTATTTTCTTAACATATCAATGCAAAACTGTTAGCAGGGAAAGAAAATGAGTTTGTCCAAATTAAATCAGGTTAGTTTTTTTTTAGCTCAACAAAAGGGTTGAAAAGTAACATTTATCTCCTACAGTAAAGGTTAATGAAAATGTGATATTTCTAATTTCTAAAAGTGTATGTTTAAGAGTCTATTTGAAAGATTATCTGCTGTGCAACAGAATCAAAAACAAGAAATGAACAGTCTCGCCTCATCATGGCTCTGGGCTACAATTGTGTATGTGTGTGGCGGACTTGTTGTTAGCTCTGCTCATCCTGCCTGTGTTATGTGTAACCTGCTTTACAATTCTGTGATTAACCCCATTCTTAAAACTGATTATATACATACAAAACACTGTGGGGTAGAGCATTAGGATTTTGATCCCCACAATTTAGGTCAGATCCAACACTCCCAGATTTAGGCATGAAATGGGTGCACACTGAAATAAGACAACAGTCTGACCCTGTCAATACCTTTATCCATTACATAGTCCAAACCTGAGCCCACCAATCATGCCTTTACCCTGAAGCATTTGTCAAACTTTGAGGGGTCAAGTATTCTGGTTCCTAAAAGAAAGGGAGGACATGACAAATATAAGGTGGGCTCTTGGGGTTTGGATCGCACAAAGTAAACACAGAAACGGGCTTGTACGTCAACACAAAGAAGGGGGAACCTTCAGGAATTCAAATCTCAAATTTATGTTCAACATAGCCCACCACTTGATCTTTAGACAAAGGTGCTCTTTAGTTGATCAGGTTTGAGGTCCATAAACACACAAAACACAAAGAATAACTCGAACTGTAACCTCATTCTTACTTTTAGCCCATCAACCACTTCTTCACCCTAAAAGACATTGTGGAGTCCATAAATACATCAACACTAGAAAGACCTATTAGCTGATGTCATGCTTTCCTTGGCCCCTTTTCTCACGCCTCCCTCCAATCAGTGCTTAACTCTAACCAAAGGTTATCAACAATATCTTTACCCTTTGCACATATGCAAACTGGAGAGTCCAGCATTTTGGTTCTTATTAGGTCACACCGCACCGAACAACCGTGTTTCCAAGTTTTAGACCGACAAAGAGCGTATAACAAGTGCAAACATACATGTGAGTGTTAACACATCAGGCCCACTCTTAAACCAACCCTCGCATTCACCAACATGTCGGATTGTTGACACCAAACTCTAACTGACCTAATTTTGGGAATCAGGTCTTAGTTATAGCCAAGACTGAATTGTGAACTACTTGTCAACATGGAATGAAGTGTAATATGATGTGGGTTTTGGCATTTTGTTCAGCAAATGGAGGTTAAACCATTCACTGCTGTGGACTTCAAAAGGAAAACACACACATGCAGTATTTCAATGCTTTTTTTTTTAGAAAACCTGTTGACTTACATTCATTTCCTGCAAGTTCCTTCTAAATTCAGCTTTAACTACAACTTTCTTAATCCTAGTGGAACCTGGCTTTATCTAGAAACTGAAAGATTTACTTAAGAGAGAGACTGTTATTGTCATTACAAGGATGACAATTGCCCTTAATGTGATTGTGTAAACAGATTTAGGTCCCTGCAACATTGCTAAAGGCACACACACACTACTTAATTCCCCTGGTAAATTCTTCTGGAGACAGGCCACCCCATCTGCCCCGGGGAGGAAAGGAGTCAGGATTAATGTGTGTGCGTGTCCGTGCGTATGTGTGTGTGTGTGTGTGTGTGTGTGTGTGTGTGTGTGTGTGTGTGTGTGTGTTCTCTTTAAAGAGTTGGTTCAACTTCAAATCCGTTCACACACCACTTGGCTGTGCTCCCCACCTGTCTGGCTAATCGAGGCAGAAGAGCAGGAGACAGATTAGCCCAGTTAGCCTGTTAGCTAATGGGCTAACTGCCGCACCCTGCTGCTGCAGACTCAATACAATACGGATGAGATGTGAACGCAGCTACGGTGCTGGGGATGCGCGGTTCACTCGCCCGGGCACATGCTGTAATCCACACGGGGATGCTCGCACGCTAAATACACCTCCTCTTAGGTACTCTTAAGTCTGACAGATTTCTAATCTGACTTTAGGCCAGATGGGTTATCCCTAATTCGAGGTACAGGAATGAAGGTGGTGGGGGTTGGTGAATAAAGGGGTAAACAGCTAAGCGAGCAGGTGCAGAATTAAGCTTGTTTATTAGCAACGGTGTTTCTTAAATGTGCACACATGCACATATGTTACATCATTTAGTCAAAAGATAATGTTGCATGGAATTAATGTAAAAATAATGGAATTAAATCAAATGCCTTTGGATTAAATCATAGTTTTATCCTGTTTTAACCCCAACTGTTTCTGCTAGTGTTACTAGTACTAGATCTGTCACCAGTTTGATTGTTAGCAGTACTAACAAGTGGTAGTAAATATCAATTTTAGGTCATATTTGGGCAATGGAAGGGAAATATATTAATTTAAATAAGAGACCAGCTCAACAAAAACTGTATCACATATTGACAATGGTCTTCGGAACGGCAAAATGAAGTCCCTCGCTGTTTAACTTTTTGCACTTATTGTCAACCATTTCTCTTTTTATGATGATTTAATAGTCATTCTAATTTAAATCAAACTAAGTGAATTTGGAGAATTGCCAATAATGTATGTGTAGGGTCAACCAGCGACAGCCCATGCTGATAAAGTGTTCTCACTTTCACAAACTGAAACGTGTGATTTTGGCATTCAGATAGTCAAATGACAAACCCATATGTCTTCGAGCTAAAAGAAGACAGCGTAGATTAAAATAAAATGCCAACATCTTCATGTGGAGTGAGATTATCACCAGCAGATCTTCACCACGAAGACAGAAAAATCTGTCGGCCATCCGGCTTACATTTGACAAAGACAGTTGGAGAAAAGAACTTCCTTTAGAAAGATCATTAATGATTCATCAATGAGAGATTCTGCAAAAAAAAACAAAAAAAAAAACACTAAAGTTCCCAAAGGGACACACCAATTTACTGCAGCAGAGCTTCAGTGGTGTTCAAATCTCTTCTCTTCTGAAGTGTGGAAACAAGCAGTTGCATAACTGACCGTAATAAAACCATTACCATGAGTCTCTCTGGAGTTCCTACATACGTGGCAATACAATATCCCTCTGTTTGGAACAAATGGCATGAAATGACTAAGTTGAATACTAATTAAGTTGTTGCAGCTTTGTACTGGAAGTCATTTTAACCCCAAGTTTCTTTTCATAAGAATATTTAGAATTTTTACCTTTCCAATTCTTTGGAATGAAACTGAGACTTAAACGTTTCAATTTTGATTAATTCATCTAGGAACAACAGTAACACTTTAACAACATGGATGTTTGATGAAGACTATCCTCTTCCCAAGATGGGCATGTGTGGGCGGAGCCAGTCCAGCTCACGCAGACACAGCAGATTCTGAATGTGGCTGAGAAGATACAATATTCAAGTGAATAAAAATCAAGGAAATAAACTTTCATTTTTGGACCAATGAGACCCTTGTGAAAATGTTGAAAAGCTCGATAATATAACCCCTTTAAAAATGTAAAAAAAAGAAAAGTACCGTAACTGCAATTTCAAATTTTTCCACTAGGGGCAGCACTGACATCTGATGCAATGGCATTATCGTTGGCCTCAAAGACATAACATGACCGCAAAGACCAAAGGAGATGCATCTCCATCAAATAAAACTCACTGAGAGCTGCAGAACAAATTTAACCTTTAAAATAGGAACAAAACAACTCTTTATGATAACAATTATTGTATCTTAGGTTGGATTTTCAAAGTTTTCTAACAACAATGTAAGACTAAGTTATTATTTTTTAAACAGTTTTAATAATTTAAGGGTTTTTTGTGTGTCATTTTTATTGGGTTTTCAGCATTTGTTTGTTGGCATTTTTTTGTACCAATCATTTATGCAAACACGTCAACACAACCAGCTCAGGAAAGCTTTTAGTATCAGAGGCAGAGCTGCCATGCAGCATCGAGTAGTTGTTGTACTTAAAAATAACCACTAGAACTTAGATAGTACAGATTTGTAAGGCTGATCCATTCATAAACTGTTTGCACTATCTTTCTCAAACTCGTTCTGAATAAGCTTTAATTGCCCTTCTATAGCCTGGGAGTCATCACGCCCGGGTTTAGTGAAAGCCCTGCATGAGTCACCCACACACAAAATCGTGTGTACCAGCGAAAATAAATGACACAATGGTGGAGTATGATCTTTTGCCTTTGTGTGGTGGCTGTTTAACCATCTGTGCATCTCCCAGAGGTCTCGCGTTAGGAGACAGATGAGAGGGCAGGGCCGAGTGTCGCATTGTAATCATGGAGACCTTTGTAGAACCTTTGGAGTCTAAAGAGGCTCGTTGCAGGGCGGGGTGAGAAACAACCCCACAGCTCCACTCCAGGTAAGAACGTGTGGGAAAGAGAAGACTTGAGGCATGAAGCATCCACTGTGAAAGCTTCATGTTGGACTTGTGATAGCCGAGCACAAACAGAGGTAAGTCCACTTAAATTGAGTGAGGAGCCGACCTGATGTCAGCAGATGGCTGAGCGGAGGAGAAACCTCCCACCTCAGCTCTGTATCCATCACATTGGCGTTAGCGGCGCAGCAGTAATCTCCTCAGGACACAGCCGGACTCCTCAGCCAGCATTACCTTCAAGGACCTGAGCCCAGCATATTGCCACTGTCAGAACAGGGGCAATGGGATTCAAAGTCCAATGCTAATGGTGATCAAAAGAACAAACAAGTTAGGAAAGAGAGAGATACTGTAATTTTAAGTTTTTATAGGCTTTCACATTTCCCACAAGACACCAAGATGAAGCTTTCATCAGCCATGTGAAGGAAAAGAACAGGAAATATGTGAGAACAATCCAATACTCTGAAGAAACACATGTTGGTTTTTCAAGAACTCCTTTCTTCAGTTCATTTCGGCTCACCTGTTTTAACTGGGAATGTTTTGATCTGATAGCAGATGTTTTTGCATTTTTTTAATAGATCAGAAACTGTCAAATTAAACCGATCAGCTCAGACAACTGTCGGGATCAATATTAGATCAACACAATTCCAAAAAATTCATAAAGGCTCTGATGGGAACAATCTATCTCTCAATACATTGCGTCTTCCTTCCAGGTATCCGGTGGGTTCCTGACCTCTTAACACCTCCCGCTGGATCCTTCCTCACTCCACTCCCTGCTCAGCCTCAGTTTGGCCTGGAGGTTCAACAATGTCCGACACATCTGTGTGACGAAGACAGGTTAAAAAGCCCCTGACCTCTGTGGGAGCTTCGCACTCCTGGAAGACTTCTGCTTGTTGTCAGACTGACACGGAGAACTCTGCACTCATCATAAAACGTCAAAAGCAATCACTAAAGAAACTAAAGCACTTTTTAAGTAAACAGTTGGGTTTATTTGATCTGGATAGAAGATCAAATAGCCAAACTTAAGTGTTTGGCTTTAGTGTGATCAGGTGGTGTACACAAGCAGATCATAAGGTATGTTTGGCCCTTCTGATGATTAAGCTAAACTGAAAAAAAGTGCATCATCGTGGGATATCGATCAATATATATGAAAAAGCCTGTTTTTCTGGATGTGCCAAAGTCTTGGTGGCAATCCGACTATTAGAATCCAACGTCTTGTACTCGATTGTAGATATTTTGTCTGAAGTCACAAGGAAGGTTTTCCACAGGGTTTCATAATTTTGACAATGGTTGAACCAGTGTTTGAATCCCGCCTGACAATCTGCCCGTCTGTCCTATTTTTTTCTCCAACTGTATCCCCTAACCCAAATTGAAACAGCAGAAAGTCTGTACCTCAGAGTCTGGTTCTTCAATTTTCTTTGTGTTAAAAATTGGATTTTCCTTTTTTTCTTGTCGGGTTTTTCTCAGTAAAAGTGCCTTAAAATGACTGTATTGTATTTGGCACTAGAGAAATAAAATTTAATTGAATTATAGAGTTTCAACGGTGTCATCAAGTACAGAAAACCGTGCAATACATGTTTTGAAGTTCTGACCATCAAAGTGACGATGGCCATGATGACAATTTAAGGAAGTTATACTGATAAAAGCATTAAAATCTGGCGAGTCATTTGTTTATACATTTAATGCCTCCTCTACTCAGAGTTGGCATTTATTGTAAAGATTGTCAATCCATGTTTACATGGTTCACCCTCAGTAGGCTGTGAGCGTGTGATGAAAAATCCCGTCATGGTACAGATGATTAAACAGAAAGCATGAAAATCTTTAAGGCGATCTGCCATCATGGATATTCACAGGACTGATCATTTTTCTATAGGCAAATATTTTTAAAATGTCTAAACTGTTGACATTTTTGCGCCCTGCTGCTTCCCCATGTTTTCACTACGACGGCCTGTGGGGTTAACATGATGTTAGAAGATTAAATATTGTTCTGCAGAACTTCCTTTGCTCTCAATGTGTCACGCTGTGTCACTGACCTAATTAATGCCGAGCAAAAACCAAGAGGGGTTTACAGCAGAGAAGACATGTCGAACACTGCTAACTGTAATTACTGTATTGGTTGGGTTTTGCTAAATTTGAACACAAATCTGATAAAAACCAGAGTTTATTCATCTCCTTACATCTCGGTTTCCATCCAAACATCAGTGAAAACAACACCGTCAACCCCATCAGGCTCAAAACAAGGTTGTTTTCATCGCTAATTAGCAAGCGTCAACAATAATCCGTTGTCCCGGCTAATTCGCAAAACCGAGCATGCTCAGAGACGAAGAACGTAGTCATCCTTCCCCACTAAACGTGGACGTAATAACAAAATGACTCAGTCCAATGCGAAGGCCAGTAAAAAGATCATTAGCAACCCCATTAGCCTCAGCGTTACATTGTTTTTTTATTGCCAAGTGGCTAATATACGATGCTTACAAAGATGAACCTAGTAAACATTCCCTACTTAGCACTCATATTTTAATAAATTAAAGTTCTAATCAGACTCATAATTGGGCGGTTTATTCTGGTAACTCGCAGAAGCTAGCATGCCTACAAGCATGCTCAATACTTCTGCCGATGTTAGTGAGTGCATCATAAACCTGCCAGCGATTGCTGAGGCTCAGTGGGAATCCTCATTTACTCCAACCTGGGGTGTTTCCACTTAATGTGTTTATTATGCCTGGAAGCGTCGTACTAACTTTGCTCTTCGACCCATATGTCAGACAGACTGAGGGAACCAAGCGCCCCACAGCTTTTTAGAGAGGGGAAAAAGTTTTCATCCAAAACATTCAAGATTGATTTTTGCTTGAAAACAGAAAACTAAGCCACTTTGCTGTCTGCATTAGGAGTCACCGTCATTAATTGTTGTAACAGCTGGTGGTGCAGAGTCACAAAGGGTGCCGGGGGGGGGGGGGGGGGGGGGGGGGGGGGGGGGGGGGGTGATACCGTGCGCTGATACACTTTTTAACACACAAGTGGAATGAAATGGTCTTAACAGCCCGTTTACACAAGGACTCCAGTGCAAATGCATTGGTTTTGCATTTCTGTTCCAGAGAAGTTTCACCAATACACACATTTGTTGTTACGCTGACTGTCAACTATAAATGTACCAAGTCCCAGGAGAATATGGACTGGGAGTCACGACACTATGAAGGCCGCCATTGTTGCTATTGTCCATCTATTTGCACATGCACAGAAGAACTGCGCAGTAGCAGCATTTCCGCCGCCTGCAGAGAGACGCATTTTCATTGGCTCCAAACACCACTGTCGTGTAAACAGACACCCAAAACACAACAAATGTTTTTGCATCTTCACTTGAAAACGTGCTGCAAGTGGAGCCCTGGCTTCCAAACTGGTCATTCTAAGGTGGATGTCCATTCCTGAGGTTGTCTAACGAGAGTGGATCTAAACATGTTCTTGAGTTCGGGGGGTCGACTGGAAGCTTATTTTGGAGCCGGCTCGTTTTCAGACCTCTCAAAGCAGGTCACCACTGACCGATCAATCTGCTTCCATTGACAGGGCTGAGAGGAGGTCATCTGTGGAAGACCTCACAGCAGGACCGCTGACACACGAGTACAGGACAGAAGCTGATCGGACAGGGACGGAAACCTACCAACCGATCCCGAATTTACAAAACAGATGTCATCAAAATCTTACAGGAAGGTCCTGGAGTTGTCTATTTCTTGGATTAATCCGGTACACATGCAAACTGTTCTCAGAGTGACTGTCACCTCAACTTCTCTTAATCCACAGACATACAACACCTTTTTTTTTAATTGAAAGTTGCATTAAATGTATTTTAACGTGGTTAAATAGTGTGTGAATGAAGTATGTCTTTGGTACTGTGTATCTTGGATGGCTGCTCACTGAACAACAGAGAACATTAGTCACGGGCTTCCTCCTCTGCCGCATTGCCTCAACAAGCCTGGCACTCATTGAATTTTCACAAACAGAGACGCACAGCGGTGCACAAACAGACAATATCACTTTTAATATTCCGAGGCGAGCGCGGCGCACTGCCTGTGCAGCGTAGAGAGTGTGTAACAGGCTTTCGTCTGACAGCCTCGGCTTTGTTCCTGAAGCCCGTCACCGAGCGGCCGGCCGTCCCCGTGAAAGCCTGCAGCAGATAACGCCAGGCGGGGAAATCAGCCGGCTCGACCTCGACCTTCCCCGGGCCTGGCGAGGCCAAGGAAGGGAAGAGGGTGGACCTCGTCGTGTAACACAAAGCACGACACGCAGAGGGCTCTAGAGGAGCGTGACTTTGGATGTTTGGAGATAAGAAACACGGAAAGAAGACGAAAGAGCACGTACGAGGCACACAGCGAGATGCGGGAAGTGCGGGAGCGCCAGGAGCTGCAGGTGGCGAAGGAGGTGCAAGAGGTGGAGGGAAATGGAGGAACTTAAGGAGGTGTAGGAAGTGCAGGAGGTGCAGGAGGCTGTGTTCAGGAGATTAGTAGCAGCAGTCAACAACAACGGCTCGGCTGGTTGTTAAAACACACACACACACACACACACACACACACTGATACTCACTGGTCTTGTTGGCCTTGACTTTGGAGAGCAGTTTGTGGGCCAGTAGCAGATCTCCGCTCTTCACAGCCACCAGCAGGTCCTGCTCCTTCCCCATGATGGGTCCCACAGACTTTCTCACGGTGCTTCTTCGTCAGTACTTTTCCTCTCTGATCCTGCAATCAGGAAGCTACCGATGCCCCCGCAGCGTCTCCGGGGACGGAGGGCGATGACTTGGGGTCCATGAAGAGAAAATCCTGGACTCACAGTGAAGCTGGGATAAGGATCACTGTCCTCCAGGAGCTGAGGGCCGGTTCATGGTCTATGTGAGTCAACCTGGAGGCAGCGGCAGTCCAGCCTGCCATCACACAGCAGACACACTGCAGACACAGGGACACCAAGCTCAGTCACAAGTTATGAAGACTTCAGACACCTGACCTTTAATCTCTGGATCCGAACGTCTCACCATGTGAAACACATCAACTACTGCTGATTGTAAAGCATCTAACAGCTGCAACACCGAACCACTTTTATACAACATAATGGCATTTCCCACATTGAAATGGCTTTACTGTCATTCCCGCAATACATCACTTTTTAGTTGGATCTTTGTGACAACATCACAATAACCACACACACATACACACACAATACAAGGTGTGTTGAGAAAAATGAGTGATGCACATGATTACTACACCTTCTTGCAGCAGGTGTAGTAATTTTCATTCAGCTGAGTGAAATCATTCAGTGTCCAGGATCCACAAAGAGGTTCATGTTTTATGAAAGAAGTCTCCTGCTTCACGTCTGTCACGGTTCATTCAGCTGTATCCAAAACGAGGAATTTCCCCGAGGGGGATTAATAAAGTATGATTAGTTTATTAGTTAGTTTCAGTATAAAGACTATTAACTCCAATGTTGTTTTTTTAAAGAGAGAACATTGCGTGACTTGGGCTTGACGCTGCCGCTGCTGCTGCTTGTTTTCTCTGATCCAGGAAGCCTGTTCTCTCAGGAGCAGGCAGCTAATCTGTTCGTCTTCCCGTTCAGGAAGATCTCGGTTCATGGATAACATCCCCCCCCCGAACCTTTAAGGAAGTGGCACAGTGCCAGCTTATCTTCGGAACAACACGATGAACAAAAACTCTTCTGGCAAACGCGTGTGTCCCTCTGGTTTATCTGAGAGTGACGGAACATCCAGCAGAGTTTCCACAGTGGGAAATCCAAACAGGACTTTCCTCCCGAATCCAGTCAGGGTGTAATCAGAGTAAAATTTGGACGCTGCCCACTCTGAGAAGACATCTCTGGACTCCTTGTCCAACGTCCAAGAAGCTTACCCCGTCTGCCTATTTACAGTTGTTGGGACGAGGTGATCGGGCAGCAGATGCCGACGCATGTCTCTGCACTGACACCGCAGTCTAAAACCGGCCAGGCACCTCGCCAGGCGGTAAACAACTGCAACGAGCCCTTGCTGACCAGCGGCCGGAATGGAAACAAGGAGGCCGACACTGGCTCATTGGCCAGCAAGCATCCATGGACGCTTATTCTGGAGCTCAGATGTCTTCAAGTTTGGATTTCCTCAGAAAAGTCCCTCCAGACACAGTCAGAACAAACGGTTGTCGAAAGAGCTCATTTGTTCACAAGTCAGCAACAGCTCAGACAACAAATCCCAATGTTGCATGTAAACCTGCAGCAACCGTTGTGCCTCGGATGCTTAAAAAGACATTTTTACCCATTTATAAGGTTTTCTTACATGTTTTTTGTTTGATATCATAAAACAAAATAATATTTGGTACTAAAATTAAGAAGAGCAGATTTTATATAATTATTTTAGCCACAAAACTACATGTTTCATCCATTTTAACACTTTTTAGCTATTTTAACAATTTAGCCATTTCTGCCACTTTAGCAGTTTTGAGTCATTTCTAAAAGGTTAAATCATTTCATCTCTTTGAAAAATTCTTTCCAATTATTTGAGCCATTTTATCAAAATTTTTTGCAAGTTTTAGCAGTTTTAGTAATTTTGCCAGTTTTCTTTCTTCAGCCATTTATATTATTTTAGGTAATTTATCTTTTCTTTTTTTTTTTAGGTTTTGGCGATCTGAACGCTTTAGCCAAAAACAACAAATGGCCAACATTAAAATTACATAATTTTCAACATTTTAGTCATTTCTTTTCAAAACTTCTCTGAAATAAAAACGTTTTTATTATTGGGATTTCCACAAGTCAATCACCTGCAGCGATAAGCAGATTATGCTGTGTGATATATCTATTCAAATGACAAACTATGTCGTGTTCTTTCATTTAACAGTCAATATTAACACATAAAAATGTTAATTCACATGTGATTTTATAGGACTAAACGATTTAAAATAGTTAATTTTACTTAAATAAGGCAGAACACAAGGATCGTCTATATGCCGAATTTACTCAAAAATACCACCGAGTGATTCAAAGTGGCAATAAATGTTTGATTGGACTCGTTAATGTGAAAAATGTGAGTTTTGGTAGTTTTCAGGAGGTTTTTTGAGCGGAGTCTGGCTGTGCTTGCACACGGAGTCTCTCCTTGTTGACTTAAGTTGTCAGTCTCAGCTGTCAAGGTGCTCCGAGCGAACTCCGACAAAACACGGGCTAAAAAAAGACATTACATGTGCAGGCGGAGGTTATTTCGCTTCATTTCTCGTCACTGATGGTGTTTTTCCAGAGGAGAGAAAGAGGAGGACTCACCTGACGGAGACGCTCCGGAGCCGGGCTGGAAGCGTCGCTGCTCCGCGGACAGTATGAGCGCTGCGGCGAACGGAGCGGTGGAGCGCGAGCGTCAAGAACCGGAAACTGACATACAACTTCCGAAAAACATCTTCAAAGTCAAACTGCTAATTTAAACATTCATTCAAAACAACTGATACTGTGAATTTTTAGCATTGATGTCAACCTGTCATTTCATAACTATAAATAAATTTGCATTTTTATCCAAACATTACTATGAATACTTGAAACCACAAATCAAAAGCGTAACAACTGCAATCTGGTGATTTCGTGTGTTTTTATTCTGAAGGTCATATTACATATTGTGTAATCCTGAATGCCTGACGGTGACTTTACACAGGTGAGCGTCTTCAGATTCTAATCTCTGGACTGCTTCGTGTTTTGTCTTCTTTTGTTTGAATCAGAGTCTGGCCTCTGTGTTGCTTCATGTTATGTCTTTTTTGGATAAATCCATCACCTGTGACTCATTTGTTACTTATTTTGTGTGGAACGTGCATAACGCCTGAATATTCCCTTTATTCCTCGTCAGGTAGCTGTTATAGATTCTTAGTTTTAATTCGAACAAGTCTCACTTGTTTCACATGTTTTGGTCATTTTACAACTCTTCTTTCTTTTCTTTTTTGCGAATTTGCATGAATCTTTTGTACTTTGTTTCTCTTTGTTCAAAATTGTTGACTCATTTTTGTTTTCTGGTGTTCATTGTTGTTCATTTTGCCTCCCTCTCGTTCACTTTTTGAAGATGTTTTGCCTCTCTTCGTTATCATTTAATATTCAACATATCTGGTGGCTTTATGTCTTTTAATGGACATTCGGTGTTTTCACACAAATTGAAGGCTTATGGATTTAAAATATATTTTAATCTGTAGTTATTTTGTGTGTTGTTAGCACCTTTGTTAACTTTATTTCTGTCAATATAATAAATCTCAATTAAAACGCTTCAGACGCTGATAGAGATATAGATAGATTGCATGCATGTGTTGAAAAAAAGATTTTCTCACACATTAATTGTATTTTTATTCACTGCTGCTGATAAATATTATAGGAATACAGGATATAGGATAAACAAAATAGGAAAATATTTTCCTTGAGCCACTTAAGACTTCATGTGGAATGAAGACAGAGCTGTAGCACCACCTGCTGGTTCAACATCCCGATCCTGTCAAACATGCAATTTTTCAACTTTTTGTACGAAAACGCAAGCCATGTTTGATTTTCAGCACATCTGTTTTGAATCTGCACGATATACAAAACATTTATCAGGATGATCAATTCATTTTTATAATATTTGACAGGCTATTTATACATTCTAGTTATATAGGTGATATTGACCTGGGTCAAATTTGACCACATTATACTGTGAAGCATGAAATATGAAGTGGTCAGTATTTTAATAGCATAAATGATATTAAAGCTAAAAAAAAAAATGTATTCTGATATAAATCCACTCCTCTGTGTGGATGCTCCACTTTGGAGCAACACTATCAACATTTCCCCCCTTAGGATTAATCAAGCATTTCGCCATTCTATTATTTTTCTTTTCTTTTCTATTATATTCTATTATATTCTACACTATTCTATTCTATTCTATTCTATTCTATGCAAAATAGAACTGCAGTACTATGAAGCACCGGCAGATGGCAGCAAAGCTCCGTGAACGCACAGTGTGTCCAGAGAAGCAGACAGTGAGAGCGGAAGCGGCGGTGTTCGCCGCAGTGTTTTGTTTTGGAGCATGGCGGAGAAGTGTGTGTCCGGGGGTCGTCTCCGGTGGTCTGACGACATGGAGGATCTACTGGTGGACTGGTGGCAGCAGTACGACTGTCTGTACAACGTGTCGTCCGGGACGTATCACAACAAGGCGGAGAAGGAGCGCTGCTGGGAGGAGATAGCGGCGGCGCTCGACCTGCCCGGTACGGTGTGTGTGTGTGTGTGTGTGTGTGTGTGTGTGTGTGTGTGTGTGTGTGTGTGTGTGTGTGTGTGTGTGTGTGTGTGTGTGTGTGTGTGTATGACTGTATATGGAGATGGTGGATAGTGTGTGTGTGTATATGGAGATGGTGTGTGTGTGTGTGTGTGTGTGTGTGTGTGTGTGTGTGTGTGTGTGTGTGTGTGTGTGTGTGTTAGTATACAACTGTGTCTGCACTTGTGCATTCTGACCTCTGACTCCTCCTCGGCCTCCTCAGTGCAGGAGGTGAAGGTGCGGGCCGCCTCCCTCCGCTCTCAGTACTCCCGCCTGGTGCGTCCGGTGCCCAGCAGCGAGCGGCGGAATCGGACTCTGACTCCCAGACAGAAGCGGATCCTCACGTCGCTGGAGTTCCTCCGAAAATACGTCATCCCCCGGACCATGGACGGAAACGTGAGCACCGTCACACCAACTTCCACCTCCATTCATGAATTAAATGAATGTCACTGTCACTATCAATATTCACTCCTGGCTGATCTCTCTGCATGTGGATCTCCTGTTGTCCCTCAGTCAGTTCTGCAGAAACCTGAAGTCCACTTTCTTCTATTGTTCCTGTAAAAACAAAATGTACTGTCCACGTTCCCAACAGGTGAGCGACCACAGCGAGCCGGACAGCGCCACCCTCTCGGCCGATCACGACTCGGGCCGGTCGCACTCGCCGTTTGCCGAGAACTACACGATCGCCCGGAAGAGCTGGACGCTGGGGAAGGAGAACAAGCTGCTGGAGCTCTGGCAGCAGCACGAGTGTCTGTACAACCTGTCCTCCGACAAATTCCACGACAAGATCGAGAGGGAGAGGAAGTGGGCCGAGATCGCCTCGGTGCTGGAGCTCCCAGGTCAGAGCGCCTCCACCGCGAGGTCAAACGTCAAGGGGTCCGTGATGAAGGATTTTCCCAGAGAATATTCACTATTACATTAAATTACATTAAATGAAATTAAAAGGAAACCTTTAAACACTTTTTTTTTTTTTTTAAGTGCAGCTTTAATGATTTTTAGTTTTAACCAGTTTGAAAGTGTGAGTTGCTTCTTGTGATTGCTGCAGTGGAGGACGTGAAGACTCGGGCGACCTCGCTCAGGACGCAGTACGCCCGGCTGGTGAAACCGGGCGGTTTCCTGCGGGATAAGAGGTCCATGACGGAGAGGCAGAGGAGGATTCTGTCCTCCTGCGAGTTTCTGAAGAAGCACATCGTCCACCGTCCCTCGGACAGCGCGGTGAGTCCCTCTCTTCCAAATGTTGGCCTTCCTGAAAGCCCTGGTCTCACGCCGACGTCCGGTCTGTGCTGCAGGTGGAGGAATCCACACAGGAAGCGTTCATCGTGCAGCTGGACGGCAGCGACGGCGAGCCGGAGCCCCCCGTCCTGCCCCACCGGGACCCGGAGGACGGCCGCGCGTCGCCCTCCCTCACCGAGTGCTCCTCGGCGTCTCCGCTGCCGCCGCCGCCTCGCCTGCCCAAGAAGCGTCCCCGCGGCCCCGGCGGCGAGGACACGGAGCAGCAGAAGGTGGCGCTGCTGCAGCACGTTCTGGAGGTGATCCAGGAGACGGCCCGCGAGCCGGAGAGGGACTGTGAGGACTCGTTCGGCGTCACCGTGGCGATGGAGCTGAAGAGGATCCGGAGCGCGACGCTGAGGAACCGCGTCAAGAGGCAGATCATGAGCCTCGTGTACGACGCGCTGGACTCAGAGCAGGCGGCAGAACCAACGGCAGAACAGTACCACGGCCAGCGGGGCTACAACCATGACGACAGCCACTCCATCACTGTGGTCATCCCGTAACCACGGCAACACGCCACCAGCACAGCTGTTAGGAAAAGGGCCCTAAAAACGTTATGTAAAGTCTTTAAAAAAATGCACATAGGGACATCTGATAACTTAGATAAAGTCTATAACTGTACTATAACAACTGTTAATTATTTATTTTTTATGAGCATAGAAATTAAAATGGACCTTTTTTTTAAAAAAAAAAAAGTTTTTTATTTACGGCATATGTGGTGTCCCAACTTTTTGGGAATTGTTCATTTTAAGGCCTTGTCTTCCTATAACAAATGTGTCAACTCTTTCAAAAGCTGCTGTGAAATCTTAACTGTATTTTTATTTGTGATATTTTTTTACAATTTTATTTGTTTATGTTGTGTTTTTCAATTTTTGCTACTTGTTTGAAAATAAGCCAAATATGCTTCTTAATATCGAATAATTTTATTGATTAAGTAAGTAATTGAGTAAGCAAGGTGGCAGCACCGAGTCAAATGTCTTGACACCATCTAGTGGTGAAGAGTGGTATTACACGTAGGGTGGCTTGTGTGGTTGAGCTAGTTTCAATTGATATTGTAAATCAAAATACAGACTTCGGAAAAAGAAATTGGTCTTTTCTTGTCTTGGACTGTTTCAATTGTGATGCGTTAACACCCCCCCCCCCCCCCCCCCCCCAAAAAAAAAATTATTTTTAAGATATTTGGATAAATGTTGTCAAAAATCACCCAAAAAAAGCATTTGCCTGTTTAAGCTTTTTTGTAATTCATGTAATATTTGTTGGAGTCAGGCTGTAATTGTAGCGTTGACGGTTTGATTCTCAGTTCCATTGTGCCAAAGTGTCCTTAGGCAGAACATAGGTTCTCCTCATTGTTCCTGGTCAGATGAAGATCAGCTTGCATGTGAACGTGGTTTCATAAAGCTCATTCAAACTACTGAAGTAAAAATGTGCTCCGTAAGTGAAGTAGTCTGTGTTTTTAAGCCCAATTAATTTATTTTTGTACTGTTTATTCCAGATAGTCATGTGGAAACTGTTGTTGGGCTAATTTGAAAAACTCCACATACATTTAATTTATTTTCTATTTATGTAAAATGTTTTACTCCTGTCCTTATGAAGCATTACAAATTTTTCTTAAACGGTTTCAAACAAATGTTTTTGGAAACAGTGCCTATGATTGAACTGTGACATTGTCAAAGTAAAAATGCATAATCATGACATTGTGGGTTTCGTTTGCATGACTCAGATCAATTAACACTAGAAGAGACAAAGTTTTAACTTTAACTACTGACAACAAAGGTAAAAGAAATTTGAATGGCTCTGTCGGCCTAAAACAAATCTAAAAAGCAACAACATAAGATTTAAATCTTGTGAAATAAATTCAACTTAAAACTAAAAATGTGATTACTAACAAAAAGTAGTTACTTTCATGGAAATCATGATAGTGTACATAATGGAAGGGGCCCGGGTATGGAGCCTTGAGGAACACCACTGGTATGATGTTACATCTGTTTTGGGGACATCTTTGCCCTTTATTAAAACATCCCTGAGTGGATTTGGGATATTTACACAGTATGCGTTATATGTATATAGTATAAGTTTTTTGTTGGGGTTGGTTTTTTTTCTTTTCCTTTTAGTCAAAAGTAACCAGATTTTAACATATCGGAATTATTATTATTATTATTGTTATTATTATTATTATTATTGTTATTGTTTTATTTTATTTCTATAACATGTCTTCTCGTTCGATAGGAGGCAACATTTACGTGAAAAACCGATGCGAAGTTCTTCCAGTGACGCAGTGACGCAGTGACGCAATGCGGAAGTGTTGTGATTGCAGGTGGCGTGCCTCAGAACTGAGAGATTAACTGGGTTCTAATCTGTACCAAACAAAGTGGACAATGCTTTCACGGGACTAAGACGGGGAGCAAACGGCAGCTGGCTGTGCTCGGAGCGCCGCAGCCTCCTCAGGTCGGTGTCGGTGTTTGTCTTGGAGGCGGAGAGCCGCGGTGTAGGTTTACAGGTGTCTCCGGTGTCTCCCCCGCCGGTGAGGTCTCCCGTTCACGCCGACTCTCTTCTCTTGTTTTCTCCCCGCCATGTCTCCACCGCAGCTGAGGACGCTGCTTTTCGGGGCCTGGGTACTGGGATACGTGGCCTTCCTGCTGTCCGTGAGGAGGATGTGGACCGGGAAGTACGCCCGCAGCCCGCTGGTCAGGTCGCTGCTGGTCGGCATGGCGAGCGACGGAGACGCTGCGGACACGGAGGAGGCGCACCAGGTAGAAGTTCCACTCCAAACATCCAGGTTTATGTTGGAATTCTGCCTCAAACATCGAGAAATCTGAAGCTGACACTATCACATGTACACATGCCACGTTTTTATTCAGATATGTGCTTTTTACACTCAAAGACGAGCTTCACGTTTTAAAAATCGCTCGATTTTTAAACAGGATTTGGCGAGACGCTGAGTAAAGGAGTGCAAACACACACTTTCTCTCCAGTGTCAACTGCGTTTCCAGAAATCGTCATCAAAAAGTTCTACTAGATTCTAAATGTTTTGTATAGATTCATTACACACGGATTGATGAATTCCCAACTGTTTATTTATTCTTAAATAGGATCAATATGACAAGTAAAACCCCAAATTTCTCCGAAAATGTGAACAATATTAAAAAGTCTCACTTATCAGCCACCATCTAGACAAGAATGCTGCCTTGGCTCATTCAAGCCTGTTTAACATGAGCACTGGTGTGCTCACTGCATCTGATCATTCTTATAAACTATTGGTATGTTCACTTTAAAAAAAAAAAAAAAAAAAGTTATTTTAAATCTTTAACGCCTTCTTTTGAAAAAAAATCATCCTTTTTTTTTTTTTTTTAGACTTTCGTGCAGTACAGAGCTGCTGTGAGGATTAAATTCCCCACATAGGTTGAGAAAAGTCTGATCTCGGTGAACTTAAGACACCTGAGAAGGTTTCCTGGGTGTTCAAATAATCTATCAGTGCTGCATTCAGACACTTTAATGGAATGTTGAAAAGAATGTGGAAAAATAGATGGAAAAGAAGCTCAAGCAATATAGAATAACCTCAGCTTCATACCTTTCATTTCACTTTATAAGTTAAATCCAAAATTACCATATTAATGTCATTCTTACACCTGTAGCTTTTAGGTGTTAAATCTGAACGTACCGGTACTCACTTACTTAAATATCAAAAGTAAATGCTCTCAAGTGAGTTTGAAGTGGCAGAAAAAACACACCTCCTCAACCCAGGTTCACTTTTTTTCTTCATTAAGGCCTCATTTAGACAACAGTTCAAGTCAAAACGCACCATTCCTATTTCAGAAAAGTTTCACGTTCACGCAGCAACATTTACAAATAACTGGTTGCACAGGAACAGGAACCATGTTGGGGGCTGTTGTTTGTTTTTGTAATGAAACTACACACACACACGCCAGGCTGCACAGGGCCTTGGGTGTGTGTGAATGACAGGCTTTTGTTGGATTTCTGCAGCTCTTGACCATTATATTTGAAGTGCTCTCTGGTCTCCCCCCCACCCCCCCCCCCCCCCTCTGGTTCCTGTCCCGGGTCCAGTGGTACCGGTGCAGCCCGGACCTGCTGGGGGAGTCCATGCGCCCTCTTTTCCTGCAGAGCCACCTGGACCAGGACACCAGGCTGTTCCTCAGGCACAGCGTGGAGAAGTCCGGCTGGATGTTCACGCAGCTCTACCACTCCTTCATGTCCAGCGTGCTCAGTCCTATGGTGTCCCGGACCTCCATCAACGGGTGAGCGCCGCACGCTCCCCTCCTTATCTTGCCCCCTCCCTTCATCTCAGCCTCTGATTCAGTCTCTCTCTCGTCGCAGGTTTCTTGGCCGGGGCTCCATGTTCGTGTTCTCCGGGGAGCAGTTCCAGCAGCTGATGAGGATCGGCCCAGACTGGAGGGCCGAGAGGCTGCTGGACCTCGGGGCTGGGGACGGCGGGGTCACTGAGGTCATGGGCTCCCACTTCAGGGAAGTCTACGCAACCGAGGTGTCGGCACCGATGAGGTGGCATCTGCAGAGGAGGAACTACAAGTGAGACTTTTAAAAGTGTTTTTTTTTTTTTTTCTAAACATGCAAATTTACGCGCTCCCTTTGGTCTTCCTCCACCTCTCGGCTTCAGGCTGTTGGGGATCGACGAGTGGCAGCAGACGGGCTTCCAGTACGACGTGATCAGCTGCTTGAACCTGCTGGACCGCTGCGACGATCCGCTCCATCTGCTGCGAGACATCCGGCGCTCGCTGGTTCCCAAGACGGGACGGCTGGTCCTGGCCGCCGTGCTTCCCTTCCAGCCCTACGTGGAAGTCGGTCAGTTTCAAACCGATTGCTAACTTCTTTCAACCCGTTGGTCTGAGGGCTGGTTTACAACATTGCAATCACTTTCAGTGAAAGCGGAACGATTTTGTTGAACTTTGGGTGTTTGTTTCCATGACAACAATGCTCAGAGTCACTGAAAACGCGCGTTTTCGGAAACGTCCTGAAAGGTGGCACTTTTGGAAAATGCTCAGGGTCCTTTGTCATGTAGACACTGCTGCTGGGCTTGCGCACTACGGTCATAGTAAATGCTTCTTCTGCACGTGTGCAAGTAGGTGGACAATAACAAGAATGGTGGCCTTCAGTGTCCATATTGTCCTGGGACTTGGTAGTTTTATACTTGAGTCACCCGCAAAAGTAATCCAACGTTGTCATTTATCCATTTGAATGTCTGTGTACATTGTTAATATTCATAGCTTATTGTTCTCTGCACTCCTGTGATATTATTAAACAACAGCACCCACTAGTGGCCCAACAGAAAAACTTGTTTTCAGGCTGTCTGCCGTGTAGACGGGGATTGTTTTTAGATTGTTGCTGTGTAAACACGAAACTTTTCTGAAATGAAAATGCTAATTCACTTGTAAGCTTTGCCTAATACGTTAATCCGAACCAACCTGTGTTTCTCTCCTGCAGGAGGGAGATGGGAACGTCCCAAAGAACACATCAGGATCAAAGGGAAGACTTGGGAAGAACAGGTCACCAATCTGTCTAATGAGGTGTTTCGACGGGTTGGCTTCGCGGTGGAGGCCGTGACCCGGTTGCCTTACCTGTGCGAGGGAGACATGTACAACGACTACTACGTCCTGGACGACGCAGTTTTCATCCTCAAGGCCGTGGAGGAGAGCGAAGAGCCGGCTCCGTGAATCTAAATGTTTCCTGAACTCCCATCTCTATCACTTTGTTCAGAAATCGAATCTGATGGTGCAGGAGTGAAGCTCAGGTACTGTAGTCCCGACCTTTACCAGCCATCTTGTGTGACAGTGATACCTCGACTTTTTGAAGCAAAAAAAACAAAACGAAGGCTTTCAGCCTCCAGAGATGCCAACATATCTTCGTGTTACAGTGTTTGGTACAATTTGTCCTGTGTGCTCAGTGCTTACTGTTCGTCTTTTGTCATTAGGTGATTACTGGGCAAGAATCACGGTTGAATGCTTGTAAAAAAAAATTCCATTTGCCAGGAGCTGCATGTGCGCATAATTGATTTTAACCAATTTGAACTGGGCTCCTTGAATTTGTTTTTGTCTACGCCTTCTTTCAATGAGCCTTTGTCATTTTTAAAATGCAACTTCTGTGACCAAGAGTGGTGAATGTACAGTTTAATGTTGATTTTGACCTGCAGTGGGCAGCAGAGTGAGCTTGAAATGCAGCAATAACCCACGCTTTAAAGATAATGACCACGTTCTAAGTACCGTATATGCAATAAATTCTAACTTTTCTATGTGCAATCCTAAGATGAAAACAGCTCACAAATGTGTATGAGGGAAGTTAAGGTTCCAGAATCTATTTTAAAATGTACTAAAATCTCATTACATGTTGTAATTTGAGTACTGTAGCTTTAATGCTAATGTACAAGTAATGGCTGTAGCACAAAACCAGTAAAATAAAGAAAAAATATGCAAGATTATTTAGCATATGGGTGCAGCGTGAGTCACTGCAGCATCTACTGGGTCCCCTGTACTCAGGGTTTGAACAATTTACATTGATTTTAGAAATATGCAGAGAAATTCAAAGGTTTCAGTTTAAACATTAGTATAAATTGAGCACCTGACTTGGATTAGTGGTAGTTTGAACTTTGTTCATTCTGGTTTTTTCAAGAATAATTTTGTACAGAAGCGAATTTGAACAAGTTCTATAACCTTTAGATATGGGATGTTGTAGCTTTAGCATTGAAGCAGTGACAGCGCTGTATTGTTTTTTTCTTTTAAAAGCCGGAAACGAAGATGTTACAGAGTGTTTAGAGGTTTAGCCCTGTTTGATCCTAGGATGGTCTAGATGTTAGTGACTCACTACACCACCTGGTGGTCAAAGCCGGATCTGCCAAAGCTCCTGCTATTAGCTGGCTACCTTCAGGAGCCAGCTAATAGCATGATAAAGTTGATTTAGCATATTCTCAAAGCGTTCCAACTCTCAAAGGCCCCTTTTCTTAATTAGAAAGAAAACATGACTCATTTTGAAGTGATGTGTCAATTGTGTAGCAATATCTCACCAAGTTATGCTAACTTTACTTAACGCAGCTTACATTATGCTGAGAGGTTACCCAAAATAATTGGGCGCTTTGAAATAATCAAAGGTCTGTAATAATCAGTGTTTGCGAGGGCTGCATGATGTGATATTGTTTTTGGCATTGCCATAATACAAACACACAGGTCAATTATAATTTTGTGCTTTTTATATTTGTGCTCTTTCCTCGCCAATAATTTCCACCAGCTATTACTTGATTTTTTTTTTTCCTCCAACATTGCATGATGCAATAAGTTGTGCAGCTCAGATCGTCTTTTGCGCATGTTGAAGGCACGATAAATGTGCAATGTGTCATGCAGCCCTCGGCAAGAACAAGGCCTTTCATTTAAAAAGCGATCGGGTTATGCTGGCAGTTCAACAATCGTGACGATGGTGCATTACATATTATACAGAACTGTGCCAATTTCATGCAATATTTGTCAGAGTGTACTGTATCATGGATTCCTCAATAAAAGATTATTCATTTTTTGTAGTTTTGGTCTGATTGTTTTATATAATTGAATGTATGGTTCAGAACCATGGGACTTTCCAACGTCTTGGAGAATGCATATTTATTTGTTGTTTTTTCCGTGTGTTGCGCTTCTACACGTGTCTTAAAGAATGCAGGTATATGCTGACGCAGCACTGAAGGATTTCCTGATGTTTTGTTTGCTTCTTAATGACACTTCAGGACCTGTAGAACTGGGTTTTACTATCGTTTCCACGGTTCCTGAAGGTGTCGTCAGCCCTGTATATATTAACCAAATGAGGCGTTCTCTCGCTCCTGATTGGCTGGGCTGTTGAGCGGATCTCCTTTCCCATTGGCTGCCGCCCGTGTTGGCCACGTCCCGGAGCCACGTCGCGTTTTACTCGCCATTTTCCCGTCCGGTGAAGTGCCCCCCCAAAAAAATCCTCCCGATCCGGTGTCGCCGAGTCAGTCCCCACCGCCGGACCCAGAGATTCAGCTCCCGCGGAGACGAGCGGAGTCCTCGTTCGGTTTATTCGCGTCGGTGTCCCCCCCTCCTCCCCCGGTGCTCCCGCAGACATGAACATCTTCAGGCTAACCGGCGATCTGTCGCACCTCGCAGCCATCATCATCCTGCTGCTGAAGATCTGGAAAACCAGATCCTGTGCCGGTGAGTGGACCTTCACCTGCAGCTCACATTAACACCCCCGCCCCCGTTATGTGGGGGATGTGGGGTCAATTTGAGGAGAGGAGGGGGCTGCGCGGCGTGAAGCTCGTTAGCCAGGTTAGCTTTAGCCTGCTAGCCCTGGTTAAAGTACCGACTCTTCTACGGGAGACGTTTAATGTTCTCTGACGTCTCGGACACAATTGTGATTTATTCAGTCTGATGGCAGTTGTTCAGTGTGGCATGTCGGCGGGGTCTGGTAAGCCCACTTCCAGGAGGTAAACTTGCAGCTCCCATGCTACCTGCACCTCTTTATATTAGCCTGGCGTGACCTCTGTGACGTGGCAGCACCCACACCCCCACATTTAGAGATCCAGCGAGATGTACATGGTCTGTAAGGGGAGGGTGTAAGTTGTCAACTTTAGTCTAATGTGCAATCCAGCGCTGCTGTTTTCCTGGTTTCCCTGCAGGTCAAAGGTCCAGGTAGTATCGCCTTACTGCAGCCACATACACTCCTTAATCTGCAGCCTGACACATCTCCACTAATATCAGTAGATTATTTCTCTGCTTCTTTCGTGAGAATGCAGCGATCAGTGCTGCACCTCCTCCGATGGTGGGTGTGACTAATGCATCCGTGTAGTCGCCTGCCAACGCAGCAGGTAAACACAGAGGTGTGATGCCGATGGAGCTGCTGTCATCCTGCAGACATGAAACTTCTTCCCCCTCAACTTCACCAGCAGATCTTTCCAAAAAGGCATCAAATGCATGAGTTTCTGTGTCCTTTTCTTAGCCGTTTAGGCCCCTTTCCACGACAGTGTTTCAAGTGAAAACTTTGTTTTGAAAATGATGGCCGCTTACACGGAAGATACACTGGAAATGAGGTGGTTTTATTATCGGACCACTAAGTTGGCCCTGTTGTTTGTTTTTGTAATTAACCACACACATGCACATTGAGACCAATACGCTGTAAACATTAATTAAAGGAGTACAGGCACATTCGTATAGACAGATGACCACGTGGGATTTCTATTCCAGGTGGTTCTCAAACTATAAAACTTCAGAGTCCCACAACAATATGGACCGATAGTCATGACACTCTGGAGGCCGTCATTGTTGTTCTTGTCCATCAACTCACATGCTAAGAACTATTTACTACAGGTGTGGTGTGTTTGCACAGTAGTGACATTACCCAGTTGAAGACAGGAGTGTTTCCACATAGTTGGGGGGGGTTTTTCTACGTTTACAAGACCACGTGGTCTGAAAGTTTTCAAAAAGTTCCACCTGGGAGCTGTTTTCACTTGTAACCAGGACATGTGTTTCTACTTCAAAGGTGTTAAAATGTGTCCTCGTAGTGATTAAAGCAACTTCACCTGCAAAATAACATAAAAAATTAATGTATTTCAAAATATTATTACTATTGAGTTTTTACCATTTCTACTCTATTCTTATTCAATTTGAATAATCAAGACTTCTCTTATCGAGTCATATTTTATTATACTATGTTCTTCCCATTTGTTTCTACTGACCTCTTGGATAATTTCTAGTAGTTTCATTCTGATCATGAATCCTGAATCTGAGACGTGACTGAATGAAATCAGATGGATTGGCTCTAAATTCGCACTAGTGCTTCAAACTGATTAGAAATTGTTGATTAGGTTTTGTATATTAAATTAAATAAAGTAGCAGATCTTTACCTGACAGGTGTTTTCACAAGGGTTTTAATATTTTTAAAGTCTTTTCAGCTGAACTACTGCTTCTTTTCTTAACTTTACGGATATGACAGTAATTTCTACTGAAACATGAAGTTTTGAAGCTTTGTTTGAATAATATTGCGATTATTTGAACCTTAACTTTGTTTTGCATGCTGGACTTGCTGTATTTTCACATTTAATGATGTTATGTTTAAGGTTTATCCACCAGCGACAACCTGAGTCTAACTATTACCATCAGGATTGTTTCTGTAGCATGGAATAATGATGCAGGACTGATAAACACACACAGTACATTTAAACTGGAAGAAGCAAAGCAAGCCACAGTAAGACAGGACAAGCAATAAAGATGTATAACTATTACATAATTATTATCACCAAGTAAAAAATACCAAAAAATGTATTGAAATGAATGCAATTGTTAAACACAGTGATAAAGTACTGAAATTAGATGAAAGAGAGAGGAAAAGATGAAAAATAAATATAAAGTAGTGAAACAGGTAGAAAGACTGAAGCGTTGCGGTGTAAGTGTAGGTGTAAGTTTACAAGACGATGCTCGAAGCCACTGAAAATACAACTTTCCGAAAACACTCGGTGTCCGTGGAACAAATACAAAACCAGAAGTCAGTTTTCGAGTTGAGTGTTCACACGTGATGGCAATCCATCGTTTTTCAAAATGTTGCTGTGTAAACACAAAACTTTTCTGAAACAGAAATGCTCACCTGTGCGTCTGTTCTCACAGGCATCTCCGGGAAGAGCCAGGTCCTGTTTGCGCTGGTCTTCACCACGCGCTACCTGGATCTGCTCACATCCTTCATTTCCCTCTACAACACCACCATGAAGGTGAAGCCCCCCCCCCCCCCCTCCCCTCCGGCCCAGGGCCTGCCCCTGTTTGCTAAAGGAGGAAGATGTGTGACGTGCTGACGTCCCTCTCCTGTGTTCTCCTTGCAGATCATCTACATCGGCTGTGCGTACGCCACCGTGTACCTCATCTACATGAAGTTCAAGGCCACGTACGATGGGAACCACGACACCTTCCGGGTGGAGTTCCTGGTGGTCCCGGTGGGCGGCCTGGCCTTCCTGGTCAACCATGACTTCTCCCCGCTGGAGGTCAGAATGGAACACCATTTTTTACACAAAAAAATCTTTTTTTTTGGGTGTAATTCCTTGTTTGAATGCAGAAAAAGTTGAGAGAACATTTTATTCTCTTTTCATGCGGGTTTAATTGTCCTTAAACAGATTGTTGGATTTTTAGGGTTTTTAGTTCAATAACTAGTTTCCAGGTGGATCACAGCAGCACGCTCACATTTGTCGCTCTGCCCTCAGATCCTGTGGACGTTCTCCATCTACCTGGAGTCGGTGGCCATCCTCCCCCAGCTCTTCATGATCAGTAAGACGGGCGAGGCGGAGACCATCACCACCCACTACCTGTTCTTCCTGGGCCTCTACCGAGCCCTCTACCTCATCAACTGGATATGGCGGTTCTACTTCGAGGGCTTCTTCGACATGATTGCCATCGTGGCCGGCGTGGTGCAGACCATCCTCTACTGCGACTTCTTCTATTTGTATGTGACGAAAGGTGAGTGCAGCTCCGCCTCTACGCTGATGATGTGCTCCTGTTTGTGCTGGAAGGGTTCTCGCTTGTTGCGCTGCCCCAGATTTAGAGTTTCTTTCCAGCGGGAGAGCAGAGCTGGAATCAGGTGAACAAGTTCAGTCGGAAGTTGGTGTTTCTCAGTTTGACTTCAGCAAACAGAGACCGCACAAACTGGTTGGACAGCTAGTTTAACAGAGTAAATGTATGTTTATGACTTTAGCAATTCTTTAAAATATAAATGGCTAACACTATATATTAATTCGAAGTTATTTATATGTTGTAGCTACTTGAGACTTTTATTTAGTGTTTAATAAAATATTTCAGGATTTTCTGAGTAAATTTACTCAAAAACATCATTTCTGAATGAGTTCCATGGTGGGAAATAATGAAAATAAGCTCAGAAAATGAAGCTGTTGACATGATATTGGCACATTTTGGGTGAAAAGGAATCCTATTTGTTTCAGAAAAATATTGCATTTATACAGCAACATTTTCAAAATGATGTCCATTTACATGGAAATTGCAGATACTCTGAAACAATGTCATTGCATGTGAGGCCACTTGTGGGTGCTGTTGGCGGTTTTTGTAGTTAAACCACACACACATGCACACAGAGAGCATTAAGAATGGGAGTACATGGGCATTGGTATGGACAGAAGTTGGATAGTTTTTTCCTGTGATTTGACAATCTTTCGTCTGTTTCAGTGCTGAAAGGAAAGAAGCTGAGTCTGCCCGCCTGAAGTGCCAAAGAGGAGCGTGTGAGCGGACTCCGAGGCAGGACTGGAGCTCCTCCTCCTCTTCCTCCTCTGGTGTGAGATGCCTCCCACAGAGAGCGAGGGTGGAGCCTCGGCCTTCGGATTTCTGTTTGACGCATCTCGCCTTAACTTTTTTTAATACTCTGTAAAAAGGAAGAAGAAGAAAAAAAAAACACAAACCGAAAAAAAGTTTTCTAAAAAAAAAAAAGAAAGAGAAAAACTGATTGGGAGATGTAAACATGGCCTGTGATTCGGCGGACTCCTTCTTGTGGCGGGGCGTTTGTAAGAGTATTCACAATCAGAATAATTGTACTTTTTTTTGTTTGTTTTTTTGACTTTTGGTGGGCGAACAGTACATTTTTCTTTCATTCCCACATGCAGATTCCTGCTACGGAACCTTTTTTTTAATTGTTTTTGTCGATTCGATGAAAGTTGTTTTTATTTTTTTCCTTTAAAAATCCACAGTCCGTGTAGCCTGGGTGTGTTTTATCACCTCCTTTCACCGCGAATGGCTCCATTTCACCTGTAATTACACACGATCGCACTTCTCCGACTCTCCATTTAGGTGCAGATGTATTTATTTTTTATCTTTAAAAAGAGTCCGTAGATTTGTCTGCTCGTCATGCGTTCGGAGGATTTTCAAAGGATTCTTCCGGAGTCGGACTCGGAATCGGAGTGCTGACCTTCCCGGGACAGATCCCGTTTTCTCACCTGAGCTTTTCGCATGATGTTGCCACCATTGAATAAAAACTTTGTGGGAAACAGAAGTCTTGGTGCTTTGCTTTTAAAGATATTTATATGTTACACAGGGGATAAGATGGCTTCAATAAATGCAGGTAAATTCCCCAATGGGATCAATCATTTTCTTTCTATCTTTCTTTCTGTTGCTAATGCCATATCGATAAATTGAATAAAGTCATCTACAGATCTCTGCAGAAAGACATCAAAATGAGCTGAAACAGCTAAAACTTAAAACTGTTTAAAAACTGAAATAGCTCTTAAAAAGCAACTGAAAATAAATGATAAATGATTGCTTTCTTACTGTTGAAGTATTGCTATATCAATAAATAAAATCACTTATGTACATTTCTTTATTTATTGTACTTAAAAACAATCAATTACAATGACAGCACATTTAAAATTCCATCATAAATCTTCGATATGAGAAACGGCTAAAAAAAAAAAAAGAATGCAGTTGCAAGTCTGACTTTTTACACATTAATTCCATCATGTCAGATTTGAGGTGTCATTCAGTAGAATATACATTTCTTTTACTGACAAAAGTGTTTTACATTTATTTACTCTTTCAAACTCTCTATTTATTGATTTTCACATTTGTACTCCCACTTCCGTCGTTCACTTATGGTACGGTTCTAAATATTGTCCGATCCCCTTCTCAAAGGTTCTATCATTATGCCCGCAACATGAAACAGAGCTTAAACAACCCACAGTCCACAATTCACTTATTTCCCCACGTTCTATTATTTATGTATTTTAAGTGTCGGGATTCATTCTGTAATCTGTGCTTGATTTAAGATTTCAGCGCCAATCGCACCTAGGAACCTTCGACCCGGAACACATATAATAGGTGTTTCATTTCTCAGTTCCGTAGCTCAATGGAACTATAAAGAGGTTCAAAACATTTAAAACTTGTTCGGTTTTCATAAACAGTGGAAAGCAAAAGTTGTAGGACAAAGGTTGTGCGATAATTTAAATTTTTCGTGGTGGATAAAGACGATGTCGGACCATAATGTTCCTGCCGAAAACTCTCCGTGTAAGTTATTCTGAGTAGAAATGTTAAGCTAACGTGCTAACAAACACTGCGTGGGAAATCAAATATATCGTGAACTTCAGTGTACTTTTAGCTCGTTTTATTCCACTTTTCTGTTGCCGTACATCACTGGGGGATGAATGAAAACACATTTTTCCTGCTTAGTCACCAAAAGCTTTTTATTGACAGAAAATGTAAAAATCCCCTCGAAGAACTTCAACATTTCTTAGGAAATGTCAACCAGATAGTGATCAAAGACATTACAGTCCCTGTAGCGTTCCTATTTTTGTAATAAAGTGTTTTAAACTGTATTAAAAAGGCCAAAAATCTGCCTTAAAAAAGTAAAATGTTCTCAATAGATTACTGTAAAGACTGCCTCTATTGTAGTATATAATGTATTGTATGTGTAAAACGTGTAATGGATTTGCGTAATTAGCAGTACACTACTTTAATGTGTACACAGCCTTCCAAACAACACATTGACAAATTAAGTGTGTAGAGTAGACTATGAGCTCCTTGTTTAGTTGGTGTTATAAGACAATCATACATTTATGAGCATGAGAAAAACATGTCTGTATACATTTTCTTACTGATAATATAATTCAATAAATATTTGCCGTTGAACAGGGTTAGTTTTTTTTTTACTAAATGTTGCACCATCACAGCATATCTTCAGCCATGAACACAAATTTCTGTTTATCATTGTCTAACGGGAAATATGATTACTTGCAAATACAAAAGGTTTCGCTCAGAGACATTGTTGTGTAAACTGGGCTTTTGATTACTTTAAATTGGGTAAATTGGGGTTAGTACACCATTTCTGTGAAATAGTGGCACTATGGCACTTTTTTAGAATTTAAAAAATCCATGATTACACAGTGTGGAAACACAATTCTACACAGTTCATTGCAGTACATGCATGTTGTCATTGTGCGGTCCGGTACGAGAGTTGTATTTGTTCCGATCTTAATAAATAGGACTAATTTGATATATTTCTGTCTGTCTAGGTGCCACCCTCCCCCTCCCGCTCCTCCGTCTGATGACCCCCCCGCTGCACTTGCTCTCTGGAGCCATGTGGAAGATGGTCCAGCAGAAGCTGGTGTCCCACTACGCGATGCTGGAGGAGCTGGTTTCCCAGGTGACTGACCTGGTGCCCGAGTTGCTGAGCAGCCAGCAGAAGGCGCAGCTGAGCCTTGGACTACGAGCGAAGGTGGCTGTCAATGTCATCCAGACAACATTCCAAGCAAAAAAGATGATTTTGATGTTTTGAAAATGATGTCCTTTTACCTGGAAGTGGCAGAAACGTTGAAAACGATCAACGATCTACATCCTGCAATTTGGTGAAAACTCCGGATTTTGTGCGGTATTAAAAAAAACAACTTTGTGTGTACCCCTCAGCTGATCCTGGATATGTGTCATCATGGAGTGGCTGACATGCAGGTCATCCAGCCTCACCTGGACCGGATGCAGAGCCTCACTGACTCGTGGGCTGCAGAGGTGAGTCAACACTTTTCTAATATTAATTTACTGCAGGTTTCCTCTCGGAGTCTGATGTGTTGGATTGCTGTCATGTATTGTCTTGCAGGTTGGTGGAACAGACGCCAATCTTCCACGTTCCAACTTTGTGGATGTTGTAAAGAGATTGTTAATGAGTCCTGAGGAGAAAGATAACTTCTTTCAGGTCAGTTACAATGACTCGATGTCTATTTACACAGACATGGCAGAAACACTGGAAAACAAGGTAGTTGGCATGCTGAGTTGTTGTTTTTCTGATGAAACCACACACCCACACTCTTGCCTGCAGAGAATAATATGCTATAAACATTAACAAAGGGAGAACATGGACATTTGTATGGACAGGAAATTAAATTAGATTGCTCTTTCCTTTTTCTTTTACCAGAGCGTCTTTCCTGAAGAGTTTGGACCCGCATTTGATGAAGCTCTTCACGCTCTGATGTGGCTGTTTTTATCCAGACTGGAGAAGTTTATCCCGCTTCAAACCTTCCAGCAGGTACTCCAGGACCACATCAGTCTTTAATGAGCTGAATCCTTCAGCTGGACCTCTCCTCCGCTCATGGTGTTCTTCTATTTCTTGCAGGTTGCATGTGCGTTGGGGGAGACGCCCTCTGTTCTGGAGGAGTGTGTGCAGTCTGTGTCTCAGTGTGAGGAACTGAGAACTCTGCTGCAGTACCAGAGGACCCTCGCACCCCTGGATCGTCATGGTAAGAGAACCATAGAGGGTTTAAAAGGAGAGTAAATGTGTGCAGAAATCTAAGAAAACATTTTTCATCTTAGTTTTTTTGATGCCACTACAATGTAACCAACTCCTTTCTTTAATCTTTCAGGTCAAAAGTGACTTGCTTTGACATCAACCATTAAAAATAACCTAAATATAACTCTACGCTCAAATTTATGACTTTGTCCTAAAGTGACACAAATGTTGTTTTTTGGTTGTTTTTTTTTACATTTTTGTTGTGGGTCCAGTCACGGAAAAGGTGCTTCAGTGGTGCTCAGATTAGACAATCAGCTTTTTATTTTTGCACAATGAGACCCACTGGATACCTGGAAGGAAGACACATTGTATTGAGAGACAGATTGTTCCCACCAGTTTACAAACATTTAGCAGTTACACAACCACGGTGCTCAGAGCCTAAGGAGATTAAGGTTTATTTGATGATATAGCAATGATAACAAATCTATGATGATGAATAACTCTTTTCTTTTTCACTATTTAACCACATTTAATCATTTTCCCTTTCAGATCTTGTCTCGGATGGTGCGTGCATCATTTCAGCTCTCAAACTTCCTCCAGTACGACCTTCTTCTCCAACAAACGGCAACGATCTCCTGTTGAAGGCGTTGCAGTTGTGCGTGTCCCAGTTGGACAAAGAATCTGCATCGGCGCCTCACACAGCTCCAAGTACCACTGACACAGCCTCAGAGCGGCTCATAAGGGAAAACCGGGCGGATTCTTGTAGCTATGAACCTAAAGAACAGTTACATTTGAAAAACTTAAAAATGAAAAAACCCACAGACAACCTTCGGAGAGACGATATGTTACAATGTGTTCCGAAGGAGTGTAAGATCCAGCTGACCAGGATCGATATGGCTCGGACCCAGCGTTCTCGCCCTGTGAGGCCAAACAGAGGACTGAAGATGAAGAGGTTCCTGCTGGAGGAGAAAAGATCACTGGAGGAAGAGGGGGGTCAAGTCAGTGAGACTTCCGAAGGATATGAGGAGGAGGAGGAGGAGGAGGAAGAGGAGGATGAGGAGGAGGAGGAGGAAAGAAGGCACAGTGAAAATGTCGCCCTCATGAGTCCATACAGCGAAGACTCCTGGTCGTTCTACTCCGACCAAAACTCTGACGATAAGAGCTTCAGTGGCCGTTCCAGTACTGCCGATTCCTGGTCTTACTACTCGGATGATGACTCTTCTTTTGTGAGTCCATCTTCGCCCTGCCCCTCAGAGGACTCGTTCAGGGTTCGTAAGAAGATGTCAACCGCAATCAATAAGCCTAAACTCCCCAACAATAAAGCTTCCACTTTGAAAAAGACTCGTAAATTCAGCTGCTTCATCTGTAAGGAGGCATTGAACACCAAGCTGGAGACCCACCTGAAGATCCACTTCCCCTCCGGAGACTACGCCTGCCCTCGCTGCGACGCCCGGTTCCACCTCTACCGGGGTCTTCAGCAGCATTTGAAATCGGCCTGCTACGATTTCTACAGCCAGCAAATCAGTCAGGACACACCCGAGAAGCCCGGGGACGTGTACAAGTGTGAGAAGTGCAACAATGCATTCAAGTACAAGGTGTCGCTGCAAAGGCACGTGCTGACGCACCATGAGCTGTACTGCGCCGTGTGTCAGAAGGTGCTGCGAGACGCCGAGGCGTTGGCGAGACACAAGCTCTCGCACACGCTGTTCCAGTGCAACCGCTGCAGCCAGTCTTTCACTCTCTTCAAGCACCTGCTCAAGCACTGCCAGAACGTGCACAAAGTCAAGAAACCGTTCCAGTGCTACAACTGTTCGATGACGGTGGTCAGCGTGCGCCGTTTGATCATACACGAGTGGAAGCACACGGGTCACCTGCCCTTCCAGTGCGCTCAGTGCAGCTTGAGGTGCAGGTCCGACGCCGACCTCATCGACCACCTCCGAGTCCACACCCGGGAGAAGCCCTACCTGTGTTCAGAGTGCGGCAAGACCTTCTCCCAACGGTCCAACATGCTGCGACACCTCAGCCTCACCCACGGCGAGTCTCGAAACGAGAAGAAGCACGCCTGCTCCCAGTGTGAGAAATCCTTCAAGCAGAAAGGAGCGCTGAAGAGACACCAGAGGACCAAACACCTGAAGGAGGTGTTCCGTAGCCCCTGCCCGCACTGCGGGAAGATGATCTCCTCGTCCACCATGGCAAGACACAAACTGATCCACACAGGCGAGAAACCCTTCAAATGCAGCTTCTGTGACAAATGCTTCCGGTCGAACCCCGAATTGAAAAAGCACGTTCTCTTTCAGCACACATCGGACAGGCCATATAAATGTGACATCTGCGAGAAGGGATTCATTCAAATGTGGTGTCTGAAGGAGCACGCCAAAATACATTCTGGAGTGAAGCCGTTTGTTTGTAACATCTGTGGAAGAGCTTTCCTCAAAGGCTCCAGCATGCTGAGACACAAGAGACTCCTACACACATTTATAGCACAATGACCCTGTGCTGGACGACGGGTCGGGTCATCTCCTGGAACACTCCATGACACTGTATTTTCTGAACTGTTGAACGCACCTGGACATAAGCTGTACCTGCAAAATTTCAAAAGAAAATAAAAAAAAAGTACATATATATATAGGCCACACTTGGCTATTAGCCTCAGGTTTCAACGTTGTAACAGAGCAGAAATTTCAGTGCGGGAATACAGGGATTGCTTATATTTTTAATCAATTCCCACAAATCTGTCATCCATAGTGCTGGGACAATGCTGTGTCATTTTATAAGCCACAGGGTTTGAACCCCATGGCTTATAAAATGTGTGGGGAAAAAAAAGTAGAGGCTTATCATCTGGAAATTACAGTAATCTTTTTGTAAATCACAATTGAAAAATAAAAAATCCTGAATTATTTATGCAGATTTTATGATTCCTTTCAACTCAATGACAGTCTGAAACCAGCCACATTATCATCCGTTTGTCTATATTCTCCATTGCCATCTCAGTGAAACTAAAACATTTTATTCGTATAGCACTTTTCAAGATACTCAGACACTTTACATAATCACATTATAAGATCAGTCCACAAAATAGGTCATAAAAATGCATCATATAAATACATTTGTACTATGCACTGTGTTCAGCTGATAAACCTGTGATGTTATATCAATATGGGCCAACATTTCTCAAGAATGTTTCCAGCACTGTTAATTCTATAATTTCAAGAAATGACGCTATTATTGGGGGTCAAAATTGTACAATTCGGTGGTCCAATGACTTAAATTGATATAATTGTTGCAACAGTCACAATGAATGGAACATCTAAAATAGCTCAAACTACAAAAAAAGGTTAATTAATGTAACTCCATTTTAGTAATCTGTATACATTTTCATCTTATATCAGTACATCTTGTCGGTATAAACGACTTTCATGTTGCATAAACGTCAACCACACGCCACACCAAGCGGAACCCTTGTGCTCGGACTGTTGTTCTCAACGGACCTCCGAGCACCCGTTGACGCACAAAGCTCCTCCGGCATTGAAACCCGGTGAGCCGTTCTAAAACGTCAGAAATCTCCGCGTACGGAGCTCAGAGGTCCGTGTAGTATCGGACAGAGCGTGTGCTGACGGGGTAATGTCCAGACAGTGAACGGTCAAAATGGACGGAGGCATCTGTGAGTTACCCGGTGAGAAACCACTGTTACACCCGTTTGTTTAGATAGGCCGCAGCCCGCGCGCGGGAAGAGCATCGCCGTCGCCACCGGTTAAAAATAAGCTCATATCTTCTAATCTAGCCGTTTTTAAACAACTTTCTGGCTGATATCGGTGACTATGGTTATTGTCACCCTGAAAAATATAGCGCTGTTAAACGAGCTGCATTAATAAGCCGCTGTTTAACAACGCTCGGACGCGTATACGCTAATTGCTAATGCTAAGCTACTTTTGCTAATGGCAGAAAATCTGAAAATGTTTTAAAACGATAATACACTGAGACAAACCGCAGCACTTTGTTTGAATGGGTAAGTCTGCATTGTGCCTTTATGATCACATACACTCAAGTTGTTTGCGTTTTGCTAAACTTAGTGTTTGCCATGTCATGTTTATGACACGAAAATATAACCAGTTACATTTATGTGACAAATTGTGCTTTAATATTTCTATATTTCTGGTTAGTTTTAGTGAGATAGATTGACAGAAGCCACAGGAGCCCTTCAATGGGGCGATAACAGGGTTCTTAAGAGGGCAATATTGTTTTTTTTTTAATGTTGACAACAAGGTTTAGGTGCTGTAAATATTAGTTGATGTCTGTTTACACAGAAATAACAAACGCTGATGGCAATGTAGTTAACATGTTGGGCCACTTGTGGGTGGATTTCTTGTAATATAACCTCACACATACATACTGAGAACAATACGCTATAAACATTAACAGTGCGACTACATGGTCATTTGTATAAACCAATGATCCAGTTAGGTTACTATTCTTGGTGACTCAACTATGAAACTATGAAGTCGAAGGAGAATATGGACTGGTGGTCAAGACACCATGGAGGTCTGTATTGTTGTAATGTTCCCCCTCCTCTCACATGTGCAGAAGAACTATCTACTACACTGCGCAAGCGTTTTCAGGAAGTTGCATTAACCCCCGTTTACACATAGACAGAGGAGAGGTATTTTCAAAGAGTTCGACCTTAGTAGCTCTTGGATTTTCAGTGGCTTTGAGCACTGCTATGTAAACTGGCTCTTGAAAATGCTCTGTAAATGGGGCCTCAACATAGGAGTGTTGAGTATGTTAATTTAGGCTTAGTTGGGATTATTATTGATGCATTTTAATGGAAATGGGACTGTGGTAAGTATCAACACAGTGTGCAACATAGGTGACCCATAAGTGTTCAGTCCCGTCAGATTTAGATGCTACGAATCATGAATTAAAGGACAGATGAGGTTCCTCTTGGCTCTGATCTGGGGCCTGATCCATTCTACATCCCACCTTGTTGAGATTGTTTTTTATAAAGAAGTTAAAGAGTGCAGATGGAGACATTTTCCTTCTGTTTGTGTGGACGTGCTTCTCATCAAAGCATTTCCTATTGGGGGAGTAGCGACCTGTCCTCGCCTGCATTGAAATGACGTGCAGTGAACTATGTGTCTTGTGTGTCCAGGTCCCTCTCTCCCCCTGTCCACTCTGCGTCTCCTGGTCCCGCCCATCCGCCTGGTCTCTGCTGCCATCTGGCAGACAGTGGAGCAGAAGATCGTGTCGGACTACGGACTCCTGGAAGAGTTTGTGTTCATGGTTACCGAGACCGTCCCACAGCTCCTCTCCAGCAGACAGCGAGCAGAGCTCATCCTGGGACTGCGAGCACGGGTCAGTTACCTGCAGTCTGATCTTTGATTGACCAGGTTTTGTAATCTGGTTATACTCTTCTGGACTCTTCATCTGGCCAAATGTCCACTGGCCAAACTGCTATTAAATACTACAGATCATATATTTTCTTATGCATTCCAGTTGTCATCGAAACTATCAAATCTTCTATCCACAAGCCCTTTTGATAACATGATGGTGATATATTGTTCTGTTTTTAATGTTCAGTGAAGTAAGTACAAAGTGTTTTTACAGCTGTATAACTAAATAGTATATGCATAGTTGGTATATGACTTAAATTAGAAGAATGTGACGAGACAGGAACTGATCTTGGAAGTTAAACATGCTTTTAAAAAGCAAACTCGCTTTACATAATACATGGTTTTATTTAGTTTTGGCTATGAGTTTAAATATTAAGAGAAGCCTTAATTGACTCCAGGGGTTAGTAAATATATTTCGAATTGGGCCCCGTTTACATGGCAGAAATGCTGAAAATGATGTGGTTTGCATGCCAGGTCCAGCCAGTTGTTGCTGTTTTTCATTTTTTTAATGAAACCACACACATTTGAGCCTAGACCAGATGGGCAACGCAGACTGTGCATCACTGCAGTCTTCACACTGAAGTATCTGATGGGTTTAATCTCCATCCTCTCTTTGTAGCTCATCTTGGAGCTGTGCCGCTCCGAGGAGACCGCCGACCTCCAGGTGATTCAGCCTCATCTGGACCGCATGCAGAACCTGCGCTCTCTGTGGAACACAGACGTGAGTGTTGGCATCCTGCTACAGCCAGTGAGAGGCCTGATCATGTCTGAATGTTTACTCCTTCAAATGATTCTCTTGTTGTAACCATTAGACTTTGGTAAGCTAAACATGTGTCTTCACGGCCAGCAGTTTTAGTTTATGGGTTGACCTTCCAGTATGTTAGAATGAACTAACTTGAGGGTCAGCCCAGTGGAAAACGAGGCAGCAGGGTCAGAGAGGTACAGTAAGTAATGAGAATGATGGCTTTGTTTTAAAATGATCACAGACTGATTTTGACCAACAAGAAGTTGACCAGCGATTACAAGTGAGAACCAAACTAGTGCCACACAGCAAGTCGGTGCAGGAAATTCACACTCATTCTGTGAAGTGGATGAGAATGCAACTTTTTAATTCTGGTAATTGTCTCGTGTTGCAGACCGAAGATGCGTCCGACTCTCATTTTCTCGGCCTCGTCGCAAACCTGCTGAGAAATCCAGACGAGAGAAGAAACTTTTTCCAGGTCCTTTTCCATCGATGTATATTCATGGAGACGCACATTTTGCTGAGAGGCGTTTTTAAATGACAAACATTTTTGTGTTTCAGGATGTTTTTCCGGGAGACTTTGGTCCCACTTACGACAAAGCGATCCAGACTCTGATGTGGTTGTTTCTGTCCCGACTGGAAAAGCTTCTTCCGGCACAATCACTTCAACAGGTACACAGACGGTTTTCGTTTAACTTGCAGAAGTGGAGTCGCTTTTATAAGTTGGCTGCTAAACGTCAGTTTTCTCTTCTTTCTTTTTTTTTGTCAGATCGCTTCGTTGCTCAGCGATGCCTCGTCAGTCCTGACCGATTGCATGGAGAATTTCACTCAGCCACACGAGCTCAAGGTCCTCCTGGACTCTCAGAAAGATCTCAGCCAGCTGGAGGACATCGGTGAGCACAGTGTTGGCCTGTAACCTGGTCTGTGTGTGCTGAGGGGGTTCTACTGCAACGAAAACCGCTTTTAAAAAGGAAAACACAAGAAACTGGCAAGGTTTCACAGTTAGAACATCATTCACTGAATACATTGTCTTTTAAGAGAGATTTGAAGCTTTTACTCACAAGCTTAAAGAACATTATCAAATTTTAATTTGTAAAATTTATCAGGAGTTAAGTAATAACCAGTAATTTAACTGAACCCTCTTCTGAGGTTTTTTTCTTAAGCCCAATGGATTGCAATTTCTACATTTGCCATAGCTGATTCCTTATAAAACTTGAAATTGCGTCAACATTTTCATGATTTCCAAGTCTGGCTCATCCTGATTCCTTTTCTTGCTTTCAGAGTCGTACGTTGTAGAGAGTGGGATCTTGTCGGCGCTGTGCCTCCCTCCCGTGGAGCGAGTTGTAATCGTCAACGAGCAAACGGAACCGGACGCAGATAGCGGCCTTGTGTACACCGTCTGCACTGAGATGGAGGTGGAGTCGGAGAACAAAGAGTTGTATGTGGAGGGCAGCGGGCAGACGGAAGAGTGCGTTCAGACGCAGTGGTTCGGCATTGGTGGGGACGTTAAATCAGAAATAGTCAGCGTGGTGGTCACGGACCCCGCGGAGTCCATGGAAGCCGGCGAGGCAGCAGACGACAATCAGGCGGGGACGCTGATCATCGGGGAGGACGGACAGGTGACGATGCTCGATGGCTTGGAGAAGACGCCCAAGAAACGCGGCCGGAAGAAAAAGCAGCCCGTGGATAAGGACTTCGAGGTGGAGAGCCGAGCAAAGGTCGGGAGCGAGGACCAGGATGTGCCGTGGGAGCGGCCGGTGCGAAAGAACCGGGGACTTAAGATGAAGCGGTACTTGTCTCAGTGGAGGAAAACTGGCAAGACGCAGGAAAGCTCCAACAGCAAAGCGTCGCCCGGGTCGCCAAGTTTAGGGAAAAGCGGCGACCTGGACGACAGGACGTGCAAAGTTTGCGGCAAAGTTGTGTCTCAAGCCAAGTTCTTGGAGCGTCATATGAGCCAGCACGCGGAGGAGCAGCAGTACACCTGTCCCTCATGTCAGCGGTCCTACAAGAGCCTGCGCTACCTGCAGATACACCGATGTGTGACATTCACCGAAGGGCAGCCGGGCCAGAAACCCAAGGTGCCGGAGTCTGGGGAAGAGGAGGGCGAGCAGTCGTCCAGCGGGGTGCAGTGCGAGATGACCGGCGAGGAGGGGCTGCTGGAGAACCCCAACCAGGACCCCGACTACCTCGCCTCCAAAGACGGCGAGGGCCCCTTCTACTGTCCACACTGCAGCGTCGAGTTCAAGTGCAAGCAGACCTTCCGGTACCACCTGAGGAACATCTGCTACACGGAGCAGCAGGTGGACCCCGAGAAGCCCGACGACGCCAAGCACTGCTTCCGCTGCACCGATTGCGACAAGGCCTTCAAGTTCAAGTCGACTCTGGATGCGCACAAGCAGACGCACAACCCGCTGTACTGCGAGGTGTGCATGAAGCTGGTGCGGGACCCGGAGGCGCTCGCCATGCACAAGGAGTCGCACACGCCGTTCCAGTGCAACCGCTGCGAGGAGAACTTCCCCGTGTTCAAGTCGCTGCACAAGCACTACATCGACGTGCACAACCCGACGGAGCCGTACACCTGCACCCACTGCGAGACCACCTTCGCCAGCCTGAAGCGCTTCATCAGGCACGAGTGGAAGCACACGGGCTACCAGCCGTTCCAGTGCTCGCACTGCAGCAAGCGGTTCCGCTCCTACTCCGACCTGCAGGAGCACCATAAGAAGCACACCAAGGCTTACCCCTTCCTCTGCTGGGAGTGCGGCAAGAAGTTCCGGCACGGCGTCACGCTCACGAGGCACGTGGAGCGCGTGCACCACGCCGGCGAGCCCATAACCGCGAGGCCGCTGCCCACCTTCGTCTGCACCCAGTGCGGCAAGTCCTTCAGTTCCAGGAGGTGCCTCCTGAAACACGACAACTTCCACCACAAGGGCATGCGCTTCCCCTGCGAGCACTGCGGCAAGGGCTTCTTCGGCAAGGACGCGCTGGTCCGGCACACGCTGATCCACACGGGCGAGCGCCCCTACAAGTGCGACGACTGCGACAAGTCGTTCCGCTCGTCCGCCGAGCTGAAGATCCACCGGCGGTACCACACCGGCGAGAGGCCGTTCAAGTGCAACGTCTGCGAGAAGGGCTTCGTCCAGTCCTGCTTCCTCACGCTGCACATGAGAACGCACACGGGAGAGCGGCCGTACGTCTGCACCGTGTGCAGCAAGGGCTTCTCCAGCCTGCACGGCCTCAAGAGACACCGCCGGCTGGTGCACTCCTAGCTCGTCCGGACACCACGCCTAGCGCCCAGTCCACCCGTCCGAGCAGACCCACACTTATTTCGTTGTAGGATTCGTCATCGTTCGCAAACACTGATAAGGTCCTGGATTTAAAGAAAAGTGGTCGTTCCAGTTGAAAGACGTTTTGTTTTTGTGAAAAAGCCCTTGGGCTCTTTGCTTTCCGTACAGCTGCCACAGCATGGATTGTAGGAACTCTGTAATATAGTTCATCAAAAAGAAAAGATATAATGTAACTTTGTATTTTTTACAGGAATGTTGTTGCTGTAGTTCTGCGCAAGATTTGTATGTCTGAAAGTTATCGACCTTAATTCCACTGGGAATTGTTTTTTTTGTTTTTTTTTCTTGAATAAATTGAACATTGGATTTGAAGAGTCCTTTATTTGTTGTTGAGCGTTTTTGTCAACACATTTTTTCTTTTCTTTGTGTACATATTGTGGTCCGGTCACAACTGGTGGAATTTAGGGACAAGAGAAAGAGCACTGTTATCGAGAAGAACAAATCCACTAGCACAAAAATGTCAATATCTACACATTTGAATCCATCATAATGTTACTATTGCAGTTTTCCACATTAGTTCACCAAGACTCACAGCATCTCTGTGCTTTTAATTGGCATGGATCATTATTGTAATAATCCCATTATGTAACCTGTTTAAATCAGAATTTTGTAATGTGGATGTCTTATGCTGATGTATTTATAAAAAACTTTGTATAGCACAAGGAAGCTACTTGAACCCAGAATCAAAATAATTAAATATTGTAGAAATAATTAAACATTGTGGAATTGACAGCTTTTTAGAATTGGTGATCAGGCTGCACTATTTTTGGTCCTTTTTGCACATTCACCAAAAAGTACATTTGTACATCCATTCTATGCTTCTTTTGAATGTTTATTATGAAAGAAAAGCGCTACTAATCACAATTGATTCACTGTGCAATCAATAATTAGATATCAAGCAAACTTGATGTTCAGTATTGTTATTTGCGATGAATTCAAACACTTGAACGATGTTAAGGTCCTTAAGATTTGTTTGTACAAATATAGTAACTTGTCAGTTAATTAAATATTTTACTTTGCTATTTGCACGTTTTTTTATTTGATTACAATTATTTGCACATTTAAACTTGTCATCTCAAACTGAATGCACCGAAAAGTTATTTATTGCAGTTTGGTCTTGTGAAATGTATAATGCATTTCTTGACATTACAATGAATTTGTGATATATTCTGCTCCTGAGTTTAATTGATTGACAGCTCTTTGCTGTCTGCTAAAATGTGTTTTGTAGCAAGACGTCATTTAGACACTGAACTTTTCTGAAATGAAAACTTAAAAATGATGCGCTTTCACTTGAAACCTTTTGTGTGAATGAGGCCAGGCTCACTTCCGTTTTATCTAGCTTATTGAATACAAGCCACGGGAAGCTGTGCAACACAATTTAAACCGCGTTTCTGCGCTTATATAATTGTAAAATTGTATATTTTTAATGAAAACAAAATAAAAAGATCGCCTCACCCCAGATGGGACTCGAACCCACAATCCCTGGCTTAGGAGGCCAGTGCCTTATCCATTAGGCCACTGGGGCTGGGATTCACATCATGGTGAAAGGTTCCGTAATATACAACACGTGCACAATATGTGCCTAGAATGTGAATTAAATTGGTTTATTTACGATTGGCGGAAACAAAAACAATAGAAAGAGGAGCAGTCGTCGTCATCACGGAGTTCTGTGCGGCTCTCTCCGCCGATACATAAGAGCTTTCTGCCGCTCTTCCCGTCCTCTCCGCCGGCAGGAACCAGCCGCCGCTCCGCTTCCTTCCCACTGTCCAGCGCACTCTGCGGGAGGAGGAGGGGGAATGGTGGCCGGTTAGCTCGTCGGGTTTGCCTGTATTATTCTCCCCTTGTTTTTTGTTTGTTTGTTTGTTTTGCTTGATTTTCGCACTGGCTCTCTTTGGCACAAGGATGAATTTACTACCGTCTAACCCTCACGGTAACGGGCTGCTGTACGCCGGCTTTAACCAGGATCACGGTGAGTTTGTTTTTCCCTGATGCTAAGCTAAACGACGCTAACCCGACGTTTCCCAATAGCATAAATTAAACATAACCTTGTGTAACAGGGGTTGATTCACCATTTCCCAAACCAAATATGCGAATTTACTGTCATTTCCGCACTGGAAATGTTGAAATAAAGCAGCTAACGTGAGATTTATGCCAGTTTTGAGCTAAAGACTTTAGCTGGTGCAGGTTTGTTTTTAGCTAGCGTTTTGCTGCTGTCAGATGACGAACAAATGTACCACAGCGTGTCACGTTTAAAACATTAAAATTAGAATGTGGTTTCAACTAAAATCGCATGAATATGGTTCAAACTGAGATGCTTTTAAACAACAAAAGGCGGAATAGAGATTAAGTTAGCCGTAAGGCTAACACGAGCTGGGCTATCAAAGCTAACAGCTGGGTAGGATAACTGAACGCTATTTCGAGTTGTACGCTTTTATTTACTTTATTTCTACTTCAGCTGCTCAAAACTTGATTTTACCACCACATTTATTGATCTGCACCACACAGATGCCGATGTAGATCCGTGTCTTTAGTCCCAGGCCTGAAGTTGTACCGTTTTTATGAATAACTTAATCTGATTGAAATACCGTTTCAAAAATGTATTTTGTGTAACTTTGAAGGAGTTTGCCTGGGTGAGCGTGTGGGTGACAGGTGAAAGCCATCAGAGACCTCACATGACCTCTTGTGACAGCAATGGATGGGGATCGGGCTCTGCAGCCTGCTGGGATCCACTTCCGGTTTCCCCTGTGGCGATCTTTAGAAGTGTGTCAGCATTTAGCCCAAATTTCTGTGTGACCATTAACATCTAGACCTGAAAGACGACAGATCACAACCTTCAGAGACCTCACGTGATCTCCCGATGCAGCTCATGATCCACTTCCTGTGGAGATCTTTGGAAGTGTGTCGACATTCGCCACAAAACCCAGGGTGTGTCCCTTTAAATGTGCTCGTCAATAGTCAAGCATCACGAAATCCAAGTAAATGAAAGTAGAACAACTAAAAGATAGAAACACAGAAAATGAAGAGGATACAATAAATGAATAGATACAAGAACAAAAAAAAATGTTCTCTATAAGGTACCCAGACATGACATATGAAATAAAACTGTAATACTTTAATACTAATTTGAGGCCATAAAATATCAATTTGAGGACACAAAATAGTCTTTTTTTTTAAGAAGGTAATAAATGAGTAGCAGTACATTTGTGTCTAGATGTGACATTTTGAAGTTTTTGTGAATTTGTGTTCAGGGTGTTTCGCCTGTGGAATGGAGAACGGGTTCAGGGTTTACAACACAGATCCTCTGAAAGAGAAGGAGAAGCAAGGTGACACACACACACATTCAAATTGTGTCTTCTTGAAATTTGAAAAAGTTCAAATGTAATTTTCATGGAAAGACTACAAAAGCAAAAATATAGCATGCCAAGACAAAACGTCAAGCCCAGGACTAACTGGCTGCTGACTGGCAGCAGGTAGTCACACGGCTCTCGCTAAACTCTCAGTCCTCCCAATCTTTAGATTCTTTTTAAAACGACGGGGGCTTGTTTTTGCTGTGAGTCATTCCTGGTGGTCCTGAGCTGACGTCTTGTCTCTCCGGTGTTTGCAGAGTTCCTGGAGGGCGGGGTCGGCCACGTGGAGATGCTCTTCAGGTGTAACTATTTAGCTCTCGTAGGAGGAGGCAAGAAGCCCAAATACCCCACCAACAAAGGTAGGTGGCTGCTGATTCGAGAGAACTTTCCCTACAAAATAAAGTAGTTGAATTACTTAGCATGTCGTCAGCACAGTTACTGATTGTTTAGGTGCCCAGCGGGGGGGCGCCACACTCATTAATTCCGCAATCTCTGTGATAGCGTCTGCTAAATTAGGAAAGTCAGCCTGGAAATGTAATTATAAGTTTATGTGGTTTCATTACAAAAACAAACAACACCCACTAGTGGTCCTACATTCAAACGACATTGTCTGCGATTCTGCCATTTCCATAGAAACTGACATTGTTTTCAAAACGTTGCCATGTAAACAGAAAACACTGACGCGTTTTCACTTGAAAGGTTTCGTAACACGTGGCCTAAGTGCGATTTTACAGATCTTCTCTCTCTCTCTCTCTCACTCACTCACTCACTCACCCCCCCCCCCTCCATGCCACAGTGATGATCTGGGACGATCTGAAGAAGAAGACCGTCATCGAGATCGAGTTCTCAACAGAAGTGAAGGCGGTGAAGCTTCGGCGGGACAGGTTTTTCCAAACATCCCCATTCAAGTTTTCCCAGCTTCACTTTAGCTGTTGGCAGACGTTTCTTTTACACGTGCGCTCTGCTCGACCCTCAGGATCGTGGTGGTCCTGGACTCCATGATCAAAGTGTTCACCTTCACCCACAACCCCCATCAGCTGCACGTGTTCGAGACCTGCTACAACCCCAAAGGTCGGCTCGTTCGCCATCCATGTTCGTTTTGTACAATGGTAGCACTCTTCAGAGACGTCTTTATGACCTTCAACCCCGACTTGGCCTTTCCTCGCCAGGTCTGTGCGTGCTGTGTCCGAACAGCAACAACTCTCTGCTGGCGTTCCCCGGCACGCACTCGGGCCACGTGCAGATCGTGGACCTGGCCAACACCGAGAAGCCCCCCGTCGACATCCCCGCCCACGAGGGAGCGCTGTGCTGCATCGCCCTCAACTTGCAGGGCACCAGGATAGCGACGGCGTCGGAGAAGGTGCTCGTGTCGTCTTCATTCGCACCGCCAAGCAGCTAAATGCTAGTGTTGTCGCCACATCTTGTCTTCTCTTTCAAGGAGTGATGGTTGTAGCCTCGTCAGTAGTCTTAGAACTGTATGCTCGATTCCTTCACGGGTGAAACTTTTCAGACCTGACTGTCGTGCATTTCTCCAAACTGTTAACACCGTGTGTTAATTTGATCTACTGGGGTAAATAAAATCCTACTTCCTGGAGGAACTGCTGAACAAAAGGATGTTTCTTTCATGTTTTCTGTTTCTGAAGCTAAACGGAGTGTTTTGTGTCTGTAGGGGACTCTGATCCGGATCTTCGACACGTCTGCAGGACAGCTCATACAGGAGCTGCGACGGGGCTCGCAGGCCGCTAACATCTATTGGTGAGTGTTCAGCATCTCCTGGAAGCAGGTTCACGAGTGGTCCGTCACACGACTGTAGGTCCTGCACCGTCACCGTCACATGACCAGTTCCCTACAACGTCTCTATTAGTACCTCATCTGTACGTTTAGTTCAGTTTGAAATCTCCACGAGACTCAAATACTGAAGAAATGTCACAGGATCCCAACTGCAAAGCCAGCAGGCTGAGCCTGGATGGCTGTAAATCCAGTTTCTATCACAAGATGGTACGCCAGCAACTAACGTCGTGATTTTTCTTTTATTTCAAAAAGTAACAATGCATGCAGAGGCTATGGCGAGTTCAGATCCATTCATTCTCATTCTCATTGGAATCAACAGAACATTGACGAAATTGCGATTTTAATCGCCATTTTATCTGGTTTATCAAAGAAAGACTCATGTTTTGCAACTTGATTTTCACTTCCTGTTTCTTTCAAACTAACAAAGCCACTAATGAGGCTCAAAACTGTTAAAAGGCTAAAACTGCTAATAAGGCTAAAGCTGTTAACGAGGCTAAAAGCGGTCAAAATGTGAACGTTGCTATAAAGGCTCAAACTTTTCATGTCAATGTTTTAAACAATGACTTCAAAATGACCTCGTTTGCGCTGCAGCATTAACTTCAACCAAGACGCTTCCCTGATCTGCGTGTCCAGCGACCACGGCACCGTGCACATCTTCGCTGCAGAGGACCCCAAAAGGAACAAGCAGTCCAGGTGAGACACGCGGAAGCGGTCGCCACGGCAACCCGGAGTGCCCTGGAACGTGTGTAACATGCGTGTGTGTGTCTCTCTCTGTGCAGCCTGGCCTCGGCCAGCTTCCTCCCAAAGTACTTCAGCTCCAAGTGGAGCTTCTCCAAGTTCCAGGTTCCCTCAGGATCGCCCTGCGTGTGCGCCTTCGGGACCGAGCCCAACGCCGTCATAGGTGGGAGACACACAGAGACAGACACACTCAAAGAGACACACACGCATACACACATTCAGCATATTAGAAGTGTAGCCAAATGTAACATTTATTTTTTCCATTTAACATTTTTCGTTATAACAATTTTTAGCCTTTCAAGGAAGTTTAGCTATTTGGAGCCTTAACCCATTTAGAGCCTTGACTTTGTTGAAATGTGATGCATTGTGTTTATGAAAACCTGAGCAGTGACTCACTGCACCACCTTGTGGTACAGACTGGTATTGTAAGACTGCTAGCCAATGTCATCAATCACAGTTATTTCTTCACTGTTTTTTTTTTGTAGTATGAAATAAAAACTGATTCAGTGTTGTATCTTTAAGGATTCATTTAGTGATTTTAGAGCTCGAACCTTATCTAAACAGTCTTTTTTGTTTGTGTTTTGACTTAATTGTTCTTTTTTCTTCCAGCCATTTGTGCCGACGGAAGCTACTACAAATTCCTGTTCAACCAGAAGGGGGAGTGCTCCCGAGACGTGTACGCTCAGTTCCTGGAGATGACGGACGATAAAATCTGACCTTTGACCTCGTCCTTGAACGCAGAAGGAGGCTCGTCCGTTCAAAGACTCTGTTGGCAGAGCGACAACACGGCTGGAAAAACATCCAAACCAAACAGAATACAAAGAGGGAAAGTTATTTTTCTGAGAGGACGACTCGACACTTTTCAAAGACGTCTTCCGAAGAATTTACAAAGGACAGCTATTTTCAATGGCGCAGACGGAACGGGAGACTTTTGAGATTTTTTTTTTTTCTTTGTGGACTAACACCACCTAACCTAACCGTAGGGAGTGCCTCTGAGACTGAGAAGAATCTGTACGAACACAGGTTACCGTCATATATATATATATATATATATATATATACGTGTCTTCGTGTTCGGTACCATCGAGAGCACTCACAGAGCGTGTCGGTCCCAATCCGTCACACGTCAATGTTAGTATTAGATTTTCTTATAATCACTGTATATATACACAATCCCCACCGGCTGAACTTCTAACCACATAGAAACTGTACAGAATCGTAGCAAAGGAAAAGAAAAAACAAACATGTCTTTTTCTTTCGTACATTGCGCAATATGTTCACCCTCGAGTTTTTTGTTTTTTTTAGTTTCTTATTTTGTTATTTCTACCAACACCATAAACGTTCGTTTTCTTGCAGAGAGTGGGATGAATTTGATGGGCGCCACATGTGTTTACGGGATATTTAACTCCTCCTCTCCCGCGAGGGGCTTGCTGGTCCCCCGAAGTTGTTTTATGTCTAATTCACCATCAAACTGCATAAAAGTAATTCTGCACTTTTTTTCCCCCCTAAAATAATTCAAAACATGATGAAATTATGCAGCGATTTTAGGAAGTCCAGTTCGGAACTCACTTCATGAACGTTAAACTAGAAGACTTATCCGCACTTGTGTCTGTTTGGGGAAAACGAAGCTACAGTTTACAGCGCTTTAGCTTTAGCTTCACGTAAAAATAGGACAATGCTCACGATTGTCTGAATCTTAAGAAGCACTTTCATATTTAGAACTTCATGAAATCTTGAATGTGGATTGAAAGGAAATTAAAATGATCAGCTGTGTTATTTGGGTATAATTTTTCCATTTAAATGTTTACATGTGTAAAGTGATTCTATATTTAAATGGTTGAGATGTGCAAAATCAAAAAAACGGTGCAAAATCTTTTGGACATCTTGTTTACAACTTGCTTCCTGAGAGCAAGGCAAGAAGTTTGATACCACACTTGTGTCTGCTACAGTTTATAGCTCGTTAGCTTAGCATGAGAACAGGAAACAGGAAGTAATTTGAGGCCGTTCCAAAAATATCAAATTTAATTTGACATTTCATTTTCTTTCCTTTTAATTAACTTCCAAGATAAATATGGAACTGTAGTGAAAGGCTCACTAGCTCATAAAGACACTAAATGGCTAAGCTAACTCTACTTGCATTTGGCACTTGTTTGATTTCACACTGGATTCCACACATTCCATGAAAAGCACTTAAGAATTTGTGTGAAGTTTTGAGAAAAACATCTTTCTGGGGAATTTTGTTAGCTTACTTTTTTGAGAACTTGACCAGAACGTCGATGCTACACGTGTTTCTAAAAGCGAAACATCCTGGAATGGTTGAAGCTACAATTTACAGCGTGGTAGCTTTGGAAATGGAAGAAATGACTCGGCACGTTTCTGAAATAGCTCATCATTGCTACCTTAAAGTGTAAATCCACGAATAATAAGGATTGATTTTAAAGCAAAAGAGGCTAGTTAGCTTTAACTTAGCATCAAGCTTTCGGATTTTTGCTTAAAGAAAACGAGTTAGGATATTTTTCAACTCCGTTTTTCCTCCTTACAGCCGTTCAAAGCCAATCTGACGTCTTGGAAACTAATTTCAACATTGCTATCAAGGCTAGCGTGTAATTCTCTGCAAGAAAGTGACTCTTTTCCTCAAAATGTCAAAACATTTCCTGATCAGGACGCCAAGAGAGAGCCAAACAATTCAGCTCGCTGCACAAACACAAAGATGTTGGCATTAACTTTAGTGTTATTGCATCTCCTGTGTTGTGGAAGATGGCTGTTCTGCTCTACATGCTTCGTGCTATTCGTTACCATTCGAAGTGCTTCGCCCTATGAATTCAATACAAATCAGGGACTTTGAAGACCAGAAATGTTCAAGTTTAAAAAACAAAAAGTCTGATTGTGAGGTTGTTTTTGTTTTGTTTGTTCGTTTGTTTTTCCCCCCACTCTCCTTGTTGCAAAAACCTGTTTGTGTCGCTCTCCGCAACAGATTGTACGGGACGCTGCACAAGCTGAAACGCAGTGGGAACGATTGTAAAACCTGCAAATTTGTGAATAAAATTTAACCTTTGCTTTTATAGCACGAGCTCTTGTCTTGTAAAACCATCTTTGCAGTCGTTCAGTGAGTAAGAGTTTCTCAAGACTGTTAACTGAATGTTTTTTTTTGTCATGGTAGGCAGAAGTGGCTTCTGGTAGTTTCTTCCTCTGGAACACCAGAAACCCTGTTCCCTCTTTTTCACGTTCAGTTTCCTTGTCTGCTGTGTCGGTTCCTTTTTCTCCTCTGCCGACTCTCTCTCGTCGTCTCGGAGTTCTTTGACCTCTGGAATTGTCATGACTGATTTCCTTCCATTGCCTCTTTATTTACAGTTCCAGTCTTCTTTGCGGTTTTCTGGCTCCCGACAGATTTGATCTGATTTGAAGTATTCCAAGTATCTCAACGTGCACATGTATATTATTTAAATCAGTTGCTCGGTTCTTGGACAGCAATTATTTGTTGGAGCGGTTTTTCTCAGGCTTGTAGCTGTTCTCTGATCTGTGTGAGCTGCACATTGTCTCCATGACAACACACTCACCTGGAGTATTTTTTTTTTTTTTAGCAATTACTGCAACTTCATGATCACTTTGCACTAGGACTGCTACTTTGATACTTTTATCACTACTACTGCTACTTTATCACCTTTGCCAATGAAAGTTGCGGAGAAGGTTAGATTTCTGTCCGTGTGTATTTATTTGGTTTGCATGTATGTATGTTCGCAAAATTGCGTGAAACCTTCAGGGATGATTTGTCCTCATCCAAGGACCAATTGATTAGATTTCGGGACGTTAACGGCGAACCTCATGAATAAATCCCCCAAAACTGCAAAATATAATCTCCCATACAAAGAACCTCATGTAGGAGATCAAAGATCAATGTCTGTTGCCATGGAGACACGCTGGCAGGCTGCAGCTGCTGTTAGCCGTCTGCTAGCACACGTTTAACCTTATCATTGCAAGGTCGCATTAGTGAAGAAATACTTGTTCCAGTTGATACTTTTTCACCATTACTGCTACTTTAATACATTTACTGTGATTGCCACTTTATTCTTTTTTTTTTTTTTTTTACTGCTACTTTTTCTTCAGGAAATGCACATTTTCTATGTGGCATTTACATAAATATAAAAAATTGATTGGCTCACAGCTATTCATAACTGTTTTTTATAACACACACAGAGCACTAGCTTATGACGGTGTTTCTACTAAACATACGAGATTCAATCAAAAGTTCGTAAAACTTACCGGGGACGATTCAATCCGGTCAAGAAAGAAGAAATGCAAAGGTTTTGTGTTTTAAATAAATTTATATATAAAAAAAAAAAAAGAAAAGAAAAAAAAAAAAAAAGCATTTCTCCACAGAAAGCAGAATAAACACCTAGTACTTGGATTTCCTGGCGTAACATAGAATACAATCCGGGTGGGCTTCTTTCAAAGCCCCCAACACGACCCAGCTAACTTCAACACAAAGGGAGGGGGGCGGGGGGGGGGAGGGGGTTAACAAAGGCAGAAATAAACATACATACTTTAAAAAAGAACTAAGAGGTTAAGTGCAGCACTGGTTCAGAATCATTTAACATAGATTCAGTCGAAGTCTTCTTCAGTTCCATGTTCAGAGAATCTGCTCAGGTACATTTTTGTTTCTAAGATCCGTAACATGCAAGCTCCAAGAAAGGTGGAATACACACAGGAGGGGAAGGGGGGGCGGGGCGGGGGATATACTTTATATCTCATAGGATATTTCTGTAAAATATGAAAAAGATCTGTCCATGTACAGTGATAAACAAACTTCTTTTGCAATGGAGGAGCCTGAAAACAAAGAGAGACGTCCATTCCATCGATAGTGTTTTCTTTAACGGAAGGAGAACAAAGAAGAGTACATTCAGTTCACCGAACGTCCACGTGTACAACAAACCAACAAGGGTGGGTGGGGAAATAAACAAAACAAAAAAAAATCTTCCGGAAACTCTCACGCTGTAAGATCTGTGGCTCAGAAGGGGGACGAGCCCAAACATGGAGGTAAAAAAAAATGAGAAAAGAAAAAAAGAAACACTTCGTATGACTGAATACTGCATATCTACTCACAACTGGGTCGGGGGGGTTTGTTGTTGAGGAGGGCGAGGCTAGCTAGCTGCCGAAGACGGAGTGGTGATGGGGGGGGGGGGGGGGTTCACGTGTTCATGAGGTGCCTCCATATTGGTCGGTGACGTCATGTTTTCTTCTCGTTTTCATTGTTAATGCTACCGAAGTGAAACCCCTCAAAGGTTTTTTTTTTTTTTTTTTTCTAGGGGGGGGTGGCTCAGGGTGGGTGGTTTGGGGGGGGTGTCTCAGGGTTGGTGTTTGGGGGGCTCATTGTTTGTGTCATGGTGGGTTGGGTGGGGGAGGTACAATGGAAGTTACTTTTTTTTTTTTTTTAAACCTTTTTCTGTGCTTCTTCTTGCTGTCTGGGTCTTGTGGTGTGTGTGTGTGTGTGTGTGTGTGTGTGTGTGTGTGTGTGTGTGTGTGTGTGTTGGGGGGGGCTGTTCACAGTCGTCGTAACTCTTTAATTCTGTTTTTGGTCGTTAGTTTTTGCACGATGGTCTGAAATATGTTTTTGTTGTCATTTTGTTCACACATTCTGAAGTCCATTTCTTTTTTTCTTTTTGGCACGTCGGAGTTGGATGATGACTGACAGGTGAGGAGGCGGAGCTCGTCAGGCTCTGGACGGGATTGGTTGAGGAGAAGGGGGAGGAGGGGTGAGGGTGAGGGGGGGGCTACTTGTTGGCCCGCACCTGCTCGCCGACACCCCCCTCTCCGGCTCTGTCCGTTGTGCTGTTGGGGGTGTTGTCGCCCTCCGCCCGGGCCCTCTTGGAGTCGGGCTGCTCCAAGACTTCGCCGTTCTGCCTCTTGGTGGGGAGCGAGGCCGACGCCGAGGCGTGGGTGGCCAGGAGGTGGAGGGGGCTCGCCACAGCTGCAGGGGGGGAGAAAAACACCCACCTTGTCAGGATGGAGCTCTGTATTTACAGGTGTCCACTAAATGCTTCACCACCTTCACAGGCTTCCGTTTACAGTTGAGATGACACTACAAGTTCCCGATAACCTTAAACCGATGGATGCTACAGTTTACAGAGGTTCCCTGAACGTCACGGTCATCTGACCGTGGGAGGACACGCAGGATTACTGACACCCGACAAATTGCATCGCAAGGTAGTTTCCAATCCTGCATCAGCGAGGAAGACCGGTCACTAAAATCCCCAAATCTCTTAGCACTGCGGTTTACAGATGTTCCCTGAATGCCTCACATGAAAGTCAGAAAAGGACAGGCAGATCTAAAAATCCTTTAAATGTCTCAAAATCAAGCTTGAAATGGTACGTCTCGCACTGAAACACCTGGAAGAGTCCGTAAGTTACTGAATGCATCACAGTCCATAAATCCATCAATAATAACATGAATAGGCCACACTCAGAGGTCCCCTGAATGCAACACACTCAGTCAATAAAATGCAGGAAATGGAGGGAATAAAATGAGGAAATGAACTGAAATATGTGGGGAGTACCACATAGAAACGGTAAACGCCTCGCGCTCAGACAATTTATGCAACCGACCTGTGGTGGCGGTCACCAGGTGCGTTCCGTTCTGGGTGATGGTCTTGATGGGGAGCTGATGCTGTCCGAGTGGCGCCGGCTGCACGATGGTGACGGTGGTGAGCGGCGCCGTGGAGCTCTGGATGATGCGTCCTCCTATGGAGGAGGTTATGGAGGGGAGGGGCTCCACTTTCACTGTGAAAAGAGGAAGCATTGTGAGGCGCGGGGGGTAGGGATGGAGCTGATCAGGAATCTGTATCAGGTTTATTACAGCCTCATATAAAATCAACAATAATGATGATGATGATAATATTAAAGCAAACAGAGCTCCGGTATCAGAATAGTATCGGCATTGGCAGATACCCAAATTCAAGTATCAGGATCGGAAGTGAAAAAACGTGGATCAGTGCCTCCCCAGTGGGGCGACGTGGGGGGGCCTCACCTTTCAGGTCCCGATGCTCTCCTCCTCGACCACCACCTCCTCCCCCTCCCCCTCCATTCTCCTGAGGTTCTGGGCTCACGGTGGCGGTCGTCGCCACGGTGACGGCGGGGATCTGGTGGACGACGTGCACCGTCTGCATGACGGGCGCCGAGCTGTTGGTGGTCACGATGGCCGGCGTGGCCACGGCGTAGGTCACAGGCTTTATGGTCGTTTGAGGCACCTGACGCTGCACGGCGATCAGCACGGGCTGGCCGCTGAGGGGGGAGCCTGGAGGGGCAAGGAGGGGGGGGGGGGGGCAGGGGTGAGATGAGCCCATAGAGAAGACAACAGAGGACATTCTGGCGGGGGGGGGGGTTGTCTTACCGGAGGAATTCTGTGCAAAGCGGGCCTCCTGGATGACCGCCAGTTTGGGCTGGACCATCTGTGTGGGGGCTGGAGGGGGGGTGGGCTCTGGCTCCATGGGCACCGGGGACCCCTCCCTGGACAAGCTGTCTGGGGTCTGCACGCCACTGGAGTGGGCCGACAGCACCCCCGTGTGGCTGGGAGACGCCGGTGCGCTTCTGTGGAGGTACAGAGGGGAAAAACTCATCAGCTCTGTTTGAACTCAAGCACTCAGAGAGGGGACGCGACGGGGGGGAGGGGCCCACCTGGATGACAGAGGCCCCACCGGGGTCCTGAAGCACGGCACGCCGCGGGGGCGCCGCTTCCTGAACGCCTGCTCGATCAGCTTGCCCTCGGAGGCGGGGTCGATCCTCCAGAAGGAACCTTTCCCCGGCTCCTCCTGAGAGCGAGCCACTTTGATGAAGTACCGGTTCAGAGAGAGGTTGTGACGGATCGAGTTCTGCACACGAAACACGCAAATTAAAACACGCACGCACGCAAGCACACACACAAGGCTGCTAACACTTTACCCGAGACATGACATGACTGTGTTCTTGTTTGGTTTTGGCAGCTCCCTGCAACTTGTATGTCAAAATAAACCAGTTGGTACCATCTGTGACCACTAGATGTCACAGTAGGACCACAGAAAGCTGCTCTACTAAAGAAAATAAAAATCGACACAGAACTTAAAGAAAGTCCAGAACGAGAGTAGTAAGACTTCAGAATGTGAGGAACTGGTGCCACAATGAAGGAATTGGACCCAGATGTGACGTGTAGTCCGGAAGCATCTTTTCTTTTGGACTTTTCTCATTGTCTCGCCGTAATTCAGTTTCAACGGCGGTTTTGGCGTCTCATTGTATGACAGATTTATTGAAAATGAAAGACATCCTGATTAAATGTTAGGCCCCGACCAGAATTTCTTAGAATTGAGTATCGCTACGTCACAATTTCCCAGCTGGACAGTTTCTTTGCATATTGACTCGGAAAATGGTTTTAGGTTTAACAAAATGACAGGAATTTCTTCCGTTTGTTCTTCTGGATGTTTATACGCTCTGCTTTTTCGCTGCTGTCATGCTAACGTTGGACTGATTTGATTACTGATCGTAATCAAATTAAAGAAAAGAAACAAATGCTAAACTCAGCCCAATTTAAACCAATCACGTGAGTCCGCCAGGCCAGACCTGCCAGCCTTTGTCCGCCGTCCGGTAGTACGGGTAGTTCTTGGTGATGTGGGTGTAGATCCCGTTCAGGGTCAGCTGTTTGTCCGTTGCCATGGTGATGGCCTGCACAATGAGCTGAGCGTACGAGTACGGCGGTTTGGAGTCGTCCTGCGGGAGAAAGCAGACAGGAAGTTAAATCTGTGCCGCGGTTCAAGCAAAAGAGTCAATTTTTAGACTTCAATGCTGCCGCAGCCCGTCGAGACTCTTCAAAGGAGCTGGAGCTTCAGACAGTTTCAGAGTTCCACATGCTAAAAATGATCCTCCTGCACGAAAAGCATCAGGAAACGTGTAAAATGACTCAAGACGTTATGAATCTTAAGAGTTTACTCTTTTTCCAGGACATCAGGACGCTCATAACGTCAACTTCCTGTCATGCAGATTTCGATTTCCACAGATTGAGACAGAAGGATAGAAATCTGAAACACTGCAGATGTTTTTTTTCATAAATGGCGATCGAATGCATCACCAACAAGTGCACATGACTGCTGGATCCCAGAATGGCTTCTCATAGCTAGCGATGACAAAAAAAAACAACATTTGCATTTATTGCTTTATTCTTGGGAGGAATTTTTGTCGTCTTTCTTGTGTGACAGACACATTTCATGTTCGATCATTCACATGTTTCCTTCTCTGTGAAGTCGTGTGGAAATAAAGTCTGACTCGGAGCTCTTGGAAGTTCGTTTCCCCCTTTCTGTTGGGAGTTTTTGTCTGAGATTTGAAAGTGAAAACAAAGAGCCGACTGAACCTCGGTTCAGTACGAACCATCGACTGGAAACGACATCATTGATCAGAAACGTTTCAGACGGAAACGTTGAGAAAACGATTGCAGTATGACGAGTCTCAAAGGAGTTGCTTCTCCTGTTTATTACTTGCAACCATTAATATCCTTAAACAGTATATCCGTCTTTCCCTTCAGGAAGTTTTCCAAGCTACACTGAGGCAAAAGAAAAATCCAGTGTTATTCATCAGGTTCATGATATAAATTGTTCCACCGTCTTACAAAACTTTTTTTAAAATTTGTGCAAGATCAAAAATATATGAAAGAAATCCGCAGAACATTCGAGCACACGTCCAAAAGTCCCTCCGATACCAAAACCAGGTACGTTTCTAATGGCACTGCAGCACCCTGCAGGTTCGACAACCAGTGTGAGGCGCTCTCTCACCTTCGGGCTGTCTTCACCCGACGCCTCCTTGTCGTTTTCCGACTGGGAGTTGTCCCCGATGAGGTCTGAGGCCAGGACTCGTCCCGTCCGGTAGCTGGACAGGCCGGCCCCCCGCGGACTGGACGGGCAGGAGTTGGCAGCACTGTGGAAATCAGAAGCTCCCGTTAGGACGCCGGCCGGCGGGCGGAAGTCCGGGGAGAGAAACCAGTGTGCCGTCTCTACCTGATGGTGCCGGTGGGCGAAGGCAGTGGGCTCATGAGGTGGGCTATGTTGTCGGGAATGTTTATGGTCAGCGGGGAGATCTGCGGTTGGACGGGCTTGACCGGTGATTCCGGCACGTTCCTTGGCTCCTTCTTGTCGCCGGACAGGGCTGTGAACGTGATCTTTATACTGGTGCTGGGGAAGCGGAAGCAGCACCTGACGAGGGGACGAGAAAGGCGGGAAGAACCAGCGGCGTTAGACGAGCGTCTCCCACCCCGGGGACCGGCGTGCTGCCCGGCAACAGGCGGGTCAAAGAGGTCCGACTGAAGCCCGGAGCGCAGCGCCCAGACTCGGCTTCACACCCGTTAAATATGGACCAACGCCATTATGTAATGCGCCGTGTCTAGCATGTCTTATTTATTATTAATGGCGGTATATTTGGACTTGTCGCTGACACCACCACATGAATTACTACGACTACGTCCTGGCCCGGGGCATTAAAACACGACCTGCTGCTGAAACTTTGATGAAGGTTAGAAAGTAAACGCGAGAATATGAGTGTTGGGACGGATGAAATATAGAAGCTGGACAAACATGAGCCGAGATAGAAAAGATGTTGACACTGAACCAAAGGAACTGGAGGAGTGTCCTCAGTCCAGCAGCAGATCTTAATATAAAAGTTTAAAGGATGTTGATGTTGAAATTATAAATTTGCAATAAATGATGCAGCTTGATATCAGCAACTTTGATATCACACAGTCCTGAATGTTATCGAAGGACACATGACAAAATACTTTACTCATATTGAACTGAACTCATTAGGTTTCTGTAAAACAGCCACACACCACGGGCGTCTTCATGAAGACTTGCATTGTATGCCACATGCTTTTCCCAAACATGATGGTCACCGATTACTTACGAGTTAAATGATTCAATTAGAAGACATAAAAACACAGTAACAGCACCTAAATATGAACTGTATTCAATATAGTACTGAAATTACAAAGTGTTTTCATAGGAACAGTGTTTGAAATGTGGCTTAAATGAGAATCTTCATGGCCATGTCTGTTCTGATGGATACTAGCAGACCATTTCAAAACTGTTCCACCGAGGAACAGTTTTGAAATCAACGGCACCAAGACTGAAGGAAGTTCTTCATGTAGAAGGAGCTGGCAGCAAAACTGCACATACAGTACATAGAGATTAATGTTTGTTATGACGCCTGCAAACACATAAATCTAAGTAGCATACATGCAGTATTGCATGATCCTTGGATTTTAGGTAAATCTTGGTGTTTTGATGCAGCTCTGTGTTGGATGAATCCGACAGGTTTTCGTGGAGATCTGCATTTTTAGGTAAATGTGCTTTTGATGAATCTTAATACAGATCTGTGCTTTGCATGTTTTTGGGGGAAACTTGATGGGATTTTCGGGCAAATCAGTTTTCATGCATATTTGTGTCTTGAGTGATTATTGAGGTTTTTGGTTGCATATTATATTTTTGATTAATCTTGGTGCATCTAGATCTGTGCTTTGGATGAATCTTGTTGTTTCAGGTGACTCTTGCACAGATCTGTGTTTTGTACATTTTGAATGAATCCTGGTGTTCGGGGTGAGTGCTGGTGTTTTCGGGCGACTCCTTGTGTTTACGGTGCAGATTTGTGTTTTCAGAAGATGTTTATTATTGATTAATCTTTGTGCAGATCTGTGTCTTGGGGTGAATCTTGGTGGTTTTAGGTGAATGGTGTGCAGATCTATGCAGTGAAGTTGCAGCTTGACAACACGTGCAGCATGGACAACAAAACAATAACACGACCCCCTCCTCCTCCACCCCTCCCCACACACATATATACATACACACACACATGCACATGCTCGGGGGTCTTCCTTACATCCGCGGGAGCTGCAGAGGTGGGGCTCCTCTCCTCTGGAACACCCCATCCACAAACACCCCGTTCTTGCCCAGGCAGCGGAGGTAGAACTCCCCGGTGCCGGTGCCGTCTTCTCCCGCCGTGAAGATCTCCAGGTGCCGCCGGGAGATGAAGCTGGAGTGGCCCATGCTTACGTCCACGGAGCCCTGCGAGGAGTTCCGTCCGATGGTCACCGACCTCTTCTTCATCAGGTATTCGAATTCTCGGCCCTCTAGCCGGGCGACCGCCGACCCCGACATCCCGCTCACCACCGCCATCTTCTGAAGCTTCCAGCAAGACAGACTTCGGGTGCTCAGCGTTCAGCGCTCGTGGGGCACTGATACGGGGGTTAATTTGTTTTTTGAAGGGGGGAATTTGTTTCGGGTGGGGGTCCAATTTTACACCGTGGAGAATTTAGCTAGGAACGTGCCAGACCGGGACACCGCGGCTCCGACCACCGCCGTGGAGAGAGGAAAAAAAAGGGCCGCACTGGCCAATCAGCAGCAGCCAAACGGACGGAAGCGCCCTGACGGACAAGGCTGACAGCCAATAGGAAGCCAGCATCGGAGGGCAGAGGCGAGCTGTTTACCAATGACAACAACATTATAAATAGCCGAAGAAAATAATGTTGGGTTGCAGCGCAGGCTGACACGCAAAAGGAGGAAGGGAAAATATGGCGCCAAATCCACGAGGTGGATTTAATAATAATAACAATAATAATGATAAGATAATCATTATTATTATAAAGATAAGAAATACATTTGTAATCTCAAAGTTTGAGTAAATAATATTTAAATACATAAAATATGATTAATAAGTAATGGTAAAAAAAAAAAGTGTTTGCCAGTACACAGAAGTATATTAAATGACAAATCCATCAATTACAAGAAAAAACCTTTTGGGGAAAAACATTTTCATTTAATATTTCCATAACAAAACCAGAAAGAAAAATCTAAAGTTAATGAAAACAAACAACAGTGAAAGAGTAATTTCTGTCATTATAGAAATGTTTTAATAGCTATAGAAATAGCAAAATTATTTTGGCAAAAAAAAGACCTTTTTGATTGCAAAATAAATATTTTAGTATTCACATGAAAGGTTTTCAAAAATATGTATTTAAAAAAAATAAACAAACACCCAATTCAGAAAACGTTTTCCCAGAAAATTGTAAATTGATAATTTATTTTAAAAGATTAAAAAAAAAAAACCCCATATAAAAACAAATGATCTTCAAATGCATTAAAATACAAATATATATTGTTTACTAGAGAAGAAGAAAATCATCTGTCTGACTTTCCCTGAATGCATCTATGTTCATATTCAGCCATGGCGCACGTGGTGTACAAATATGACGTAATCAGAGCGAGCCGCGTTCACTGACGCTCGGAATTATTTACGGTTCAAATAAAGTAGGTCATCTCGTACATCACATCAATTTTAATCATAAAATTCGTGAGGAATTGTTTAAAGAGGTTTAGAAAAAAAGACATATTTGAAATACAATGAAATGCTGAAGACAGAAATTGTAATCAATCACATGTAAATGGTTAAAAAGCGACGGATGGAAGACTCTTTTTCCTCGTCATTGATAAGGTGGTTTAAGATGATGTCAAATGGGTATGAAGTTAGAAAATGAAGTGACCGTAAAAATCTTTTTTTTTTTAATGATTTAATGAATTTCAATGATTATTGACTGTTGCAATGTTCATATATTTTTTAAGTACGAATTCAGTTGAAAAGATAAGTCATTCATGTGTGTAGTTGAACATGTGTTTATATAACTCTATAATGAATGGTTAATTCATGTATAGTTTAAGATTACAGTTTTATTTGTATGTTACTTGCCCAATGACAATAAAGTTATTTGATCATTCGTGCCAATAAAGTGTTCTGTTTCTGGAATAAATGTTTCAGTTAATTTCACATTTCCCACATTTTGATCAGATTTTTATTGATTACAAACAATTTTTAATTCGGTATTCAGTGCACACTTTTTTCTTTTCTCCAGTGCACGCTTTAGTCACCGCTGCTGTCTAATTGAACTTCAGCTGAGTCAAATCATGATCACGTGCTGCTCCCTGCTGGCGAAGGACAGCAACATACGGCACTCCAAAATAAAATAAGAATCTGATCTCTGAACGAGCCAACCAGTGACGTGCGGCGAGGTTCGTGGCTGGTGAGGCACTGACGCCACTGGAGTCAGATTTACAATTGTAAGGACTGAAAAGAGCAACTTATTTCACTATTCATCCAACTGCATGTAACTGGTAATGCTTCATATCCCATCGGCATGAGTCTTTCAATTACACCAAGACCAACATATACATAGAAACATATTTGTCTTACAAAGAAAGTTTCTTTTATTGAAATGGATAGAGCACCTTCCTTGTGTCTAAGCAATTCATATTTACCGTGAACAAATTAAAGTAATTAGATGTGTGCAGCACAAATTTAATTTTGACTTTCAGTAAACATTTCTCTTATTTTTCAAACTTTAAATTCTGATGCTTTAATCAATGCTAATACAGGTTGTCTATCAAAATGAGCAAGAAAGTTTAAAGTTTGTTCTTCAAAAGATCTTTAACTCCATTAACCTAATTTAACAGTTTTGGACATATTTGCTATTTAAGTGTTTTTAGCCATTTTATCTCTTCGAGTTGATTTAGAAAATTAGCCATATAGGTTAATTTCAGCAGTTTTAGCCAAGTTTTGTCCTTTTAGCTTTTTTTTTGTATTGAGCCTTTTTGGTGTTTTAACCCCTTGGCGTTATGAGGCCAACACAGATTCTAAAGTTCCGCGTTAAGCCCATTACTGCAGTGGGCAGCCACATTATGGCACCACTGGGAGCTGATGGGTGTTGAGAGTCTTGCTCAAGGACTCAGTGGTGTTTGGCTGTATGGTTCAGATCAACAACGTCCCACTTTCTAAGTCCACTTCTGAAATCACGAGGCGACGACTGGACCCGAATAGATTAGAAGTACTTTAATTCCTTCGGGAAATTCTTGAAAGATGACCCTTCTAAATAGATGATTAGCGGAGCATAGAAATAACCTGCTATTTGAGCCGTTTTTAATCCGTCTGTGCCAGTAGTTTGAATCACAATGCCAACTGCATTGTAGCCTGTTGTGTTGAAGTCTTAAAGGACCTGCGTCCACATTCCTCCGCACCCTGTCACCACGCTGAGTGTGAAGCGCTGGCACGGCGACGGTCAGCGGCGTGGAACCCGATCCCCGTCCTCTTTGTCACCACAGCGTCGAGTCAAAAGGTGTCGTGTTCACCCGGGGCGTGGGCGTGTTGGGTGGTGTACTGTGCCCCGGGCGGTCACACAGGTAATGGAAAGACACGGCGAGGTGTGAGGCGATCGGGGCTGAAGTCATGAATTAGTAAAGCTCGACTGACACATTTCCAGACACCGTGCGATCCTCGGAAATGTGCAGCAGGCAACCGAAGACGTAGACGCCACCTATAATCCTTTTCAAGCAACTAAACACACCACGTTTAATTCAGCTGAATCCAGAAAGATTAATTTCCTTTGGCTCTCCTCACGATAACGATCACGTTTTCTTCGGTCACAGACAAACACGTTGGACCACATACTTCAAGCTGAAGATTATGCTTTGATTTCACCGTGTTTCTCCGTTTTCTGCTTTTCCAAAAACCATGCTTGTAAAACGAGAGCACTTCCTGCCCCGCTAACTGAAAGCTGCCTCGTTGGACTGGTTCCCTGTTGAATGGACGAAAAGACGCTCGGATTTCACCAGAAAAATCATTAACCGAGAGTCTGAAGAGATCTGAATAAAAAGACCAAACATGATATGAGAGTGAGAATGTGGCTAAAGGATGAGCATTTGATCGGAAAACATATGTAATGTCAGACAGAAAATAGAAATATGAGCCAGAATATCGTTAAAAAAAGTCACAAAATGACAATTGAATGTTGCAGCAAAATGACTGAAAAGGGGAGTGAAGAGGCTATAAATTGTAGCATAATCACAAATTGAAGTGAAACCTTTAGAAAGAAGTAAAAAAAAAAAAAAAAGCTTGATATTGACCAAAAAAACTGCAAAATATCAATCGAGAAAAAAGTAGCATCTACAAAGTTTTAAAAACAGTTTATATTGATCAAAAGGATAGAGCACCTTTCTTTTGTCTAAGCAATTTATATTTCCTGTAAACAAATTAAAGTATAGAGATGTGTGCAGCACAAATTTAATTTTGACCTTCAGTAAAAAAAAAAAAAATATATATATATATATTTTTCAAACTTTAAATTCTGGTGCTTTAATCAATTTTAAAATAGGCTGTCTATCAAAATGATAAGACTTTAAAAAAATAGATTTTAGGCCAAAGGTTCAACAAAAACTCATCTCAATGGAGATTATGGCCAAAGTTCAATTCCCATTCGCCCCCTTGAGGTGAGGCAGGGTATCTGCCTGCCTCACTGGCTTGAGGTTTCTCTGCACTTTAGTGTACGATCAGCAGGAACGATTCTCTCACACGTACATTAAAAAACATTACACAGACCGTAGAGTCATGCTGTATAATAAATATTAGCGTAAAGTTCATATTGGCGATATGCTGAGGAACAGACGCGGGCGGCATCATGTGACCCAGCTTGTATTGGATCACTTATTCAGATATGAGGCACAGCTCTCCACTGCCTCACCTGGGATTTCTGCCCTGGATTTGACAGCCAAATACTCAAATTCGGCGATTTTTACTTAATAAAATGTCAAAAATGTCATACTTAAAATGCATCTTTAACACAAATCAGTGGACATTATTTACATTTATTTTATTTCTTTTTTTTCCTTTACTCATGAGCACAGCACGTCTCTAGTCTTGAGGTATTTGGTGCGGGATGTAGATAAGCAGAGGAATGTCACCTGCTTCAGTCACCCCGTACAAACTCTTCCTCCTCGTCAGTCGGAGCACTTTGCGACAACCCGTTGCTTCGTTACAAGTCGACGCCGAGGCTGTGGTGGTCATGGATTGTTCCACCTATTACGGCCGCTTCCCGCTCTTCTTCTTCATCGCCATCTTCATGAACGTGGTGGGCTTCGTCGTCTTCCTGGTGGGGGTTGCCGCTCCAATACGCTCCTGGGACTTCTTTGTGCTGACAGGACCGCTCATCATATTCCTCAGCCTGGTGTTCTGGATCTTTTGGTATCTGGGGAATCTGGAGCTGCAGACGGACGATGACTTGCTCCCCAGATGAGTTTGTTTTTGATGGATGAAAATACAAAAAAAATAACTAAAGCAGGTGCAGATTCTTCATGTTCACAGGTAAAGAAATGTGTCGGATTAACGATATCTTATTGTCTTTTTTTCTCATTTGCAGGTGGGAAAGGTTTCTCCAGGATTCCAAATGTTTTGGGATTTACTCAGAAATTATGCTAAATGCAGAGAAACTCACACTGCTGAGCTGCGTCATGGACGTTGGAAGGAAAAGGAAAAACACTCGGGCAGAAACTCCTCAAGCGTGGAACGATTCCAAGTTAAAACAAATGTTCGGAGACAATAGAAAACCCGACTGACCGCTCTTCTCGACATCCTTCAGCGGAAAGATCAGATAGCAAGCATTCGCAAACGTACCAGTTTCTGACTAAAATAATTTAAATATTTGATTTATTACTTTGTCTGTGTTTAGTTTCCTTTTGGAATCAATTTGCTCCTGTAATGTTTTTATTGACAGCACTTTTGTGACATCGTCGCATTATCACAACCCTTTCAGTTCTTTTGTTTGTAGTTGTTTACATTTTGATCCTCTGTGTTCCTTTAGCTATTCTCTGTGGTTGTTTTTGTTTGTTTTGCCATCACCCATGTCCAATCCTCCACGTTCGATTGCCGATGCCAGCATTATGGCAGAAATTCCTGCTGGATGGTGGAGTTCTGACCGCTAATGCAGTCATGTTTGGAGCAAAGCTGAAGGACAAGAGATAAGTCTTTTAAATCTCTAAATACCAAAATACCTTTATACTGCATGAGCTCAGAGTTGCCCTCACATGGTCTGCTTTGGTACTGCAGCAAATCAGTACCACTCCTTGTGGTGCCTCTGCACTGGTATTCAACTAGTATTCTACAGTAATGGACCGTTATTGAGATACCATTACAATACAGTGTTGTAGTCTACAGTACAGTCTAGCATCACCCAATACAGCCCTATGCCATTCTATATCGAATTGTACCCTACGATACTGGTACCAATGTGCTATGATACCAAATAGCACCTTATGGTAGCCTACTGGTAACTGAATCGTAGAGGTAATGCACCATTCAGATAGAATCCCAGTACATGGTACCATTACGATATCCTACCCGTAAAATGCCAGTAGGGTACCTTACTAACATTTTGCCGTTACTGGAAATTTACCAATACCATACTGCTATTTTACAGACAAAATACTAGTACTTCCGTAAGTAGCAACAGTAGGAAACCATCATATAGCACGGGTAACAATACAGTATCTGACTGGACGGTACCAGTCAAAAAAAATACCTCACCGGTACAAGAAATGTGACACTGAAACAATACCTACTGTTATGATCACAATGTTATAATAGTAACACCAGGACAGTACAGTTCCAGTATCTGGAACCTGTACTGTAGGTTACCAGATGCGGAAAATACAAAGATAAAACTGTATGTTTGTTATCAGACATCAAGATGAACCAATGACTAAATCCATGTAAACTTTATTTGAAATAAAAAATAACTTACATCTTCCACAAAATCAGCACATTTAAAAAATAGACATTTGCTATATACATAATAAAAACCCTGACCTGAGGATGGTGGGGCTTTTCCCTGATAGAGAAATTCTCTCTTAAATTAGAATTTAAAAAAGTGGCTTTAGTTGTCAAAGTTTCAGTCTGTTGGAGTTTGTAGGAAAACTGAAGTCCATCCAACGGAAGGAGAGTGTGACATCATCTGTGAACGAGAGGCGAAGGATAAAGTGTGACAATTAAAATGAAAGTCAAGAAAAGACCAAACAAATAGAATTTTGCTTTAAAATGATGATTCAGCGGTATCGATAGTTTAACATCCACTTTAATTTTTGCCATTTTAGCCCTTTTTCCAGTAGTTTCTCGTTTACACTTTTTTCGCTGCTTTATCTGTTAAGTTACGAGCCTTTTTCTTATGCTTGAAGCAATTATAAATTAATTAATCAATTATAAATTTGCCAATTTATTCTGCATTTTTAGATTTTTTTAAATGATAATTCAGCCATTTTAATCGTTTTATTTTAGCCCTTTTTAAATTGGACATTTTTGTAGTTTCACCTTTTTCAGACATTGTTAAAAATACATTTAGCCCTTTTTTGTAAAGCAATTTTATTTTGTGTTTTTAGCCATTGAGCTGCTGTTTTACCCCATCATTAGTAATTTGAAAGCTATTTTTGGATGCTTTAGTCCTTATAACCCAGAAATGTTTGTTAAATGTTTGTTAAATGACGAAAAAAAAAGTCACTAAGAAGTCAATCTGATGAGACAAAAAAAATATCTGGTGAATTTTCTCTTCATGAATGACGAAAATATTACCCAACCTCATGTAAAATGTACATTTGACCATGCTTCACAGTACATTTTACACACATATATAATTTAAAACCTTTGTGCGTTGTTTGTGATGAGCTCATTCAAGCACATCACTAATTGCCTTTTTGGTCATTCAATAGCAGCTAGTGGGGAGTATGTGAGGCTGGAGTCAAATTACAAGTAGTGGAAGTTGGTATAATCAGCACTTCCTGGAAGCTAGCCATCTGAAAAAAAAAGTGGGATTAAAGTGGAAATAATGAGATAAAACCATTAATTCAGGGAGTAGAATTTATAGAATTTCTGGTGTTAAAAAAAAAAAAAAAAAAAAAAAAAAATCAAAAACATCTTTTAATAGAGATCCAGGTGTTCCGTACTTAAAGACCAAACTAGTTAGCCTCTAGTGATCTCTGTATTTCTAAGAGTCCTCATATCATTATAAACCTTATCTATATCCGTGTTAAGAGAATCGTTTACTGAACACCGTTAAACTCTCCTCCGTCCCACCGGCTCTGACTCACGTTGCACTACTGTCAAAACTGATAAACCTTTGACGTTGCGGCTCGTGATAAGAGGCGGCAGGTGGCCGCCACAATGGTCATGTTGTCTTTAGGTGGAGCTCAGTGTTACCGAAGGAATGTGCGGTGATAAAACCTGCAGCCCGCCCACGTACACAACGTATGATGTGACGGACAGTAAAATAAAAATCGGCCTCATTTCCTGTAAGTTAGCCGTGGCCGAGCTCAGAGGTTTAAAAAGGTTTTAGTTCTTTTGGCGGTATTGGCCGGAAGAAGGCGTTTTCAATATTGAAGGTAAAGATGCAGCATCCTCAAGTGCGATTATTTGAATATAAACCAAACTAAATCTCCTGATATACAATAAAGAGCAAAAACAACTCCATCAACTCCTGGGAAAAAAAACAAAAACACCTGTGGCTCAAGAAAAGATCCCTGTGGTACACCACTAGGTGAAAAAGCTTTGTTAGAATGGATGCTTCATGCGGTTAACTCCACCATTTGATATTATTTAAGCAAAATTAATCCCGAGCCGCCTGCATGTATGTATTTTAGGGTTTTAAATATTGTGGATTCCTTCTTCCAAACTGATTATTTTAATTTTTAAAGAGAAAAAAATCCCACAATTATTAAAACGTTTTCTTCGAGCTATATTGTGAAAAAGATTAAATGTCACCCCATAAGGATTTGTGGTTGAAAGCCTTACTCAAAACAGAAACCAAAAAAAAACTGATAATCCAATTTTAGAAATGACTTTCTGCCAAAAAAAAAAAAAAAAAAAGAAATCATTTAGTTTGAATGTTAACATTGCATTTTTGTATTCACTTCAAAGTGTTACTTTATTAATTATATTCCAATAACTGATTTATTTGTCTCCACTATGGAATGCTTTGCCTGGAATACATACATTAAAAATGATGTTCGTGCAATGTGTCTATGCTGCTCTGTCATGAATAAAACAGTAGAAAACGTTGCCTCATGCTCTTGTGAGCACTGTTTGCTCTTTTGACCGCACTGTTAGCCTGGATAATAACGCTTGATAAGACATGGCGATTAGGTGATTTGGAAATCAGGCAAACATCCATTAGAGTTCCTGGGACTGGGGGACGATAAAGAAAAGGCAAGGTAGAGATTTATACGTGTAAAATCTGCTTTCGGCTTCTTATGACAGAAACCAACAAATTTAACAAAGAATCTCTTAATCGCACTCGGCGCATCTGATTTATCTTATCGTAATATTGACAACTTTGTTCTCAGGCCTTGTTTACAAGAAAATTATGTATTCCTGCAATTTGCCTGCCATGATGGTGTATTAAATGATAGTAAAGGTACAGTTTGTTGGAGAATCTTTGTTACCTTAAAAAAATAAAGCAGAAGAATATTTTGGAAAACTTGTGCTTTCTTTGTTTTGACGGATTTATTTTCAAAACTTTGCACTAAAGCATCTTTTTCGGTGAGTAACGCTGCCGTTGTCAAGAAAACAAAGCCACAATTTAATGCCAATTTATCGTTTTAACTGGAAAACATGCACAAAAAAAAGAAAAAGGTGTTGGAGTTGGTGGAGAGAGGTTTCCAGAGTTTTCATGCAGAGCTTTCAGCTGCCAGGCTGTTATAGCAGCTCAACTTTCAAAGGTTTACATTACCGTATTGTCCAGAGTATATGACGCAACAAATTATAAATCACAGTCAAAAAACAGTGACATTTAGTGGTTCTGGTATATTTTAATAAAATATTTGCTTTTTATTATAAATCGCATGAGCGGCTAAACAGCCAAGTGTAACTAATCGTGTGAAGTAATGGACAATCAAGACCTTTTCCTTATTGCAACACTATCGCATGTTCACCTAATATCATGCAGCAGAATGACAATGGTAAAAACAATCAACTACATTTCAATGAACACTTCCAGTTACATATTGTGATTACTTACATGTTAAAGTAGAAATAACTTCTAGAAACACAGAGCTCCAGATGTAGATACTCAAACAACTTTTGGTGTTTATTTAAAATGAATGAAATCATTACAACAAACTGTAATCAAAAAGCTTTGAACACGATGGTCAAAATGAGTTTTTAAGTATTTCCCAAAGTGTCCTGTTAAGAGTTAACCTGCTTAATTTCCCTACGTTTGTATACGACTGTTCTTTCTTGGCACGCACTGCAACATTGTTTAAAAAAAAAAAAAAGAAGCTAAATAATGAAAAGAAATGGTGTTTGAGAAAGAGAGGAGGCCGCACACCTTCCTACACACCTGCAGCCGCCACACTCCACTCCTCCGGATCAATAAGAGCTGCTGACTTCCATTAAAAATGCAATTGCGCCTTCTGGCCCCAAAGGGAGTCTGTCTGGTTACAAGCAAAGTGACAGCTAAAATAATGCAGAGTTGAAAACGGCCGGGCTTGTTAATTAAAAAGCTGCCACGGGCCACTGACGATGCTTCACCCGGCAGAGGAGAAATGGAGAGAAGTGTGAGAGGTGGAGAATATATATATATATATATATATATATTTACAGATAATGCAATAAACTGAGCTTTATGGTAGTTACAGGCAACAAAAACTAAAGGGTTACAGGGTTTCAAGATTCCTTAAAGTGAACGTGTGCTACAAGCCGCCGCCCTCCAATAATCAAACATTTGACAAAACAAAAAGTGTTTATTGGCGTAAGCTTCAGCTCCCACTCCGTTTTCTCCAAACCACCAATCAGAACAAAGCACAGCTTTTAGCAAAAGAAAGCTGATCGATGGCTTCAATGCTGAAATAGTTAGCAACCTGCACATAGCTTGTGAAAACGTATCTTACGTTCTGGGGGTTCGCTAACAAGGCACCGGCTTCGTTACCACTGAAGACGAAACTTTTCGAAAACGCTCCCACTCTGTAAACGGTGGAAACACCAAGGTTGAGCAAATAGTTCTTCTGCACATGCTCAGTCGACGGACAATATCAAGTGTCTCCAGAGAGTCATGACTCCCCGTCCAGATTCTCCTGCGTATTAGTAGTTTTATTCTCGACAGACTCCGTAATGACAATCCAACTTGGCCGTCTGTCCAAACGAATTTCTGCTACAAACGTTAACAAGCACACAAAGTGTTGGGTTTACGCACTTGTCTCAGGGTTGTTAGGAGGACCTCGGCTCGCATACTTTCAAACTTTAGTTCACCAGTTTTTTTTTTCCACGGAAAAAAAGAAGCACGATACACTTTTAATGTTTAATGTACCCTTTTCAGACATGTTGAATTAGAAATGCATTCTGTTTACTTGAATATAGATTACTTTTTGTGGCATATTTTCATAAAATATAGATATAACTATTTCTATACACTATTTACCAAGCTTATTTATAGAAATGACTTCAGATTGGAATTCCATGTTGAACTGAAAGAGCATCTTCAACAGTTCTTCCCATACAATACATTTTGGTTTGATTAGAAAATAGTTGAAAATGTGAATGATTAGGACTGGAACTATGTAACAAAGTAATAAAATGGAAAATAAGCTTCAAGTTAAGGCTGGGCAAAACAATACATTTTTTTTTATGATTATTCTAGCAATTATTTAAATTGTGGATTAATTTCCTATTATTTGACGAATATAGCAATTTACACATTATGCTCAGCAAAAAACATTGATTTCCTTTAACATTTCAATATTTATTTAACATTTCTTACATACATGCCTTCGGAGCATTGCTCCTAAAATCTCTCCCAATTCCAAAACGCCATTAAAGTAGGAAAAATTAAGTAGTGCAAAAAATATGTATTCTTAGAAAAGATTTTCAACAAAACAAAATTAAAGCAGGAATTCTCAGAGCAATTGAATACAGGTTTTTCCCCTTTAGTCAAGCCAGAAGAGTAACTTTAGGACATTGAACACATCTCATGCCGCTCAACATTTCAATATTTACACCATTACACACTTAATTGGTGCGTTCAATGCACATTTCATTAAATAAAACACAAGTTGAATAGATTAAAAGAAACAAAGGCTAAACAATTGTATTCTTGTCAATAAGCATTAGTCAGGAGTAAAATGTAATGTTATTACTGGCTATTGGGGGAGTAGTAGAATTAAATAAGTTTCACTTCCTTTTTTAATCAGATCGCTGAGATTAGAATATATATTCAAATTAGTAGATACATTTTCTTTTGTATGTCAGAATGTATCTGTATTCTGCTTATGTTTTGACATGTCGGAAATTGATTAATAAATAAAGGAATGAGTAAAAGTTTAAAGTGAGTAATGTGGCTGAGAATCACTGCTCTCTGGATCAACAACACGCGTCTGTTTGGAGATTTACGCACCGTCGGTGTCAGAGGAGCCTCTCCACTTTCTCCTCCGCGGGCCGCAGAGCCCCGTCCGCGGCCCTCAGGACGCCGAGCTCCACGTTCCTCTCCGCCGCCGGACCGTCCGCGCTCGGGTCGAACCCCCGGTTGTCGTGGCCCGTCAGCGCGCCCTCGCGGCCGTTCTCCCAGGTCCGAGCGTGCGCGGCCCCGGTCGCCCCCCTTCCCAACCTCTTCTTCCCCTCCTCCTCCTCCCCCCTCCAGACGCACCCCGCTTCCAGGGGCTTCACGCCCCTCTTGGACAGCCGCTCGGACAGCTTCCGGGCCCAGTGCGTGAAGTTGACGTCCAGGGAGCTCCGGCGCTCGTCGCCGGGCAGCTGCACGTTCCCGGTGTACCACAGCACCCACCACACCAGGCTGAGGAAGATGACCACGGAACCCGTGTAGATGAAGAAGTCGCCGAAGAAGCGGTCGTGCAGGCGTAGGTTCCCGAAGACCCCCACGAGGAGCATGACGAGGCCCGCCGCGTCGAACACGAGCGCGATGAAGAAGAGGGGCGCGCACCTCCCCACGGACCTGCGCGCCATGCCGCGGCGGTGGAGACTGCAGCGCGAGTACCGGCGTCCTCGCGGCTCCGCCGCTTATCAGGCATCTGCATTGCCCATCTCTGCACGCGACCGGTGAGACACCTGTGCGGGGCTCACCTGTGCTCACGAGGCCCCGCCCCTTCCTGCGCGTGTCAGCTTCTCAGCTGAATACCTTGGAGTAATGTCTTCTGTAACTTTGAGTTTGCTTTGCAGAGTTTGTTTCAGTTTATTTGTCTTTATTTGATTGTAATGTAATGTTTATCTCTTCAGTTGTTGCACGATCGTTATGTTTGACATTCACTGTTAAATAACAATAACAAATAATAATAATATATATATTTTTTAAGTATCTAAACTGTTCAATGCAGGGGTATCAAAACACATTTTAGGTCAGGGGCCGTATAAAATCCAAATTCAACTTGAGTGGGCCTGACAAGTAAAATAGTGCCGTACTAATTTTTAAATTTAAACTTTAAAGTTTTTCATTGTTTCAGCGTGACAAAATTACTACAATCTCTTTAACAAAACCTTCTGTTGCAAAATACAGAGAAATGTCCCCATATTAACTTGATGCTCTAGACATCTTTCATGTTTATAGCATATTATTATCTGCACACATGTGAATATTGAATAGAATGAATGGTGCATAAAGAACTGACTCTTTGTAATGAACAGAGTCCAAACAAGTGATTCTTTGTAATGAAATTTTCTTTCAAGTTGTGCAGAACACGGTATCTAATGCCCCGGGCTTTCTTTACATGTCTGAGGTGAGATATGTGTGGCAAACAGAAAACGAGCCCTCGGCTTTGAGAGTCTTTTACACTGTGAGATCTTTGCCGAAACATGTGAAGGGATGATTTGCTGGGTGGATTTAAAGGTGTGAGCCTGTGAGATGGATTGTGCAGCATTTATTGTATTTATTCAGCAAACTCGCTGTTCACACAGCTCACGCACCGGGACGCTGCCCAAAACAACCAAACAACACCGACCTGCAGAGAGAAACTGTCACACCGCTCCAGTCAAATACAAAAATCCCTGCTCTCCCCTGACTCCACCTCTTGTCCTGCTCAGCCGAGTGTGGAAACCTTCTCATTCTGTATTTGAAGGTAGATCCATTCGGCCCCCATGAACTCTGAAGCTGGCCCACCTCTTACCCGCACCATGAGTGATTTCATGACTTATTAAGCCCGGTGATTAGCGGCGAGACGTGGTAAATTACATGGATTACCTTCAGCCGAGGCCTTCATAGGCCTGGAGTGATTTGGCGCCCAAATGACACTAAAACAAAGAGAGAAGGGTCTTTTAAAACGCTTGTATGTTCAAGCTGGGCACACTGCATTATGCATCCATCCTGCGTGGATACATGGATTAGGCCAGTAGGGGGCGCCAGCGAGCTATGGGAAAAACAGCTGCTGGAAGCACTGCATTGGAAGCAAGCAGCAAACTCAAAGATCTGCACGTGAACTTAATCAAATGCATTTAAATGATTCACACGGTCGTAAAAACAGGTCTTAAAATCACACCTGATGTGCTATAAATGATTAAAAAAAAAAAAAACATAGTCAAAGTGTGTGAGATTAAACTCATACGTCTGCATTCACACTGCAATGCAGCGATGCGTCTGCCGGGGTTTGACGCTAATGCTTGGTTTTCTGCAGGACCTCGAAGCTTCCAGATCACTACCTTTTCAGTTGCTTTTCTGCGGTCTGCAACTTTTACATGTAACTCACTTTAATTCTGCTCACGTGGATGCAAATTAACTTAAATTAACCTCCGATTTAAAGTAGCAGGATCAAATCTTTCTTCATCCAAAGCTGTTTTCCCTGAGCATCTCTTGGCTATGTCTTACCTATATTAGATTTAATTAATCTTGTTAAATCTTTCGTAGTATATAATAAAAAAAACTAAAAAACAACACATAATGCTAAAGATGCTATTTAAATCAAGCAAGCGTTTATAGTTAAATAGTAAATCATGGTAGCGTGTTGCTGGTTTGAGCATTTTAGCAGCTTAGGCCAACATGCATGGTGTACCTTTGATGTAGAGTGGCAATGTATCCCATTCAGTGTTGGGATTTATGGTTGGTAATTAGCATAAATAATTACTGTAAGTAATGGATTACTGAAAGTAATGGATTACTAAAAGTAATTTAGGAAAAATTGGAATTACTAATGAAGTAAACGGTTAGTTACTCATCAGCAACTCCTAGAGTAATTGAGTAATTACTCAAAAGTTAATAAATTATCAAAAATAATGTATTAATAAAAATTATTAATTTGCATAAATTGGTTATTTATCAAATAATAATTAAATCGGGGCACCACCAGCTAAGCTGGAAATAGCTAATACCAAATTTCAGTCTCGTTTGTCAAAAAGGGTTATTTAAGTAAAGTTAATATTTCTGTGTAAATATAACAATATTAAATAACAAGGAAGGTGTGAGATTCGAGCACAGACTGTTACAAACCAGTGAATTGTCAACAATAAATACACAATGATAACCAAGAATCGATCAATTCAGTTAAAATGCGTTTATTAACAAAAGGTATTTATTCAAAAATAATTCATAAATCATTTATTAAAACAACACAATTAAGTAATAAACGCTCAAACACGAAGATCTAATCTATTAAACAGCAAACACTATGTACAAAGAAAGAGGGTGTGTGTGTGTGTGTGTATGTGTGTGAGAGTGTGTATGAGTGAGTGTGTGGAAGCCTGAGTGGGGTGTAATGACCACGAACGTCCACCAGGTGGCGGCAGGCGTTGGAGGGTCAGTGTGTGTGGGTGTAATGACCTCGAACGGACACTAGATGGCGGCAGGCGTCTAGTTCGAGGTAGTAACCGGAACGACCACTAGGGGCGCGGCGGCGCACGGAGGGAGAATGCAATGACTCGACTTGTCCACCGAGTGGCGGTCTTTCAAGAGATTGCAATCACCAACGCGGCCACCAGAGGCGCTTAGTGTACTCTTTCTGGACAGCGTGACGTCACTGTGCTCGTGCACGGCTCGTGAGCCTGCTCGGAGCGCGCCTGGGGGCTCGTGGCTGAGAAATCCCAGGGACAGTGAACTACACACGGTCACAGAAGCGGGTGCAGCAGCGCGCGGCTGCTTTTACGCGATCGTTTATGAGGAGGAGAGGAAAAATGAAAAGGAGGGAGGGAGAAGGGCAGTGGACAGAATATGTTCAGCTCTGCACACTGTCTTGGACTCCACAGTCTGGGAATGGTCTGTGCAAGTTGAGAGAGCGAGCGAGCGAGAGAGAGAGAGAGAGAGAGAGGAGGTTCGCGTGGATGTACATCCAACGCGCAGACACAGATTGGTTGGAAACAGGGATCGGCGTCCCTGACTTCAACACAATAATAAACACACAGCAATATTACAGTCACGTTATTCTCATTGTCTGCCCAGACTCTAAGCCTTACTCAGTTTGATGAGGGTGAACGTGCTGCCGGCGGCCGGGGAAAGTGCGTTGATTTCCCGGCTGGAGATTGTTTTTCTCTCTGGCGTCCCAGGGAAAACAAGCTCAAATGGTCTGTGGACAGGAAAAGTCCACAGGACGATCCGAGGAGGATCAAGCGCTTATTTTGAGGAGGGGGAGAAGAAGCGGCTTCAGGTCTGCAGGCGGGAGGACGGTGCGCTGGCAGCTGCACACTCGGACTCCGGTGAAGAAGAAAAAAGGAAAAAGGGAAAAGTAGACGTAGTTCCACGGTGGTTCTCGGCTCGTCCGGCCGGGTGTGGAACTCCGGGCCCGGTCAGCGGGCACACGTGGCACTTCGTCTCCGTGCGAAACGGATGCGTCCGTCTTTACGCAGGTTTCAACATTGGAGAGGCAGAAATCACCCCGGCGGGGGTGTTTTATACCTCTTGTTGTGGTTTCGTGTTACCGGTCGGCTCTGGGTCATGTGGACCAATCCTGACGGAGGGCCCGCCCTGGACCTTCCAGCTGGTGAGGGGGAGCTCTCGTGCGCCCCCTGCCGTTGGCCTCTAGTATTGCACCTTGGAAGGGGGGGTCCAGGGGGTGATCACGTGACCAATGGCAGACTTTTTCAGTTGTAGGCATGTGGTCCTTTGTTCTCAAAACGTGGTCTCCCCTCCCCCTTCCATGAGGTTGAGCGGCCCCCAACATCCCCCCTTTGGTCCGAAGAGTGGGATGCGGATCTCAGGCTTTGGAGCAAACCTGGGCCGAAACGTCTATGAGTCTGTGAATGTCCCAATGTCCTGTGAAACACAAGGTCATTTCCTGTCCAACAGTTCATACATGAGGTTATTGTCCGAGCAGGGCAAGGCTAGTCTGGGCAGGGTAAGGCTAGTCTGGGCAGACCTACTATTCCTGTTCTAACTATCTAAGCCTTCATACATTTCATTTCTTACAAGTGCATCACCAGTGAAAATGAAAGAGGTAGGAAAGGGCAGGAAAGTTGAAGAACAGGAGGGAGATGGGTTAGTAGGCAGCTCGAGGACAAGTTTACAAAAGCGGAGGTACCGGATACAAGGAGTAGAGTCTGATCTGTAAACTGTGGATGTGGTTGCACCAGTGAGCAAGTGTCCAAAAGCCACCAGCCGTCTGGGGGTTTTGGTGCACCTGCTCCGGTTTGGAGTGAGAGTGAAGTGTGGTGTGTGGAGGTGCACGTGTGTGTTCCCTTCCAAAACCCAACTTACACTACAGAGGCTTCTAACTGTAAACATTATTTTGGTTAATAATGGCTAAGTTTTGAAGAAATCACAACTCTTGGCTCTGTGGTTTCACAGAGGTTAAAATAGCACTGCCGAGACTGTCAGATGTATCTGTGAAGGTTGTATAACCGTGGTGGTGTTAGTCTTGAGAAATTGCTCAACCCGGGTTAGTGGAGCTAAGTAAGGTGGTTCTACCTGTACTGAAGCTGCTAACGGAGGAGCTAATCTCCCTTCGATCTCGTGTGAGATTTCTGACTATACACAGGGGTTATTTCTCCTAAACAATACTTGACTGGTCTAAGGCATGCTAAGTGGTGTTAACAGAGCTGGATATGAGTTTACAGTGACTATATTTCCCTGAATGGTTCAACTCAAGCTTTGTAACTGCTCATGTTGTCTAAGGAGGCAGGGTTAGATTTCTGATGGTGGCAGGGGTTAGTACATGCACCTGCTGGGAGCTGAGCATGCTGGCACTAAACCCTGCTGATTAAAATCTGTTCTGCTCCTGGAATGGAGGTTCTCCCCCCTCGCTAGGGGAGGAGTTGACCTTACTCCGAGGGAGTAAATTGATTGAGTGGCTCTGCGATGCAGGCCGTGACAACACTGACCTCTTCTGGCTGGTCCAGAAGGTGCAGTGTAAGGTCATTTCTCTACCAGTCATTCTTTGGAGGGAGTGGAACCTGTGGAGTGGTGTATGGTGGACCGATTGGTCACCAACACCCGTTGGAGGCTCACGTCTCCATCTGCACCACCGCTGTTGCCATACCGGAGTATGTGGGTGGTGCTGTGGTTGACTCGGTCAACCTGGGAAAATGACTAGGAGTGGTATGGTGAATGGAGGTTGGCCTCCATTACCAAAATGTCGTACAGGGCAACCATGACACTGCGTGTGGCATGTGTGCCTGTCTGAGTCGACCAAAGATGGGAAGCTCCAATGGCTGAACGCTTGGTTCAGAAGGAGGGCAGCAGCCGGAATGGCTGTGTCAAGATGGAGGCTCCCAAGTTATGACACGTTAGTCGGGCTCTGAGGTTTTGACTGGCGTGAACTCTCCCTGCTGGGGGTTCAGTCCCCTCAGCGCCACCTATGAGCCCAATGAATTCAGCTTTGGTGCGGCCTCCCAAACTATGCTGAGAGCAAGTTTGGTTCACGCTACCAGAAGTTGATAAAGGACGCGTCGTGTCTCGGCTAAATGTTCCTCACAGGTGCAGTGACGCATGAGGAAGTCATCCACATAGATGAGGGTTGCCGGGAGCAGCAATGTTACTCATCATGGTGTGGAGAAGGATGGTAGACACCGATGGTGGGTCTAAGTAGCCGAAGTGGCACCGGTTCCAGGCGAACTGGCGGTTGCCAAAGGAAGAAACTAGCTGCTACTGGTTAGCGGGGACCACCTTCGTGGTCCAGCACCGCTTTACCGCGTATACAGCTAGAAAGAGTATGTACTGGTGTACAGAAGATGGCGGTGCCTCGAGGTCAGTGGGGACGCACGCCAGGTGGGGGTCTATGACCCCCCTTTCGTGCGAGACCCGCGCGAAGATCGTGTGATAATCGCGGAAGACCTCAATGAATGCATCTCCTCGTTTCTGCTGTGTAAAGCGCTAGCTTTAGCAGGGTGTGGCTCGGTCTTTGACTCGAAACCTGAATAAGGTTCTTCTGGTACAGACGCGGTCTGTTTCCCTGAAGTGTCTGTATTCTCTGGTTGAGTCATCGGAGCGTGCACAACCAGGTCACCTTCAGTGCTCGGTTTTGTTCCATGGAGAACCTGGTCACGGTTAACGTGGTGAGCGCTGGTGATGGTTTTGGTTGTGGGAATGAGGAGAGCGGTGTCATGCGTGTCGTCACTGGTGGGGGACGACGGCAGGTTGTCAGTGAGAGGCACCATCAGTTCAAGATTGTGAAATGAACTGTCAGTTGACATCTCTAAAGGTGGGAATGCGGTCACTTTAATCTGACTGTGTGTCAGATTGTGGACCTGTGGGTTGGCTGAACGATTGTTCAGCTCCAGAAGAGATGTGTCACAGATCACCGGGTCGGGATCTGGACGGTGAGTCGAGGAGGCACATGAACCAGGGACCTTGGTTAGGGTCTGAAGTGACCCTGCTGAAAGTGAGCGGTGGCTCGGAACTTTGAGCAGGCCGGCGTCGGTGGCCGATCTCTCGGACCAGCGCGCCAAAGGTGCCTCCGGAACCGAGGTTCCATCCATGTGTGCACCCCCCACGGTGTGGTGGGCGTGCAAAGAAGTACTCATGTACAAAGAAGAACTCACGTCCTTCAGTGACAAGAGTAAAGAGTGGTGTGCTTGAACTGGGTCTTGGCTCGTCACCTGCGGCGGATGCTGACTGTCAGGGAGCCTTGAAGTGGATTGGCTGGGGTCAAACTCTGGGAGAGACCCAAGTATTGGTAGGGGACCTCTGGACTGGATGGCATCGACTCTGCTGTTGAAAGCTTGGTGGCCTGGTTCAGGGCCAAGGGGAGTCGGGCTGGTGACTTGGGACCAAAGGCGCCATTGGTTGCAGTCCATCAGCACAGCCAGTCGGTTTAAGAGGTCCTGACCAATAAGCAGTTCCTCTGTGTTCAGGTCAGTGACATAGATGGGATGTGTCACCGACATGTCCTGGAAAGTTATGTCGACCCAGACACGTTTAGTGATGGGAGACACGTCCTGAGTGAAGCTTCTGATGGTTATGCTACACTCTTCCACCTGAAGTGGCTTTCCTAGGGCACGCATGGTTCTAGCAACCTGCGTGAAGGTGGCTGAACACATGAGGGTGATTTCTGACCCAGAATCAAGCAGGGCGAGGGTGTCTACACCCCCTACCATCACTGAAGTGTATACGCGGTTGGCAGTGCCATTGCGTACAAGATCACCCAAGAATGTCAAAGGGGGCTCCTCTATTGGTTCTGAGGGCCTCTTTGACCTCCTGGATCTCCTCCTCCTCCTCCTGACAAAGCAAACTTTGTGTGCGGAGGGGAGAGGCGACCGGCCTAGTCATGCGGTCAGGGGCCGGGAGTCCGGTTCCTCAGGGGAGCCGGGTTCCTTCTGACCAGGCGGGTTCAGGTCCTGCATCACCTCCTTGAGGCAGGTTTTGATCCACTGTGGGACGTCTGCGTCCCAGTGGTTTTGGGTCTGACCTCGGCCGTGAGACTTACCTCTCCGCTGGGAGTGGTGAGGTCTCGGTCTGCCTGATCTCTTACCTCTGTGCCGTTGTCCAACTCGTGGTCGAGGCTGTGGACATCTAACGGGTCCCCCATCCACAGCAGGTGTGGGGGAGGGGACCTCGTGACCTACAGGTGACAGGTTCGTGTTTCCGGTCGCCTGCGTTCTCAGGACGCCTGCGTCACCATCATGGTTTTCACCTGAACTGTGACGCAGCTCCCACACCATCTGCGCGTGTTTGCGGAGGTCTTTCATGGTGGGGTTTGTAGTCCTGCAGAACAGAGCGACATCAAACCGCACACTGTTGTGGAGGTTGTTAATGAAGAGCGACTTTAAAGTCTGGTCTTCATCCAACCCCGGTGCGCTGCGGCCTTGGAAGTAGGCGGCCCTAAGGCGCCTATAGTACTCTCTGGGAGGCTCCGCCTCCTTCTGAGTAATGGCAAGTGCACCAAAGGTTGAAGAGGCAGGATCATTGTACAGAGAATACTCTTCCCTAAGTGCATGACAGAGGGATGAGTAATGGTCTCTGACGGCAGGTGGGAGGGATTCCATGTAAACATGGACGCTCCTGGACGTCGTCTTCCAGAGAAGCTTCAGCTTCTCACGTGACGAAGGATGAGGCAGGTCGAGGAGGCAGCGTCCAACCTCCCGGAGGTAGTCCTCTATACTAACCTCCCGGTTGTTTGGGTTGAACTGCTCTATGTCCTCTGCAAGGGACTCAAGCTGGCGGGTCCGAAGACCACGTTCCCTTGGGGGACCGGAATGGTCCGAGTCATCTGAGCTGGACCCCCCTGGTTCTCTCCGGTGGAGAGAGTGAGGGTCATGATGACCAAGAGGGTCTCCAGTGAGTGGAGGACCAAAGCTGACAGCACGGTGAGGTGCTGCAGAATAACTCTTTTCATTCTCCTGGACAGGAGTGAAAGAGCTGTGAGAGCGCATTGAGGTGCGGCTAATCACCGATGGATGTGTGTCATAGCACACCGGGACCCTGCGGTCCTTAAAGTGAAAAGCTGGGGGGACTGGGTGTCGGTTCAGTGGGATGCAGTCAACTCCCACAACACTGGGCAGGTGTCTTATGCCACGCCCCCCTGGCTGTGTGTCAAGCCCCCCCCTCGCCATGGCTGCGGGGAAGCTTGATGCAGTCTGTCCCCCTGACGGGACAGCTCCAAGTCTACACTCACCTGTGGTGGTCGGTCCACCTGACTGGACCACCTCAGGATTGTAGAGACCTGGAGGGGGCTGTCCACCTGACTGGACAGCTTCAAGAATGCGCATAACTGGGGTAATTTGTCCATCTGACTGGACATTTTCCAGACTGCGGAGATGTGCTGCGTCTCTGCTGAGAGCTGCACCAGGTTTTACCCCAGTGTGGTTTGGCTCATTGTGCTGAGAGCCATAACCTGACTCATCTTCTGATGAATCATCAGATGATGTGTCTGTTTTGACTTCTTTCGCAGAAGTTCGGGTTAGTAACCCAATAGGTTCCGTATAAGGAGCCTGATTGTCCCTGGCCTGGATCTCCTGTCGCAGGCGGGAGTTCTCCAGCTTCAGCTGGGCAGTGTTAATCCTCAGCTGCCAACTGTAAAGTTGCAGCTGGGAGAGCTGCTCTTGAGCTTCCAGAGCTTGCAGCTCGGCCTTGCGCTGGTAGAGCAGTGCAATGTGGCCTAACACATCCGGAATGGTGAGCTCTACCTGACCAACCGGGTTCCTCACATAGCTTAACAGCTGCCTGATCTCTGCTTCACAGGTCTCTAAGCTGTAGCTGTTGAGGTTTCTTCTCTCCTGTGTGGAGAGGCATAGGAGCCCAGCGACCACAGTCTGCAGGGCTGGGTCATGTGGCTCCCGAGGAGTCTCTGCTCCGAGCACGCAGTGTCTCTGACTACTCATGGTAGGAGTCACGCGAAAGCTGTGTTTTGAAAAGTGCCAAAATGTTGTTAATGCACAGGTGATGGTTACACCTGTAGCTTACAACTCTAAAGGTTGCTAATTGCTCTAACTGTAACCTCTCTCAAGTTAACAGGGTGGAGTTAGCACCTTGGGTGAGCAATAGCGGGTTAGTGTACATTTATCTCTGACAGAAATAAAAGAATGCATGAAAATGCAAGAAAAAGAAGGCTTTACCACTTCACAAACACAATTGACTTTGCTTAGCAGTGCTGTAACGTGTTCTTCGAAAAACTAAGTTCTGAGAAAAACAAAGTTATCGGTTGTAAAACTAAACAGACAATTCTGGATAAATTATGCAGATATTGTGACAATACTGGTTTTAAAACAGCCTCACACGGGCGGCATCATTATGTTGGGATTTATGGTTGGTAATTAGCATAAATAATTACTGTAAGTAATGGATTACTGAAAGTAATGGATTACTAAAAGTAATTTAGGAAAAATTGGAATTACTAATGAAGTAAACGGTTAGTTACTCATCAGCAACTCCTAGAGTAATTGAGTAATTACTCAAAAGTTAATAAATTATCAAAAATAATGTATTAATAAAAATTATTAATTTGCATAAATTGGTTATTTATCAAATAATAATTAAATCGGGGCACCACCAGCTAAGCTGGAAATAGCTAATACCAAATTTCAGTCTCGTTTGTCAAAAAGGGTTATTTAAGTAAAGTTAATATTTCTGTGTAAATATAACAATATTAAATAACAAGGAAGGTGTGAGATTCGAGCACAGACTGTTACAAACCAGTGAATTGTCAACAATAAATACACAATGATAACCAAGAATCGATCAATTCAGTTAAAATGCGTTTATTAACAAAAGGTATTTATTCAAAAATAATTCATAAATCATTTATTAAAACAACACAATTAAGTAATAAACGCTCAAACACGAAGATCTAATCTATTAAACAGCAAACACTATGTACAAAGAAAGAGGGTGTGTGTGTGTGTGTGTATGTGTGTGAGAGTGTGTATGAGTGAGTGTGTGGAAGCCTGAGTGGGGTGTAATGACCACGAACGTCCACCAGGTGGCGGCAGGCGTTGGAGGGTCAGTGTGTGTGGGTGTAATGACCTCGAACGGACACTAGATGGCGGCAGGCGTCTAGTTCGAGGTAGTAACCGGAACGACCACTAGGGGCGCGGCGGCGCACGGAGGGAGAATGCAATGACTCGACTTGTCCACCGAGTGGCGGTCTTTCAAGAGATTGCAATCACCAACGCGGCCACCAGAGGCGCTTAGTGTACTCTTTCTGGACAGCGTGACGTCACTGTGCTCGTGCACGGCTCGTGAGCCTGCTCGGAGCGCGCCTGGGGGCTCGTGGCTGAGAAATCCCAGGGACAGTGAACTACACACGGTCACAGAAGCGGGTGCAGCAGCGCGCGGCTGCTTTTACGCGATCGTTTATGAGGAGGAGAGGAAAAATGAAAAGGAGGGAGGGAGAAGGGCAGTGGACAGAATATGTTCAGCTCTGCACACTGTCTTGGACTCCACAGTCTGGGAATGGTCTGTGCAAGTTGAGAGAGCGAGCGAGCGAGAGAGAGAGAGAGAGAGAGAGGAGGTTCGCGTGGATGTACATCCAACGCGCAGACACAGATTGGTTGGAAACAGGGATCGGCGTCCCTGACTTCAACACAATAATAAACACACAGCAATATTACAGTCACGTTATTCTCATTGTCTGCCCAGACTCTAAGCCTTACTCAGTTTGATGAGGGTGAACGTGCTGCCGGCGGCCGGGGAAAGTGCGTTGATTTCCCGGCTGGAGATTGTTTTTCTCTCTGGCGTCCCAGGGAAAACAAGCTCAAATGGTCTGTGGACAGGAAAAGTCCACAGGACGATCCGAGGAGGATCAAGCGCTTATTTTGAGGAGGGGGAGAAGAAGCGGCTTCAGGTCTGCAGGCGGGAGGACGGTGCGCTGGCAGCTGCACACTCGGACTCCGGTGAAGAAGAAAAAAGGAAAAAGGGAAAAGTAGACGTAGTTCCACGGTGGTTCTCGGCTCGTCCGGCCGGGTGTGGAACTCCGGGCCCGGTCAGCGGGCACACGTGGCACTTCGTCTCCGTGCGAAACGGATGCGTCCGTCTTTACGCAGGTTTCAACATTGGAGAGGCAGAAATCACCCCGGCGGGGGTGTTTTATACCTCTTGTTGTGGTTTCGTGTTACCGGTCGGCTCTGGGTCATGTGGACCAATCCTGACGGAGGGCCCGCCCTGGACCTTCCAGCTGGTGAGGGGGAGCTCTCGTGCGCCCCCTGCCGTTGGCCTCTAGTATTGCACCTTGGAAGGGGGGGTCCAGGGGGTGATCACGTGACCAATGGCAGACTTTTTCAGTTGTAGGCATGTGGTCCTTTGTTCTCAAAACGTGGTCTCCCCTCCCCCTTCCATGAGGTTGAGCGGCCCCCAACATCAGCAATCGACAAAATTGTGTAATAATGAGCAAAATTTCATTGCACTTTGGGGCTTAGTTTCCACAATTTGGAGGCACTAAAAATGCAACTTTTTGAAAATACTTGGGCTTCATGTCTGTGCAGACGGCAGAAATGCTGCCATGGCTCAGGTGTACCAAGCCTGTGGTAAATAGTTCTTTTTTTTTTTTTGCACATGCGGGACTAGATGGGCATTGACTACAATGGCAGCCTCATGAGTATCACGAGTCCTTATTCTCCTGGGACTTGGTAGTTTTGTCTCCTTTCAAGCCATGGTAAGTGTTTATGACATATTATGGCATGCATGTGTAATTTGATTGCAAAACAACTAACAGCACGCACTCGTGGCCCTACATGCTTAACTGCATTGTTTTCAGTGTTTCTGTCACTTCTATGTAAACGGACATTGTTTTTAAAACGTTGTCATGTAAACGTCAAACTTTTCTGAAACAAAAAGGCAAAAACGAAGCATTTTCACTTGCAATGTTGCGTTAATGGGGCCTAAAACAGGGAAGTTATTAAGAGCATTGTTTTAGATCATAACGGCTGGACTATAATGAACAGAACGCAGTTGACTGTAGTAGAAAGTTTAAATAGCCCCAAAAAGACTAATTATTCTCTCTATGGAAGGGTTTTTATTTCCTGCTGCAGCAGAGAGTTCGTGTGCAGTCATGTGACTGTGGCTTGGTTTGAGTAACAGATGGTTTTTTTTCAGAGATATCGACGATCGTTTGATCTAATAGAACGAAACGGGACTTCAGATCCCGCTGTAAAGTACTTAAACCTCAGTGTGGATTTGTCTTATTCGTCCAATAATTTAAGAATTCTTGACTCAACTTGACATGATGTGATGTGATATACACGTCCTGAGGCTAGTCATGAAATAAAAACAACCCAGATGAAATTCTTAAAAAAAAAAAAAAAAACATGCCCGAGAGACATTTGCACTCCAAACAGCCTGAACTTGTTTGTTTTTTTTGTTGTTATTTTTTTCTGGATCTCTGTGGAAAAACCTCTTCAGAGTCTTGATTGACTGCTCAGAGGACGTGTCGGTGCTTTGGGGGTCGTACTCAAACTTCGGAGAGGATCGTCTAAAGTTTCATTGCCTGCTTTCTTCTCTGGGGTCTTTTTTTTTTTTTTTTTTTTTTTTTGCCGCTTCAAATCCCTTCCTGTTATTGACGATCGCACTTCAAGATCTGAACCTCATCGGTCGCACGATTTCAGGGAAATTGGATAATAACAGGAATAGTTCTCCAGGTGAGACTTTAAATCTGCTTTTAAGTGAGTGAAGTTGTGTGCACACGTGGACATCCTGGCACAGTGGCACAGCTCGGGGGAACAAAAAAAAAAAGAAGACTCTGTTTTATGAACCAACGCCCTGGAGATCGCATTATAGTGTAGAATCAATCAAACAAGACACGGAGCACAAAACTGCTTCGTCTATGCCAGGAAAGAGGCCCGATCGGAGAGCTGAACCTTCCTCTGTTCCCTTTGAACAACTTCTGGAAGTAAAGGAGCTGGAACCGTATTAAATAATTGAGAGTTGGAAGGTAATTGAGGACATAGATCAATAATATCTAGGGGGTTGTTCTCATTACGGAGATACAGAGACACTTTGGAAAGTTATAGCTCAATGATGATGAATCTGGAGAGCGAGGCTGGGAGGAAGGGGAGAGGAGAGACGGGAACGACGGGATCAAGAAATTTAACAAATGAGACCCATTTCCGAGGCCTGTCGGTCTCATCAGAGCCTTGTCTCCAAGCCGGGGAATGTGGCAGGCGGTTCGGCCGCCTGACGGCTTCCCGGGCGCCTGATTTCCCCCGAGGACCGGCAGCGTCGACATGCATGGGTGTCTGCGAGCGTTTAAGAACGCCCCCGCAATTCCACCCCCTCCCCACAAAAAAAACCCCCTCGCTTTTGTTTTTCATCACATCCCTCACCACCTGTTAGCAAGGTTTAAAAAAAAAAAAGAAGAAGAAAAAAAAAGAAGAGTTGTTTCGTTCAGCGTTAAAGATGCAGAGTTGATGACGTTGAGATTTTTCAAACCAGCGAGTCTTCTCTTCCTTCCACCGCCGCCTGGAGCAGGAATCACAAGGCTGCATTCAAACTGATAGAGTGTGTTGAGGAGAGCAGTTACTTTTCTACCGGTTTATCCCCGAGGGGGCTCAGAACACACACACACACACACACACACACACACACACACACACACACACACACACACACACACACACACACACACACACACACACACACACACACACACACACACACACACACACACACACACACTGAGCCACCCACGCGTGTTGTTTTCTTACACAGGCGAAGACCTTGGGTTGTGTTCCATTTATCCGCCGTTCTCAAGGCCTCGGCTCCTTCGTCAGATGTTCCTGCTGCTCTTCCTGAGACTAAACACAACCTGAACCAGACCCCCGATTACTCCCAAATCCAAGTCCGGGACTTTATTTATGGGTAGAGGTCAGGGGCTTTGACTCGAGCTTGGGTTTTTCAAGTTAAAATGCAAAATTTTGGTGCGTTTTTGGGGTCTGGTTACAAAACAATTCGTGCCTGGATCCACTGAAGACGCAACTTTTTGAAAACGTGAAAATGTTTGCGTTATATGTGTGTGAATGGAGGCTTCAGAGTGGGTAAATGTTAGTTTAAATTGCTGCCACGAGTTAAATGTTTGCAATTAGTCTGAGCGAAATGAGCATTTCATGTTTAACACAGCAGCTGGAATGTGGCATCATGTGCATTTTATAATGTTTTGAGATGTAGAAAGATAAAACACACTGTCTTACGATGAAGATGTTCTGGACAGTGTAATTCCTTATTCGTTTTAAGGTTCACATTAAGAAATTCATCTGTTTATTGTAGACATTTCTTTTGCTAATGCCATCTAATGTCCAAATGTAGTTATTGTTCTGATTTGTATTAAATGGGTTTTTAAGAAAAACATTATGGTAATTAGCTTCACAGTCCAGACAAAAAAAGCTGTATTAAAAAGTTGGACTTGTGAATGCACTGCAATCGTTCCCCTGAACAGAGTCGGATCGTCTACAGCTAAATCAAAGGTCAAACTAATAAGAAAGAACAAACTCTGGATGGATTAAAAATGGGTACTCATTATAGCATTAGAATGTCATATCCAAGGTTACGTATGGTGGAGGCAGCACCACAATTTAAGGCTGCTTTGTTGTTTCAAGCCTAGAGCGTTCTCACTGGATCCTACTTGATAATATTTTGGTGGCTGTGCATATTTAGACTTTGAGATTAATCAGATCAAAAGACTTTATTGTTTTCTTCCATTCATTTTATCCTTGTGTCAAATGAGGTACGTGGGCTAGATAGCATTTGTCTATGTGTTGTACTTTTTTACAAATCTCTAAAACTTGCACAGCCTCTGAAAAGGGCAAATACAAACAAAATCATGCCTCCCCTGCTGCTCCAACATTGTCTCAAGGACACTTGTATTGTGAGTGCCAGGTTCAAAGAAGGACGTTTCTGAATATCAAAAGTATTTTTTTTTTTCTCTTTAAAAGGAAAAAAAACAAAAAACAACCCCAAACAAGATATGTCTGGTCTTTTAGAGCATCTAGAACATATTGTACTTTTGGCTGAGGCCTGAGTCAAAAGAACTCTTGGTTCTTCTGTGTTGGATTGAAAACACTGTGTCAAGCTATTATTGACTTTTTGGCCACAACAAGCTGTGAAGACTGAAGCTGACGTGCTGTATTATCGCACTGCAGGATGTATATGAGGGGAACGTGTTGGAGAACAGTTCACACTTACAGCAGACATTTGCATTTAATGAGGCTTGTTTCTGGACGTGTTTCAGTCTGGAATTTAAATGCTGAGTGTCTGAAATGTTTACTCAGAAAAGAAGAAATATAAAGTGAAGCAAGGTGACAAAATGTTCTTTTTCAATCGACATGTGTAGAAATTGCCGAATGTTTTGTACAGAGTGCGAATGAATCCTGTGGAGTACCGTGTAACCGCCAAGAGTCTGCCTCGCAGGTATCTCTGTGCTGCTCACAACCAGTGGTTGATGAAATATTATGGACAGACGTCGAAGTAGCATTGTGTCTAACTCTGACCCGGAAACACCAAAAAAGCAACATTTGAAGGACAGACTAATTTAGGCATAATGAAACCTGTTGAGGAACCTCTGATGTGGGAATTTGTGGCTTAAAATATGTTACTTTGTTATATAACTGAGTTTTCTACCCATAGAGGTGGCAATTAATGAATATGTTAAAGAGGATATGTCATCATTGACAAAATCATTTGGCGCCTCAGTCAAGTGGAGAGAATACCTGGAGAAAACCGACACAAGCTCAGGGACAACATGCAGAGGGAACACAAAAAGACTGCTGCGTGAAATCGTCTCACTGTTAATTTGAACAATAACACCACTGTGACACCTTGAAATATACCAGTTGTGGAGGAAATTTCAATTGGCATTACATACACTCGTGTGACCCACAGTTTTTTATAATAAGATCCTCCATTAGTGTATTTGTGTACTGGTTGACAAGAAACATGTTGCTAAAAAGGAAGAAGCTACACAGCAGAATTTAAAGAAAAAAATGATTAGATATGCAGCAGAAAACAGACAGAGAGCAGAAAGAGATCCGTGTGTGAGAAACTAGAGAAAAGTGACTAATAGTCCAGAAAATAGGATAATAGGTAATATCTGATGTTTGTGAATGTGCAGTTTCATTCTTCACAACTCTTAATACATGAGATATGGACAATAGCTGAAGGAATGGCCGAGTGCAATGTGGGTAGAAAGAAGAAAGTGGACACAAGATATACAAACTGAATATATACACACTGAGAAAAATGATTCATGGGGTTAGTTTGTAAAGCTTGAAATCAAGAGCCTTTTTTACAGAAAAAATTTAAGTTTGTTACATACACATGTTTTAATCAGTTAATAACTTCCTGTTATAAGTTTGTCAAACTGAGAATATAGAAATCTGTCTTGACTCCATAATTTAATGATTTTGAATGGACATTTCTGCTTCCACTCAGCAAGAGACAATATTTAGTTGGCGCAACTTGAATTTCTGTTAAGCATCCTTCAAAAGCTGAGTGAGACTGGACTTGCCCCCACATGTTTTACCCAAAGGCCACGCCTGCAAGAAAGTGGAGGGAAAGGAACGGACATTGCATATTTTCAATCCAATTGAATGTTACTGGGTGAGTAGTACTTTTTGCTTTTTGCAGTACGTAGGCTGGAGAGCTGATACGACACCGTTGCTGAGAGGAAGAGGCCTAAAAAAGTAAGTCTATTATCACTTTACTTAACATTAAACATATGAAAATATTGGCCTGCTAATATTGCCATTGAGTGTGCACTATTTTTATTTCCTTTGGCATGTTACAACATTAATGAGAAGGCTTTTTGGGTTGTTTTTTTTAGGCCCCGTTGTATAAAGTTTGAGAGGTTGGCTGCTAGTTGTTGTTAATGACTTCAAAGTCTGATGGCCTGCTCTTTTTGATGCAGTTCAGGTAAATATTTGATCATTAAATGGTTTGCAGTATGTACTATGTTGATGGAAATTTCCTGCATTTTAAAAAAATGTCCCTGTTGTTTGTCTTTACACTCACAGATAAACCAAGAGTTCAGAAGAATCACAATTCTCAATCTGGAGACAACATTCATGGCAAAACTGGACCAGTACATCCCGAAGATAATGTCCTTGCTGTCAGCAAGAGGAGGAGCTGCAAAGATGAGTATTCAGCGCATAAAGAACCTGCTGCTTGAGGTATGAATAAACCTTGTCTTACAGTATACGTGGTGCTATAATGGTTCCAGTATCACCGCAAAGGTGGTCAGAAATAGAATTTCAAATTACTGCTTACATTGCTGATTGTCTCCTTTATGCGTTAAAGTCAACTGTTCTGAGTCCAAATACTTACAAGGACAAATATCAGATCAGGTGTTTTTTATGGCTTAGTTATTTGCTCCCAATTGGACAAGGAAAAAATCTTCAGTTAGTACATAACTATAAATGCTTAAGCAGAGCACAACTTAATTGTAAAATGATTTTTCTGTTGTTTCATTATTGCAATCTTTAAAATGATAAATTTAACATTCACAATTGAGATGGGTAATTGGTATAGGCCAGGCATTGGAAACATCATCCTTCACTCTCTTTCCTAGTGATGTTATTAAAAAAAGCTCATCTTCATTGAGGTTAAATTAAAAAACATTATAAAACACTTTTTTATTTTTCTTATTCACAGGATGATTCTGTGGAAAGAAGGAGAGAGATGGCTATCCGTGGCTTAGTGGTGTATCTCAGAGAAAAGGAGGAAGATCTCCTTAAAGATCAGTTGGTAGGTAAATTGAAAACTTAATTTCATTGTATATTCTTTGTTTTACTGCTATTTTTAAATTGTATTGCGGATAAATACTAACTTTTTTTTCTTACCTACTTATGCCAGGATGGTGGAGGAGATGAAACGGATGAAGTGATGAAGATTGTCGTTACCAGAGGTGCCACAACATCTGATCCAGCCAATGCAAAGATTGTGCTTGAGGGAACAACAGTCCTTGAAGACCTGGACTACCCAGAGCGTGTGCCATGCTAATGGGGCTAATCTACGCTCTCAACCTCAGCTACCCAAAAGAACTGAAAAACACTTTTGAAGTATTTCAAAAGATACTCCTTGAGCTGGATAGTCTGAAAGCCAGTCCGAAAGTACTGTCTCTCAAAAATAGACTGCTTTTTGTGATGTTCTACTGTTTTAACCCATTGAGATGTCGTCAATCGCTGCCCTTACCTTAATAACAGGGGTAGGTTAACCAGAAGCAGATCAGAACATGTGATACAGTTTGAGTGTTTTATAGTTGTGTTTATTACAGTATTACATTTCAATTTTTTTGGTTTTGATATGAATCAGATATGTAGCAAGTTACTTGGAAGAAAAGCTTTGACATTCAAGAATAGATGAAGAAATTTGATGTGCCTTACCGATACTGACAACAAAAAAATATAAACATTTTATTTTCTACTCTGTTGTTGTGAAATGGAGTACTGCATTCAGTTCAGGGGATGAGTAATCCAAAATCCACAGTAATAATTACAACATGTTAATCTTGTTTTACATTGTTCAAGGGCAATAACCTGGTAAAAGCCTTCAGATGTGAAGCTTCACACTCATTTGGGTGTGGTTATTTTTTGATTTTTGTTTAATTATTGCTAGAAGTGGGCATGTTTTTTTGTTCAAAATGAGGAAAATCATTCATTGTTTCAAAACATTTGTTAATACTAGTTTTCTAATAAACATTTTGCTCAATGAAGAGGACTTTCAACGTGTAATTTATTTTAACTTATGTACATTAGGTTACTAGAACTAAAAAAAAGGGATAACATACAGACTTTTATAAGCTGAATCAAGGCAAAATAAATGAGTTGGATGAACCTAAATAGACTTAATTGACGACTTAAAAACGCCAAAATGTTTTAATCAGAATTCAGTTGGTTTAACTTATTTAACCTTGTTGAGGACAAGAAATGTCATGTTGGTTGTACTAGACTACCTCTTGTGGGATTAACTCAATAATGGCTGAGTTGAGAGTACTTAAAAAAATCTATGCAAATTGTTACCTTAATTTTATTAAGTTTAGCCAATGTATTATTTTTTAGAGTGCAGTGTCAATGAAAGGGAGTCCAAACATGCAGTATTTCTTCGCGGGGTCAAAGATCTCCTCCCATCGGCTGCTGTCCGGTGCGATCTGCCCTTACAAGGACAGACCTGCTGTTTGTCTTCCGCGTCCAACTGACGGTGACGCCAGCGAAATGTCTCCTCCTCCACCCTGAGCGGCTATTGTCTTCACCCCAGTCATATAAATCAGACTGCTGGAGGAGGAGGAGGAGGAGGAGGAGGAGGAGGAGGAGGAGGAGGGGGAGGATTAAAAGAGGGAACAGGGAGGGAGGGAAAGCGCCAAGATGGAGCGCAGGAGGAAGGGGGAAAAAAATGAAAAGAAAAACCGGTCTTATGGCCGAATTGTCCTCGTCAAGGTCGTGGTGGTGATTGGGTTGGCTCGAGGAGGATGGGAAATGAAACATGTCCACTCTACGGTCTTAATGTGCGTCATTTTAGTCCGGGCAAAGTTTCATCTGCACATCCTTTCACAGTAATTGCAGCTCTTAGAGAAACATATCATGAATTTCAACAAAGTGAAATATGCATGACCAAGTTTCACCGTGTTGCGTGAGTTCAGTTCCGATCGGCCTATATTGAAGTGCTGCCAACCCATCACTGAGAATTTCATTATCGGGCCCCGTTTTCCATCAGCTAAACAGTGTTTCAGGAAACGTCCCACCCCCGTGTGATGGGTTTCTTGCTCTTCTTTCACCAATCCGTCAATCTGTGTTTACCCCCGGATGAGTTCTGATGCATCTGTTGCCCGTGACAGTAAACAGATGGCCGTTACTCCTATTCGCCGCTTCCCGTCGGCCATGAGAGGAGGTGTGACCCAACATGATGGATGCAACGACCGATCCTGCGGAAAAGGACGCTAATGCTGACGAGAACAAAAGGGCTGCTCCTTCAATGGGTTGGTATTGAGTTAGAATCACAGAAACATGTTGTGTCGTATATCTTCAATGTACATAAACACAAAGAGCCAGATCTACGAAAAGCTTTTAAGGTGTTTGAAACTCCATTAGAGATGCCGTGATTATTGTGGTAGGAAGTATTTCATCAACTGGCCCTCCACGACTTTTACTTGTCGACTTTATTATGAAGTTTATTTCTGTGTTCTACCTCACGTTTGACCAATATGCACGCAATGTTACTTAAGGAAGTTATTCTTGGTAAATTGTTTGCACAATATTTTGGAATTATAATGTGTACAACTGAAAACAATTTCTCTGTAACTAGCTTAGATTTAGACAAATATGAAGTTCTGAAGTTTCTCCCAAAGTGACTTGTTTGACCTCAGGTAGGGTACCTACGGTCAAACAAGCAGGGGTGTCAAACCTAAGGCCTAAGGACTAAAACCGGCTCCGATCTGGCCGTCAAAACCACCAAGCAAATTGTAAAAACCTAAAAGAAAACAGATTTTTAAACACATAGGGGACGCAGAGACGTTATATTTCAACCTTTCTTAATTTCAGCAAATAATAACATTATTATTCAGAACGCAAGGCAACTATTTCAAAGGACGGCATAACTTCTCTGAGCGAGCAATGGGTCGGTCTATATCTTCAACGAGCTGTTTCTGCAGTGTTGCATTCAACGGGGTTAACAAAATGCTGTCTGGCTGTTAAATATAGGTGTTTAATTACACACTGTAGATACGTTAGTTGTGCTTTTCGTCCCGTAGCTTTGAGAGAAATTTGACTTCCCCATTTGCCGTCCTAATTGCACCTTGGGTTCTGAAGTGAACGCGATTTGCAAATGGAAAACCATTCATTATGATATCAAAGTGTGGGCTATCACAGCAGCGAATGCAACTGTCAAGTCTCTGTTTTGCTTTACAACGTCTCCATATACGTAGGTAGAAATAAGGAAGTAGGAGGAAGTATCTCCTTTAAAGAGGAAAAAATGCTTTTACTATACTTGCTATTGTCATGAGCTCAGAAAAGCCTGTGTTTAAAAAAAAATCATCTAATAATAATAATAATATGGTTTGTTTTGGGGTTTTTTTGGTGGAGGATATTTTAAATTCACTCATTTTGGCTTCATTTCAAGAGATTGGGTTGCCAAACACCTGATGCAACAGTTACGTTTGCGTTAGCCTCGGGCGAAGATTGCGTTTACGTAATGCTGCTAACGCGTTAATCTCGGATTGTGAAGGGAAACGTCACTCTGATGCTTTCTAACTTCACCGATTTAGAAACATATTCAGAACAAAGTGGCGGTTTGTCAAACGATGTGTTAACCTCAATGTGTAAAGGAGTGGTAATGAGAGTGAAGAGGTGCACTTTATGGCTTTAATCTCAATCCTCATCAACTTGTGATAGCGCCATTCCTCCTGCTAAGCCACAAATCTACAAGCACAACACTCATCTTGTGTGCAAGAAAACACAAATGATCAGGCATCCATACAACTAGGAACCAGGAGAGTTACTAATCCATGTAAGCTGAGACTGCATTTGGGTTTTTGATTTCACTTCCGAACTTGATAATATGTGGTAGCTTGCAAAATGAGGTTCCTAACCCTAGTCCAAAATGACTAGGGTTAGAATTAATCTAGTCCAAATTGTCCAAAACAAGTTCTAAACTTGTCTCAACAAATCCCAAATTAGTCTCAAATTAATCACAAACTCGTCTTAAACTAGTTCAAAATCGGTCCCAAATGAGTCCTACCCTAGTCTCAAACTAATCCTGAACCAGTCCCAAGCTACCTCCAAAACTAGTGTGATATTACCTTCTGGTAATTTCCCCACTGGGAACTTTCCAATATAACTGAAACATCATATTGTGTTTAGTGTGTTTAGGAGAGATCCTGCTATTATAGTGGTGAGAAGAATTTCTACAGTTGGCTCCCCATGGCTACTATCTATTGAGTCAAATTTTAATATCTTGTAATAAAGTCCACAAATGACATTTATTTTTCCTCACTCCTTCTCCTTGATTATTAATTGCAGAATTATCATATTTGTATGCGACCTTTTCGCAATATTTTTCTGCATTAACGGTGGAGACCTTCTGTAAAACCCAGAAGCCATTTCCAGCAGATCCTTCTCATGTAAATCCTCATTTAAATCCTCTTTGTGTACGATATCTCTCATTGTGTTATTCTTAGTTAAAAAAACAAAATCTACAAAAACACACAACGTGAAAACTCAACTCCTTTGTGTGCATGCCATTTCTCATCTTTACACAGGATCTGAGTAAATAGGGCAAATAAGAGCTGCTGCCCTGGTTAAAAATAGCACTATTTAATTTCGGTGTTTAATTACATACTTTTGCTGATGTGGGACATCCATGTTGCTTCTATGCTTTTCAGTGTTTCAGCTTGCAAATGTGACTTTCCCGTAATTGCAACTTAGATACCGACGTGAACGCCATTTATAATGGGAAACCGGTAATTATAATATCAAAGTGCAGCGGCTGCAGAGAAGGGACAAACAAAATTAAAAGTAACACCAGGAGGGAGAAACATTTCTTTTTCTCTCCTTTTGCTTTTTAACTCGGCTGCACTGACCTCTTAACATCGTCACCATGGTCGCAGCAACAGAGAGGTCTCCACTGAAAAGCAACTCATTTCATCAAATTAATGAGACATACCTCGCATTATGCTGGAATTCGTTTGCGTGGTGGAACCGTGCACGGAGGTTATCTGAAATTTGAAAACGGAATGGAATGACTCCTTACATCTGGGACAGTGACATAATTCGCGAGGCCTGTTTTGGCTCTGCAGTATGCTTTCTGGATCAGAATGTAAAACGTACTCTGTCCAGCGCATCATTCGCCATCCTCCCTTTTCCTCTAATCCTTCTCCACACCCCCCCTTCCTCCAACAACCACTATTCATTTGTGTTCCCCATTAGTAATCCAATTACACACACTGGCTCCTGCCTCCGACATAGCTGATCATTTTTTTTTTTTTTCCCCTAAATCATATTAAGCCTTTCAAGCTCGTTCAATTGTTTGTTTCAAACTGTCCAGGAACACGGGCTCGGGGAGAACGGAGGTATGACACGTTGGCTAATAGCTGATGAGTGGTAAATCAACGGTGCGACGCCAACGCCGCCCGAGCCGCCGGCTTCCTGCACCTGAAGCATCTCCCCTCAATCACAAGCTGCCGTTTCGCAGGGAGAACAGGAGAGGCCCGGTAATTGACATGCTATTGTTGTGTGCAGGGTCGATCTTTAAATACTCGGCTGATTCAGTGCCGCGGCGTGCGGGCGGAGGTGCAGAACGGCGAGGCCTGGCAAGAAGGAGAGGCTCCGCACTCAATTTGGAATCCGTCTTTACATTCCGGAGGAGTGGAAGTCAATATTCCCAGACCTCCCCGAGGCTTTGAAAAGGGGAAATTGTGAGAAATGTTGACAAATAGATAATCAGTTAAAGGCTAGATGAAGCAAGCCTCACATGCCTCTCTGCCAGCTCAGATAAAAATCCGCAAAGTGTAACTGCCGTGAGAGATAAGGGGGAATCTCATCTCTTTCCCATCTTCTTTCTCACAAACCCGCCAAAGGCGTCCATTTTTCTCCCACCTCCCTCCCTCGGCCGACATCGTTCTTCCTCTTTCAGGCTCTCACTTTGCAGTCCATTGCACATGTAGAGATAGAATCTCAAAACTCGTGTGGAGAAATGTTGAAAAAAAAACGGAAAAACCCCCCCCAACTAAAACATGTGGACGATTCGATGGTTTAAGGTGATTTCGGAAATGTAGTATTTTATAGTGTATTTTTATGTTGCGTGCAAACATTTGGATGTACCAGCTTTCAAAATAACACTGTTTCTTAATACAGAATATCAAGTGTTTATTCCAGATCGTTCAACATACGAGGAAGAATTTTGCTAATATTTTAAGGCCACATTTATACTGTACATAGCCGGGTATTGACAAAAAACTCCCAGATATTTCTCTCTCTACTTTTTCAAAAATAACATCGTTCACACCAGATCATTTACACAAACTAGCAGAAACCCTTATAAAGAGCGACCATGAGCATGTCAAACCTATAGGGGGCAGTGTAATGAGAAGCGTAAAGCCATGCTTGCCTATCAGAATCCTGGAAAAAAACACAACAACAAATGGCACAAATTACATCCTATTCCTTTAGATTGTCCTATATATTAGTCAAATAAGCTTATACAGTAATTTGTTGCGGGATTATTTAGTTCAGAAAGTCTGCTTGATTCCAATCTTACTGTCATATTCTGTTTCAGACCAAAGTATCATCAGAGTTCATGTACTGACATGCAACACAACAGAAACTAAATGAAGAGTTTGTCCTCACAGTCAAAGAGATAAATGCGAAGGAAAAGTGCAGCAGGGGACTCTCGCCAGTGCCAAATGGTTATGGCGCCGCTCCAGAATACGAAGGCTCATGAGGACAGCAGTGGTAAACAATACAAAGTGGTCTTAGGGTCAAATGAGGAGAATGTGACGGAACAGCTTTCTACTTTCAGAAAGTCTTGATTCCAAAAAGCATGAGGCACCTTGAAGGATGGAACGCAACCGGAGAAAGCTTCTCTGTCATCACAATAAGAACCATGATTGGTGTGTTGTCAGTTTGTTTAATCCTTTATAGACCACTCGCTGAAATATGGTGAACATTTTAAGACGAATATATGATTTACCCTGAAACATGCTGTTCAACTATTTGTAAGAGCCCATTTTTTAACCAGTTAAAAACCTAACGAGATCATCAATCTCTTTTCCATGACGGACCTGACAAACAGCAACCCACCAAGTTAAGATACATTAAGATCAGGAAGTTCTGAGAAGAAAAATGTTGGTGAAACTGAAGCAGACACCTAAGATAACCAGTAGGATTGATCAAAAAAAGACACTAATTCCAACACTTTTCTTGAGTCCTTAGTCTGGACCAAAGTTCCTGTTAATATATCATGTACACAAAGAGCCCATGTCTAAACAATCCGTACAGGCAATCTTAACTTTTGGGCAGCGGTGGCGAAACTGCAAATCTTTTTGATGTTGGCGCTGTCACTGCTCGGCACACTCTTTTCGCCGCTTGTCACATCACTCAGCTTAAAGCTATCATTTGCTGCCACTGTTGCACTTCAAACTGCTGCAGCATGCGCCCTGTAATATCTACCCCTGCAGTCCTCCCTGGGGGGGAGATACTGTCACCCCCTGCTGCGCTGAAGCTGAACTGGGTGCTTCCCGGTGGGAATTCAAACAAGAACCCTGTCTTCAATTAGCTCCAGCCAGGTTACCACATAAAAACGAGCATATTGTTAGATTTTATGAGCAGCAGCAAATAATCTATGTAGACTGTAGTGGAAAATGTTATAATATCCAAAGACATTTGGAAGCGATTCATAATTTCTACTTTCTGCCACAGCGGAATTATTTTATTAGAACCATATATGATTCAGCTAAAATATCCCTGAATACATTAATGTAAACAATACAACCATATAATCTCAACCACAAAACCACAGAACCACAAAATAGGCACCTATGAGCAAACTAGTCTTTGTTTATGTTTAAATATTTCGGAAACTACAGAAGCGTTGATTGGTCTGGATAGTACATTATATGCATGAATGCTACACAATCAACTGCCAACATGAGTGAAAAAGAGGAAGTGTGTTTCAGGACATGAAAATGCTCATGCTAAAGCTAGCTCAGTGAGCAGGATGTATTGAGACAGCAGCTCTGCGACTCTCCAACTGATTTCATGTGAAAGTAAAAGAGCAACCCCCCCCACAAAGAAAAAAAGCAAAAAAAAACAAAAAAAACAACCAACAACAAACTGATAATAGTGAGTTTATAAAAAAAACACTCATAATGCCAAAGCTATAGGAGTTTGTTTTTTTCAGATTATTTCTGACATCCGATTCTTTCGCATGTGGAGTTAATTGTGGATTCAGCCAGGTAAACAGGAGCTTAGTGATTAGTAACTGAGCTGCTCTTCAATCTAGATGCTAAATGAAGGGGATGTAGCGAGACAGCAGCTCTGCAGCACTTCGACTGTTGCCACTTACAACCAAAGTAATGACAAAAAAGTAAGTTTAATCCAGTGTAATTTCCAATCTTTATAAAATTCCCTGATACAAGTATTGCTGGTTATCTTCTGTCAGGCGGGTCTTGTTTCTTCAGAGAGACCTTCAATCTTATAATTCCTCTCACTTGTCTTGTGTTTATTCAAAGATTTGGAGGCCTACAGAAGTCCCCCTCGAATGTAAAAGTGCAATATATCAGGTCCCTACCCTTTTCCCTTCCAGATGACGCCTCTCTTGTATTTATTGTTCTCTGCTGATCCTGCTTTTTCACAGAGAATTTTGTCGAGGACAACACGAGCTATATTAGATAGCGGCTTATGTGTTCGGGGACTGAGTAGATGCTATCCACTCTTCAAATGTATTCTCATATCAACCTGGCTATTTCTTGCTTTTTTTTCTCTTTTTTTTTTAAATCGGAGGGGGACTGAAGAATGTGCGGATCCATCTCTGGTCCCTCGGATTTGCTGCACCCGCAGGCAATAATAAACTATAGACATGTTTCTTCCGCTCAAACTCCACCTTTCGCTGCCCCCTCTCTGCGACACAGGCCATATCATTATCCTCACAACAACAAAAAAAAATGCCTCTGCAATCTTGGGTGTTTGGAAGGAATTTCTCCTCTTGCCGTCCTCGTCAGCCGCCCCCACCTCCCTCCATCAGGCATCTCTCCAGTCGCAACGCAAGAGCAAGAGACTCACAAAAGAAAATCCGCCCTTGGTGATGAATGTGCCGGTGTTCTGTTCTCCTCTCTTTTTTTTTTTTTTTTCCCTTGCTGTGTGTTGAATAGAAGATCTGTTCGGATTTACTGGAAGCTGGTTGGGGAGTGTTTGTCAGTGCGGCTGGAGATCCTGTCGTTTAATAAGACCCCTGTATGGAAGCACTCCTCTGTTAACACGACTGAGGTGACACAGGTAGTGCAGTGGAGACTACAGAGGAGGATACAAGTGTTCCTGGCAGCGGGCCCAGAAAGCTATTGATCCGAGATGTTCCAGCGCCGCCGGAATTTTCTGCATCTGTTTGTTTGGCCGCTTGTGAGAGGTCTTAAGGCGTTCCTGTCTTTCAACTTCTGCGGTTTCCGTTGCTCCTTTGCGCATCAAATGACACTAGATGGTGCTGTTTGTCTCTGGTGGACAGTGTAACCTTTCACGTACAATCAGATATTGTGCTCGGATATAATGAATCAGTGATAAAACCCCCAGTGAAGCTCCAGTGGTTGTAACTACATTATTAATCACAGTAATCAGTTCTTAATGCGGTGCTGCCAAAAGTAGGGTAGTAGTTGTTGCTCTCACTTCCCAGCGAGATTATTACTCGTTCTGTCAGTGTGCCGTTTGCATGTCGTCTGTGGAGATGTGTGTTTTCTCCGGGTTTCCTCCCACAGTTCACACAAAGCAGATTCTGCGATGTTTGACTCGAAATTGGCCATGATGGATGGACTGGGGATCTGTTGACTCGAGAACCTCAATAACTTCAGGGCCTTTTGACTCTATAATTGAACACACATATATGTGGAAGATGATCTGATAACAGGAAGCATTGAGGATCTAGTCTGACAGATGCACAACATAACAGACCCTATCGACCTCTTCTTCCAGTTGGGTGAAAATACTGATTAGGAGAATATGTGATATGTGATTTACAAATGTTTGTGTCGTCGATTATTGCACCCATTGTGATGTGCATCAGGGCACCCTTTAGCACACGTACTGTTATTTGTTTAGCTGGCTCCTAATGACTCGTGTTTGCAAAATTTACGAGAAGATATTTTTGGTGTTGTACCCCTTCATAACACTGACAAGCTCTTCTCAATAACCTGTTTTTCCCCCACTGATTTGAGTTTGTGACTGAGAATTCCACTCATTATGGTGAATTCAACCAAGCAAACACAGAATCGATACATATTCCGGCAGATCGTTCTTGTGTTAACACGGATGATTCCTCCTGTCTGTATGTGAAGTTTCTCATAGTGAGTTTCTTAACTGATCACCTGGAAAATAAATGCTCACCTAAATTGTAATTGAACAAGCTTTATCAAGGATCTTAGTTAACTGGGTTGTAAGCTACAGTCATACAGAATTATTGTAACTTCAGGTACGATACATTTTAATTTACAGCATAGGGCTCTGATGCACCTCCACCACAGTGGCTAATAAATGAACTTGAGGAAGCTCTGGAGCAAAGATGCTGTAGCAAAGTGTTTCATTAGTATATTTACATATGTTATATGCTCATTAATATGTACTGTCCCTATTTAAATAAATAAATACAATGGAATTAAATTGGCTTTGACTTAGTGGGCTCAACTTTCCACAATTAACATCAGCTGCTCCTCGTAGAGTTTCCACCACATAGTTTTACAAATAATTGATCTTTTTTTTTTATTAGCGAGTGTCACTTTATTGTTAGGACCATTTGAGCATTCTCTCTCTCATTCTGTCCTCTCTTTCCTTTGGCTACAGTTTGGATCCCACCAACAACTGGTGATGGCATGTCCCTTTGCCACCATTAGACCAACGGAGGGATGCAAATGCTGAAAGGGCTCGCGTTGCTGAGTCGAGTCAAGCAAAGCGTCAATGTGCTATTGCCTGGCAACGACAATTCACCTCGGTGTAATGTGCAAATTGGATTGGAAGGTGGGGCGGGGAGGTGATGACAGACTCCTTCTCTATTCCTGCCATCGCCAAGGTGTTATCCAGCGGCCTCAGAGCCATTGCAACAAACACAGCCGAGCAACGCTTTGCAATCTACATGATCATTTATACCCTTGGGAAGAGTGCATGTGCTGAATGATATGTGTGTATTTGGGGAGGGGTCAAAGAGGCGAGCATAGGTTTTGATTATTGGCCAGAGAGAGCTCGAAACAAGGAAGTCCTTTTTCTGACCCGATAAATACGACAGCAGAGCTAAACACTATGGCCCTCTATCGACATCCTCCCGAACCCTCTTGTCTGTCAGTGGAAGGCAGCGGACCATTCTTGGATCACTTTCAGGATATTGATCAAAACAAAATGGGGCAGCCTGAGTGGAACGCCGCGGCCGGGTTTAATGTGATTCAGATATGCGTGTGTGTCTGAGCGTGTCCATATGACAGGCAGGTTGACACGGCGCCTTGGGGAGACCTCATTACACCAGACCTCTGTCCTTGCGCGAGACGAGGGCGCCTGGTAGCCGTACCCTTGACACTGCTGTCACTTCCTGCACGCGCGCACGTGCACACATACACAAAGTTTGAGAGTGAGTTCTTGCCAGAGAGATCGGAGAATAACCTCATCAATGGAGAAACACTGTTATCTGTCATCCTGTCCACCTCCAAATTGTTACCCTGTGCTTGGAAATTGGCACAGAACAGCTCATGACAAAGTGGCTTATTTGTCATTATCCTCATGCTAAACGATCATCGTTGTTGGGTTTTTTTTTTTTCAGTTAAGCATATTAAGTTATGATAATGTTGAATGTTGAGATGTTCCCTTCATGACATCATGAGGGAAAATAACCACTCGCTCTAGTAGTGGATACTCACTTTGACCCTCCCACAGGTAGATGAGCTCTGCCCTCTAAAATGATGAGCGGGCACCATTTTTTTCCCTCCTCGCAAATGCTACCGGAAAACAGACCCAGGTCATTAGCATTCAGGCCCCGTAAATACGACACCATTTTCAAATGAAAACGCAAAACATTTGTTGTGTTTTGGGGATCTGTTTACATGACATCAATGGTTGGAACTGCTGAAAATACAACTTTACAACAATTCAACTCTGTGTCCGTGGCAACCAGGGAAAATACAATCTTTTCTGAAATACTGCTACTGCACATGAGCGCCATGTCCGTATTAAATAATTACTCTGCACATGCACGATTAGATGGGCAATTAGAACAATCTCTGCCTCCAGATTTGTACGACTCACAGTCTATATTCTCCAGGGACTTGGTAGTTTAATAGTTGAGCTTGGTCATCTGTCCACACCAATGTCCGCGTTCCCCCCATTGTTAATGTTTATAACTTATTGTTCTCTGATGGTGTATCTTTGATCACTAAACCACGCAAACCCTTCCACCACAAGGAAAAGGTGCATTGATTAACTCAGTTGAATTGTCTTCATGCCAATATCTTAGTTTTATAGACCCACTATGAGAGGGTTATCACATTATCATTGAATAGAGCTGTGGTAATGACTAGATATTAAATATTATTACAATCCAGAGAGCTAAAGTCAACTAACAAGGTCCTGAAATAAGATGGGATATTATCCTTGAATTAGAACTATATTCTGTTAAGAACTTTCAGTTTTATGAGGTTGAACCTCTATCTATGGAATAAAATATAGATGAGAATCGATAGTTTTGAAACTTGAGTTCTCTTATAAAACGAGAATGAACCCAGATATAGAACTTCTTTTCTCACCTGAAAAGAATCTCAAGAGCCCTGGTTCTTCGTGGAATAATTATTTTCTTGTTGCTAGTTTCTAGATAACAAGAATCGTCAAATAATCACAAATGCAAAGCATCATATCAGAGGCCAAACAAGTCTTTTGATACATCAGTTCTTTATATCTTTTAAGTGGCCTTCATGGTCCTCTTCAGAGACTACTGGCAGCCACTGATGTAAAAGTATCTGTTGACCAGAAAAGCCTCTAAAACCCACAAAAATGAGCAGTGATCTTTGCTTCCTTCGTATTTTCTGTGCTCTCTGACAGTTTGAATCATGGTTTCATGGAGCTCTCGCTGTAGCAGCTCCAGTCCAAAAAAATCTGTCAGGAAAAGAGACAGAGTGAGGAATTTTTCGAGCATCTGTTATACAAGTGTACACATGTTCTCATTTGGTCAGGTTGGAGGGATCTCATACTACCATGTCTCATCCATTCACAACATCGTTATTTCTTCTCTGACAAACACATTCGGTAACATACACCAAAACAAAAATATAAACACTTTTTTTTTTGCTCCCATTTTTCACGGGCTGAACTCAAAGATCTAACACTTTTTCTCTGCACACAAAACGTTTATTTCTCTCAAATATTGTTAACTTCACCAACGAAAGTTGGGCAACCAACAAAGTTGGGTGACTAATGAAGTTGGCCTAAAAGGTTATGTTTATTATGTGTATTAAGCAATTCATTTATTGGTAAATATGTATGTATGTATGACTTTTACCAACTTTTCACAAAAACTACTGATCGGAATTGCATTCAATTTTCAGGAATAATTTGTCATCATCCAAGGACCAATCGATTAGATTTTGGGATGTTAATGGGAAACCGTTTCTGAAAGAATCCCCAAAACGACAAAATATCTAATGGAGGAGATCAAACGAGATGAAAGGAGATCAGCGTCTGTTGCCATGGAGACGGTACCTGCACAGTGATGTATCTACCTGACCTACCTAGTTAGCATTGATATGAGCTATCATGCTCACGACGCTAAACGAGGTTTCGCAAACAAATGTGGCGTTGGTGAAGGTATGCGCTCTACCGGGTGTAGTTCTATTTCACGAATGTGTTTATATCTGTGCAACATGCATACTATCAACGCAGTATTAAACTAGAGCCTTCGAGAATGTTGAAAGTGTGCGTAGCATCGATGCAAATGCTGCGCAGACGTGATTTGCAGTGACTTGTAGCCTTCGCACATCATTTTCTTGTGGAGTATAAATTAGACTGTATCGCATATAAAAAGTACTCGTATTGGTACTCGTACGCGAGCATGTCATTTTGAAGATTTCATACAGAATGGTAGTGATTTTTTGGAGATGTTCTGATAATCTCGTAATGTCTAAACTTCTACGACCCTCCACATTTGTCCCTCTTCTAACACATCAACTTCAAGACTGTTTTCTTTCTGCGGAATAAATCGCTTCCCTTGACAAGCGCCATTGTAATGAGATAATAATTGTTATTCACTTTGTCTGTCGGCGGTTTTCATGTTTGAAAGGGTTTATCAGAGAAAGACTTTCTTTCTGTCACCATTAGGGATAACACCTGCGCTCCAACAAAAATGAGACCTGAGTTAAAAGAAGCCAGAATAGTTTCCTCACAGTGTCACACACACACACACACACACACACACACACACACACACACACACACACACACACACACACACACACACACACACACACACACACACACACACACACACACGCACACACACACACACACACACACACGCACACACACACGCACACGCGTGTTCCCAGAAGACAGTGATGTGCCACATATTTCACCTCTGCCTGGTGGTATAGGCAGACCGACGTGGGTGCGGCATCTCCTTTTACCACGTCTGACCTCACGCCGGCTGCGCCAAGGTGGGTGTCACCTCGTCCCAAAACAAGGCGTCACTCTCGTCGCCAGATGCGAGAGATCTCACCAGAGGCGGAGGCGAGTGATAAATCTAAAGAGGCAGCGCTAAGCGGAGCAGGATGGGGGGGGGGACACAGAGAGGGGCGGGGCGAGATAGACGTGATGCAGAGGAATGAAGCGTGCTAAGAGGTGAAGGAGCGCATCAGCCTCCTCCTGTTTTATCCCAGCACGACGGCGACTTCTGTTGAACCTCAGATGGCGGAAAATAGACCGAGTCGTTTATCTGTGCTCACGAGTGCGGAGAGCAGCTCGATCCGAGGTCGAGCGCCTATCTCTGAACAGCTGGGTTCAGAGGTGGGCGATTGGAAAAGCTGCTGCTCAATCCAGACTCTGACACGGCTATGGTTGTGCTGCGGCCGCTTCCAACAAACAATCAGGCCAATTTGTGGCAGTTTCCAAATCGTGACCCCGCAAATCAAAAAAAGAGAACTCATGATGGAGATGTTATAATGAGAACAGTTGAAACTACCACAGTCGGCTGTATTTTCAGCACTTCTGTTATCAATTCACACATCCGACAAAAGGTTCCTCCAGCCCTTCAAGCCGTCATACCGGAGACTTTGGCGGTTTTGGCTGGATGTAATTCCTAACACACAAGATGTGACAAACCCAAACTGATGAATATTTTATGAGTGTACGAGGTGTCAAGTTGGCTTTTAGCTCTTCAGTTTTTTAAAAGCAGACTATTTTCAGCTTTGAAAAGGAGGACATTTCCACTCTCATGAGAGAAAGCTGCATCTTTTTTTTCCTTTGCCTTGTTTTCCTTTTATTCTGCTAAAAGCCTTGGTAAGAATATATGTGCATATACAGTAGACCAATTGTATGTCTATAGGAAGGAAGGTTTAATTATTCTGTTAACTTCTGTGTTTGCTTCAATGTACAATCACTTGCCGTTTTGTTAGGTACAACATTCAAACTACTTGTTAATGCAAATATTTTAACAGCCAGTCACATGTCAGCAGCTCAGTGTGTTTCTGTTTCTGGGAATTTCACACAACCATCTCCAGATTTTCCATACAATGGTGAGAAGCAGAATAAATCTAAGTGAGCAGCAGTTCTGTTCTCTGGGACAGAATGGCAGAGGTCAGAGGAGAATAGATTGACGTGTTGGAGATAATAGAAAGACAGCAGGAACTCGAAGAACTACTGGTTCCGACCAATGTCTGCAGAGGAGCATTGGTGAGCTTTTCCATTGGGGTGAAACTTGAAACTGATGAAGAAAGACCACACAGGGAGTCTGTGCTGTCAGCTAAGAACAGAAAACTGAAGCTGCAGTTCACAAAACAGGACTATAGAAAATTGTAGAAACTACATGGGACATAAAACTAACAATGTCAACTCCATTAGAAGCAGCAATTTTGTTGTGTTTCAAATCTGCACATATGTGATTTCTTTTTTATTTTCTAAAGCCAAATTCAGATTTAGGCACTGCTTAAACGATAATTTCAAATGAAAAGGCAAAGCTTTGGTTGTGTATTGGGCGTCGGTTTACACGACAATGAAGCATGGAGCCACTAAAAACACACATTTTGGTCAACGGATACCATTCTGAAATGAAAAATGATGTGTTTTCACTCTAAACTTTGTGTGAACAGGGTATTATTTGTACTGACAATACTATACGTTTTATAACTTCCTCGACCAACACTTCAGCTCTGGCACATTTCATTTCATACCTGTGAGGGCTCAGCGCTCAATCCAATCACTCAATGGTAAGTGCCACCAAGTGCTAGGAAACAAACCCCCCCCAAAAATGGCATTTTTAGAAGAAAGTTACCATATAAACAGGGTCTAATGTAAGCAAAATTGTCATTCAAGTTTTGTGACCTCACTCACCTGATCACCTGCAAACAGATGCAAATCCACTTGTGTGAGCATGCACAGGAGCTTTATACAGGAAATCAGGCCCAGTTTAGCTTTTTTTAAGCAGTGTGGGTGCAAGACAATAGAATGAAAACTGCATCTGAAACTAGCAAAGACAAAATGGGTCCCTTTGTAACAAGGACAGACGTTTCAGCTGCTTACATTGGAGTTTTCCTAAATCTCTTTGTCACCCTCTCAACACACCCATATTATCTTCCATCCTTTTGTAATCAGCAGTGTAGACAACAATTTGTGGAGGTGTCAGCTGTGTTCACGTGGAAGTTGAGCTAGTCAAAGCCAGCGATTGTGAGGGAGGGAAACAAACCAATTACGAGCATTGATTTACTTCCAGGCAGCCTTATGGGTGGCTTAGCTTGCCGGTCAGGTTCCAGGTAATTCAGGGGATTGCATCCATCGCCATGTACTTCAGTTATCGCCGCAATCCCATCTCAGCCTCCATGAAAGCGTGCGGTGAGACGGGAATATTAATAAGCAGCCGTGGCGTTCAAAGTCTGGGCCCGTAGGATCTCACATGATCCAGAGTGACACCTCTTCCTTCTTTCCTCGGTGCAAAGGGCCACCATCCCATGCTTCATATTCTCCCGGCGTGCGTGGCGAACTGAATACAAAGATACCTCGTAACATGTTTCTTTCATCCCCCACACCTCACGTGTCTTGATTTGAAATGTGGCTTCAAATGCCAGAGCACAAATCCTCCCAATTTAAACATTCAGTAAATGTGGCTCTAATCAGTGTGCAAACTTCCTTTTTTTTCTTATTTCTTGGCGTCTCTAATTGACGAGGGCAGAGGAGACCTCGTTCCCCTCTCAGTTTGATGGTTTAACCCTCCCGTTAGTGAACGCTCTATTATACTGTGGTTTTCAGAGGCTGAAGGACAAGATCAGAAGGACATGGAGACAAAAGAGAAGCTTAGGTGTTCATTATGACTCTTCAAATTCCTGCCGTCCCCCTCGTTTTCATTCCATCCTCGTTTCTCCAGCTCGTCCTCTCACCTCTCGCCTCTTTTTCAGCCGCCGACTCTTCAATCACAAGCGTGCGGCTGCCAGTGGGATCAAGCCACCACGAGATGTATGAGAGGGGAGAAAAAAATGGATGGCTAATTCAATCAACTCTATTATTCCTGAGGCAGTGCCGTGTTATCAGCAGCACAGCAAAGGCGTTTTGATGCATTGCCTTCGTGCTTGGCATCACCACCCCCCACCACCCCCACCCCCACAGAACTCTGGGAGTTGTTGTGGTCCATCAGGATTTTGCGGGGGGGTGGGGGGTGGGTGTTTTACCTCAGCAACACACTGTGATGAGACGTTTAGCTTCCCTGCACGGAAGCTGCCATCACATCCAAGTAAAGTCAAGTGTCAAGGTAAAAACCTGAGCTTTGGCAAAACAGAATGTGATTGTCATCTTTTAGCATGAATGAACATCATAGTTTTTTTTTTTTTTTTTTTTTTAGCTGTGGGTACTTGGTTATAAGCCATCAGGTTCAAGACCAGTACAATTATAATTATGTCATATAATTGCTTCGATCTCATTAAATTGACCCTAGCCTATTGACAGATCAGAGGAGGTGTGGTTTACAATGTCTTCCACTGAGTAAACCTCTTATTGAGGACCTCAGGCCTCTCTATTCCATAGTCTGCAATTTGATTTATATCAAAAGCTATTCACAAGTTTACCAACCAAACGACCGACCGACTATAAGAAATTCCTTGGTTCGGCTCTTAGTTCGAGGTTCTTCCTATGTGAATTTTTTATGTTTTTACAATGCAGTAACATCATAGTAATTGCAGGTCCCTTTTAGAGAATAAAGAAAATGGTACATCAAACATCCACAAAGCATGAAAACCTTTCACTGATGTATGATGTAGTAAATTCAAAAGCTGCACCTTTCCAAAACCCTGAAAAATGCATTTCAAACTTCTCCAAATCCATTCAGACAACCTCTGCATTTTCTGACACTTTTGTGATTTTCATTAGAATTGACAGTTTTTCTCTCCTTCCTCCACTCAGGTGCTCTGCAGCCAGCTGAGACTGAAAACTCTCAACATACCGCAAATCTTATCTCTTTTTCCCACTGCTAATGAGGAGGAGTCTGCTCACTCGCTGCGTTAAGATATGCATGACAATCCAAAGTGTCAAAGGCCACCTGAATGTTCAGATTGTTTACTAGCAGTCAGCTCAAATTTCATTCTTTGAGAAGAAAAGGCGCTCTTTATCGAGCACCTTCCTGAATGAGATTCCCGTTGTGGCGTTTTCTTTTCTGCACGCTCGGTTTATTGTGTCAAAAAATGCATCTGAAGACAATGCGAGAAGGCAGAATAAAGTTTGAACTCTGCATAATTACACGACGTGGATTTGTATGGATGGCTCCACGCTGCTCCTTTAAAAAGTTGGGTTGGAGAACGCTGACGGACACAAATCCTTTATGAAGTCCGTAACACCTCTGCTGCATGTTGAGGAGCTTATTAAGCTTGGGTATCGGGTCAGTTGTTTCTTACTAACAGTAATGCCTGGCAGTGGATGTGCAGGCATATTTCAGAGAAACGCTGCAGCAGTGGATTGCGTCCACTTTTCTTCAAGACACCCAGGCACCTGCAAGGTTACACAGAAAAACAGAACTTGTGCTCCCTCTGATTTGTATTTTAATATGAAAAAAGGCAAAAACAAAATTGACCTATGTTTGTAGTCTTTCCTATTGATAAAACACCTTCAGATCTCATTAGTTTAGCTTTGACATGTAGTGAAAATAATAATTTGTCAGTTCTGGATAGAGGATAATAAATAGATTTTTAATTGTATGTTTATTTTGTTTTAGCTGAGGTTAGATGAGTCAGTTTTTGTGCTACGCTCGGCTATCCCCCCGCAATGACGGTAGGACTGCAACCATGCTTTGGTGTCTTGCTCAACTAAAATGCAAATATATAATGTTTTGTATGTGGTGGACTTTATAAGCCATTTTACAAGCACCGTCAAGTGAAGACAACAAGGTATAGGCACAGGAGGGATAACAGTATGTAAATGGAAAGCAACGTTGAAACAGGAGGGGATGAAGTGACAAGGGCGGGCAACGGGAATGAAGAGGCGATATAAGTGGGAGTAAATAGGTTTGGACAGGGTGAGAATTGAGGCTGAGGACAGATATAGACTGCGATAGAAGACGCGGGCAGTGAGTGAAATATAGACTGATGGCTGAGTAAAGACAGAGAGAAAATCAAAGGAACAACAAGGCTGAGTCGGGATGAGAGGAAGGGCGACTACGTGCTGGTTCATAAACGCTATGAAAAAAAAGAGAAAAAGACAGGCCGATGAAAGAGAGCGGGAGGGGTAAATAGAATCTCTCTGTTTAAGACAGGCTGAGAAATCATTTACCCTCACGTCCAAACTGTGTTTCATTTAGGCCATTAATCACGGCTATAATGGAGAGCCGGGCTCCTACACACCGCGCACACAGCGACATGCTGTACGCTGAGTACTAAGCAGCAAACCCTAATGGCCACATGGGAGAGAACTGAAACACGGCTGAAAGCTGATTTCACAAAAACAAACCGGCTGCCAAACCAACCCCCACCCCCACCCCCCATATCTCCGTCCCCCCACCTCCATCCCCTGTGCGTGTGAATCAGGGCATGAGATAGAGGAAATTGTACAGATGGATTCTGGTTTTCAGAGTAAGGAAATAAGTGCTGCGGGGCTACATTTCTCCGCAGAATAGAGTCTGAAACACAGCTGCTGATTTTGTGATTGGCACTGGAAGATGAGGTGTCTCAATGGTTTTGTTTGTACGCTGAAGAAAAAAAAAATGGCTTTGAGGATTTTTGATTTGTTGCTTTTGGAGTCGGAGTTCGAGGAGCTCAAGGTTTGTCTCAAAACATAGAACAACTGTTTCAACTGCTTTAACAACAATAATAATAATAATGCAGGTGGCATTCTCTTCTTTACCTACTGCGCTGCTTGAATGTAAAAACACTTTTACACCAGGATGCCTCAAGGTTTTACCTTCTGCTCCGTCCTGTAAAATAGAGTCTAAGGCCCTGTTTCGTTTTGGTGTTTTTGTTTCTGAAGAGTTTCACGTTTACACAGCAAAGTTTTGAAAACAATGTCGTTTTACATAGCAAAAGCAGAAAAACTGAAAGCAATGTCATTAAGATGTTGGGCCTCTCATTGGTGCTGTTGTTTGTTTTGGTAATGAAAACACAGCAGAGAATATTTCGATAGTCATGGAAATATGATGCCACTCTTCCTGTTGCAACGGCAAAAACTATTCTGACACTGAAAGGCTCTCAATCGCACAATATTGTACGCCTGGGCTGATGAACATGACAAGGAAGGAAAAAGAGAAAAGAAACATGACGCTACTACTGTTGGTGCTGGGTTAGAACCCATTCAGAAGATGTCATCTTTTAATCATACATTTGAAGGTTCAGTCTCCAATGTCACATTTCCAAGGTTTCAAGAAATTGCTCCAAATGGAAGTCGTGACGATCAAACTAAAGCACTTTGGGACTGCAGTAGAAATAGTGGAATTCGCTTGATAGAAGTGTAATCTATCACTACAAAGTTGAAAAATGTGCATTTTAGCCTGCCAGTGTCTTGATCCTTTGTAACAGTTGAGAACACCATAAAATCTATGACCAATGAAATGTGGTTTCACGAGTCTGGCCCACTGAAGATGAAATTTGGCTGTATGCCCCTGAACTAAAATGTGTTTGACACCTCTGGATTACATAGTCAGGAATGAGGAGGATGATCAGCAGCCGCTGTTTGCATTTTGTGTGATTCCATAATATTTGAAATGAGCGAACACACCGTTAGAAATAAATGTGAATCTTTTTGTACCTCTCGGAACACAGAAGCGTCCCCCAGCTCATCTTGTGTTTCAGACCTGTCTTAAAGAGACACACACTAAACTTTCATATGACTCGTCCATGAAAACATACGAGATTCTTTCGAATGAGATGGATCGAAGTCCGAAAAACCTTTGAGTGTGGGAGTTTTCTGAGTCGTCTGATGGTACTGGCATGGAGAAAAGTCCCCCGAGCCTGTCCTCGTCTGATGATGTCACTGCCCAGAACTCCTTCATCAGCAAGGTCAGGAGGCTCCCAGCGAGGGGCTGCGGGCCGCCGGCTTCCAACACAGTCAGCTGAAGATAATGGGGGAGTTACGGGGGGGAAGTGGACCTTCAGCGTGACCCTGGAGGCAAGGTAGAAAAGCTGACGAAATAATTCATCAGCACTCACTGATTCTAATAAAAATAAATAAATATGGGATGAGTCTCATGCAAATGAAGACTTGACTTGTGGAGCTTTAAAACCCAGGAAACTCAGAAGAGGCCCGGTGTGAAATGAGCAAATCAAAGAACACATGCATGCACGCCCACCACCTTCAGAGCAGCTTTTAACGGAAATCAAAGCGGGGGGGATGGGGGGGGGGGTACATTTTTCCTCTTTCATGGCTTCATTTCAACGCGCGGCACCCTTGCATTGTGCGATAGACAACCTCTGATTGGTGAGATGTTAATCGCAGCGCCAAATCGTGTGGGAGTCGTACGTTTCCTCGTCTACACTGCCAGCTTCTTCGGCGATGCCATCAGCATTAGCACACAATGGATGGGGGGGGCGTAAAGGTAAACGGGGATGGGGGAGGGTGGTCTCTTACTGTGTTCACCACATATGTTCAATCCCCAGCATGTATGCATGATTTTAACATTTTGTTTACAGCGCACTTGATTGAGGCTGCCGCCCTCGCCGTGCAGCACAGGTTAAATTAATAATTCATCATGGGTCCCGTATTTTGAGTGCCCTTTATATATTTATACTGTGTGCCAGCGTGACGTCGATGGTAAAGAAAAGTTTTGCATCTAATTTTTTTGTTTTCCGTGCTGAAAAAAAAGGGCCACCAAGCGTTTTTCCAGCCTCCTCAGACGTTATTGTTTGACAAAGTCGGCCCTGAATAAAGGTTTTGTTGGGATCCATTAGCAGGTTTTGTACCCTGCAGCTTTTACAGTAAAAACCCTCCCTCCTCAGTCATTCCCCCCTCCTGCTGTGCTGTACATAACACACATGCATGCACAAAACGCATACATAAACCTTGATGCCGACACACACACACACACACTCAGTGAGGTGGCAGGCTTAGTTTCTACGGTAGCTTTTCAGATGCCACTTTGCTAAATCGATCTTCTCCTGGAGAACAGCTCAACCCAATGCAGAATGATGGTGTGGAAAGATGGAATGATTTACAGCCGGCGTGGTGTCGGCAGGTCACGCGGCTGCTGTTCTCTCTCTCCGTGAGGTCACCCGGTAAGCGGTGAAATACGGGACAGGTCACTCAGCGAACACTCGCCTTGAGGGGGGAGGGTCGCCACTAATGCACACAACACAATTGATGGCTTTATCCAAACTGACAGAGTGCTGGTTTGATCAGTGGAGTAGGCATCTTCTCATCACTATTTCATCCATGTGCTGTTTTTACGTAAAGAGGCTGAAGTATAAGTTATCCATCTGGTTTTAATATATTGACTCATTTATGCATCCTGTGCATGCCCACAAAAATAGATTGGATTCTTGATTTGCCTACTTTTTTCAGGCAATTAACCATGAGCAACAAGACGTGCTAACAGGAGTTGTTGAATCAAGGCTTTTCGTGCTGTATGATCTTCTTACATGAAAACAATCTGCTGGTCATGGTATCATTCCCGTGTTGGTTTTTTGCCTTCCACATGGGGTGACTGGATGGATCGCTGACAGAAACAAGGAAATGTAATGTTTTATTTGCTTGTGAATTAAATCGACAAACATTACAGCATGTAATGTTAACACATAACACTGCAGGTTGCTGTGTGCCACTTACACACACTCCAGCTCGCTGTTAATGAGTGTGTCAGTTATACTTAAATTGTATGTAGCATGCAGCATCGCCCGGGTGTGAATCCCGAAACTCTTCAGCATGTAGCATAGCTCGGAGTTACGAGCTGCAGCTGATTGGACAAATGCGTCGTCTCAGAGAATGCCTACTCGTGGAGTTCAAACCAAAGGTGGCAGCAAACCTTCTCTTTTATTCCTAAAACAGTTGAGCGAAAAGTATTTCTGAAAATATTAGAAGCAAGAAATAAACTTTCGTTAGACGTTTTGCTCAGGTTTCGCAACGCGCCGGAGCTCTGTCTCATTTGCAAAAAGTTTGTTCGATTACATTTAATGCAAATAAGCTGAGGGCATGCACCGCTTGGTGCATGCTGGGTGCATAGTCATTGTCTATGTGCGCTTCACATAGACAATGAATAAATGCATTGTTTTTTTGTTTGTTTTTTTGCTTTACCACTTTAAATGTAAATGTTTCTCTTTTCCCTTCTTTCTTTTTTCTTATATTTGTATGTACAAAATAAAGTTTCACTCATTCATTCATTCATTCATGTGACATATCCATCAACTCAGATTATATTATATTGTATCAGCAATATTTTGTTTTAGAAATATCGGTATGTCGGATATCGGCACACATCCTATATTGTGCATTCCTATTTTACACCCATTCACACACATGCAGGCGACTCAATTCATCCATTGGGATTAATTTGGGATTCAGTGTTTAATCAAGGACACTTAATGTGGATAGGGGGAGATGGGGAATCAAACCTGCAACTTTCCGATAGAGAGTACCAACCGAGCCACACAGTTTGTATGTACGATGTCAAATTTGTTCCCATTTTTAAAAGTGCAAACCTTAAATAAATCAAGTCCTGAATGGAAATCTATAATAGTTATCCCACCAGCAAACTCCACCTTCAGAATATTTTACCAAAACGTTTGACAACACCCCAAGACTCACATTGCAGAACTAGTCACCATAAGAAGAGCTTTGAGGTTGGTGTTACAAGTGTTTCATTGTGTATACACTCATACAAATTAGATAAGCTGCTGTATTGTTTCCATGCACCATTCAAGACTCTAAAAGCAGCAACAAATGGATCATGAGAGCAAGCAAATGACCTCTGACACCACTGCAGCTGTGTTTGCATTGGAAACAGTGGAGGCGGCTTCAAGGGTGCTCTTGCTTCGTTCAGCATGAAAAAAACCCCCCAAAACAAAACAGTTGTGTTTTGGTTTTGTTTGCATATAAATGAGTAGTCATACATTGAAATCATTTTATCCTCCTCTTGGCTAAATGGGTTCAGACAGATGGTCGCCCACCTAGGAAATGAGTTTCAGGACTTGTTTCTTTTCTTTTTTTCTTTCTGTTTGGCCTCTTTACTCTTTATCATGTCGGAATATTTAGAGTTTCTGTATGATGGATGGCAAAGTCTGACTACATTGTTATTGATGCTGTAAGCATGATAATGAAATAGCTTATTTGGTATCGTAAAGATACCAAAACTGTCCATTGACAGATTCACATGTCATTTCATGCAACGTTATGATATAGTCATTCTATTGCAGGTGGTTTTGATTCTTTGTTAGATTCTCTTGAAAAACCTTCTTTTGTTGTTGTGTCTGCCGCTGACCTCACTTCACATCTTGACTCGCCTCCTCTGCCATTCAAGTGCTCATCTGCAGCTTACAAATGTGCAGCGTCCACGTGTTGAAAAGGAGTTCCATCGATTTTCCATGCGAAGGTCAGTTCGATCATGTTGAGCGAGAGTTCATGAGGAGCCTGAGAAAACAGCTGCATAATTGCAGGCGTTGGGCTGACGCCGCCGCAGTGAGCTGATAATGAAACAAGTTGGTGCAACGTGTCACTGATGGCTCCATCCACCCGTCTCCTACACCCGCTCTAATAAAGTCAAGGAGGTGGTGGACTGGAGTCTATTCAGGCGGACATTGTACGATGAATGATGGACAGCATGGACAAGTCTCCAGTACCTCTCAGAGCCAACAAAGAGAGAGAAACACAATTAACCCAACAAGGAATGGAAAACTCAGGAAGCTGTGCTATATGTACACAATGTGTGTACATCTTTGTGTGTATACGTCATCCATTCTCATTGATCAGGTTGGTACAACCTTGAGGAGGAGCACGAACAAGTTCCTGTCTCTTTCAATGCCATTTAGCAACTGCTGGCCACGCCCTCTTCTACGTTTCTACAGTAACGCTGTCAAGTGAAAAATGCAAACATTTAATTGCATTAACAGGGTGTGTGTGTGTGTGTGAGAGAGAGAGGGAGAGAGAGAGAGCGAGAGAGAGAGAGAGAGAGAGAGAGAGGCAAACCAGCCTTTCCTGAACGGTGCCACCTGCCACATCCTGGCACTATCCTCTCAGTTTCACAGGTGTGACGCTCACCAACTGACCACGAGTCCCAGATGGATACAACCCAGCTCTGTGCTCTGAGGATGGGCTGATGAAATATAGAGCAGTGTTTGATTTCAGTTGGCTTGTGATATCTTTTACAAGGTAACGGCGCCTGCGAACAGTTCTAGCTCATTAACGCGGGCATGGTTAGTGTCGATGATGAGGCGGAGTCTGTATGTGTTGGGACATATGAAGATAAATGTGTGAGAAGCATCATTATATGTGCAACAACGCCTCTTAGAATGAATACCTACAATCTGGCGTCAAGTCAGACCTTCTACCATCTGTGTTGCCGTGTTTTCCATGAGAGTTTCCATGCAGGTGCTCGCATGATGCCACAATATCTGTTTTGGGCGTGGGAAGTGGCATAAGCTTTGTCCAGGCTTGTTTTTTTCTTTTTTTTTTTTTTTACCTCCAAGTAAGCCGTTTATTCAGCCTCTGCAGTGAGTGTTTACTATCTCAGAGTGGTTCAGTTTTGGCCGGGTGAGAGCCATTTGAGCGCCACCAAAGGCTTTCTGGGAGACGAGCCCAGAAAGATCCGTCACTGCTGGAGTCAAACATGTATCATTACTCATTTATGAAATCTCGACTCCGATTAGCCAAAGTGATTTTTATAAGCTATAAAAATCCAGGGACAATACATATGAAAAGCTCCAAAGCAATTTTTGAGACGATCCTGATCCTAATTTTCCATAGTAATAGTTTGGTTTTGTGAATACAGTCTATAGACATTTCCATCACGTACACTTTGAGCCGTGACGAACACATTGATTACACATTGATTAAATGAGGGGACAGAACAGCGTTTTTTCCAAGGACGTGGATTTCTTGATCTCAGAAATCAGACAAACGTTTACATGTCTGTAGTTAAAGCATCTTTTTTCGAAGTCCACGCTTGTGTTCCTTGGAGTTTCATTTCTTTACTCACCACTCCTCATCAGTGTTTGACATTGTCTGAGAACAATAGGACCCTTGGAGAGCAGCAGTTTAACTGAAGCACTTATCTCAGAGCTTTGTTTAGGTGGGAACGACCACGGAGACCCTTGAGACGCACTACAAACTCAGACCCCGGGAAGGAGAGGCTGTTTGAAAGTGGCTGCACTTGCACCCGGACTGTTAGAGGCTTCGCTATGAGTCACCTGAACACTTCGATTTATCACTGTCTCCAAGTTGCAGCCGAGTCGTTTCTCAGCAGGGACAGGAGGATGTGTGAGAAATGTTTTCGGAGACTTGGGGAAAGCGGGAGGCTGCCGTCTGACCTCAGTCTCAGAGTGGACTCTGATGAGGGGGGGGGGCAACCCCAGGTCCTTGTCTCCATCTTCAGTGCCAATCATCTTAACATGATACACCTGCATCCAGACCGAAGACGAACTCGTGTGTCGACAATAATGGAGCTGTTCCGGAGTAACAGAAATACAGTGAGAGTTCTTGGGTTGATAAATTTTGGTTGATGCACCAGTGCGCTAAACAGATAGTCAATTATTATATCAATAATAAATGAAAAGCAAATGAAAAACGGTACCTCTTCAAATTGATTTGTTATGCGGATAATTAATTATTGATTTAAAAGATCTGGGAGGGAACGAGACACTAATTCAGAGGGAGAAGAGGGGCTGGCTGATGGATACGTAAGCTACAAACTAAAATGGGCAGAATCAATGTGAGGGTTTAAAATATTCGTCTTTAAGAGGCGATCTTCCGCCCATTCATCTTCTGCAATTGCTTCATTCAACTTAAGGTAGCAATGAGCTGGAGTGTATCCCATCACTGTGGGAGAAGTTCAGCGAACAGGACAAGTTTTCAGTCCATCACAGAGTAAACACAGGCAATCAGCTCTGGGAAATCAACAAACACATTAGTTTGTCTGCATGTCTCTCATGCCGATATTTCCTTCCCTGGCTCACCACGATCTATGTTTGACAACTTTACTGTAGGATATTTTGTGTGTTGAACCTCTTACTTTACCTCTGTGACTGATCATCTCCCAAATTACATTTAATTTGATGTCAAATTTGCTGCAATCCATCCAACAACCTCCACACTTTTGGACATAAGGACTTAGTGCTCAATCCAATCACTTCTCTATGAAGTCAAGCAAACCAACATGGAAGAGAAACCATTTTCACCTGTTTTTCATTTGAAGACTCATGTTTGTGTGTGATGTCCCTCCTGATGTCAGTTTAAAAAACGCACTCAAATTGAAACATTAGACAATTTACGAGCGCGTGCAAACATACCCAGTGTCTCGGATTGAATAAACTGGTATAGAAGACGAATGAATGAATGAATTGAAGGTATAATAGGTGATTTAGAGGAAGGAACTCCTGAATACAAGATGTATGGATGCATTCTGCTTATGTTTTGTATCAGCCTTAACCATTTGGTCACCTGAGCCTCCTTTACTTAACTACACAGCTTTATTAATTTGATATTGTGTTTTCCACAGTCTTTGAAATCTGAAAAAAAAGAAAAAAGAGAAACTATATGTGTTTCCTGTCCTTGAAGATCCCACGGGAGCTGTTAGCAGTGTCTCTTTTTCAAAGGCGCTGCATCTGTGTTAAAGAGAGGTGAGCTCTTGCAGATGCACAGCCGGCCGTTTGTTCTCTTTTGTCAGCAACACTCTGGTCTTTACCTTTAAAAAGTGGATCAAAGACAACATGCTGTAAAGCGAATGTATGACTTTCTGTTTCCAGTGGGCTTCCCTCCCGAACAGCGACATTACAATCCCGGAATTACACCCGGCTTTGTCACTTACCGGTGAATGAGACGGGGGAAGTGTGTGTGTGTGTGTGTGTGTGTGTGTGTGTGTGTGTGTGTGTGTGTGTGTGTGTGTGTGTGTGTGTGTGTGTGTGTGTGTGTGTGTGTGTGTGTGTGTGTGGCTGGCAGTAAACTGAAAACGCACAGTGAGAGGATCAGGGGTACATGAAAATAGATTAAAGGGATTCATCCACTTATCAAGCCACTGCAGACAATCTCTGCGAAGTGATAGCATGGCAATTGAAAAGGGAAGTCGACGGCCACCCTCCGTCCCTGCCACCGCCCAACCCCCCGTTGTCCTCCCCCGTCGCTATCCACTGGCCATGTGGGAGCTGTGTTTAGACTCCACAACCGTAACTGTAGATTTAATTAAAGTGGGGAAGAGGATTACTGATGAAATGCTGCAGTTTAGCAGCGTTCATGTGTGCAGACGCATACTTGGTTACACTTTGAGCACTCTGCAAAGTGTGATAGCTTTCACTGTCGACTTTCATTCTGGGTACAGTGACCAACACTGCACTTGTTCCGCTTGGTGGCACTGGAGCATGTAATTATGATTGTCGCCTGGTTTCTGTTCAAGACTAAGGTTTGAAGGGATCGCCGAAGAAAACCGCAACATTAACCAAGTCTACCTGTTTCAGTCTGTCTTCTCTATCACCTTGATCCAACCCAGGCTGCAATCAGTGGAAAGCAGGTTATAGATATAGAGACTGTCAGTCTGATCACTGGGGCAAAGGGGTCAACTAATAAACCAGGGGTCTGCAACCTGTGGCTGTTCAGCTCCTCTGTAGTGGCTCCATGATGCTTTCACAAATTTTCAAACTTTTTCAAAAGAAATTAAAGTTGTTCCTTTTCACCCAATAAGCACTCGTTTCATTGTTTCATTGGAACAATGAAACAGGACTTAACAAACCGCATTGATTAGTGAAGTGACGGAGCACCTTTTGTTGTTATTATCATCATATATATATATATTTTGTATTATGATTTCAATATGAATGTACAAATACTTATGCACATATATCTTGGACTGGAACAAATACAATTAAGTCCACCAACATGGTCACATTTTATTTTGTGCTTGTTCGAGCTCCAACTAGCTGCATATCAAACTTCACACAGATTAGTAAATCCAGTCCTGAGTCTGCATTTCAGAGGTTAAAAAAAGCATTATTAAAAGTTCCCTATCTTTGAGTAATACCCATATTCTGCTCAAAATATATAATTTTTCTACTGATTCTGCAGTTTAGCATGCGGAATAAATCTTTAAGCATGTGCTCAAAAATTTAAACAAACCAATTATTTAAGGCATCTAAAATATCTGATCTTGGTATTAAGATTTTAACATCTGCCAGGATTAAATTGCAATGTGGTCATGAATCGCTGATGTTGAATTTAGATATATTACAGCACACTGCCGTTCACAATGAAAGTTTCTTCTTCAAGTCAGGTCAAAGATTCATCATTAGAGTTTCACCACAGTTAATTTTACTAATGTAAGAAATATCAGATTCATCTGTTACACCTTAAGTTGATTTCTTCTTATAAAGTGAAGATTGTGAAAGTATGGCCTTGTGACGTTTTGACCAGAAGACAGTGCCAGTGGTGACAGACGTGTGTTTTAACACTACTTTCAAAAACTCAATCATGAACTGTATAGAAATTTGCCAGTCTGATCAGGTTTGTTCGCATAAATATTTATGACAGGATTCTTTGTGTCCTTTTACCTGTTTCTCCTCATTATGGTTTTTTTAAATTTTTTTTATTACCATTGGGAAAGTTTGTTCGCAGCGAGGTGGCGAGGAGCAGCTTCGCTGGAAGCAAACAGTGGAAACGCAGCTGTGTTGTTTTCCTCTCCGCTTGCCGTCTGTCACTTTCTTCTCTCTGTGCTCCTGGTGACTCTTCCTTTCCTCTTCCTTTAGTCACACACACTTTTCTCTATGCCTGGTTTGTGATTGCATTTGTAATTTCTCAAGTTGACGCTGCTTTTGGGCTCATGTTCCTGTCAGGAGACGCCTCGCGTGTGACACCTGCTTCACAAATGATCGTCCAAATTGAAGGATTAGTGTTGGATTATTCTCTCTGTACCACCATAGTTGCATTTTTGCATTTGTTTCGGTGAAATTTCAAATGCACACTGCAACGGTTTGAGAATGATATCGAAACAAAATCCTGAAAACTATGTAGAAAGTTTTTGTCTTTTCATTAAAAAACAAAGTTTTGTAAAGGGGCCTTTTTTCAGTGCAGTGCTGTGTAAACGGGGCCTTGGTAAAGAGGTTTCCAATGCCTCTCTGGACCCCCCACCTTCTGGACTGTAACGAACTATGTCCACACTCGCTGAGTATTAAAGGTTAAACCACCATCAGTATGCGAGAAGGTTTGGTACTTTTCCGATGTTTCTACCTGAATGAGAGACACTAAATTCGCTTCTCTGTATTCATGTTTAAACAATAGATGTCGAGCTGTTTTTATTCATGTTGATTTACAATTGTGAAAATGCAGAAAACTGGCCATGAAATTAATAGTTAATAAGAAATTATGCATAAAGTGATGGGAAAGGTCGAGCAGGTTTGTGTCACTGATTTACATTCATTACGGTTGAAACTTGGGAATTAACTCCATTGAAACTTCTTAAATTATTTTTCATCATTAACATTATCAGATAACTAAAAGTTAAGATTTGACTCACGGCGGCCACTTAATATAATTGCGTGTGATTTGTGAAATGTGTTCAAATTATTAATACAACCTGGAATATTTACAAGTTTGTCTCCACTCACTATTTTAAATACACACAGAATTCATGATTTTATTATTAACTATGAAACAAATCCCCCTGAAGGCCTGGGAGCATCAGTTTGATGAATTATTTATATTTGTTTTACCAGGAGCAACTATATATGAAATACAACTCTCTATGTATTCTTCATTCCGATTTATTTTGATGTTTAGCACACCAGGAATTTGTTTGGGTCTTATTTTTGGCATTAATTAAAAATATTAATAGACAAGGACACTTAGACTTATATACAGTCACATAACATTTACACAAAATATTTGAATAATAATATAGTAAACAGTCAAATGACAACATATAAATAAAGTATTCTATCAGTTGAGTATCATTTATATATTAATTCTATTAGTATTATATCGGTTTCTTATCAGTATTTTGTCAGTATCAGTATAATGAAGTGATAATATGAAACAATCCCACATTCTACAAATCTAAACCAGGTTTTGATTAATAGTGCAGAGTGTTCTTGGTATTTTCTAGGGAGCAAAGATTATTTCCTCAGAGCGTGTTTGCTTACACTACACAAACTGCTCGTTAGACACAGGAGTTTTGCAAAAAAAAAAAAAAAAAATTACCAAGAGCTGAAGTTGTTTTAGCTGCCTCCTGCTGTGTGTTGGTGTGTGTAGCTCTCTCATGTGAATTGATAAAAACCTGCTGCAGGATCTCCGCGTCCGTCTGTGGCAACAGGAACATTAAGGTTCTTTCTGAGTCCCACCTGGTTTGTATTTTTAGGGTTTAACGTTCTGCCACGAACAGTAAAACCAAGTGGAAGATTCTCCAATATTATTGCTGGAATGACATTCTGATTCTTTCAAAACACACTATGAGACTAATTAAAAGAATAAGTGGAACCATTCCAAACCATGAAAAGTAAGCTTTGACTTTGAAATTACTTTGAGTCCTGGACTTCAGAGCCAAGACTAATAGTTGTTCATCTATACTTCCCCCAGATAGACTAAAAAATACAAAGGAATTTAGGCAAGTTTAGATTCTAGAAGATTGTCATCTTTTTTTTTTGTCAATTACATGTGCAAATCTGATTTTGACAATTTGAGACCTCAAAATACACGTCAATACTAAAGATCGAAGCATTCTACACAAATAGCCAAAGTTAGCAAATCAGATAACTGCCGTCCCCCTTCTCTGGCACCTTGTGCTGGCTGTCTGCAACAAAAGTTGACCTTTTGAATAAAACCTGTGGCTCAAAACTCAAAAAAGGGTATCGGTTTGTCTATAAGCTCTGGGCTAGGGTGTCAAACACATTTTAGTTGATGGGCCATAAGCAGCCTTAATTTCAAATTGAGTGGGCCAGACTAGTAAAATAGTGCCAAAATAACCTTTAAATCTTTTTATATTGTCACAAGCCCAAACAATTAGTACTGGGGATGACTATAGTCTTAACATAGACAATTTTGATGAAACCTTGTGGTGTAAAATACAGTGAAATGTCCCAAAAACTTCTCCTATAACTGTTGCATTATGGGTGTCTTTACAAACTCCCCCTGACAGCATGGATTTGAGGCTAATGCTCGTTAGCTAGCTGTAATGGCAGCATCACCAGTCGCTCAGGTCTCAGTGTTTTGTTGTGTTTGCTACTCATAAAGAAATTTGTCTAAAAATATACATTTTCTTTGAAATGTGTACAATTTGCTTGGTGTGTTGTGTTTGACACCTTAGCTCGACGGCTACTCAGAGCACATTCTTGTTACATACAAGAATTGCTTTTAGCCCCATATAAAACAGTTTCTGTTTTGTCCACAGAATCTGAACAATGCAGGTCAACAGTGCAAAGTTGTCATGACCCATTGAGTCGCAGTGTTCACAATAAAAAGCCCAGCAGAATTAAATAAACAAGCTCTGCACAGAGGTCTGAATGAATGAAGGGGTCAGTGAGTGCTGTGCCCTTCCCAGTGGGTTAATCTGCCATGATTACTGTCATTTTTTTTTCTCCCCTCCAGAATCACATAGCCCAGAAATTAATTTAAAATATGCCACAGAAATGAAAAAACAAATTAGTTGGCAGTGCGGGTCAGATGATTTTTGGGCCAAATAAACAGCCTGGAGTGTTTCCTACAGCGCTTTCATCCCGGCTCTCTGCACCGAGCTCAGGCATCGGAGCCAGATGTGTCACTCTGACATCTACACGAGGACTCGCTCCCTCACGGTCTGCAATTACACAAACTTGGATGGTGCTTTTGAACTAAAAAAAAAGAAAGAAAGAAAGAAAAAAAAAGAAAAGAAAACCTCTTTCCCCCTTTCTGGCTTTTCTATCCGAGCCGACACGTCACAGGGACTCCTTGGCAACCAAATCAGCCCTCTCTCTCGGCTTCATTCATATTTTTTCCTGTGACCCAATTTTCCCCTGGTTTAGCCTGCATAAAAAGATGAGGCACAAAGGCAATTTTTCACAGGGCTTAAAGCCTTTTTTCATAGGAGACAAATTGTGCAAATGGAAGGAGAGAGGGGGGGGGTCACAGAATTGCTGTAATGTAATCACCGGTGCCATGTGAATTAAGCTCAGTTGTATCACACAATCGGGCGCGGGTGATTATGGTAATCCTCGGCGGTCGTATTTCTCAGGTATTGTAACCGACTGTATGTACAGTCCCATTAACTCGGGATAAACGAGTCAATCGGGAGGGTCCGCAAATAGCTGGAGAGGAGGCAGTTTACACAGTCAAAGATGGATCCACAGCAAAGGAGAAATGTCGGCAAGCGGACACAAACTCATAAGAAGACGACATATCGTGCCGTTCATTTGATCCAAGCCTCGCGGAAACAGATTGGCAGCTAGCAATGTGCTTTTTTTTTCCTCCCAACATTTTATCCCACCGAGTGTGGATTCATTTGAAGTCTCTCCCGAGACCTCACTTAATGATCTGTGTACCTATTGAGATCGGCTCGCAGGATATCGACGCCTGTCTCTGATAAACTGAGGAGCGCCCGACTTCCAAGAGCAGAAGGCTGGATCCCGTCCAGGTAAGCTTACTTCACTTCGCTCCTTGGCTGGCTGCAGAATCGAAAATGAACCCCCCCCCCCCCATCTCCCCCCACCCTCACTCTCATCTCCTGGCTCACTTTGGCCTATGGCCCTGAAACAAAATGATTATTCCTCACATTTCAGCTAATGACTTTGGCACATCAGCATATCCCGCTCTCTAACACATATCAATTAGTTGGGCCTGCATGAATGCCTCCAACACTTCCGTGGGAAGAGTGCTGACACCAGCAATGTGACCGAGTCATCCCTGCCTGACTCTTAAGTAGCTGCGATAAACTCCGGTTTGAATCCAAAGTCAAAAGGTCCCAATTTGGGGGAAAAGCAGGAGAAAGTCCGGCTCAGTGCGGCCACAAGGACACTCAATTAGTCAAAAATAATTACAAGTTCGACTCCCAGACTGACGTACGAGTGAGTCGATATGCTCATTAAAGAAAATAGTTTTTGTTTTTGTCGAGAGAAAACTCAGACTGAGTCTATCTGATATACCGTTTTATCCAAACCAGGGTCACTTGAGCCGATCACAACAACAAATAGAGATACAAGTCAACATTTTCACACGCGAATAAAATGATACTTCAGACATGAGTGTAATACTCTGGTACTTTTCAGATTATGGGCCTGATGGAAAAAAAGTTGGCACACTTGATAAGTTAAAACGAAGTCAAAAGGAAAAGCTTTCAATGCATTTTGAGTGTCTATTTACAAAGAATGGCTGCTTCCGGAGTGTGATGTCTCCCAGTCCATATTTTCCTGAAACTTGAAAATGTTATAGTTGAGAGTCACTGTAGTAACAAGCCAACTTGGCTGTCTGTCAGTACATTTGTGTGTGGTTTCATTACAAAAACAAACAGCATCCACGAGTTACAACATGAAAACATCATTTTTAGCAATTCTGTCATTTCTGTGTAAATTGAAGCCATTTTCAAAACGTTGCCATTTCAACATGAAACTGAAGTTTAAGTCTGACAGATGAGCAAAGTGATAAGAAATTTATTTAGTGTGAATGGCTTCATGAATTTGGAATATCAGATGTCTCTCAGATCATGCAAATTGTGACGATAAGTCATCAAAATTAATTTTCCAATGTCCAGGTGTAAGTGTCGATAATCCTAGTTCAGCCTTGCTGCAGTACAAAAGTATCAATAAATATACATTTTTGCATGTGATGTACCTCATGATGTTATTTTTTGGCAATCAACCGTGAAGTTATCTTGGTAAGTGTGTATTTTCTTTCCCCAGGACTGAGCAAAGCAGCGTATAACAACCAACACGAGCCCATACACGAGTTCTCATGCTGGCCAAACACTGTGTCGCATTAATCTGTATGCATGAACACTGGTGGATTCCCTGCATGTCCGAGGTGCTTCTTCATACACTCTCGCTCTTTTTTTTTTTTTTTTTTAAGGCTTTTCCAGCCTCTGCATGCTGCCCACCCTCCGCCGGTGTGCCCTTAATTCCTAATGACAAGAACAGGAAGGTTAAAAGCAGCAAGAGTGAAGACAAGTGACAAGCGCCGGCTCAGATCCGGGAAAGGAAACCACACTTTAAAGAGGTCAGTCTTGCTCAAGTCTCCGTCTATTAGAAGAAATGTGGGGGAAAAGGAAAGAATGGAGCTGTAAGAGCCAGGTTGCTGCAGGGTGGAAACATCAAGGACGATTGTCTGGATATTGTATGCACATATATAGTATTTAGTAAGTGTTTTGTGATTAATTTATTTCGGTCATCTTTACTTGGAGTTAATTAGACTACATTAAATCCCTAACCCCTTCAATACGCTGGGTCTGAATCCCTCCACACAATCTGTCTCCTCGAACCCCAATCGGAACAGCAGAAAGTCTCCACCTACGAGTCTGTTTCTGCAAACTGTTCTTCCTCATATGGTATTGTTGGGTTTTTCTTTGTAAAAGTGACTTGAAATGACTGTGTTGTGTTTGGCTCAAGAGAAATAATTAAACTGAATCAATTTGTTGTGACACAAATCTAAAATGCATAATTCAACATAGTGAAATTTTTAACAAACGGATGAAATTCACCAAAATGCAAGTAGGAGTGGTAAATGTTACCCTCCCGGTTGCCTGATTTCAGACCCCTGACTCACTCTGCACACACTGTCTGTTTTATTCTTAGTCTTTGACTTCTGAGTGTCACGGCGTTCTGCATGCTCCGTTGGCATGGCAATACTAACGCTGCTGGGGAGAATTTGCTCAGCAAAAACAGCGAACACTACAGACACAATAACAAGTGCACAGCGAGATGGTCTCGATGACATTTACAGATCTCGTAACCTCTCAGAAATTACAAATGTGCCGCCCCGCCACCGCCGCCGCGTTCACTGCGCTTCAGGCCCTTCCATCAATCTGGCTGAGAGTGACAGAACAAAACCTCCTTTCAAGCTCGCAGCTACTGTTAACCAAACATGCACCCTGTTGCAAAGTCAGACTTAACTTTCATACCCTCAGTCCTATAATAAAACTGAATCTTTGTACCTCATAATGCCTGCGGGATAGTGTTGTGTATAGTCAAATGCAGTAGTACTGATGCAATACACATGGGCTGCTCGATTACAAATATCAAGATGGCAAGAATGAGAATACCATTTTGCTACATGCCCAAAACTCTCATTTTAAAACTAGTAATCAAAACCCCTCGTAGAAAGCATAACACAACGTGACTGATGATCAGTTACAGCTGCAGTAAAAGATGTTATTATTGCATCTGTGTTTTTTATGGTGATGCTGTTTGAATTTTGATGAGTCACATAAGTAAAGTCAATAAAACAATTTAAAGTCAGGCAGGGGTGAGGCCTCAGGGAAGAGACTTAACACAGAGATGTAAAAAAAAACAGGATTAGGTAAACAAAGCTGCAAAGGTGGGTGAGTTGTAGGAAAGCACTGTCGGGGCAACGGGTAATCAAATATGTAGGGTAATAATCGAGGCAGGCGAGAGAAGTTCTGGGCAAAGTGTGGACAAAGGATGGGTAAAGACCCTCGGGCTTCAGAGTGTGTAGCTTGTAAGGGTGATAGGAGTGCTGTCAGTACATTCTGTAAATTTTCTGTCTCATCCACTACTTGTTTTAGTTTGTTTCACGCTGTCTCTGGTTTCAGGCTCCTCGACCTTCCCTTCCTCAAGGCTGATCGCTGCCCTGATGTCTTTCGCCCGAGTTCGTCTGTGTTTTCTCGCCAGCTTTCCTCCTGTGTTCCAAATCTCATGTATGTGTCCTGTCTCTGAAGTGAACTTCAAGATTCTGACCTTCGTCTGTAAGACCACAGCTCTGCGGCAACGCTCTCCACCTTCCCTTTTGCCCCTGAGAACTCAATAAAGAGAACATGTTTGTCTCGACCTGCTGTGTCTGGCCTTTGAGTGCACCCTTCACCTGTGGCAACTTAAAAGAAACAAAAACACTTTAAATGCATTGCAATAAAAAAAAAATAGGGTTTCCTATTGTGCAGCACTGGATCTCTTTTCTATTTCTACTGGTTCAAGTACTGCAGTACTACTTCCGTGTTATATCCCTCAAAAAACATTTGAAATACAGTTTCTTTGATGGATTCTATGATGATGACTTCATTTTCTCTAAGAATAAACTCTTTGGGTTTTCACGCCACATCACATCACTGCTCAATATTGTTGAACTCTGGCTTCTGGCTCTTCTTGATTTTTTTTTTTTTTTTTTTGATGGCACTCATTCTGGTAGTTCTCTTCTTTTCAGCCTCGTTTTCATTGAAGAGCTTCATTCATCTGGACCAAAGTAGTGACAAGAGCATTTGTGCCCGCTCTTCATTTCCTGTTGACCCGACCAATCGGCTCATCTTCTGCGGCGAGAACATCCTCCTCAAGGTGAGCTGCTCTCGCCACGACAGAAATATGACATTGAGGAAGCTTATCAACTTCAGCAGCTTGATTTGTGGCAGACGGCTTTTGTTTCTGCTGCCTCATCACAGCCTCTGGAGTTTCCAGGACAGACTGCTTCGCTCCGGTCTTCCACTTTTCCTCCATGACCTTCGTCCCGGCTTTAACTGGTATTTTCACGTCTTTCCATCCCTCTGAGGCTTTGGTTTAAAGACATACCGACTGAAAATTTAATCACACAGAATAATAAGGAAAGCCAGCATACACAAACACCCGTTCATGCATCCACCTGACTATAAATATAAAAAAGATTATAAATTATGGATACGTGGTGTCAAAACTAGGCTTAACAAAAAAAAAGGAAATTAACATGATACAATAAGGGTAAGTCATCAGGGTATATGATTATATTTGAATACTGGTGACCTTATTACACATGCATAATTACCCAAGCACACTACAGCCCCCTGGTCATGGGAATGGAGCAAAAGAGTACCTAGAATTTGCAGATGATGTCTATTAACATTTTTACACTAAACTAATCATTCTTTATTAATCCCCTTAGGGACATTCCTTATTTTTCCTGCATTGACACACAAGGAAATGCGTGATCAAACCCACACCCTTTTGATTGAGAGACGAAGAGTATTAGTGTTATTGTGTTAATCTTTGAGGTTTAAGGCATGAATCTGAACACGACATCATGTTACTATAAAAAAAAAAATCACTGTTTGCATTAGATGAATATCCAAGGCACTCTGTTGTGGTACTAATGGATGAAAGCTAAACAGCGTACAATGGATTTTCTCTCATCAGATGGCAGTGGGATAGGTTTGTTTGAATGCTCAATGCATTAATTCTAAATTAAGAACAAAGCTTTGGCTCTCTGTGTCTGGCTGGGAGAAAGGGCTTATTTACCGTGTGACTGGATTTAATAAAGGCCCCAGCTACCATTCTATAGAATAAAAGAGGAAATGGTTGCTTTTAAGCTTTTATTCATGTCTGTAACTTATATCAGCATGAAACTTTCCTGGTTACTTGTAACCCGAATGACTGAGAACTTTCCAAAAGGTTCCCTAATTTAAAAGCAAAATGGCAATCTATAAAACCTTTTGAATCAGAGTGTGAGATTTCAATGTAAAATACATAGCATGGTTTATAAAGCCCCTGCCTCCAACTTCGATCCGTGGATACATGACACACCACCCCCATCTGCAGCACTTAATGTTGCATGGCAACATTACAGTAGCTTAAATTACATTCAAAACAAAAAAATCTGTCAAATAATTGTGCTAACGCATTAGCAACCTGCTGCTTGCTGTCCTGTCATTATGCAGTTTTTAAATCCTGCCGTCGGAGCACCAGCAGTCAAAAGCACTTTCTTATTTCGGACTAAGCTATGTGTGAGAATGACACCTGACATGGAGCAGCCAGGCCGTGGGAGAGAGAGAGAGCGAGAGAGAGGGAGAAAAATGAGGTGAGGTAATGAAAATGAGGACAGCCAGACAAAAAGAGGTCAGGAGAAAGTGAACCTGAGCCAGACCATATGATACTAATATCTTCCCGGACAGGAGCGCGGCTGTTTGGGTCGAGTGTTTCGTCACCGATGAAAACATTGGTCGTAAACCAAACATTTAAAAAAAGCTCACAACACACTGGAGTGAAAACACAGGTAGTCCCTAGGTTTGTTTTTTACACTTACATGCCATTTTTTCTTGTCATGGTTGTGAGCCCACAGTACAAATGGAGAGTTATAAAAGCCTGAAATTGGTCAGAAATCTCACAGGCATCATTGTGCTAGCCATCAGAGTAATACGCTGTCTGGATGCATTATCTGGCTGCATTATCTCCGTCTGGCGGCGGCCGCAGCTTGGATCCGATCCTGGAGCAAAGTGATTGAAAAGCGAGAGGAATCGGGCGTGGGGCAACTGAGTCGAGCCGGTATTCTATGATAAAATACGGCGGTTTCGCTACACTCGGATGTCAAGGAGGTGGGAGCGGTGAGAGAGATTCTTTCCGAGTGCCTGCGGAAAGTAAGATCGAGAAGAAAAAAGCGTGAAACGATTTAGGATGATGGACTGAGCCGTTTACCGGATGACAGTTTATGATGGTTTAGGTGGCGGAGTGGTACCGGGAGCATCTCACGCGTCTGCTTTAGCACCATCCAGGCAGTACAAAACGCAACCTTCTCCACGGTGGAAGTTTTCAGACAATGGAAAGAGTTGAAGCCACGCCCCGACCGCACTCCTGTGGCGAATAAGTTGCAAGTCTTCATAATAACCTGCGCTGGAACAGTGGAAGTAATAGGAGTGAGCCTATGGACTGAGACAAGCAGCCATTTTTATAATGAGGGATGGAAGCGCTCAGCCATACAGCAGCGCTCCTCCTGTTAGGATCCTTAAATTAAAGAAGCAAACCATGCGTGCAGCAAATTCTCGCCCCTAAATCTCCAGGGCTACCTTTCTCCGAGTGGAATCTAACTCCTCTTTCAACCAACTCCACTCTCATCTGCTTCACTGAGTCAGCCAGGCTCTTGGAAAAAAAAAAAAAGAAGAGGGAAATGACTTGCTGTCTTCAGTGTATCATTGAATTGGAACTGTATTTATATACGGACCGTTTTCATCAGCCCGGCACAGCAGTTACTCTTGCATTTCATCATTCGGAAATCTACGGCACTCGCACGAGCATTTCCTCAAACTCTGGAGTGTTTACCTCCTTCACTTTCCAGACTGCCGGGCTTGTTGATAACGTGGCAATTCAGCTTCCGAAGCCACCAAGTAACTGTTCACTGTGAATCCTGGGAAATGAAGGAAGGTCGCGGCCACCTATTAACCGAGCTGAAGTGGGCTGATTAGCAACGAGGAGGAAACGTGCACCAATTAGAAACGAGGTGTGAGCGTTGAGTCAGTCTTAAAGGTCTGAAAGGGCAGCGGTACTAACTTATCAAGACGTTTAAGATCCTGTTTGAAGTGCTTATGGAAATTAGGATTAAATTGGGATGACGCATGTTTTACAGTCTTTCACTGATTCTTTTCTCTTGATGTTACTTCATATGTTTGCAAAAAAGTTTTAGACTTTAACTCCGGCTCAGTGACGGCTGCTCGATGTGTCTCTTGCTCTGGGTACTGTTGAAGTCCGCCCATCCATCCATCGATTCGTCCATCCATCCATCCATCCATCAGCGTTCTTCCCACTGCTTGGTAACAGCATCGGTTAAAAGGTACACCACCAACATTAGTCTTAGGTGCAAAAACACTCCAATTATGACACGTGGTCCGAGTCCTACAAACCAGGTAACAAACCAGCTTCATCACTGTGTAAAGGAAAAATATTACAGGTGCCAGTAATAGCCAGAAAACTAGGTAACATACCGATCCTTTGCAAAGTCCTGCAACACACAAGGAAATTACAGAACTCTTCGAATGTTTGCAACATTTTTAAAAAGTCCTTTGTAATATCTGTTTGTGATTTGACCAAGCCGAGGCTAAACTCATGAACTCATGAAAACTCAGACATGAACTTCATGCATCCATTGTCTTTTCGAAGTATTCCATCCAAGTTAGGATTGCAAAAAGCTTGAGTCCATCTCATCCAACATTGAGTGAAAGGCTTGATACACCCACTACTGATGTTCAATGAAATAATAAGCTATCTTTTGTTCTTCCTTCGAGGAGCCTTCTCTTTCTACAGCAATGAGATTGCCTACAACATGTTTTCAGGAGCTTTAGAAACCTTGAAGTAGATCACAGCTGATTTGCAACATTTTTGACCCCTTCAAACATTTTAAAGGTTCCACCTGAGGTTTTACTGTGTAAAAGTAGACGAACACACTTTCGTTACATTGAGTCCTGCACATTGCATTGCTGCACTGCTGCGCTGCAATCACATCTGGTGTTGTAAGATGTCAGTGTGATTAGTAAAGCAGGTCATCTTCCAAACCTAAGGTCGTTGGTTCAATCCCCATTCTTCTCGATCCCCAGCGGAACTCTGACACTTTACACGGTAACCGTTTCCATTACTGTTGTGACAATGTGCCATGAAAGTCAAGCACATTTACCATTTATTTGACAATGGAGAATTGGAATTTGGCACCATATTCGATATTGTTCCAGCTGCCAGTGTTCAGTATTGTGGTTGTCTAGAGTGAGATTTCATCTCCTCACAAAGAGTGTCAGTTGGATTTACATCAGAACTCATTGTTTTCCATTGCTGTGGATCAATTTGTGCCGCTGGTTGGGTTTCAGTCACAAAGTTGTGGATTAAATCCCATATTCCGCCATGTGTGTGTCTGAGTCTTTGTTAGTAACAATGTAAAGTGCTTTGGGACTGTAGAATAAGCACTAAATGGAATCCATTTACCATTTGGAACACTCCATGTCTTATTTACTCATCATTCCTTGAGGAAAATTATACAAACACACATGTCTTTGGGGGAAACTGCAGAACTCAAAGAAATCCCATGAGGGTATCGGGAGAACATGCAAACTTATACTAATAAAGGCAGGCAGGGACTGAAACAAAGGACTTGGGATTCCAGTGAAGGCAGTTTATCGATGAACACGCAGAAGCGAGAAGACTGACATGAGATGAAGCACTTGTACTAAAAAACTTTACTAAGACACAAGAGTGAAGGAGAACTGGAACAAGACGAAGCTCAGCACACATACAGCCGCCAACATGGGACAAAGATTTTGACGTCATTCACAAGAATTGAAAAAAGGCAGAATGGAAAATCTTAAATATGATCCTGGAACATGAATTCTACACATAAATATTAAAAATCCAGGGAACCAAAGACAACAGCAACCAAAGACTGGGCAACAATTTGAAACAAGTTACTAGACAAAGACAAGAAAGTCGAGGAGATCAGGAAGCCATATCTGACCCAACATCGAAAATCATAAAATATGTCCTCGAGATTAGTGGTTCTTCTTGATGGACCCAAATGTTTACCACAGTAAACTCAGACAACCCCACAAATAAATGATTTGCTTAATGTAAACACTTGAACTTAGGGCCTGTTAACATGGCAACAATTTCAAGTGAAATCGCAAATCTTTTGTTGCATTGTCGAGTTTCCATTTCGACGGATACCCATGTGAACGTTTTTTGAAAATGCTTAGGCTCTGATGCCGTGTCGGCGGGCAAAATTGACACTTTCTGGAAACGCTCGGGCTCGGTCCCGCTTGGACGGTGGTCCTTGGACCACAGTCCTTGTAAATGTGATGTGTGAATCTTAAGAAGCAAACTTAAGATTAATTGTTGTTCTCTGCCTTTTAACCACGTTTGAGACTCTGTGCCTGCTTTTATTGTTGTCAATTTTATTGTTTGTTTTATTGCATTTTATTGTTTTATTAACTACTCGTTTATTGTTATTTTATTGATCTATTGTGTAGACGAGTGTAAACGGACTCGCGGTGTAAACAGATCGAGGTTGAGGTGCCAGGGCTGGAATCAGCAACCCAGACACCAATTCCAAACAAAATCCAGTGATCAAAAGGTACAAACCAGTAATTGCATGCCAAGACTGAAAGCTAGCTAATCCATTTATTGATAACAGGCGGCACCAGAAGTCAGTGGGTTGTTGGTTGCATTGCAGTCAGTCCCAGCAACTCCAGGCACTGATGGTTTAAAACTCTACCATAAGAGTCTGCACACTCACTCTTGGTCCATGAAATCTTCAGTCCAGAGCTTCATAACGACCTTCATCAGGACATACATTATGTATGTTCACACACAGCTCAGGCTTGGTGCAGATGCTCTCCACTTTATTTGTTTTGGCCTGAAGGCACCTCCATAAAGATAGTGGAGACACGGTGGACGGTAGAATCCGTCCTGCATATAGAATAAACTGGATTTATCTGGTGGAACGCTTGAGCTTCTCTACCTGTCGTCACTGAGGGGGTCAGCGCCAGAGAACAACACGGAGGCGTTCATTAAATGTGACATTACAGGTAATTGGTGATAAATGAAACGTTTATGGGTCAGTGGGTAACAAAGTTGGGAAAGATGAAGAAATGACAAATCATTTATAAAACTTATTAGGCTCGTTAAAACCTGCAGTTTGTGCTCATTTATTTTTATGTCAATTAAATTGCAAAAGGTAAGACTGAAAGCATGAAGGAGTACAATAATTCAGCTGAAATAACACTACAGTATTCCATCTTCAACCAGTTTATCATGACCATGTAACATATTGTGACGCAATGAGTGAATGTACTTAAGATTCATGCTCTGCAAGTTGAAAATGGCAATTAATTGTGATGTATTCACAAACACTGTGCAATTAAATAATACAAAATATTGATATAATACAAGATACAAGGCAAGACAGTCATTTCAAAGCATCTTTAAACAGAAAAAAAAGCAACAATTGCCTGTGGAAATGGAAAACAGGAAGAAACCTGCAGAACCAGACTCATTGGCCACTTTAATAGGTACAGCTTGTTCAAATGGACTAGAATTTGCCAAGATAGTGGAATTATTCCTCAGAGATTTTAGTTTCATATTGACATGATAACATCACAGAGCTGCAGATTTGTCAGTTGAACATCAGTAACATTAATTAACCATTTCAACACATCCCAAAGGTGCGTGGTTGGATTGAGATCTGAAGTATCAAGAAAGCAGTGGGAGATATTAGTAAGAAGCTTAAATCACTTTAGGACCAAAACTGTTCAGAGAAAATCTCTCACACCGTTGACACGAGGCAGGAAACACTAGTGCCGCCATGTTGTTTTTACTTCTGCACCAGTGTTCAGTGGTAAATAGGTCACTTCAATGTTTATTTCTCAAAATGTGGTAATTTCAAATTATTATTTTCCTTAACAGAAAGAAACAAAGTATTTTCATAGGAAAGGCCTGGAAAGGCTTGAAGTATGATTTGTAACTTTTCTCCAGTTTTCATTTTAATAATCCTATGAGACACTGCTCATCTAGGAAAGGCATGATTGTGTGTGGCTATCCAAGCAGATCAGCAGCTTTGTTGCATGCAGATACTCAAATTACATTTCTCCACCATTCAGATTTTGATATTGAACTTTACCGGCTAATCTTGACCATGATTTAATGTAAACTAATATGAATGTCTCCACCATGTAAGCTGTACTTCTGACAGACCTGTATCTGGTTGCTCTGCTCTTATTGTGCTGGTAAGGGTGAAACCTGCTCATTAAAACATAGCTTTTCTGCACAGTTTCAACCCAAAAAAAGACATAGATGCATCTTTTTAGACTATTTTAAGTAAAGACCTGCACTCCGTCCTTGCACGGTGTTATAGGGAGGAACAAGCTTCTCTCTTTCCAACCTGAGCAGGATGGATCTGCAGGAGTGCAGACTAATAGAAACCCCCTCCGTCATGCATCATAAACTTTGAAGGCTCAAACTGAGGGGAAAGAAGGAAGAATGAAAATAAACGAGGTGTACACACAAACATGCGGCGGACGAACGTGCTTTGGAAACAGTGTAAACACGAATTATTCATTATCAAATGGGGTAATTTAATTGGTGGCAGCAAGAATGTTTGGGGGGGGGGGCCACTCCTGAGCGATTACTTCTGACAAATGAGTTCTACTATTGGGATTGGATACGCGAACCAGGAGTCGCTGCGCCAACGGGAACTCTGGGAGCAAACTGGCTGGCATGCACACACGTGGATTATGGGGGAATTTGCATCTGTTAATCAAGCTTGTCGGAAATTATATAAATAACAATTGGCAACTGCCATGCTTGAAGCTAATTATCCACATTCTTTATTAAGCACTGTTTGGTAATCCCTCTAACGATTCCTCGCAGTGGCGTCTCTCCAGCGCTCGCCCCTCCAGGCAGCCCGCCGTCCAGGGACGGGCAGACATTCTGCCTGTGCGCTTCGTCAAACCCTGACTGTCCTCATCGACTTGGCCATCGATGAGTATCTGTACGGGATTCATCCAACACTGGACTGGAAAAGATTCTTCCAAGAAACATGGATGTGGACCAGGCACACTTTTGATGCGTTTTACGGTAAATCAAATACAATTAATGATCAGACAGCAAACAGTATGAAGAAATAGGACTAACAATCTCTTTCCATAAAACACTCAGAAATGTTACAGAAATGGTCGGACTTGAAGCCTGTGTTCAACCTCCAACCTGGAGGACCAGCGGATCACACTTTATCAGGCCTCTTGACCTTTCTGGCATGGGTGACCCTACCAGGAGGCAAACTCCAGGCTATAGCTCTTGGTCAGGGGTCTGCAACTTTTAGAACCAAAAGAACCATTTTCTGACATTCTATTTCAAACACAACGTAAGATGCTAATTATTTCATCACATTTGACATGTTCTTCTACCGGAATTTCGTGGTTTCACTTCTTTTTCTGCATTTTTTGTAAACTACTTTACCAGTTTAGCCGTCTCAACCATTTCGCATGTTTTTTCTCCATTTTCAATTTTTTCCTTTTAGAAATCCAGTCAATCAGAAGTGATGATTATCAGCCCAATATTGGAAAGAAAATGACATCACACAGATAAGTCTTGATAGACATTTTTTGCCAATAAACGAGATCCACTTATATACAGCTAACCTTGCATTGATTTTCAGTACATTTGTTTGCCCTGTCACATGCGCATTACATCATATTGATGCACCACCTCAAACATAAAAATGGCACCGCCATCTCCGGTTTGGACGTTTTTCACTGTTTCTGAAAAAGACAATGCGACTGCAGTATGCAATAAATGTTCAGCAGAAGTGTCAAGAGGAGGTACAAGGTCTGCCAGTTTTAACACATCTTTTTCTTATTTTTTTCTGAAGATAACATGCCTTGTAAATTCTTGTACAACCGAATAAGCCAGCAGGATTATGAAAGCTTTCAGTTGTGAAATATGTCATTCTCATCAGTTTTACACCTCCCAACAGATTTCTGTATGATATATGAATTGGCGTTTATTGTCTCTTCAGATACACTTCAAGAGCACTAAAGAAATGAAGTTCTCCTTTTTCAAATATGTCAATGACTGCCCAGCGAAGGGTTAAACCACACATGAATCATCTCTAATACAACCAGTGGCTTTCAGAGGTCATTTAATTACTTAAGTTATCATCAAGTCAAGGGATTTCAGCTCAGAGTGGAAGACGTGCACCAGTGTCGGAACCTCTTCAGCAGACAGTGAGAACATGAACAATGAGACAAAGTCCACAGCAAAGGTGCGAAACACGACAGGTGAAGGACGAATTGAGGAATATTCTACAGTCAGTTGGCGTGTGCTCTTTTATGTGAAAAAAAAGAAAACATTTGATTCTACACTGCTTAATCCCGTGCTGGTTTGCAGGGTTGTAAGTGTCTCTCTCGTGTCTATAAAGTCTGTATCGCTGCTGTTTGTGTCTTCTGCCCCAAAATCCATTTAATTATAAACTCCTGCTCCGATAGAAAGTCCATTTTAGAAAATAACTTCATCTTGGATATACTATATAATCCTTTATAAGCACAGATTTGGTCTGCAGTTTCTTGCTCTTCAGTTGTAGCAGAAAGAGTTTCTGAACTCATGAGCACCCCCTACCATGAGACAGAAAGAACTGCCAGCCTCACCTGCTGCCTATTATTTGCCACTCGAAGATCGCTGGGTTTTCAATAAACACATTATACACATCAGATTAACTCTGGGAAGTCTAGGGCCATATAAAGAATTTTTTTTTTACATTTAATCAAAGACATACTGAGTTAGTAGCTCGCAGGTTTGAGAAGGATTGCGCAATCATAGTGCAGTACTTGCGTGCTGTACTACAGCATGGATGGCTCTCTTCTTCATAGGAAACAGGAAAAAAGAAAATGTAGACATTTTGCCATTTTTAACTTTAATAGCAATCAAAATGGTTTAAATTAAGTTGAAAATGAATTAATGGTTCTGACCATTAGACAAATATAACTTTAATTTTTTGAAATGTATATATTTTATTCTTTTCAGGATGACAGGTGAAGTTCTCTTTAAATGCTATCTTTCTCTTGATCAGTATGATAAAATGTGTTTTGCTTCATTGTTATTTCAACATTAATGAATTCTACTGAAGGTGGATCTTTTCACAGGCACTCAACACTTCCTTGAGCTCCTGTTGCAAAGGGACCTTCTTGATGTCGGAGAACCCTTTGCGCCAGTTCAAGAAAGCCGATGCATAATTTAGGTCAATTTATTGCAAAAACTCTCCTCTGCTGATGAGCTGTCGAGAAACGCAACGACAAAAAAACTGGGCCTCTCAGGGCAATAAACAACCCCGGCTAACAAGCCTCCACTGGCGGCGCAGAGCACAAATAAACACAACAGTGTGTGCAGATCAAATGAAAGCAGACAAACAGAAAAGTTTCGCGTGAAGAAGGTTGTTAGTCAGATGCATGAGTTGTCCACATGCACATACACATAAACACACATGCACACGCACGACGTGGGAACGTAAATGTGCTTTTGACGATCGGAGTGCTGCATGAACGCTGGAGTCAATGAGACTTACTGGAGTAGGCATGCAACACAATTATATAATCAACACCATATTCTCTCGCACTCGTGAGTCATTTTAGAGAGTTTTGGGCTCTCTGCTGTTGCCTGCCGTCAATACGTGGATCTTAGTGGAGGAGAGACGTCGAAGGCATTCATAGTTTGATCAATTAAATACTGTCAAGTCACTGGCTGGCTAACAAGCAGAAGGGGGCTGAGTGGGTGGAGGGTCGCGGGGGTGTTTTGGGGGCATAGGCCTTTCCTCTTCTAAAGGGGCTTGATTTGCTTAAGCTCACGACTTATTCAGGCAAATGTTTGAGCACATTTGGCAGGATCTGTGAGAAATTCTAAAGTTCGTCATGTTGCAAATGCAGGAGGAAAACAGTATTAAAAACGCTCAAGGCAGAAAAAAAAATCCATGTCTCTCAATTGAAGTGCCGAGCAGAGTATTCTTTGCGAAAATGGTCCCATCAGTGAGTCATCAAGCCTTAACCCACGGGTGTCCAATTTACATAACTACAGTTGCAATCACCAGGGCAAGTCTACCTCTGTGAGCTAAGTATCGTCCGGTCTTGTTTCTCTGCTGTTTGCGATCATTGCCAAGGGAAATTCTTCCGTCATCGCCGGGGCACCAGGTTAAGCCTTGACGATCTCCTCAGCAAAGCAGCAGATGCTGACACCATGAGATCACAGCAAATCTTCCTCTCACTTCCCGATCGACTCTACATTAGAGTGATTTCACACCTCTGCAATGATTGCACCTAGTACTTCCTGTGACATTTTCCAACCATCTGTTACCTGTAGGTGTTTCATACATCCTGGTAGGAGCGCTGCTAATCTTAAACCACTTGCCCCCCCCTGTTTGTGGTCAAGAAGGTCAGTGGTGAGGCCTCAAGGACGTTTGACTGATCGCTTGGCTGGCAGTGACTTCGCCCGACACCAACCAAGCAAAGGTTCCTGGAGCTCCTTCGGTACACGGTTCCACTACCTCCGCCCCCGAGTAGGAACAGATGGTGAGTTCTGGCAGTGCTTCGTTGGCTGGAATACACCCCTTTGATTGAGATGCCCATTCTTTTACATATCTAAAGAAATTATGTGTACTGAGCAAACAGTAAAGAAGACGACGCAGAGAAGAAAAATCCCGGAAGCAGAGCCAAAATGTATCTTGCTATGTATGCAATGCCTTATAGACCATCTGGAAGGCTCATTTGGCTGCTTCAGGTTTTACTGCGCTTCCATAAAGCTCAGTCGGCGATCAGGTTTCCCGCTCATGCCTTTCAGATAAACAATCCAGTGAGGACTGTGTATTCTCTCATTGTGTTCATTCTGGTGACTTCTCAGTTGTTGGACTGGAGGACTTAATTTGCCGGGTGCTCAACATGAACTGCAGTAATCAGCTAATGGCCAACTTTGGTCGCAATCCGCAAGGCTCTTCTAGGCTGTGTTACCATCGCCATTAGCTTTATATTGGTAGTGACAGCCCATGTATGCCTGGATTTCTAAGTTACTCCTGGTGCTGTGTCTTCCAATCCAGTAATTGGTAGAGAGAGTGAGATGAAGAGTGAGAGAAAGTGAGAGAGAGAGAGAGAGTGCGTGTGTGTGTGTGTGTGTGTGTGTGTGTGTGTGTGTGTGTGTGTGTGTGTGTGTGTGTGTAGAACACACAGGGAGGATTGACCCTTTTCTCTCTTTCACTAATTAGCGGTATTAGACAAAGAGCCCTGGGAGAAGACAGATTGCATCCCATCTCGAGTGTGAGATCACTCATGTTGGAGTGGCCCTTTGAGCAAACCCAGTGCAACGTGCCAGCGTCTCGAATCAAGCCGGCAAACCCGACACACCTCATGTTGCTCTGGACCGCTGAAGATGCATCGGCATGAAAGCTGAAATGGATGGAAAACAACATCACAGTGGGAGCTATTTATTTACCACCATTTTGTCTGAATGAATGTCCTGCTGTTTTTTCAAAGTAGAAGCACAATGCAGGCATAATGAAAATCCAACTCCAAGGATTGCGGTTTAGGGCTAGCGGTTAAGACATACAAAACAAACCATTGGGCAAGGTTAACAGCACAGGCTGAGAAGCTTAGTTTCTCATTTTTAATGTTTATTTCTCACCCTTTTTTTGCCAAAACATTGGAGAAGCACTTTTAGTCTATATAGGTGTCCAAGCTTTGAGACAACACAATCAAAAACTGGAATGAAAAGGCTTTGATTAGTTGAAAAGTGTCAAAAATTGAAAACTGTCACAGTGACTGAAACATCTTTGCGTCGCCAGCATGCTATTATAGAAATGTCCTTTGAAAATGTAATTGGTCATGAGACTATGGCCTTAACTGAATGTTGATTGTCCAAAATATTCATCTGAATAAACTGTCAAGCCAAGAACTGTACCGAGCCATGTCTTTAAAGTGCCACATCCCATATAGCGGACGTGTCCAAAGTCTGGCTCCCAAAGTCTTTTTATATGAGTCATGCCCTCTCTCTGTAAAATGTATTAATGTAGGCTCATTTTTGATTCATGATGGCAGCCTAATTGTGAGGCAAAAATGGAAATGATATACTGAGTGAGCCAAACGCAGCCTTTTGCTGGCTGACGCCTCTACGACAGACGACTTGGAAAGAAACGGAAAAGTAAGTGATGAAAGCTTCCAAAAATATTTTAGGTGGCCGCTACCTCTCATCCGAAATAGTTATATTTGTGCCTATCAGCACAAGATCCAGATTGCAATGTGAATTGTCAACCTTTAACAAATAGAGTCAACAGCCTTATGTTGTATGGTATAAGCTACAAGAGAGCGAACATGCTGAAAAAAAATAAAGCTACACAACGTTTCAAAGGAAAACGCATTAATTTTGCCTTTTTTGAAAATTATGTTTGTTTACACAGAAATGGCAGCAATGATGAAAATGAGGGCCATGAGAGGGTTTGTTAATGTAATGAAACTACACACATGCAAAAAGAGAGCAACACGCTATAAACATTAACACTGGCAAGTGTACAGACGTTCATATGGACAGAAAACCAAGTAGGATTGTTATCACGGTGACTGTCAACTATAAAACTACCAAGTCCCGGGAGAATGTGGACCGGGAGTCATGACACTCTTGATACAAACATTGTTTTCACCATTTCCACAGAGATGGACCCCGACTATTTTCAAAACATTTCTAACTTGGAAACTTTTTCCCATGTCTGCGTCTGTTTACCTGACTTTGGGGAGTTTCTCCTTTGCTGCCCTCATTTCTTCAGGAGTGGGAATCAATCACTTATTTACAACACATGACCGGCTGACTGAAGATGCCCTTTCTTCATTTCCTTCTGAAATGCTTTTTTCACATCAAAAGTTATCTGGCTAGTGTTTCAGCAAGCGGCTACACATTCAGACACGCTTTGTTTGGTCACACTCTGATCCTAGAATTTGAAATAATTCAGTCATATTGATTAAATAGTAACCCTATCAACACAGCTGATGTTTTGTGTCCGAAATGTTGGACAAATAGAAAAAAATCTATGTTTTATTTGGAGTTTCACTACTTGGTTTGGTGGGCCAGATTTGGCTCCTTATGTCTGACACCTCTGATTAATTGGTACATCCAGCACAGCTTTGAAGTGGTCGGATGTTTCAACGTGTAAATGCACATTTCTCTATCTGACACTTACAAATCGACAGGTTATGCCTGACAGAGAGTTTTTTTTTCTTTCTAAATTCTGTGCAGGTGTATTACAAAGCGTGACACCTTTAACATAATTTATAGTCATTTGAGGAATTTATTAAGGTCAACTAATATTGATTTGCACCTTCAGTGATATTTTATTTGGCCTGTGCATGTATGGTGACTCATCCAGTGTGTCCATATTGCAGTTATAACAGGGATTAAAGAAAAGATGGTGCAGCTTTTAATAGGAGGAATTCAATGACAGACTCCACAAAACTGTGTTATAATAATCAAAGTGGGATTTCAAGAGGGCCCACTTGTGACAGTTGTATACACTTGACAATCCCTTTCAGGAGAGTTTTCTTCAGGAAAACACATTATATAACATTTAATTGTGAAACGTGGTTTCTCAATGTGATTTAAATCTGTTTCCTGTCACACACACACACAAAAAAGAAAAAAGAAATCTTTCCCCCTGAACACAAAGTCAAGTGTCTCACATTTAGACTTAATGACATCAGCTCTCAACTACAGGAAACAGACAGAAACACGTCCCCTGTCTTCAAAGAATTCGTTTTCCACTTTAGTTCATGCACTCGTGGAGCCAAGAGACATGGGCAATTATATGTGCTGTGCTGAGATAATTACACTTTAAAAAAAACAAAAAAAAACTTTTTTTCCCCCCCAAGTCCCACATTAGAGGTTTTCGCAAGATCATTTTGCAGGTAAGTTACATTTACATTTTTGAAAAGTTCCACCCTGGGAGCCGTTCTGAAAAGGTTGCATGTTCAGTGGCTCTGAGCACCGTTCTTGTTTAAACGGAGACCCAGAATGTAATGGAAGTTTTGCATTTTCACTTGAAAACATGACAGTTTGGCCACGCAGGAACCAATGTAAGTCAAAAATGCATGAGAAAGCGCTGATGTGGCTAAAGACAACGCAGTAGGTCTTGATGCTCATTTCCGATTTCTTGCTGGGATTCAACTTCCTTGCGCGATCGTTCATGTTACATTTTAAACTCGACCTCCATCACACTCCATTGTGAATGTTGTCCAAAGCCAAAGTGACCCGTGTGTGCAGAAGAAGGCATGGCATCACGCCAAGTGTGCTAAGTAAATGTGGAGAGATCCACCGACTCAAAACCTCACAATTTTTCCAAAGATTAATCCCGCCGCCTGTGATGTCACTGCATCACGTGACATACATTTTTTGACTTTTTCGTGACACAGGCGTTGAACTTTTGACCCAATCACTTTCAAAATTTAATGGATTAATAAGAAAACAAAGAAAGAAAAAAAAATACAAGGGCTGTGCTTTTACCTGGAGATCTCATAATGAAAAGTGCTGAAGATGAAACCTGGAGGCTTTTGGGTGGGAGGGGTGGGGGTAAGGGGGGGGGGGGGGTAGGGGAGGCACTCAGTAAGTCCATACAATCCAATGTTGCTGATCCCAGAGCCGGGCCTCGCAGGACTGCTGAGGGGGCCGTTTGTATGCTTCTTTAATGTGCGCTCTGGTAAGAAGACGGTTTTCTGACATGAAGACATCTCCGGGCTGTTTTGATGAGCCGGGCTGTATTCAGGATGAGAGAGCTCTCTCTTTTTATTTTTTCATCTCTGTCCTTCAGTTTTGAAACAGCAGCACAGCGGTTCCGGGTATACCAGAGAAGGGGGTCCTTTATTGTGTTAAGTAGCATTTCCTGAAAAAAAAGGACCCTTCCATACACCCAGGACCTCCTCCTCCTCCTCCTCCTCCTCCTCCTCTTCCTCCCTAAGGACCCCCATCCTGAGCCGTACCAGGCCTTGAATCACAATGCCCCCGCAGAGCAGACCCATCAAGCTTCAAACACACAGAGCCTCATTCTAATAACTGCATGAGCTTCCCCACACGGCCTCACATGTGTGTGAGCTGCTTTTAATATTTCATCACACCACATTATCCGCATTCTCAGCCTGATGCAATATTTAACACACGCGTGCTGGATAATCAACAGGTTTGTTTAATGCCACTCTTAGTTTCATTCTCTACATCGAGGCAGAGCTGACTGAAATATATAAAAATATATGACTTTAAAAAAGCCCAAAAAACTGAATTCACATCCTTAAATGTTTTAAATAGTCATCATCAGCACAGATGTAGATGTTATCATTTCATCATATGAAAAATAAAATGGATTCATGAATACGATTTATTGTTAAGAAATATTGTGAAACTGCAGGTGGCACCATTTCATCACATTGTGGACTTTGATGTATCTAAATATTACCTTAAGTGGAGTATAAGTTGCACCTTTAATTAAAAAAAATGTTGTAGAGAATAAAATCAAAGCAACAGAGTATATAAGTTGCACTGGTGTATAAGGCTCATTATTCTTTCATGTCGAGAAGTATTTCTTTCTTCACCATTTCTTCCCAAACTTTCTGTGATTCTTTTAGCCTGCAATTAGGCTTCTTTGCTATCTTCATCACGGTAACAGTTTCTATTAAAAAGTCCAGCACAATTTTATCACGCACTCTGATCCCTCTTTCTGGTTTCTATTTTTACATTAAATTCTGTACATTTTCCTTTTAGATACATTCTGGCAAATACAGTATAAACTGAGGTTTTTTTGTGGTACTGTAGCAACTTTCTACTGTCATACAGTGACATCTAGTGGTCATAGATGGTACATTTTGATAAATAAATTGGTTCTTAACATAAATCAATTGACCATCCAAACACTGAAAAAAAATGGTGACTTGTGGTCTGGGGAATACGGTACTTTTAGTTCTGTTGCTTTATGTGGAAAACCTATTAGAATAGGCCTCAACATTATATTTATTTATTTATTTATTCATGAATAAATGTAAAGGTTTCTCTCAGACTCACACAAGTTCACCTCATTATTTTCTTGCTGTTCTACCAGCTGTCTGTTTTTTTTTAGACCTTTCCAGTTATTAGCTTCACCTGTCTCAGGTTTTTTTTTTACGTTTACGTCACTTGATATAATCGTCTGACTGTAAAGTGGCCTCATGATTCGATCGCATACATTTATGTATCACTCGTGGTTAATTCATGGGTGTTTGCTTGTGTCATTGTAGCCATCAATCAAACAGTCAAAAGCGATTAAAACTGCAGTGTGGTTTTCTTTATGACAGTTACCTCCATGAAGAGGAGCACATGACAATCACACATCCATAATGCTTTTTGTTTACATGTGATGCTCGTACATGACATGCAACTTTGGGTTGTTGAAGCGTTTTGTGTCAGACCCTGTTGAAACTTTGACAACATTGGATATTCTGTCCACATCAATGGCTTTCAACTATTTTAAAGTGATGCCACCAGAGAGCCAAATATATTTTTGTCATATAACAGTCATTTAATCTGATTGAAGTCAAACCGACGGCAAAATGTTCAGTTTTCAATTCCTTATCCTCTGTTTTGACACATGACGCTGTGACATCATTACCCCGGTTAGTGTTTGGGAGTCAAAGGTCAAGGAGGGGGGGGTTAAAGATGTGTACATCTGTATCAAACAGTGACAATATGAAGCAATTCAAACAAGCATGGAAAATAGTAGAAAGAGTGGTGTGGTGGATCAAGTAACCTTGTAACCCATTGGTTTCCAGGGTGACAAATGTGGCATTGGCAAAGGTATGCGCTCTATACAGAGTACTTTTTCTATTGAAAAAAGACACCTTACCATGATTAATTGTAGCCCCTGGGGACCATGTGGATGTGAGATTGTGTGCAAAACACTGCATATTTCACATATTTTAGGAAGCTACTTCCTGGTTTTCACTGGGATTCTGAGCTAAATATTAAAGAAAAAAAGTCACACACACACACACACACACACACACACACACACACACACACACACACACACACACACACACACACACACACACACACACACACACACACACACACACACACACACACACACACTGGAATGACAATGCATGATTACATCACATGGCTCCATGTTTACACCTCCTGCTTCATTTGTTAGAAAAAGCCAGTGTGAACATGAACCAGACCAGAACTAAAATGCAGCATCCTATCAGCTTTTTTTCAGCCCTCTGGCGAAGAACTAATGAAGCAAGCTGCAGACACAACTGCCAGAAGCCTCATCTCGCATGACCTGCGCCATTATATCAGTGTAGCGGCTTGCAACAGAGGTTACTACTTCCTCTCTGCTACGTGTACGGTTAGTCAAAGTGTTTTACAAGGGTTCAAAACAAGAAGAATCATGAAAATAATAGAGTCACTGTATGTGATGCATTTGTGTGAAACTCATATTAATCGAGGATCCCACTTGATCTGATCCATAATGCTAGATCATAATAACCTCGAGAGCAGGGGGGGATAAACATGAGGCTCGTGGGACAAATCCAAACCCACAAGAGGTTCCAATATGGCAAAACCACAAAGCAAATGCCAGACATTTAAAAGAAAATCACAATTCGCTTTAGAAACAAATTTCTAAAGAGTAGTGCGATATCTGTGATACTGCCATGAAGTCTAACCACTACCCTGTTGCTATCAAATGAGTATCAAAGTTATGCTGTCAGGGTGAGTTTGTGAAAACATGCATAATGCAACAGCTATGGGAGAAGTTTTCTGAACACTTCCCAATTTTGCAGCAGAAAGTGTCATTAAAATTGGCTTTATGTTGAGATTGCTCTCATTTGGTAGTAATTGGTAGTAATATTTTGGTAGTAATAGACATTTACATCATGTATGCTCCAGCGCCCTGTGAGTCTGAACTGGATAAGTGTGAAAGAAGATGGATCCGCATTCATGCATTCACCAATCAAAATTCAGCTCGCCCCATTGGTGACCTGTGTGCTGTGGGGAGTCAATCTGTGAACTCCTAAATCTACTTCTAGGTCGCCGACCACCACTGTCCTCCATGTTAGCATGTCTTTTGAGTATAGCGTTAACCACTAAGGTAGCGTGCTCGCACTGCTGCCTTATCAATCTCTTAGCTATGAAAACACCTAAATCCACAGTCTTATTGAAAGATCCTGACAATGTCGACAGGTTTAGGGTGGGATTGGACTCTTGTGTGGGCTTGTTTTGGCCCTCGAGCCTCATGTTTTCAACCCAGTGTTTTATTGTCCCCGGATAAGAGGCGGCATCGGCCAGGGGACGCAGTCTGTGACCTCATGATGAAGGGCAACCCGAGGCTGACGCTCTCTGGGGTCTCAGCGGGGAAGCTGCAGTCTGTCCCCGACCTGTCTCACACACACACACGCACGCATGCACGCACGCACGCACGCACGCACGCACGCACGCACGCACACACACACGCACACGCACACACACACACACACACACAAAGGTCAGAAATATGTCCACCCAAACACATACAGCGTGACACACACAGACAGAAGAGCTCGTGCAGACACATCCACGGTGGCGGGGACATGAAGCTAGCTCAGCACAGCTGTGGCTCAGCTTGATGTGAGCACGGCCATCCAGGCAGAAAGGGTTGTTACCCAGCATCACTCCTGGGGACAACCTTTGATCCATCTCTCTCGCTCTCTCTCTCTCTCTCTCTGGTTCCCCCACCCTCCATCGCGTTTTCTCCCTCTGTCCGCTTCCCTCTGTCTCACTTTCAAATCAGATCAATGTGGAGTTCGAAGTTCGAAGATGTGAAATTCGGAACCTCTTTTAAAGTCCAAGCTGAAAAAGCAGAAGCGGACATCGTCGACTTGTGGGAATCCCAGACCGGGTCCTATTGATTTGATGTTTATTTTACTTGAATTCACTGCTCGCACTCTGTTAGCGGGAGAAAAAACGTCTGCATGGCTATGCTTGGATCGCAAAAACAAGGTATGAATGCTGGTCAGCTAAGGCACCAGAAGTACAAATCTGTTTGATTTTCGTTTGTGTACAAGGTGTCATGTACATTCAGAGCGACATTCAGACCTACAGCAGCGCGACCAACCACACAAAGCCAACACTATGGATAAGAACACATTTTTGACAGTATCATTTTTCTCTATTTTACTTCTTGTATACAAAATATAAATAAAACAGGTTAATTACGTCTCGATTTCTGGAAGCTTCAGGGAGCCACATGTTGCAGGACCCCTGCTAAAAAGTGTTTTTATCCCTTTGCATGATTCAGACACATTGTTAAATGGATTGAATTTTTCATAGGGCCACACACAATAGAGTGCAATGACAAAACAGAAAGCTGTGTGTTTGTGGAGGGTGGGCAGGTGTGTGCTGTTGGATGGGCTGCGGAGCACATTGTGGGTGCATGTGTCTGCTGCCTTCCTTCCCTCATCCAGCATTTGCCCTGCCTCGTCCAGACACGTCTCTCCTCCTTCTGCTGCTTGCTGTTTTGTGTAGCCACACTGGACCAAATCGATCCAAAACAGACCCTCTTTCATTTCCCCATGTAACCTCCGGAGCTTCAACAGCTGGCGGTGAATTCAATCAGAATGAGCTCTTTCTCTGCTTTACACCATTCAAAGAGGATATTTTAGGCTCATTTTCAGGTTCTTTATTCTCAAATTATTTTAAATACAGAAGAGTGTCCTGCAAGTAGTGTAACCTCTGAAAAAGAGAACCTCTTTACCAAATAAAATTGGCTTGAAGCTTCAATCAACATGATTGGTATCACAAATGTTAATAGTCTGCATGTCATTGGAACAATGTACACGGACAAAAACAAATACGCAATCACAATTAATTCCAAATGTTTCATTTGTCAACTTCCAATGAATTCATCCTAAGGGACCATTTCCTGTAGGACCAAAGCAGTGAAGCTTCCTCCAGCATTAGCTGAAAATCAAGCTGCAAGGAGAAAGACAACTTGGAAGACCAGACGAATATCTACAAGGAGCGAATGCAGCACGGTGACCATTGCAGAAGTGTGCACAATGTTGTGGATGAGACTGTGACTAGAATTTTATGCGGGGCCCCATGGCAGTGTGTCCTGTTCACTCTTGAATTTAACAGCTTTTCCAATAAAGTGCACGTTTAGTACACCATCACCTGGATCGCATGCAGTTTGTTAACATGTTTCATGACATAGTAGACTGGACCAATGGTAGCCCTTGTGCTCAGAGTACTCGGGCTACACAGGCTTTGTGGAGGTGGCTTGCAGCAGCGCATAGCCTCTGCGTACCCTTTGGGTATAAATTAGGCTTGAGATGACAAAGATCTTCTGGAAAGGTTTCTGTTTTCATGGTCTGCTGCTTACAGTGATTGCTTGGAGGGCTGAGACTCCGCAATCATGATATGTGATTGCATGGAGTCGGACTTGGTGGAAGAGGACGCCATCACACATACTGGAGCGTTTAAGACAGTGAATCAGTAATAAATGGAAGATGATCCGTCACTAACTCAAACGAGCAGGAAAAAGAAGAGCAGCTGAAGAGATTCAGAAAAGATTGCAAAACTGAAGAAGAAACTGGGAAGTATTGTGAAATACACTCAGCAAATAAAAGTCGTGGAGGGCCAGCTAAAGAAATTCCCACCACCACAAAAACAGCAGCAGCTCTGTTAAAGTTGACTTGCACTCCATTTTCAATACAAACGCAAATAATTTTTCACAATCCATTAAATCAATAGTTTGACCCTCAGAGGCTCTTGGCAGTAGATCGGATGCCACAGATTCTTAGCCCGTTGAGATTTTACCCCCGGTAGCTGGGGTGGGCTCCAGCGCTCACTCCGATTCAGGTGGTTATAGACTGTGGGCTTAAGGTAACTGTGTTCAATCAACTCAGAAAGGACAAAACAAAACAAAACAAAACACATATCATACACGGAGCAGATGAGATGTGGAATAGCTTTGTTTCCCTGGCAGCCCTGCGGTGGATCTCAATCCCCGCAGCAGTGAGAGCGAAACGCTTGATGAGAAACACTGTAGCCGGGGCCGTTTACGTCATGTGGAATATGGCCCCGGACATATGGATGATGCAGAAACAGAGAGCCTGGAGTGCTCATTAGTATCCGACAAACCATAACACATAAAGCCTTCTCTCTCTCTCTCTCTCTCTCTGTCTCTCTCTCTCTCTCTCTCTCTCTCTTCGCTTTCAGCATCAGCTCCTGTTTGTTTTCCTTTTGTTCAATTATCAATGTCCGCAGTGTTGGTGAATCTGTGAACGCTGACTCGGGAGATCGACCGCAGCGGTGGGAGAACATGTCTCGGGAGAGAGCGTGGCGTTCCAAGGAACCATGGGTAATGAGCTGTAAAAGTGCATTGATAATGTTGACCATCGCTCGGCTGGGCCGATGTGAATGTGTCAGGGTTGATAAATAATGTGCAAGACGCGGTCTCAATTTTGCCAATGCTCGTCTTTCTGACCCTTTGACGAGTTTCTATCAGGGCGAGGATGTTTAATTATGTAGATCTGGAGCTGGTGGGGGATGGGCTTGTAAAGAACTGACAGCATGAGAGTTATTTCACTTGTTTGTTTTACAAAGACGGGTTAAAGAGATACAGGAAGTACCAGCTATGGCACTTGTTCGGTGAAATTGGCAACCTCTCCTAATGTGGTCAAATCCCCAAAGAAACCCTTCATGGACAAGGACATCGTCTGGCTGCACACGCACAAAGCTGGATATTCAGAAAATCTCCTCAGTCTATGCCCCAAATTGAAAATGCAAGAGTCTGAAATGGATTTTCCCCAACAGCAAAGATAAGACCAACCTGGGAAACAAGCTTTGCTCGGGGTTCTGGAGACAGAGCAGATATCAAAGAGAAATAAAGGCATAGTTGAAAAGACTGGTGAAAGATAGAGGGAAGGACGTGCATCAGAATGACAGCCTATTTGGTAAATGTATGCTCTGGTGAAGCCTCTGTGTTCCCTTTCACGTCCATGGATGAGAACCTGTAGGGATGAAGAGAGGCAAGGGAAGGACAAGGTTGATGCTCGTCGTTCCATCGCTACTCGCCGCTCAAGGAAAACCCCAATTGCTCATAGAATAAAAAAAAAACAAAAAAACGAAACTCTTATATTGGCAGCTGTGACCCACTTTTTGCAAGCTCATGCTCGAGCTACCACACACACACACACACGCACGCACACACACACACACACACACACACACACATGCCGCAACGCATCAGTGAAGAGGAAAACAGAAGCATCTGGAAAAGTCGTCCTCTGGGAGACTTTGACATGATTTGCAAGTTGGGGGGGCGCGCGGGCGGTGGGCAGGGGCGGGATTCCAGTAACTTTGGGGAATGCAGCGCTCTGCTCGGCGGCTCTCCGGTACATTCACGGTGGCATCTGATGGCTGAGCGGCTAACAAATGCATAACATTAGCAGGGACCTCAGAGTGTGCTGTTGAGCAGGCATGTGAGAACACACAATGTATAAATGATCGCACATTAATGTTTAACTCGGGTTTAAGAGGCTCCTTAATAGGAGGGAGGAAGCGTTGGAGCTCCCTGCGGCTCAGTCTGAACCCAAACGACAAACAAGGCTGTAGATCCGATGGCTTTTGTTTGGGCAAGTTTTGAATTCCCCACCATATCCTGCGAGGTCAGGTAATCGTTTCTTAAGGAGCTCTGAATGTAATTTGTTCCTTGCACCCTGGTTAAAGCCCCTGGTTCGGACATTAAGAGGCATGGAGCTGACTGTGCACTTGCTTCCATCTATTTCATGTGCATTTTTAATAAGAGCATGAAAAAAACCAACAGGCAGCTGCGATTCTACTAAGTTGACAGTAAAGATTCACTTGCATGTACCGACATTGCAACTTCTAGTGGCCATTGTGACTATTACAGGAAGGAAGTAGGTGATTCAATGCAGGTATATGTTCAGTTTTTCAAAGAGATGAATTCACTTGAATGGATCGAGGAGAACGGTTGGTGTTTGGAAAAGGAATAAAGTTTTCTTGGATTTACACCAATGGATTTACACTGCAATGCAAGGAGTGCAGTCCATCCTTTGGAAGCAATTTGGGATTCGGTGTTTTGCTTAAAGACAATTTGACATGTGGACAGGGGGAGATGGGGGAATCAAACCTTCAACCTTCCAACTGAGAGATGTTTATAATTGATGTAAAGCACTTTGTACAGCTGTGGGTTAATCCAAATGCAACGCAAATAAAAAGAATGATCAAAATAAAATCTACTTGCAGTTCTGTAAAAGTCATACATTCGTTTTCCCACACGTGACTGCTTCTGTGTATAAAGCAAATAGACAAAATTTGAGCTTTTTTGGGGGGTAAATTGCACAAATGTGATATTTAATTTTTGCAATTTTAATTTGCAGAATGCAAATCACCACACATGGTGAAAACGGTGAAACATTCTAATATTAGAATATTAAAATACACCAAACAAGTTAAATCAAAATACATTTTATTGGGCTTGGAGGCAAATTATCATTTTAGTGGGTTTATGAGAAAAAGCAACACCTGTGACATCATAGATTTGTTATTAAAGCTCTCTTGTCTCATGTATTTCTTTAAAACATGGAAAGCATTTTTATGAAATCACTCCCAGAGATGTCCTGTAATTAGTCGAGATGTTTTAACGGCAATTCATCCAGATTTCCCGATGAAAACTGCGGAGGATTATCATAATCTGGAAGTGATTACACTCTGAAAGAAAGCCTCCTCTGATTCCCATTGAAGGTTTTCATTCCCCAGGCACCACCACTACTCCATCAACTCCCATTCATTACACTCCACAAAGCGGCATTTCAATAATAGTCATCGACAACCCCGTCCCCAGAGCTACTGAGGTTTGAGCTCCTGCAGAACCTTCTGCAGAAACAGGCTCAGAGGTGGAGGCTTTCTACTGTTTCAGTTGGAGTTACTGGATGGGGAGAAAAGGAGGCCCATTGTGTCGAGGGATTCAAACCATGGTTCGGGGAGTTCGGTAGTGGAGACAACATGTAAGCGTCACTGCGTTCATCCTGGAGAGGAAACTTATCCAAAAAGACATGGAATGTGTTCTTCATTTTCATTAAACCTTTCAAAAGTATTCATCGACGACATTTTGTAAGACTTTACCATTAAAAAAACACCTAAAGGTCAAAGATAAAACTCCACCGAGGAACGTCAATGAATTAAATATAAATAATACAGCATGAGTGATTACATAAATATTCATCACTTCTTCTTTGGCTCCAGTGATAGCACTCAGTCTTTCACATCTAAACCCGGGCTTCTAAAGGTTTTGCATGTATAAATATACGGTACTCTTATTGTACTTAAAAAAATGTGCACAAGCTGATCTCCAAACGTGAAAATAAAACACAATATCGATTTAGTGGATTTCGATAAAGACTATTTCCTCTCCTGGCTCACCACGATTGTATGCTAAGAGCTGGGATTTTATTGCTTTCAGAAGAACGTTCAGATTCACTCATCACCCAAACATCCACGCATCAAAATCCATGGCATCACAATTCATTTATGTTTTTAGAGAATCTGAGTAAAAACCTTAATTACTTGAACTTCATTGAATTCATCATTATCATTTCAACAATGAGGAAACAATTTCCACATCGAGCAGGTAAAATATGAGAAAAACTATAATATTTAAGATTAATTAAATCGAAATAGAAGAGATTGGGTGGAGGGGTGTTGTTTCACATTAAGTTTTTTCCATTTATTCTTCAGTAATTTAATTGTGATTAATTCCATTTTACTGGTCCGGAGACTTCTCGCTCCAAACCACTGCACCTGTCAAGATTTCTTTGTAGAAATCCATTTATTGATCATTTTTTCCAGCAAATTATTACCAAAAAAATTTATTGAATTGACCACGTTTCCAATTGAAAGAGCAGTAAAAGAGAAAAACATCCATTGGGTTTATTTTTTATTTAATTTTTTTTTAAACAGGCTGTGTATGAAGCCCAAAGCAGCCTCCGCGTCACAAAAGAACCAGCTCCTCATCTCATGCCCCGTTCGCACGTTAAGAGAAACTGTTTGGGCTTTTAACGTGCTGCCCAGCTCCGAGCCTGTGGCTCAGACTTGTAACCCTGTGGGCGAAAAAAGAACGAAAGAAAGGAAAAAAAAAAAGAAGAAAAAAAACACCCAAGCATTATCAGAAATTCTTGACAAAGCACTTTTTGCAGCAGGACTCAGCAGCACGCATAGTTAAACTCAAGGGGACAGTTTCTCTTAAAAGCTCTTGTACCGACCCAGCTCTTTCTGCAATTTGGGAAACACAGTTTTCAAAAGAAATTGGGTCATGGTAATGGCAGAAGAACATGGCACGTATAAAGGGTCGGCCCCCGGAGAGAGAGCAAGAGGAGTCAAGAACAATGGCGGACAGCTCAAGTCGCTCCAGTGCTGTCGCTGCAAAGTAAAAACCCGCTATTCTCGGGTTACATGCAGGTACCACCGGCGCTGATCCGAGGTCGTCTGCTAAACAAATAGGAAGCTTAACATGTCTCTCCAATCATTTTGAAGTTCAGTGTGTAAAAGAAAAAGGTTTTATGCTTGTCATGTGGAGGAAAAAAAAAAATCCAAGGCACTCGGAAATGTGTCTGAAGCCTTTATTCTGCATGGCTAGTCATAATTGCAAGGTTAAAATTACAGAAGAGAGAAAGAGAAAGAGAGAGAGAGAGAGAAAGAGAGAGCGAGAGAGAGGGTGAGAGAGAAATTCAAGGCACTCAAAAAATCAGTTAAAAAGCCTTTATTCTGCTCGGCTGGCCACTGCGAACTTTTTAACTCGCAGTCATGTTATGAGTGCACGCACGCCGAGGCTTCGGAACGGCGCCTTGAAACTCGCTTTTTCGACTTAATGATAAACAAATCTGGCCGTGTTCAAAATGCGACACTGACACGTGAACCCCGCGGAGAGCAAAGATGGAAAAATGGCAAGAAATGACAAAAATCTGTCTGCGGCTTAATGTTACCAGAAAACCTGAAGTGGAGACATTTAAACGATGTGATCAGACCAGCTGGATGAAACATTTTAATGTGTTTTCCTGGACGTTACACAGAATAAAAGGGGAAGCTGAAGGAGGAATTAGTGCACATCGAGAGCGTCCGAAACAGAGACAGTACAACACAAAGTCTCCACCTCTGAGTCCGGTTCTGCAGATAGTCTCTACCTCTTTGGGGGTTTGCTCAAGATTTCAAAGGTCTTGCAAAAAAAGACACAAGAGGACGTTTTTTCAATTCCACACTGGAGTGAAAGGAAGTGTGTATGCATGAAATACAGCCGCAAATACAGAAGAAAGAAGGGTTTCATCATGAAAACAAACAGCACCTACTCGTGGCCCAACATACAAACTTACATAGTTCTCAGTGTTCCTGCAGTTTCTGTGTAAACGTGTTTCATTTTCAAAACGTTGCCAATTTTCACTTGAAGCGTCGTCATGTAAACGGGGCTTAAGACGAAACCCTGTGTGTCCTATTGGATGACACATATTTTTATACGTGCAAATCTCTTGTCAATCAGGTCAAATGAGCAGATATTTGACACAAAATGGTTCATATATCTTATCGTTTCAATATGTGACATGTTCTATTGAGAAAAGCGATTGGTATAAAGGTTGTTTTTATTTTTTTTTATTTACTTTGAAAGGTTTTGGGTTTTTATCAAGTATTTACTTCTAAAATGTGATTTAACAAGAGCAATCAGAGATTTCTGACGTTTGACCAAAAATAAATAATTTTATGGAATCTTCCATTGCCTAATATCTGTTGTCAAAATGTCGATAAAATCTGTGCAGTAGTTTTGATGTAATCTTGCTAAAAGACAAACAAATATACGCCACTGATTTTTAATACATCCTTGGCGGATGTAACAAAAATATACGAGTTGTATCCTTAATTTGGTTTGTTTTCATCATGAATTCCTCTTCAAACCTACAATATGTGTGTACTAATCTGAAGTTGGGAGCCAGTGCTCACAGTGCAAACCCAAATTAAAGCACACCATGAGGACGCCGTTCAGTAATGACGCTGCCATAAGAGAAAATGACAGTGAACGCGAACCTCATGCAGGATGCATCTTCAATCATGTTTATTGCAGGAACAGAAATGGATTTGAAACATTAATGGGACATCACGCCGCTCGGTCTCAAGCCAGAGAGCACAGGCTGGTGCAGCCGGCTCGGGCTGGAGCATTACCTTCTGCTCCTCTGCGGCTCCGGGCCCACTTTGGTGAAAACGAACCTGGTAGGGGGAGGAGCCCGGCGGTTTCATCCGACGCCCCGCTTCCGATTCCATACGTCTCGCGGCGAGAGTCCAGTGAAACAGCTCAGCGGTGAGGAGTTTTTACATTTTTCATCACAACAAGTGCGGATGGCATCATAACGAGAGAGGGAAGAAAAAGAAGAAAAAAAGCAGCGCGGTAACCAAGCAACTGCTTCCCAGCTTCCCAATCAGCTGCGTTGTTGGTTCAGGGGATTCTCACACAAATATCATCACGCTCTCTTTTTCCTCCTCTGCATGTCACTCATTGTTTGCTGAATGGTTTCACTTGATGGGTCATAAGGGGAGAAAAACTAAGTCTATCAAGTTAAGCATGAAGGTGTTTAAGCCACCCGATGTTCAGACTTTAAATTTGGATCATTTGGTACCATAACCTGCTGCCACTCACACGAGTGGTGAAGAGAGAAAAAAAAAAAGATGCTTATGCAAAGCGTTTTCCCCCCCTGCTGTTCCTGTCGGGGCACTTTTGAAATCCCTTTTCTAATGAGAGCTGGCGTTCCACCTTCCCTCAGTGTTTCCTCCGGTGGAGAGAAAGACGAGACGGAGCAGAAGACAGAAGGATGACAGGACAGAAAGTGCCACAGTCAGGAAAAACTCCAGCAGAAGTACGGAGATTCGTCCGCTTCATAAACAATGCCGTTGGACTGCGAGGCGGCGGTCAGCCCCCCTCGACCTCCGTCTGCCGCGGGGGGGGGGGGGGGGGGGGGGGGTGGATATCTGATCTGGCACGGCGGGCCGCCCCGGCACTGACAGGCCCTGCTGATGGAGGAGCATTCACGCAGCTTTTAGAGGCTCCGGGAATGAAAAACACGTCGCAAAGTTCACCAAACTCACACGTGATTTTGCTGACATGACAAAAAAAAGTTTCTCCTACGAATTAACATTTTTCCACAAGGACCTCATTTACACAGTAACGTCTTCAAGTGAAAATGCTAAACTTTTGGGTGTCCGTCTCCAACGACAACGGTGCTTGGAGCCACCCAGAATGCAACTTTTTGAAACTGGGGAGGGGGAGGTTTTCTAAAACTGTTCGACTCCCTCTTCACGGAAATGGAGAGAACGTGTAACTCACTCCAGGGGGGAGGCAAGCCCATAATGGCATAGCTGAGATTTAAATATGAGAAAGTTGGCTCGTGTGGACATCATCTCAGTGTGTGCACTGAGTTTGCTCAAAATTAAAAATCAACAATTACCAAACAGAATCCAAAGGTTTTTTTTCAAGTGAGACAAGGCAAACATCATCTCAGAGGAATTTTCATGTTCCAAATGCAACCAGGGAGAACCAATATGAAATGTCACTGTGTCTCAATAAAACGAGTTAAATTATAGAGCAACTGTGATATACTGAAATCATCTACACCCTTTTCGAACAAAATCTGGTTTTTGAAAGGATTAATGGTAGTAGAAAAAAATGCTGTAATAGCTATTTGCATTTGATTACTATTATATTTTTTACTTTGGTTATATGTATGTATGCTTTTTGGTTAGTTTTTCATTCAAGTTTGAAATAAATGTGTGTCATTTGCTTAAAAACAGGTTTCGTTTTCCAGATGAGATAATAATAGCGATTCAACTGTTGTCAACTTGTAATTGTTGCTCAAGGTCACATGACAAGTTATTGAGGCATTGACATTCTTTGTTGTGGTATAACCTTCACGTTTTCAACATTGCATATTTCTACGTATATGTCCTACTTTCACGATATAAAATCACTGAAGCATGAACCTTTCACATGTGCAATAAATTTGACCCAAAAGCCAAATATACCAAACTTTTTGTGAGTATATATTGAGACGTCTTTAAAACAATACAGTGAAACACACACGACTCCCAACGTCATGTCTTCTTCTGCGCAGGCGATTCACTTTGGGGTCGGATAATATTCAAGAACGATCACGCAAACAAATGGGATCTCAGCGAGGAATTGGAATTGAGCATCAAGACCCAGCAGTGTGACCGTAGCCAGATTTAGCTGTGGCGCATGAACCTTCATGTACGGCAGTAAAAAAAACCCCTCAAAAGTCAGATTGGGTGGATACGCTCTGGAGCAGGTAGTTTCAGCAAAGGTCACATGATCCGGGGTAAATGGTGCATCTGTTGGGGGACTACTTTCAGCGGTGGACAAACACACGTTTGGCGGCTCAGCGAGCGCAGAAGCGGCCGTGTTTGTTCACAACGTGTCAGACGGTGAAACAATGAGTCTGTTTGACAAGGTTCTGAGGAGGATGAAGTTCCAGGTCCTTATTGGTTTTGCTCTCTTCAAGAGATCAGTCGACAAAACGGAAAACACGGAAAAACACGGGTTTCCCTTGAAACATTCTGCAGCATGAATACGTCTGTTCTAATTGACTTCCATCCTTTCAGCACTTCTAAAGGTTCTAAGCAGAAGCCGTGGATAATGACCCACACTTGACAACATCCACACAATCATCTGCATCAGCGTATATCACTTTATTTATTTATCTGCTGGAAATATAGGGCATAGAATATGCTATTGCTATGGGAAAACGTACGATATAAATACATTTACTGTTCAATTATACATTTTAATGACATACATTGAGAGTGAGAAGTCTTTTAATATAGAATGTTCTTCTTACTGCAACAGTAAATGATTCAGTTGTGGTGAAGATATACGTTTAAATGGCTGTAAAGTCTGTTTAAAGCATCAATAATCTGCAGTTTGTTTGGTGACAGGAAATTGTGATAAAGGTTGCCTTATTGCCACTCAGATAAATTTAAAAGATTAAAAAATGCTACTAGGTGTCAAATGAATGGAAGAGTCAGACTTATTTTCTGTACTAGTGACGTTACGTTTGTTATTAACTCAGGAATTCAACATGTGCATTCAAAATTCCAATCCTTAATCTTACCAAAATGTTTATCCTGTTGTTGTTTAAACCTGTTTTGTTAAATGACTTTCTAGATTCAGACCCCATTTACATGACATTTCACATGAAAGTAGTTAAGTTTTTGCTGCAGAAAAGCCAAAGTTGTGAAAACAATCTCCGTTTCCACAGAAATGGCAGAAACGCTGAAAACTAATGTCGTCACCTTGTTGGGAAACGAGGTTGCGCCGTTTGTTTGTTTATAATGAAACCACACCCACATGTGCACAGAGAACAATAGACCATAAACATTAACAATGCGAGTAAACAGACGTATGGACAGACGATGAAGTTGGATTGTTTTTACGGTGGTTCTCAGCTATAAAACTTAAAGTTACCAAATATGCCTATATGACTATAATTTCCCAACATGCACATTGTGTTTAAAATAGAAATACTTATATATTTTCACAACATGGTGTGTGTGTGTCTGTGTGTGTGTGTATATATATATATATAGGTCTGTTTAGGTTATTAAGTAACTTTGTGGGGAAGAGAGACAGCTCGGGTCAAACGCAGACCAAACCAAGGTCACATCACACAATTTAAGGATTTAATTACTATAGTGAGCGTCAACACGGCAGTAAATCTCCCTTTATTTTAAAAAAGAAGAAGAAAAAAAAAGAGGTTAGTCATTGCTGACATTTGGCACCTGGCAGCTTTAATTAGACTGTTTTTACCTCTTGACCCGCTGTGTGCTGCTTTCCTGGCTGGACTGCAGCGACTCATCAGCACAGAGATCACGGAAAGTTCACTGTTAACTTCAGGCTCCAGCCCAGCTAAAAAACAGCTATTTGAGTGCATTTTAATATATAATATAATACTGACACAATATTCTTCCTGTGCTCTTGTTTCTCAGGAAGTTTCAGGTGCTGGAGCCGAGAAATGAAAGCTGCTTTAGTGGATTTGTTGTGGACCACCAGAGGATGGCGAAGCCAGCTGGACGCCGTCTGACAAATCGTCATGTTTTCTATTTACATATTCACCAAAACTTCAAATTTCAGTTTGAGGCGATTTTGATCCTTTAGTAGAATCTGTCCATGTTTTAAAGTACAAAGCACTAAATCTAACCTCAAAAATGGTTGTTGTTGAATGCAATGGACACCAGGAGTCTCATACGTGTAAAATATGTAGTTTGACATGTGATCATTTTAAAGTGGGACCTTAATGTGGCAAAGTGGCCATTTTGTAGATTCCACCTGACCATTCTGCACAAACACCTCTCTAATGTTCCTACTTGACAGAGGTTATTTTAACCTATTTTACTATTATTTTTTTTAATGATATAAAGCTGCAACTGCATCATTCCAAATAGACATTCATTCTACAAGTGTAATATTTTTTTAAAGCAGAAATACAATTTTTCATTCATTACGTTTGCCATTTTCTGGTTTAAACTCTAAATAGTGAAGACAGAAATGCAGACGTCATAAACATCATGCTGGAAATAAGATTAGAAGAAAAGTGGAGAAAACAAATCTGCTTCAAATTATCATGAAGAACTACCCTTTTGGGTTTTTTTTTGGCTCTTACGCATCTTATTTGACGTTATAACTGGTTTTATGGTGCATGTTACATGATGTTAGATTTTCAAATAAATACGTAATACATCTGGAAATTTGTACTCAGGTCACTACTTTTTAAATCAGCACTGTGTTTAAATGTGAGAAAAGGGATGTATTATGTCTTATTGAACTTCAGGGAGACATTTTTCAGATATAATATGAAAGTTTTAAAATCTTTGACAATATCAAAGTTGAATTTCAGAAATTCTCAGAGTTAATTCTGAGAAGTCCAAGGTTAATGCTGAAAAAAAAAAGGCTGTGAAACTTAATAAAGATTCCCTTTAATAATAATTCCGTGTCTTTACTGTGAATGATTGCCTTCATTTCACAAACAGTGACTCGAGGATCCTTCAGTACGAGAGTGGAAATGTATTAGCGAGGCTCCACATTGTTCGCTTTCATTCGTCGTGTGCGAGAAATCCCACGGAGTAGTTTCCAAGCTTGTGGAAAAAAAAAATTAATTTGAAGCTCTGTCTGCTGATCGTCCGTGACTTCCTCTGGGTTTAATCCCTCTTCTTCTGCCTCCCATTTAAATTACAACACAAAACCGAACTGAAGCGCCTGGAAACAACTGTCAACAAACTTTATGATGCTGTTAAAAAAATAAATATAGTTTTAATGAGCCCAGGTGTGTCAAACTACCCGAAAACTGACTTCCTGCTGTAAAACCTAGTGTTTCACAAACTTTCGGTGCATTTTAATAACTAAAAGAAGTGACAAAGTTTTGCACTTAATGCTCACACTGACATTATTAACATGAAAACAAAATGCAGACGTTTACCGATCAGCCAGATCATTATAACCACCACCTCATACTGTGCAGGTCCCCGTTTTACTGGTAACAAGAAGGGAAAAAGACTTTAGGAAGTCAAAATAGTTCAATACCTACAAACCTAGAAGTCATGATGCTTGGAAACACAGTCACACATGATGGCGACGCAACAAGGAAACGCCTTCAGAATGATGAACGACGTTTAGACGTCGTCTCAATACGGCAACAAGATCAAACTAACTGCGATTTGGTAGTTTTATAGTAGAGTCACCGGTAAAAGCAGTATAACTTTGTCCAATGCGAATGTCTGAGTGCCCATCATTGTTATTGTTTATCACATATTGTCTCTGCATGGCTTCATGTCCGAAACAAACAACAGCATGCAAAATCTAATCAAAATCCCTTCTTCGATCAGTTGATCACCTTTAAGAAAAGATCAAAAAGCCTGTGTCGTCAAGCTTTCACCAATCACTAAATTTAATCAAATTCAATCCAGCAAGCAAGCAAATTAATCTAATCAATCATGTCAACTTAACTTTTGAATGAATGTAAACATCTATGAACTACAGATTCTCCTCTCAGGATAATTAAATAAAATGAATAGAAGAAAACTCAAATATTTTCAGTCACCAAACTCAGACATAATTTAATCCCCAAAAGCGTGAATTTGTGAAGCGAACAAACCCGGAAAATAACCTGCAATGAATAACTATCATATGGATATTATTCATGTTTGTAGAGCATCAGATTCAATATCTTCTAATTAGTCAAAAAACACACAAATATCCTATTAAGTCTTATTAAAAGCCAATGTTTTATATTCTAGCTAATAAAAGAATATAATGCATTCACACTGTTTAATTTTGAAAAGAATATAATTTGTCATTTCTCCTGGCCATTAAAAACTATTTATTTCCTAATTATAGGACTGTGCAGAAAATGCTCATCATTTCTTATGAAAAAAACAAAACAACTGAAGATAGACTGTAGTGATGCTATTTGTGCTTTTCCACTAATATGATTTTTAAATCAGCTTCAGACGTATCAATAAATAGGCATTTTGCATAATTTCTCAGTTTTGTGGATCAGTATTCAAATTCAACAGTCAAAACACGATGATGTGTTACCATCATTTCAGAAAACTGACATTTTAACAATTTAAACCATAAATATTCAAAAGATTTCACTCCCCCAATTTATTTTTTGGGGGGGGGTATATTAGATTGATGTTAATGTCCTTAATGAGTCTTTAATTGATCTTATTAGAGAAAATTGGTAAATTTGTCAAGAGATTCATGATTAAACATTTTTGCCAAAAAAAAAAAGATGAGAAAAAAATGTTCCCAAATGGAAACAACGTCCATAATGATGCCTGAGGGTGAAGTCCGGGACGCTGGGGATCCTGTGTGTGCAAATGACTTTATCATGACTTTGTTACTTTAATGCTTCACCAGTCTCATTAATTTAAGTTTTGCTTTGACATGATCTGTTACAATCAGCAACTCACTCACACAACATTCATCACGGCTGCTATGCAAGGCTGCACCCTATTGTGACAAAAGATTCAACGTCTTGCCCGAGTTCTTTTTCACAAAGGATCAGCACCCGGCGACCCTCAACTGGATAAGTGGGATAGAAGATAGATGGATGGATGGATGGATGTATACTCATACTTTCACGTGAAAACCTCAAATTTTCGTTATGTGTTGGCCGCGTACTGTCGAATGTGACATCACGTTCACACGTATGAGACTCTGCACAAGAACAATCTGTTGGAAACTGTACCTTTTCTGTGGTCATTTGCTGGGATTCCCAATGGAGCATCATACATGAACAGTTGCTGGAGGAAGTTGTCAAAGATATTGGGTGGGAAAAAAAATCCAATATGGGATGAGGTTGTTCTGCATAGTCAGCATATAAAAGTCGTGGTTAGCCAACTGAGGAAATGTGTCTTACTACAATAACAGCAGCATCTTTGCTCAGGACGACGCTCATTAATCACATTGTGATACCATTAGCATAAACTCCTCCCAGTATTCTGACGAATCTGGATTATATGTCCGATATTCCATATTCATGAAGGTAAATCACTGGTGTTCTTTCTTATCCATCTCAACATATTACACTGACAGATCAACTTCCACAAAAAACTATTTATGTCAGTAATAATTAGAAACGAATGTCTTATATTCCCGGTGAGACTTTTAAAACACTTTAAACACCTCAAACCTGATTCATACATTGTAACTTAAAAATCAACTCCCTTCAGTTTAACAAAGTTAAATAAATGCACATGTCACTTCAACTCAGTGTCTTTATCTTACTTGTCTTTTGTAAGCGTCCAGCTCCTCTTTCACATAAAAATTATCCAACATAGCTTTAAAAAAAAAAAAAACAACCTTAGGAAATGTAAGTTCAGTCGAAAGGCTTTTTCTGCTGGGAGAAGTTATAGAAAGTTGTGTTTAGCTGCAGAGTGAATTTCTGGACATGTTCTGGACAAAAAACAGCGACGGTTAAGAATGCAGCAGTCGGATCCTCGCTGTAAATGGACAGATCCAGATTCTTTGGGTCGTCCATTGAGCTTCCTTTAGATTTTCTCCACATGGCGGCTGTCTCTCCGGGGTCTCACAACACTCTCTCTTCTCTGATCTTTACTAGTGCTCTTTTGGCCCACATCATTACTGCCTCCTAGCTGCCAGAATCACTGCCCCATTAACAATGAGCTGTATTCCCGTCACGTTGCATGCGTTCCCGACCGAGGAGGATAACTGCGATTTAAGGCCGAGGCTCTCACCCTACAGCTCTCACACGCACACACACACACACACACACACACACACACACACACACACACACACACACACACACACACACACACACACACACACACACACACACACACACACACACACACACACACACACACACACACACACACACACACACACACACACCTCTCTGCAGCTGCTGCTGTCGAGACACCGTCGGCAGTTTGGGATCACGATGTGCTGGGTGCAAATGTGGTGTGCAAAATACCTCTGTGATCTCCAGCCGGGTGCCACAGAGAGCATTGTGTGCCTGGTTTTCATTAGAACTGGCTTGTACCTGCTGATTTGGCTGCTTGGGTGTGTGATAATTAGGGAGAATCTTTATTTGGAAAGCGATGGGTGAGACCACGCTAAATTGAATTATGGGTTGTCATAATAAAATTAATTTGTGGTTCAAGCTCTGGGGACTTGGGTGAAAAAAGGCATTGAAGTACCTGTGGACGGAATCATTTATTTACTTTTCAAACTGAATAGCTGATAAATGTAAAAAGAAATGCTTATAAAGTAAACTGCAGTTAATCAGGTATCTAACTTATGCCAGCTGGAGCTAATTATTAGCATCTAGCATATAGCTCATGCTTTGAAGAAATATAGCTTTTTAAGACTTGTGCCGTAACATGACTACACCTCCAAATAGGTCAATGTGGAAAACAATGAATTTATAAAACTAGCAAGTCTCAGGGGAATATGGACTGGGAGTCACGACACTCTGGTAAAAACATTGTTGTTATTGTCCATCCATTTGTGCATGTACAGAAGAACTGTTCACTATGTCCTTGGTGTGCCTGTGCAGTAGCAGAAGAAAAATTGTGTTTTCCCCATTTCCATGGAGACAGAGTCGGGGTGTTTTCAAAAGTTCTGTTTGCAGTGGCTCCAAGCAGCGTTGTCATGCAAACAGGCTTCTTAAATGCTTCAAACGTTTATTCTGTTTTGACTTGAAAATGTTGTAAACAGGGCCTAAAATTAATTTAGTGTGAATGATTGTTTCACTACTACTACTACTACTAATAATAATAATAATAGAATGGTGGAAAACAGCTTTGTCTGACATTACTGTTGTATTCTTTGTCTGAGTGACTTGGTGCACATCTCGTATTTAATCTAAATCCAGATTTTTATCTTAATCAACACCAATATAATGAAAATTACCAGTATCCCTCATCAGTATCTTTCAACCTTTAGTAAAGCAACACAAGCTGCTGTAATTGGAGGTTTTTACAGTGTGTGCAGTATGTGTATGAGTGATCCCAGGTAAAGATGGAAAATAGTAGAGATGTGTAGGATTGTCTCAATCCCCCCCCCCCCCCCCACACACACACACACACCACAACCCCCCGGGTGTCCAGGCTTTGCCTACACACCAGGTGTGAATGACTTTATCTGGAATAATGGCGGTTGTTTTAAGTGAGATAGCGAAAGCCAATTACGGGTTTTATCCGTGGAGAAGGACGCTTGTTTACAAGCAGAGACGAAAAGGTCGGACTGTTTGGGGAGCAAACAGCTCCGTGCTTGCATTTAATGCACAAGTGGTAATGCCAATGCCCAGGCTGGCTTTGCTTTGCTCGAAGGAGGAGGAAGAGGAGGAGAAGGAGGGGTGCAATTTACCGATACTTGGCTGAGTTCTGACGCCAGCACTGAAGTGATGTGAGAGAGAGAGAGAGAGAGAGAGAGAGAGAGAGAGAGAGAGAGAGAGAGAGAGAGAGAGAGAGAGAGAGAGAGAGAGAGAGAGAGAGAGAGAGAGAGAGAGAGATGGTATTCAGAGCTCTGGCATTCTCACTTTCGGAGACCCAGACAAGGGAGCAACTCCCCAGCGGGTATCCTAACAGAGGTAGGGCATACCATTCCACCGCATAAAACCCACCGCAAGTCCATTTTAATCCTCTTCAATCTTATCTTGTTTTTTTCCCCTTTTTTCCCCCCCCCAGCGACGCGTCGCGGTGCCAAGACGCGGCGCGTCGCTTTGGCATTTTTTTCCTTTTTGAGCTGCGCTCGATGTCCAAGTTGGCCGCAAATAAAGAAGAAGAAAAAACAAAATACGCGACTTAAAGAGAGAAACGAAAAGCTCGTCAAGAAGCCTGATAATTAATTAATGACGCGTTCATGACGCGAGAGCTAATGCGCACGTTTGGCTTTATTTGTTCCCGCAGCCTAAGTTTGACTCCAGCAGACTGAGGGAGAGGAGGAGGAGGAGGAGGAGTAGTGAGAGAGTGAGTGAGACAGAGGAGAAAGGTGTTCGGGAATCAGCACCGTGGACAGCGACGCTCCGGTCTGAGGAGAGGAGGAGAGGAGAGAGGCTTCCATCCATCGGGCTGTGGGGAGATGGTGGAGCTCTCCCGGTGGCGCGCCGCGCTCTAGCGCGTCCATTGCGTAAGAAGAGCGGAGAATGCCCTTGACGGGAGTCTGCACAGAGTTTGCATTCAGCATGACGGCTGCGCCGGACACCGAGCACGCAGGGGAAGACTCGGCGGCCAAACTTGCGCAAGACTGAAGATTTTTCCCCCCTGCAACTTACACTTGAAGTGTCTATTTTTTGTTTTTTGTTTTTCTCTCGAGAAGAGTGTTTACGCGCAGCGCCATGGGGATACGGCACCTTCTGCTGCTGCTCATCTACCTGGACCCGCTGTGCGTCCTGAGCGCGGCCACGGGCGGAAAGAAAGCCAAACCTGCGCCAAGGAAGGGCGCAAACAAAGCCACGGCGGTGCCCACGGTGCTCTCCGCACCCAAGACGCAGCCGCCGCCGCCGCCGAAGCCGCCCGTCAGCAACCACGACACCTGCCTGGGCTACTACGACGTGAGCGGCCAGTACGACAAGTTGTTCGAGTGCAACAACACGGACCACCGGTACTGCTGCGGGACGTGCTTCCTGCGCTTCTGCTGCGAGTACAAGAAGGACCGGCTGGACCAGAAAGCCTGCAGGAACTACCAGACCCCGGAGTGGGTGCAGACGGCCGCCCCGTCCCCGGTGCCCACCGGAGAGACCTACGATCCCAGCATGGACCAGACCAACACGGCTGTCTACATCACCTGTGGGATCATAGCCTTCATCATAGTGCTGGGAGTGTCCGCCAAAGTTGCGTACGACAAAGCCACGGAGCCGCCTCAGGAGATGAACATACACAGGTGAGTGGCGCGTGGCGGTGGAGGTGGGGAGTCAAAGGTCAAAGAAAGCAGGAATCAGACCCATGCATTCCCACTTTGTGCTTATTCTCTCTCTGCTCCAGCTCAGAAATAATGAGGGTTTTAATTAACAGATCGCTATCTGAAGGCAGCACCTTCCCAGATCAGATTCTGCCTGATTTGCCTGAAGATGTTAAAATGTACAAAGAGCGAGAGCTCCCAGTCATTACCACAGAAGTTGAAAGGGAGCCATCTACAGCAGCGGCTGGTATGGCTGTTTGGTGTCTGCTGTGTGGGAGTGCAAAGAGCTTTAACAGCAAACAGTGATGCTGAAGCAGATATGGAGGTTTTTTCTGTTTGTTTGTTTGTTTTAAAAGGGGGCTACTACTGTTTGATTCCCATCTGTGTCTCCAAATTCTACACAGTTTGCATCAGGATGAGGGTTTTCTTGTGTGTCCAGGTGGAGTTTTATTGATCTCGGCAGGAAAGCAGGGGATAATCTCACCTCCTCAGCTTGGCCTCCTTCTTCCTCCTGCTCCGGGGCTTTCACCATACGAGAGTGATCACCCATGAGCAGACCACATGTTGTAGCCTGCTGCACCACATCAGTGAACAAATGCTGACACACATTATTTCCCCCAGATTGAGTAGTTGTTTTTTTTTTTTTTTTTTTTTTAATGGATGCATTATTCAACACTTGAGCAATCTTAAGACGGTGAATAATGGATAGTGTTAACATTGGGGCTGTATCAAGGTCGTGTGACATGCATGCACCGCTGCACATTCAATAAGGAGCACAGTGGTGATGTGGTGGGGGGGTATGGAGGGGGGGGATAGAGGCAGGGGCGAGGCGTTTTGAAATATTTATTCAAAAGGTTACGACGCCGCAAACAAAAGTGATTTGAATCCCCCTTATTCTTTAAAAAGCCAGAAACGTCAACCAAACACTTTTTTTTTTTACCGCCCTTTAACTTTCTTTCATCGCCTTCGCTTCCCTCCCTCCCTACCTCCCCCTCCTCAGCCTCTCCCCTGGAGGGCTCCATCCTTCCATATGCACCTGGTGCGGTCTGAAAAACATTCAGACTCAACCCAATTAGGCAAGATGCTCTCACATCCCAGCAAAAATGAACACTCGTCTCCCTCCCAGATGGAGGTGGAAAAAGCAGAACAGGTAAAAGAAGAAAGAGAGCAGCTCGGATTAACTCGTACAAGCAGAACACCGTCTTATGAATTAGTGGAAGAAAATCGGCTCTGGGTGCCGGTGTTGCACTCATAGTATAATTCTTCTTTTTTTTTTCCAGGGCCCTGGCGGACATCCTGAGGCAGCAGGGGCCGATCCCCATATCGCAGTACGACTGCGAGAACTTTGCGGCCATGAACGGCTCGCCCAAAGACAACACGCCGGTCAGAACCTCGTCCAAGAACCACTACACGCCTGTGCACGGATCCAAGTCCAACCACGGTAAGAACCCTGCAGAGCTGAACTCTGACTTTTCTGTGCGGAGTCGTTACTTTGGTGTCTATAAGTTACGTGTGACTGTGTGATAGCGTTGAACCCACCTTCATCTTGACTTTCATTGGGAATACAGATGGTGAAAGCAAGGGTTCATGAGCCGTCTGACTTTTTGGGTTTTACGCTGTCAGGAAAGTTAGCACAGGCTTGTGACGGCCGAGTGTTCATTGCAGAATTCACCAAGTGTTGGATTGTTCTCCATCTAACAGGGAACGTGTGATGGACGCAGACTGTGAGACACATTAGTTTTACCCTGCTGATTATATTTTGTTACTAGGGGTGCACCGATCGCAGTTTTTTAAAGGACGAGTACAAGTCCAAGTACTAACCTTCAGCCACTTGCCGATACCAAGTATCGATACAAGTACTAATTAAATGCCTTGCAGGCTCAGATGTCTCTGGTGATGAAGTTGCTGGGGTTGTAGGAACAAGATTTCACCTCCTCTTGATATTTTTGCAGAACATATTTTTACAGTCCGTCTTACGTATCACATTCTCATTAACATCAAAGAATCTGCGAGCCGCTGACATCACTTGTCGTACTCAGCAACTTGTATTGGGGATCTTTTACAAGTACGCCGTGCAGTATCAGACTCATTACTGGTATCGGTGCATCCCCAGTTGTTATCATAGTGTGACTTGTACAGATGGTCGTATCTTAGATTAAGTGGGTAAAGAAGATGGATGTTTAGGATATCAGATAAATATGCAATGATTATAGCAATAACAATATGAGTTGCGATAAATGCAAACTACTTTATGAGCCAATTTCTTTGAGTTTCATTCTCTGAAATCACAGTGCCCTTTCCTTTGGCCATAATTCACACCAGCTCTGAGTGAGTCATGTTTATCTTTTCTTGTTTAGTTTTTCTCATCACACAAATATCTGCAGTCTCAACCAGCATAATTTCACCGTGAGTCGGTTGACTGTTGTATTTTTGGTGATTTCTTTCTTTGGTTTTTATGTTTCTGAATAATTAATTCAAATCCTTCACAGTTCTAGAATTTGTGACGTTCTGTCATTATATACAAGTATATTTTCACAACATGAAAGAATTATTCCCAGCTTATGCTTTAGTCAAGTCGATAATAAAGTAATATTAAGCAATCCAATAGCCTTTAATTCCTGAACTTGGGAATTGTGCATGAAAATACAACAATACAGCAAAGAAGTGTTTAGATATTTACATTTTGGTAAATGGATTTCTCTTTTATAGCACACTCACACACATTCACACACACACTTGGAGACAGCTGCCATGCAAAGCGCTCAGTCCATCCATTGGGAGCAATTTAGAGTTCAGTGTCTTGCCTCAAGGACACTTCAACATATGGACAGGGTTAGATTACATGTGAAAGTGTGAAAATGACAAATAAAGACCTTGCAAATAAATGTCCCGAAGCACTCGAGACACATGGGGAGCGTGAATGTGATTAGAGACATACTTGATCACAGTTCAGTCAGTCAGTGTTGCTATAACAGTAAACTGGATGTGGAACTATTGTTGGTTGGGCACTGTTTGTATCTGTGTGGTAACTATGATTTATCATCAACAAGGTTATTGTCCCTCCACTCTCTCCCTCTCTGAGCGTTCCCACCCCGGTCGTGTCCGGCAGTCATGCCAGTCTCCAATAAAGACAGCAACAGGAGGAGAATTCCAATTTCTTCCTGTTGCGAAGGCAAAAACTGTTCTGACACCACACGGCTTTCAATCATGTAATATTATATGCCTTAGCTGTCGCACAGGACAAGGGAAAGAAAAATGGTAAATTTGCAATATAGTGTGTGTGTGTGTGTGGGGGGGGACCTGGGTGCGCAAAATGCTGGTTGAATACTGGAAAGCTGTTTAACCGGTCGTCTCCACTCCCTCCACCCTGCCGTGCATTTGCAGAGCTTGCTTGCTTTCTCATTGCAGAGTTCTGCATCACCCCCCCCCCCCCCCCCACCACCTCCCTCCGAGAGAGAGAGAGCCCCCACTGCGCCCTCGCTTTCAACGTTATAATCTCCAATAGAAGCATCCTGTAATCATCCCATTTGAGCGAAAGAGAAGGGAGTTTGAGGAGAAAAGAGAGCGACAGAGGAGGGGAGGGGGCTGCTGGGTGGTTCGGTGGTGATGGTAGTGGTGGTGGTTGGGTGGGTGGGTGGGGGGCTAATTACAGGCTGGCGAGGTACAGGAGCGGGCCCCAGTAGAGTCTGACAGGCTGGAAGTGATGACCTCTCACGCAGTCGGCGGGGAGAACTGGGTACCAGAGGAAAGTGGAGGGCGATGGTGGGTTTGGAGGGAGTCCGTCGACGCCAGCGGGTTCTTTTAAAAAGAGAGAGGCAGGTGTGATCAGACGGAGAGAGGCAAAGCCACTTGGGGAAAGGGGGGGGGGGTTGCAGATGGGAAATAATGAGCTCCTACAAAGAAAAACCTGGGAGATGTTAAGCAACAGGGTTTGGTAAAAAAAAAAAAGAAGAGAAAAACCTGTCGAGGTGTTGATGTTTGAAGCTGTTAAGGCAGTACAATGATAGTGTGTCATTGACTCAAGCTTGTTTCACCATTTGTGCTTTGTTGTTTAATGGAAAGTTGCTTTTGTCCTCCTTCTGGTCACGAAAAACTGAGTTGTGCCACACGGACTTGCCTAAACCAAGCATCTTGTGTTTGTTCAGGCAGATCGAGGAGGTAACCCTTCTTTTGTTAGTTACACTAAAACCCATTAAAATGAACAAAAGTAACGAGCGATGACTTCCTGAAGGCGGCACGAGGAGTCGACATTTTCCGTGCTCAAAGCCAGTGAAAATTAACAAGAGGATGTCGCAATTACTTCACAGCGACTAATTAAACCATTATGTCCGTCTTTGCACCACTCGATTGTCTGAATAATCAAACTCGGATTTCAGGTATTGAGCTTTCTTAGGTTTCTATATCGACTGACCTCTCCTCACGTCACTCTGGGCAGCTATCGGGGGCTTCGCTGGGTATTATCATGAGCTCTGTTGGGTAAAATCGAATGTACGTGACTGTACGACAGCTGAGAGTCATTCTGTTGGCTTTTGTGGAGCAGCTTTTCAGTTCTCTGTCACTTTATTAGAGAGTATTAGCAGAAGATCTTGCGTATGTCCTCTTATTAGAAGTGGTCGGGTCCGACCCACTCGAGATGAAGTCTCTTTAACTTCTTGTTCTCCACAAGATGTAATCAAGTTAAGAGTAAGGTGATGTTTGATGCCTTATTTAAGTAGCAATGTGATTCAGGGCTGTCGATCAAAATTGAATAAAATAGATAAATCATGGCTGTGAGGTAATAAGAAATCTCAACTGCAGAAACATTTTAAGGTTCAAACATGAAGAGCTGCTTTCTAAACCCGCTTCAGGCACATTTTCCTTCCAACGGCTTTGCAGATTGTAAGAATTCAGCAAAGTGTAAGATACTGGATGTCTTATCCCAGCTGTATTCATAATTTGAAGTGAATTATATAATTCTGGTATTGAGACAAATGTATTTGTCTCAATATCTGCGATCAAAGCTGATTAAAGTCTGTGGTTTGAAGTCATACATCAACTTTTGGGCAACTTTGACCATCGTGAGAGCTGTGAAAATAACTTCCAGAAGGTCAAATATTGACTCAGGACTTCAACCACCAGGATTTATGAGAATTATAGTAGCTAATGAGGCCATTGTTGCTTCATTGGTTGCCTTCTAATCACATGATTATTGGTTTGATTGGGTTCTGCAGAACCAGACTTAGAGGTGGAGACCTTCTGCTGTTCTGGTTGGGGTTTTGGAAGAGAAACAGAGAAAAGGGTTGGACAAAGACCAAGCGCAGCAAGCAAACAGACATAAATCTCCTCGCTGGCGACATGGTGATCATTTTTAGAAAGTGTAAGAAATTTCAGTAGCACTAAACCTCAAAATGTGACCACTGCGATGAGCTACAGTTTGTAACAATTAATCAAAAATCAAAACACTGGATTTATAAAGTTTTAATCTGAACATAAATGCAACTAGAACACCCCCGCCTTCTTCAAGATGGAAGAAATAACATCAGGTGAGTTTCTGACAGAAAAGGAATGAAGTTTAACATTAAACAAACATAATTCACCACCTGTGGTTTACAGGAACCAGTTCAAAATCAACATTTTTGCCAGCGGATCATTGTGAACTTTACCCAGCCGGCTGGATTTTCTTAGCTGGCTTTACCACAGGATCTAAGTGTTTAGTTTAAAATACAGAGTGATAAAAACAGGCCTGTTAGCCTGAATACTGCAGCCAAAAACCACGAAACTGGACCGAGGCACCAGTTTGTGGGTTTTCTTTCTGCACTGAGACTCCGGTTAAGAGGCCATTCGTACTTAATCAGAAGATTAGCAGTGACTGAGAAGCCATTAATGTCTTTGTGAAGCAAATTAAGAGGTTTGTTTTACAATTAACTCCACATCAGAAAATGGCTTAATTGAAACTGTGAAGAGACTTTAAATAGTTTACGAACCAAACGCCGTTGTTTTATTCATATGTTTAGGATGAGAATGAAATAACACAAAAAAAAACCAAAAACAAAAAAATCCTCCAAATTCAAAAATAGTTTGGATTAATTGAGAGAAGCGCCAGACTGATGGAGATATTAGCATTAGCAGATCACTTTGAGAGCCTCCATGTTAATACTTGATTAGATGTTTTGAGTTACATACACACACATGCACACGCACACGCACACACACGTAACTATTTTGCTTTCCACAAGTTTAGAAAACATTTTGAAAGTCACCATAATAGTAAACCAACTTGATCGTCTGTCCATACGAATGTCCTCGTCATTGTAAATGTTTATAACACATTTTTTTCCACAAACTTTTCTGAAACAAAAAGCTTCCTTTGAAATTGTGTGTCCATATGGCCTAAGAAAGTCTTAAAAAAATATAAGTGGTTAGTGCACCAACTGCAGTTGTGCAATACTTGCTACTGGCAGAGTTGCTTGTATTTTTCCTAAAATTAGCTTCATGCATCTTGGAACTCTGAAAACTTTACAGTTCAATGCACAGTCTTTGTCAAGAGATCTTAGAGAACCTATTCTCTCTGCTAGAATATTAAAATGACATTATTTCTTTGGCACTGCATAAGAAAAGCAAAAATAATGAAGCAGCTGCTAAAAGATGTACATTATTTGGGCCAAATTATCCAGATGCCTGATCACTATACTGACAGCAATGAAAGGTATATCCATTTTGCAGTTACAACCACTTGTGCTGTTCTTGGAAAGCTCTCCAGAAAATTTCAGATAGTTTCTTTTGGAGTGTGTGCCCATATTCCTTCTGTCGATAAATTATGAGGTCAGGCACTGATGTTGGACAAGAAAACCCTGCTGGCCGGGGTCGACTTCTGGGCTCCTCAATGGTGAATCATCAAACCTTTATGGACCTTGCTTTGTGCGCTGGGCCAAAAGTTATTCTCCAGAATAAAAACGAGACTTTCCAAGACTGTTGAGACAAAGTTGGAAGCATTGCATTGTCTAAAATGTCTTGGTTTGTGCTTGATCGCTGTGGCAAGAAATGCTTTAATTTAGTTTTGTAAAATTAACAATACTCTTGGAAAAAAAAAAGAAAAAAGAGTGTATGATAAACAGCTTCCATTTGTATTGTCTTGGTCACGCCTCGGATTTGATGCACTGAATGTTTGTCGAAATTGGCACAAACATGTAGAAGCTGGTTTTCTCACAGCGTGCATAAAAACAACCATCGAATTGGATTTATGGATTATGCAATATCTGGTTGCACCTTGAATCGGTGAATTTTATTTCATACAAACGTGCAATGTGACTTATTGCGTCTGAAAATGTTTTCGTTGTTTATGAATACATCTCCCTCTCACTTCCTTGGAAAGTTGTAAATCAGTGTTTTCCAAAAACGTATAGCTTTTATTTTATTTCTTCACCTGGTTCCCTGCCACTTTTATTTGTTGAATTTAATATAAGACTTTATTATAAGACACTTTATGTGTTGTACCTCAAAAGGTTACGACTTGTCATCTCCTTGGCCCCCCCTGCCAAATTCAGATATATTTGCTCTTTTATGTGTGACATCGTTTCCACCCAATCGGTTGCTAAGCCAGTGGAAATCATTAGTTACAAACTGCCGTCGCTCGTAGTGTTATTCTGAGCAAATCACCTGCAAAAAGCACCCAAGCTACAAGTGTATTATCTTTCAGGATCTGAGTAAACCAGGCTCTTTCTATTAAATGTGCAAAGCCTATGAGCATTTGATTTGTAAATACTGGCAGGAGAGATGCTTTTTATATAAAAAGCTAAATCATTTTCAAAAGGTTTAATCGTAAAAAGTTGGAAATGACCTTGTGTGGCTTCAGAGAATGAACAGAGAGTGATGAGTCAAATGAGATGGTTTACTTATCTCTGCTGCTTATGATGTGACACACACACACACACACACACACACACACACACACACACACACACACACACACACACACCCTGCGTGCATCCATCGTGGTTGACTTGTGGTTCGGTACAGGCGACAATCTCTTTACATTCCACATCTCCAACAGCACTCGTGCTCTCGGCTTTATTTGGGTTCACTAGCCACTCGTAAGTCACGTAAACTTGGCCTCTTTCTGCCACTTCCATACTAATCAAACTGTGGCGGGAGGTGGGAAAGACTTTTCAGCATTTCTTCACCCCCACCACACACACACACACACACACACACACACACACACACACACACACACACACACACACACACACACACACACACACACACACACACACACACACACACACACACACACACACACACACACACACACACACACACACACACACACTCCAGTTTGGCTGGCCCGACTGATGCAGCCGTCACAACTGTGTATGACTGCCTGATTCGACCTGACCTTCCTAACGTTTGTAACCGGTAAAGGTCGGGCATCATTCGGTTGCAACTTGGATTCCATTTCTTGCTCTTCGCTCAGGCTGGCTCAGATTCTCCCCCCCACCCTCCCGCCTCCACACATCCGGACACACAGCAACTTGTCGACATAAAAAGCACGGACCACACAGCGGCAAAGCGTTCTAAATGGGTGCATAGAAAGAAGAGGGGAGTCAGCTTGTTCCTGCAGAAAATGCATATTCATATAAGCTTAAATGGGCATTTGGCACAGGATGGATGAGGAGGGAGGTGAGTTTTCCTCCAGGGAAGAGGATCGCCACTTCATATCCAGGAGACACTTTGAAATGAGGTGGAGAGACCTCATGAAGCGAAGCAGTCCTGAGTGGAGCCCATCAGATTATGTGGAGGGTATCAGAGAGTAGGGATACATTGATACCACTTTTTTAAAGCATGACTACTAACATTTAGCTACTTGCTGATACCGAGTATTGACACAAGTGCCCATTGAATGCCATAAAGCCTAATATAAATACTTTATTTCCAAATGTTGACGTCATGTAAAACTCGCCAGGTTGTACCGGGGATCTTTTTCTGAGTACTCTGTGCAGTATCGGACCTGATATCCAGTGCTGATCCACTCCTCCTTACCATTTTTAGGGTGTAACAAAGCCCAGTTTTTTCTGATCCACATGACCTTAGTTAAGCCAAAAATACCCATCCATTTTTATATTTCTATGTATTCCACATTGCAGGCCGTGCATGGCGATACATCACCCTTGGCGCATTGCAAAAACTTCCCGGCGTTTTCAGAATGACATATTCTCATTTGAAATGAGAGGGGGGGAAAGAGGAGACAGGGGGCCTGAAGCGAGAAACAGTACAGACAGCATAATGTGATACCAGCTGCTATTTTTATTCAGATCCACTCTGCATTGTTGTGTGGCTCAGATCCTCTTTTAGGTCGGGGTGTAAACACAGAGCGCCCTGCAGCCACAACAAGGAGCTGGAGCAGACCTTGGATTTTTCAGGGGGGGTGGGGTGGGGGGGCACTTTTACAAGAGTTTGCCTTTGGTTAAAGTAAACAATAACTGCGTCTCTGAGTAATGCAGTTTGGCCCACAGCTCGCTTCAGATGAAGTTGATTTATTTACCGCACACCACTGGCAAAGATTTGCCTTTTTTCCTCCCCCCTTTCTTTTTTCTCGAAAAAGTCTTGCTTGGTTTCCTCTCTGACATTTCTTTAATGCCGCAGAATGATGAAATATAGTTTTGAAGTTGTGCAGAGTAGCTGTTTTCCTACTGTCTCGAGTTACTCAACGGAAACCAAAGGAGCGCGGTTATAATAAATAAAAAAAAAGAAAAAGCAAAAAACAATTACTCCCATCGAGCAGTTCTGCAAAAATATAGTGGAGGCAAATTGGATTGTGAGTTATGGAGCCGTGTTTGGTGTATCATGACATTCGGAGGAGGCGTACAGTACATTTGAAAGATTGCAAATGTTCTGTATGCAGTCGTGCAGGAAGAATCACGGGGTCAGGGGGATGACTTTTTGCGGAGAAATTGTGAGGCGATAGAAATAATCAAAGGGGGAACTCTGGACTCCAGGGGTGGTTTCAAACGACTTTTTGGTCTGGGTGTGGTGCGAAGCTTCTGGTGTAAAAGAGAAAAGACACATGAATTGGTCTCAGAGTGGAGGCGATCGCAGTCGACCGCAGACTCATTTTCGCACTTGGTTTGAACTGCGACGTCTCCTGTAGTTCGACGACCGATGCAGACGCGGGTATTAATGGAGCCGTGGATGCTCCCTGTACGCAGTCGTCATGGAAACATGACGCTCCGTCCTGTTAGTGCCATGTCTGGTCTAGAACAGACGAGGACTTTGCTTGGAGTTCCAATCTTTTACCTTCTTCCTTCCTTACAAATTCAAACCCTGTTTTTACACAAAGCATAAATACATACGGGGCCTTACCACAATCATTTAACGTACCAGTTTCAATATGCAATCCATACTGAACTGAATTTAGGATAATGTAAGGATCAGTCTCTCCGCAGATATCCCAGTTTTCAGTTTTTGAACAAATTGCCCACCTGTGGACATTGTTTTTGTAGAAATGGCATAAATGCTGGAAATGTTGTAATTTGCATGCCACCAATTGGTTGCTGTTTTGCTTTGTTTTGAAAAGTAATAAGGACATATGCACAGAGAGAACAGTATGCTGCAATCATTTAAGTCACTTTAACAAGTCTTTCGTTGTCGTTTGGGAAAAACTAATGACTGTGATCATAGTGCCGATGTGCAGTATTTCATCACTGTGCATCGAAGATAAGTTACATTTTCCCTGTTTACAAGAAGATGGCGACAGCTGCAGATCCACAACATTACAATCTGGAAGCCATTTTCTCATGTTCCATTTTCAGTGGCTCCAAAAAGCATTGTTGTGTGAATGGAAAACCAAAACTCCCTTTTTGCTCTGTCTGGTTCACCTATAACCGGATTTAACCAGAAGGTGTCTCAATCAGATGCCTGAACAAACCCACCTGGCTGCTCTCAATGTGAAGAAGAAGTGGCTCTACTCCATCACAGGAAGTTAATCCTGCCCCCCCGTGGAGAAAACTCATTCCAGCCACTTGTATCCATGATCTCGTAATCTTTTTTTTCACGTGGCTGTATATCTGAGGTCTGACTGTGTACAGCACTGCAGACGTTGGCGCTTCCTCTCAGCTTAAAGGTCAGCTGCTGTGGACGATCAGAAGTTGTGATGATAGGATAATATTTGCAGCTCTTTAGTAGGTTTGACGTGACCTTCAGATATTTTTGAAGCCCGACGCGTAGCTGTGCGCCTCTGCAAGTGACTCAACCCCACCAAGTTTTGCCTCAGTAACAAAGATGATTTAATGACTCCTAATTATTTGCCAATAGGCACTTTTATAATTGCATTCAGCAAAGTTCTCCCAACACAACCACTCCCTACGTGCAGTTCCAGCAACCTCCCTCCAATTAATCCTTCCAGTGTAGGCTATAACTTCTCCAGTGTGACCTCGTCGGGTCCCCATTGGCCAGATAATCATCAACCCCCCACCACAATGTTGAAAACACCCCCTCCTTTGCTGACTTCATCAACACATTTAATATAAGCTGTAAGTGCAATTGCGTTGAACCTCAGCATCTGAGAGACCCCACCTAATTGTCTTCTGCTCTATATCTCATTATTGCCCCTTATTATACTGCCGGACCTTTGGCCTCCGGTGTTGAAGAGTTTGTTACCGCTGCGAAGGCAGGAATCCACGAGATTCTCCTTCCAGAAGTGGCCGCGGTTAATTACAAGTTGGTGTGGATCATGACTTGCGCACTGAACTTTGCCATCAGTTTCACAAGTGGCCAAGGTTAAGAGAAAAAGGGGACATGAGTCGGGCGATATCACACTTAAAAGAAAAAAGAAAAAAGCGTATTTCTCTTAATGCGGTATCTTCAGCCAGAGGAAGAGAGGCAAAGAGGTGATGATGTGCGATGTGGAGCTCCGGTTGAGCAGCTTTATCGAAAAGACGCATACAGTTCCATGTTCATCCCAGCAGATCGGCATCTGATAATGCTATAAAATCAGCACACCATGTAAATTACCTCCGCCGAGCCGTGTTAAAGCCTAATCGACCTTGGATTCGGATAACCCTCCCCAACGCCGGCCGCACGGCTCCGCATCCTGCCCGGTTCCTGATATAATTATCTTATTATTCACATTTTTCTCGCTTTCAAAAGTAATTCAGAGACGTAGGTGTCCGGCGAGGAGGTCTGATTAAAAAAGCATTATCATATGAATCCTCGATGCCCACCAGGCCCTGGCGTCTCCGCGCTGCACGTCGGGGGTGAAAGTCACGATTCTCTTTGTGCCAAGGACGATAAATTCAGAATGCGCCGCCTTTTCCTCTGCAGGCTCTTCATGCCACCTCACCTTAATGAGGCGGGAAGGGGAGCGAGCAGAGAGGGGGTGGGCTTCTGAAGGGTCTTTTTCAGATTCGAGGGTTGTCGCAGTGGGTCGTGCAGTGGCCTACCAATGACAAATGTGACAAAGGAAGACAACAATGGCGCGAGCTGCGTGTCACCGGGAGAATTGTTGGTATGATAGAATGGGAAAAAATAACCCCAGTAGATAGTCTATCTGCAGCCATGAAAGCAGCGCAGGCAGAGGTGTGATTGAGTTCAAAGTGCATCGGTATGTGGGTGTTGGAAACATATTGCTTTTTCTCCTTCTTGCCGTGGATGACCGCGCTGTGTTTGCAGATATGTTTTCACATTTCAACCATTTCTGATCTATCTGTGCCTGAGGAAAGTGACACCGTGGGGGAGTTTTTCCATTTGACACCATGAAAATGATACAATGGGGGCCGACGAACACATGACTGAGAAGTCCGAATAGGTGCGATGATGAACTTCTGCACGTCACGAGAGCTTATGGAGCATTTGACTGGCGAAATCCAAATACTACAGTTTATTACTTGAACAGAAAACTGGCATTTCTGACATTTTGATCCTTTACCACGGTGATTCTCCACCTTAAATGTGATGTGAACTTATGATTCCCACTGAGCAATACTGCAGATCTTTTTCCTTCTTGGCCTCTGATTTGACAAAATATGACAGACATGCCTACCTTCAGGAGTTGGAACCTTAATATTAACACTAATGGTGTGTTTCCCAGGTCGACACTCCAGACTTCACAAAGTGTCTTATTTTGGTTTTCTAGCCAAGGAAATCTAATTTTGACAGCCTTAAATTTGGCACATGGGTACATTTTAAAAATGTCTGTGGAATATGACAAATCTGTTTTTTTTTTACTTAATCCAATATGTTTAAGACATTTGGTTTTGGTCAAATATAATCTGGGGATTCGATGCTATTATTACTTCTATAGTTTGTGTACGTTGCATAATGTGATGAGTAGGTTGACGAAATGACATTAGATGACTTCACTATTTCTTATAATTTCTTTGTGTGTTTGTGCTGTGTGAGGAGAATTTTAGTCACCTTCTTGAGTTGAATCTGATATTTAATGGATTGTTTTGTGATTTTTGTGGCTGAGCTTTTTGTTTCCTCTCCAGTTGCGGGGTCCTCGTTTTTAAAAGGTATTGTAAAAGTTGACACAGGAAGGGTCCGAAACTGGAAGTTTTCTAAGTATATGAAAATGTTGAAGCATCACTATTACCTCAAAAGAAGAATAAAACATTTTAAAACAACTAGTAACAAAATTAGGTCAATGGTTTCACCAAATATAACTTCAAATAACTTTGTTTTTGTTCATATTACATCAGTGGAAAAACTAATTTGATGAAAGAAACTCATAACACGATAGCATTAAAGTGATGTCTTGAATAAAAGTTGCATTAACTCTAATTCATTTCCAATGATCACAGCCTGAGCCATAGAGAATTGAGGTTAAACATGATTTTCCCCTTCATATATGTGATTCAGAATTACTTGGGACCAAAGCTAACAACTTCAGATTACATTGGCTAGACTCATATTATCATGTTGACCAGTACAACAAATCTCTCAGTAATGTAATTACTTATTCATTAAGAAGTTCTTTACAGGATATCAAATGACTCCAGGGACAATACCGCAAGCAGAAAAATAATCTCTCAGTAATCTCTCAGTAATGCTCGATTTTCTTGTTTAAATGTAATGTTTTTTTAGTTTGTTCGCCGGCACTTTCCCGAGCCACTGGAGTTGTATTTAAGCCTGAAGGGAGTGTAAAACAAGAACTCAGGGCTAAAACAGCTGCTGTAAACTGTAGCACCGCCTGCTTGTTAAACCACAATGTCTTGTTAAATAAAGATAGCTGTGTGTGTGCGTGTGTGTGTGTGTGTGTGTGTGTGTGTGTGTGTGTGTGTGTGTGTGTGTGTGTGTGTGTGTGTGTGTGTGTGTGTGTGTGTGTGTGTGTGTGTGTGTGTGTGTGTGCGCGTGTGTTTAAAGAGACCTGACGGAGCAAGGCAGTAAAGAAAGTAAAGTAACCAGTAACAGCACTGCAGATTAGGAGAGAATAACACCGAACAACACATGGAAACGAGAACGTCTCAAACCAAACTTGTTCTCGTACTACTATTTTACATTCACAATCAACTGGGGCTGTGTGGGGAGTAACAGATACCCCACAGTGATATGACCCTCAGTTTGAAAGAAGCCTTACCAACCTGTTTACTCGACAACGTTTCAAGGTAAAATGCACCGTTTCTGTATTTTCGTTTCAGAAATGTTTCACATTTGCACTGCAATGTTTTGAATACAAGGCCTGTTTACACAGGAAAACAATATGTAGTTAGCATGTTGGGCCACTAGTGGGTGCCGTTGGTTGTTTTTGTAATGAAACTCCATACACATGTGAGCAGACAACATGCTATAAAAATGTACAATGGCGAGTACACTTACATTCGTATAGACAGAAGACCAAGTTGGATTGCTCTTGCGGGTGACTTTCACCAATAAATTACCAAGTCCCAGGAGAATAGGGACTGGGTGCCAAGACACTCATGGTTGCTTTTGGTGGCTCTAAGCGTCATGTAAATAGACACCCAAAAAGAGTTTTCGTTTTCAGTTGAAAAAGGAAAAAAGAACAAAAAAGAAAGGAAAAAATTAAATGAAAGAAAAGAAAAGAAAAACAAATCTCACAAAGACTAAAAAACACACAAAAAGGAAACTGGGGGAAAGGAACAGAAAGGAGGAGAAAAAAGTAGAAAAAAATTGGCAAAGTTAAAAAGAAGAAAAAAAACCATGAAGAAAAAATTTTTTTAAAAAGAAAAAGAAAATAATTACTAGTATATCTAAAAGGGCTCCAACCATTTGGAAACACACAGCGGCTATAAACAGCCAAAAAGCTAGAGGGAATATGGCTGACAAAAGAGTACAAATCTCTAAAAATGGCTAGAAAAACTTTAAATGTAGGTATATCTAAATTGTAGCTACAACATATCGTGAACAGAACCTGCAAGATATGCAACACCAGACAAAATTTTTTTGGTGGAGAATCATGAAAATGGCTCTTTCAAAAAGGTTGGCGAGCCTTGATCAAGGGACGGAGCTTATATGTATTTTCCCAGTGGAAAGTGGGAATGTTCCCACTCTTCAATTAATCAATTCAAACGTATGTTTTTGACTTTATTGTTCCCGTTGCGGTTTCCTGAACTGCTTTTGGTTTAAAAAACCCCCAATACAAACAAGCATGTTTTAGACGTTTTAAATCTCATGAAGCTAATTGTTTTGGATCGAACTTTGCTATCTGCCTCAGGCTCTTTTAAAGGTGTTGGAGATAGTAACAATTTTATGCTCACGGTTTCAGTTTAATTGCATTTTTTTTAATTGGTGTAGTATATTGGTATATCATTTTGGTTCCTATTTGAACAAAGGTCAAATAAAATCCTAAGAACGTGAATACAGTTGATAGTGCCTTAATTTATTTGTATACTGGGAACAACAGCTTGAGTTCTGACTGAATGCGAAGCGGAAAGTTAATCCCATTGCACAAATTCAATTTTTTTACGAGTTTAATGGTCTTGTAAATATAGTTTTAATCAATTCGAGGGTGATATTGTGAACCAAGTCAGTATAACTGGGTTTTTGTGAGACCCTGGGTGAATATTAAAGCAATCAAACAAGTGGTTTAAAATGAGGAATGCGCGGATACCACTTTTTTAAAGTACAAGTACGGGTGCTTACCTTTAGCTACTTGTTGATACCAATATGAGTACAAATACCAATACTTATTAAAGGCTATGAAGCCGAATTCATATGAAATAATACACCAAATCTATGCGTTGCTGTGTGTTCTCAGTAATATTAGAGAATCTCCCAACTGCTTACATCATTCGTCGGCTCATATCATCTTTAACGAGTACGCCATGCATCGGAAACGAATACCCAATACTGGTATTAGTGCGTCACTATGCTTCATATCAAACTGACACAATGACTCATGTGTTCGCATGTTTTTCCTGTGCTTTGACCTCTCAGGTCTCCACTATGGGAAGGAGAGCGTCCGGAGCAGTGGCGGCGCCGACCTTCACAACTTCATATCGTCCGGCTTTGTGACGCTGGGTCGAGGCCACCAGAAAGGTAGCTGACTCTCATACCTCCTCCTCCTCCTCCTCCTACTCTTCCTCACACAGGTGATCGAATTAACCGCCCCCTCTGATTCGTGCCCGAACGCCGAAAGCGACCCGCGTAATGTTTCTCCCGCCGCAGCAGTGATCAACAACAACGAGGAGGTGAAATGTTTCCCACATTCAATTTCTCTCCTCGGGCAATTCCCATGAACTCCTGCGACGGCATTTTGCAATCAAAAACACACACACACACACACACACACACACACACACACACACACACACACACACACACACACACACACACACACACACACACACACACACACACACACACACACACACACACAGAGCTATTAGTGGGGAGAGTTTTTTTTCTTCCTGGGTAATGCACTTATTAGCATGCAGCCACATCGGCCGAGCTCTCCTGATTTATTCCCATCCATTTCAACTCTAACAAATCTGTGTGTGTGTGTGTGTGTGTGTGTGTGTGTGTGTACATGTGTAACCTTGCGTCGGCTGCGACGCAACCTTCTTTACCAAGCGCAGTTTTCAAAGGTTTAATTGAATGTTTTAGCATGCCTTGGCTTAAAATCTATAATCAGACGGAAGAGATTCTCCGTACATATTGTGTGAAATGTAAATACATTTAAATCCACTTAAAACTGTTTAACCTTGAAACCACAAGACTCAAAAATTGGAAACGGAATATCTCATATATAGATTGACAATAGGCTTGTGTGCAGGGTTTTCACCTTATAACACAGATTAAGCTCATTTCACTACATGGACATGGAAGGTCCGACGTGTGTTTAATAATTCATTCATGAAAAATCTGTTTTGAACATGTTTGAAAATGTATAATTCAGACATTACTGTGTTGAGACTTTTCCTCAACTGGACTTATTCTTGTGGATTTTACTACAAGTTTTCTTTGTTGTACCTTAAAAAGGTCACAAAATCTTTATTACTGAAAATGACTACAATCCCAATATAAAGCCTATTTAATGAAACCTTCTGGGCAGAATTGGAGCCTCTTGCAGGCTGGTTTCGGCCCGCGGGCCTTATGTTTGACACGCCTGATCTACACAGAGCTGAGAAACAAACAGTTATGAATGACTGGGGAGGAGTAGCCTTCTTTTTCATTTCAGGCGCTCTCAGAACGTCATTAGTTTTAATTCCTCCTAATATCTCTTATTAAAGCGGAGCAACATGAATTGGGGAGAGGACCGTATTTATGAGGTAGAACAAAACCACTCTCATATTTCGAGTCTGCAGGGAACCATTAATCATACATGTTATCACTGCAGATGAAGTGTTAAATTAGCTGACTTTTATTAGCAATTAGCAACATCCACAAGTGTGTTGAAAAAGCACCTTTTATTTATTGGATCTTATGACCACAGGTCCATCAGTGGACGGTCACAGCAGACTAAAGAGATGTTAAACCAGAAGGCATCCAGGTTTTATTCTTCTGCCATGATCAGTTCCACTCTTTTACAATAAAACTACCAGCTACCTCACATTTTATGTGAAACGGTCTCTGGATTTATTGGAAATCAGTACAGTATAGTTTGGATCTCAGACAGCAATGTCTGAACAACACGATTATGTTGTTGAAGCTACCACAATGACTAAGAAACACGTGAGAAACCCATTGTCTGTGAACACAGATCATTACTGCATGCCCAAATACAACCCTGCAAAGAAGAAACAAGCTGTAGAGAAGCTGCTGTCTTCAAAGCATTTTCAAAAACTTCCACAATGAGAGCCGTTTCCAGAAAGTTTTCAGTAGCTCCAAGCACCATTCTCGTGTAAACAGACACAAAAAAACCTAACAAAGGTTTGGAGTTTTCACTTAAAATGTAGTGTGAACAGGCCCTAAATCCTCTTTGAGCCGATCAGACACCTAATTCTTCTTTCTATTCATTGTGTTTGCTTTTAGGATAACCTTACAGCTTTCCTCAAAGTAGAGTTGTCCTTCCATAATATTTGGTCCTACACTGCTTCAAGCTTCCCTTCTTCATATTTTCTCTGTAAACCTGCTGAAGCTCATCACGGTGACCTTTGAGCCTGAACAAAAGCCCCTCTGGGTTTTTGCGCCTCGCCTGGTGGTCGTCAGGTTTGTGTTTCACTGAACGCTGCTGCATTGTTCCCACACGGAACCTACGAGTTTCCCTTTAATGAGGAGCCATCGCTTTCATGTTTACATGAAATTAGCTGTTTTTCCGCCGTGCCTTTTTGCTCCACTTGTTTTCATCCTCAGAGGGGGGTTCGGGTCCACATTCAGCTTGGAGAAAAGCAAAACCTCCTCTTATTGTACATCGGAGTCAGTAATGAGAAAAAAAACAGGATTAGATCGTATAAAAATGACAATTTTTGTGTGCAAACATCACAATTAGCATTGGTGCCGCATCGCTGCTGCAGCAGCATTAGCATGAGATGCTGCATTTGGTGTTTGTGTGCTTGAATCCGTGATTCCATGCAGCCTTTGATTTTTCTGCTGCAAAAACTATGTGAAATATGACATTCATTGAAGAGGCTGCTGACGCTTACATTTCTTCCTCACACTTTGTGAGAGAAATTACACGCAGTGTGTGTGTGAAAGGCTTGTTTCTTTGCGTTGTCCTCCGATTGGCCCCTCGGTGCCCCCGAGGCAGGCGTCACTCTTAAAATCAATGAAACGCTGCTTGTGAAGTTGGGTTTGGAATAATGTTTCGTGTTTTCTGAAGCGTGGGGAGGGTAGCTAACGGTTTAATAAAAAAAAATAAAAAAAACAGAGCCTCCCCCGCTCCCCTCAGAGCCACAAGGACCCTTCAAATGTATCCGGATATATAATATATGACGATCTGCTGCGACTGAGCCAGGAGCAGAATTGGCTCCCACCTGTCAGTCACTTTCTCTCCTCAACATTTTTCTCTCTGCTTTAATGACCTACAAATCGGCTACACATCGTCTTTGGACCTCTACTTTAGAGTTTATCTGATATAATCTGTTAACGTTCTGCTCAAATTCCAAGACAGTTTTATGTTTGACTCATTAAAGTCAATAAAAAAACTCTGTGGGGAATTAAAAGACTAGAAAATAAGCACGTATCGGTTCAAAATGTCACTAAATGAGATGAAAATGCAAGTAGATTTGACAAAACATGGAGCACGTCTTGATCTAACTACAGATTAAGTCTCCAATGAGATATGCAATAGTTTTGGGTTAAAATTGGGATTTCAATAAGATTATTTGAGTCAAAATTCAACAGCATTTGTGATATTAGGAGATTTGTCATTGATTCTGTAAATGCATTGATCTTAATGTGTCATATAAAAGGATTTCTTAGGCCCCATTTACACAACAATGTTTCAAGTGAATAAAGTTCTTAGTACTTAGTCAGAACACAGCAGCGTCACTGTGGTTACAAGAGATCGTCAATTGCGTGACTTGTCAGCAGTAAAGGGTCGAGGACGAGTAAACAGTCTGTATGTATTTAATTTTTATTTTTTAATTCTGTTTGCACAGCTTGGTTTGCTCTGGCGCAGATGAAAAACACTGAGTTGTTTAAAAAGGGGAAAAAAAACGCTAATACATATTCGTTGGTCAGTCATTGGAAAAAATGTGCCTTCCGCATGAATCTGGAGGCAGATGTTGTCTCCTCGGCTGCGTCTCTGCTGAAGAAGGTTTCACAGTTCAGGATGCGAGTCCTCTGGCTTGGATGAGTCTGTTGTGCAGCCTAATTATACAGAGCGAATGTGCATTTGGCTGTTAATTACGTCGAGTTGTCTGTGTGTGTGCGTGCGTGTGAGCGCAGCCCTGGGGGAGGACAGGTGAGGACGGGGGGTGGGGGGGTGAGGGCGGGGTGGGGAGGGTGTTCACCGAGCAGCTGGATGCTTCACATCTGTGAGGAAGATGAGCACAAAACAAACCAGATTAGCTGGGAGTCAGGAGCCGAGATAAAAACCCAAATGAGGAGATGACCTCATTCACCTTTTGTGGTGCGCAACCTTCCCCTGAGCCCCCCCTTCATCTGAGCCCACATTATTTTCCATGATGCCTTTAGTGAAAGGTCGTGAACTCGTGTGGCGCTCTTTGGCAACCACGATGCAGCCTGATGGCGGTTAGATCCAGGCAATCAAAGCATTTGGTTCAAGGTCTACGTTTGTTTCCTAACTAGTTTACTGATACTAAATTCACTGTGCTGTGCAGCCACTGAATGAAGCACTAATGTTGGTGCTATTGATAAAGTCAGACTCCATCAAACTAATGCAGAAGATGTGCAAACACGACTTCTCAATTCAGAGGCACAAATTAACCTGGAACACAGTGTAGAAGGAAACCAGACTGGTGAACCCACATGGGAACCGTTCTGTTGGCTGCTGCCTCATTATTCTACCTACGAACACTGAGAAATCCATCCCAGATCAACGTCTTTGAAATGACCTGATTCAAGAGGTTTCATCAGTTTGTGCTGTTCACACGACTTTGGTCCTTTTCACACAATGTTTTGAAGTGAAAACAAAAACATTTTATCGCAGCTTGGGTAATATTTTAGTATAGTAAGTATATATCATAAAAACAATACATTTGCTATATGTTGTACAGAGAAAATCAGTCTTCGCCAGAATTAACTAGAACGTTCCAGGTGTGATTTTGGTTAAAATGTTCGCAAAAGTCTCTGAATGATGGTGTTTTACACATTGTGCGCAAAAATGGACCATTTCTTTCCTGAATATTGGGGTTGAAAAACGTGGGGGGAATGCAAATTTGAGGCGATATCTGGCAGTCGGTGTGTTTTATGCAAAGAGTCTGAATTCCTGCTCCGGAGCTATTGGAGACTTTCCGTATCCAGTCGGCTGTGGGAAACGCTTCGTATAATATCAGTGCTGAGTTGGAGAAAGTGTGGCAGCAGTGGTGGGAGAACAAACAGCCACCCCGAGCTGTGTTTTGACTGCACGTTGTGTGCAGCAAAAATATTATCGGGGTAAACAAAACCTTTTGCTGTGACATGCTGTCTGACGGGCTACCGTTTGTAGCAGCAGGGCTCGAACGCTCCCCGATGTTCCCGGGCGCTTGATGTCTCGGCGAGCACGGCGTTTTCCCACAGAGAAAGAGCAGGTACACACAGTGGTGAAATTCTCAGAATAACTATTTACAGTATACTCCGCCTCACAGGGGACTCGTGTTTTTGTTGTTTTGAAAGTCCCCTGAGAATTATCGGTGGGGCCCTCACAATCAAAGTGGGAAAAGACGAGGGCTTTTGATGGCCGATAACGAGGAACGGGTACAAGAAATTCTTACAGGCCGGAAGATGGATTCTGTTAACTGTCTGAAATGGTGATGTTTTGTTTTTCTCTCCACTCTGCGAGGGACTGTGATCACGTCGTGTTTCTGTTTGTGTGAAAACAGTCACAACAAAGCTCACTCAGCTGGTCGCCTCAGAGGTACAGGAGGGTTGGACGATTGTGCGAGTCCCTGTTTATGGGCTCCTGATACATCAATGAACATTTGTTTTTGTCACTCTATCATGTCAATGTCGCAGTTCTCTTCTTCTTAAATTCATCCGGAACAATAAACCCCGCGATTCTATTCGGTGGCTGGAAACCGGCATGGTTCGACTTCGTGCTACATGTTATTACCCAGATTATCCTCATCAAACCCCAAATACTGAGTTACAAATTATACAGTCTATGAAGTTTTCCGATGATATTTTGAAGCTGTTGCTCAGTTTTTTATGGAAAATATCTCAGTTAACCCCAAAACGCTCCATATGTATTGGTGAAGCCAAACATTTACAGGTATTCCCTAAAGGCTTATAATAAACACTGACTGACACGAAGGTCAGGTCTCATTGTTGTGTTGTGTCTGCTACTCTGAGAAATCTGTTGAGAAAATCTTAGGGACCAGTTTTGACAGTCCTCATGTTTGACACCCCTGGTTTGAACTGATCAGTTTGAACAACTGAAAGCATGTTTGAATTAGTTTGATGTAACACACATTATTATTAATTTTATATTACCTTTGAACAAGCACCCAGGATTGTTTTGCCTAGTGTGTAAACCAAAAACATCAGTAAAAGCATTATGTGGAAATGTGAAGTCCTGAGTGCGTAGTTAGACAGAGCGTGGATGTTTTAAACTTTTGTTTGAATCGACCTCGAGAGGAGTTTAGAATGAACCTGTAATAGACTCAAAGAGCCTGATTTACAAGGTTCCTGTATAAAGCTCCCACAAATAGATTGTGCTTTTGGCTTGGATGCGCTTTGAAAGTGATCAACTCAGAATAACAACATGAATTACACCATGGGCAACCAGTATTATAGTACAGTAGAGTATTGAAATTAGTATTTTCAGTGCTTTATGCATTACAGTCTCGATGGAATGATTCAGTGAAACTGAAGTGCATCAGAGCATTACTGCAAATAAATCTGAACGTGTCCCACCACGAGGGAAAATCAATCTGGGTGATGATCTCTCAAAATGCCAAAGCTGAGGTTAAAAGATGAACAGAAAAGATTAAGAAAAGGTTGCAGCACAACACAGAAACTATCCTAAAGTCTGCAAATTAAAGTCGTGGAGGGCCAGTTGAACAAATGCCTCTCGTAACAATAACTACAGGATCTTGGCTGAAAGCTAAGGTGATTTACACCTCATTTCCATGTGTGTACAAAAACAAGCACAAATTACTACATTAATCTAACAGTATAAACGCCTTGCAGTATTTTCAAGCCCATATTCATGAAGGCAATTGTGCTAAATTGATGTTTTGTCATTTTGCGTGTCCGTTAGATGTGAAAATCTGTGAATGCAGTTATTTTTCAGCTAGCATTATGTACACACACACTTCTAAATCCCCCCAATGCACCACTCAGCAGTATCGAGATACCAGATTGCTTACTTTTTTTTTTCTCAAGGATGACGAAGCATGAAGCCTTACTCTGCCTCTAATTGGCTAATAGTTGCTGCATTCACTGATTTCATTCTTTACTGTCTATGTTTACCATGCAGTATGAGTGCACATGAACCAATCAGAGGCAGAGCAGTGTGAGTCACGACGAAGCAAATATTGCCAACTGATAGATTATACCAAATTTATATGACAACGAATAAATACCATGGATGGATTTTCATTAAATAGTCATCATACTTGCCATTGTTTCTTTTAATAGATCAGGCCCAAAATTATGTATATGTTGATGTAAACAGGAATAATTGGACCATGACATAGCTGTAATATATTGGGTCACACCTCTTACAGGTTGAGTCTTTATAGTCACTCAAGCTTCAAACTCATCGTCTCTTTCAGTTTTGACCCGTAAGCAACTTTTGTGGTTCGGTCTGAGACCTTCTGTTTCTGGCACGAGGGTGGGTGGCCATCTGTCCCCCTTTTCTCAAAGTGTCACGTCTATGCCCAAGAGAACCACCAGCTCCAGAGGTAGTTTGGATGTTTTGTTCTAAGACTTTGGCAGGAACCCTAATTCTTCTGGGGGGGAATCAAAGACATAAACACGAGGTTATTTTTGTCTGTCGGTGAAGGAACAAAGTTTGTTTAAACATAAGCCGAGTGTTTTTTTTAATTTTTTTTTTTACTTTTTTTCGTGTCGAGTGACAGTCTTTTTACCTGTGCTGAACTTTATTTAGCATGCACAGCTGCTTACCTCGCTCCTGTCCCCTGGCCATCTGTCCAGATCGATGCACCGCCTCACACACTGCTCGGCTCCTGTGTATTCTCTCGGCCTCTTGTCCAAAATTAGGAGGCAGCGAGGTTGAGGCTTCTGTCAAACTGAGCCAAACTAATGAGGATGCTCACTGATCTGTTGTGTGTGTGTGTGTGTGTATGTGTCTACTGCTGTCAGATGGGACTGCACTGTTACACCGCCTTGGGTGTAAAAACTGCAGAACTCAGTTTGATGCGTCGGAGTCGGCAGTAATTGTATAAAAGTTCTCTGGGAACATAATCTCTGAAGATAGATAAGAGGGGAGCGGGAGCAACTTTGCTCTCCCTTGTTTGCTGGCGGTGGTTGATGCAACGCTACACCACATCATCGCTCCTAGCCTCTGCGCTGACTGACTGCAGCCTCATATTAATTGTTCTTGTCACAGAAGAACTGCGCTGTACTTTTCCATTCACTCACTGTCATCGGCGGAGACTGGGCACTGTAAATCACTGTCGCACATATTTCCTCCGCAGTCGCTTAAAGAGAAAAGCTCTGGGTTGCGAATCCCCTCCGACTCACAACACCTTGATTGATTGGAATTTTTCCGCCGGATTGACAGCCAGCATACAAAATTTGATAGTGTATTAAAAATGCAGCTTGCCAGCTGGTAGTGGTTGAACGCGTCCGTTTTAATTATTTTTCCATATGTCAGTCTTGTTGATATGAAATGCAGCCAAGCCACGGCATCCGGAGAAGTGATTACTTCAGACAAAGCCTCCATCCTTGACTTAGCGTGTGCCGTACTTCATTACCTTGCTAAGCCCAACTTTTAATTCTGTCCTGTGGAGGAAGTCAAATTGGTTTTCATGGCAGGCAATTATTGTTTTTTTTTTGTTTTTTTTTATGAATATGATGTGTCTGGAAGGGCGGATGCAGCGATGCAGCCGCGGAATTAATGTGCGGGGGAGGGTGTTATCACAGAACTTTTATTTACAATGCAATTTCAGCACATTAACAAGTGCAAGAGCCACTAATTGGCTCCTTATGTGGCAAGATGTACTGTACAACTGCACAGTATTAAGCAGAGGGAGGGACTCATTTTGTGTTGCAGCAGAAGAATCCATTTAACCAACAAGCTTGTATATATGAAGGAGAAAAAGAAATCTCAATACGCATCCTTATTTCACTGATTCTCAAACTATTTGGATGAAAATCTACAGTACTTGAGGGCCCATTTATACAACGTTTTCAAGTGAAAACGCTAAACTTTCAGTGCGATTTTGGTCTCGGACTCACTGAAAATACAACTGTTGGAAAATGTTGATTTTATTGATGAATTTAAAGTGTTATGAGTTGTTTTGGGAATGTCTATCATTTCGAAGCAATCGCGAAAACATGTTTAGCATTCGGGTGAATATTTTTAAATGTTTGCATCAACAGTACATATGAGGTGTCCAGGGAACATCTGTAATTAAAGAATCTATTCATGACCGGTTTCTCAGGGACATCTAAAAATGTTTGCATCAACAAGTAGATGAGGTTTTTTTATGGAATATCTTTTGATGCCGGGACTCGATACATGTGAATTGTTCAGGAAACGTCTCCAAATTGTACGTTTTGTAGATTTAAATGAGGTGACTTGAGAACGTGTATAACTTAGCATCAGTCAATGTATGACGAGCCTTTCGGGTACATCTGTAAATTGTGGGATAAACCAATAGATGTCGTGTTTAGTGCTGCAAGAAAGATGTTGGGAACATATCTATTTTTGGATTTGTGCATGCTTAGGGAAGATGTGTAAATTGGCACTTTTAACAGTGTATGTGACTGCATAAATTATAGAGTTTCCAGATGTTTGTGAGGTATTTAGGGTATTTCTGTCGTCTCTTGTCTACAAAGAAATCAGCCACCTTCAACCACCTAGCGTACGCGCTCCAGTTTAATATGTTGAACACACTCTACATGCTGACAAAAGAACCAGAAACCCATGTTGGGCTGTGGCTTGTCTTGTATTCAAAGCAAGAATTGCCTTGTTGGTTAACACGGAAAGTGTCTAGTAAAAATATGGAGTGCCTGGTAAGTTTTTTTAGCCACCATGGCAGGAAGAGAAAAAGACTATTTGGAGCCCCACTAGGAGCAATCAGGAGGAAGAGAAAAGAATCCAGCGGCGCAAACACTGATCATTTGTCTCCGTTGTTATGTGCTAACAGCTGTTTGCCGCTAATTTGTCCCCTTTTTTGTTTACCTTTTGTGAAGAGCTTGATGACTGGGTATAAAAAGCCCCCTCTCCACATTTCAGCGCTTCCCTCTGATTGTGGCACAGTCATCTCCTGTTCCTCCGAATGAATCAGATGCCGCTGAACAACAAGCCCACAGGCAGTATCATCATTTCCAGCCCGTGTAATCATCACTCCAGGCTGATGAGGCAGAAGATGAAAACATCCGCCCGTGAAAAACCTTTGGTGTTGTTTAAGGTACACAAGGAAAAACAAGCCCAGACGGGAACTGATTCACACGGTGACCACGCATCATCAAGCCGGGGATGGGAAATGAGATCTCTGATGTGGCACTCAAATTTTTCCGGCAAATCAAATATTGGAACAGTGACTCCCTTCGGCTTCCAGTCCAGCAACGGCTCACTTCATGAAAGCTTGGGCATGCTGCAGAGCTCTGGGCGAAACGGGGCTGCTTCACGCAGACTTGCAAAGACTTTTTCATGTCTTACCTCCAGCAAAGAGAGCAATAGCAAGCAAGCGCAATGGCTGATCAGGTAAAGCTGGAAAGGTGCTTCTGTTAGATTAGATCAACACAGCATCTTAATGCGAGTTAAACTTCATCATTACTGGTTTTATTAATTTGATCGTCTTTTCTCGTAGCTTCATGACGCTGGTGTGAAATTACAAAAGGGATTCCCTAATATGGTCAACTCTTCTTGAAGCTTCAAGCCAGATGATGACGATGAAGCTGGTATCAAATTATAAAAGGGATTTAATTATATGGTCATTTCTTCTTGTAGCAGCAGGCAGGATGATAATGCTGGTGTCAAATTACAGAGATTTTTGCATTTATGCAACAAATGTATTCGTGCATTTATTAGAAACTAAATGATTCGCCTTACAAAAGAACGACTACGAATTCAGCGCAGAAGAATTTACAACAATGAGAATTTCAGCAAATTCAGGGAAACAGCAACAGCTGGTTGAACCTTTCAATTTACAGAACCCCATCGGTGTGTGAATGTTTGTGTGGGCAAATGTGATGGATCATGTAAAGTGCAATGAGACTGCTGAGGTAGTAAAATATACAATATGAGTCATAAAGTCGTCACAATACTGTTGTTGTAAACGAGACCAACAGTAGTCCAGCTGCCTCATGATGCACCACAAATCCACTTGTATTGGTCTCATTTAAACACTTAGCTGTGGCCATATTTGTTATTCAGCAGTTTGTGAAAAGATGCATGGAAAAGTTAGCGTTGAACATGAGATACGAGCCTTTGTGCTGGATATGTGGAACTGATGGAATTCTAACGTTCCCCAGCAGTTAACAATCCAAACTGATCCAACAGCCTGATTACTTATCACCTGGCATCTTTTACTAACTTCCCTCCAATTAACCTTGTGAAACATCTGGATGGGAATGAGGCATAATAGAAAGATTTTTCTTCCATCGATGGCTTTAAATCGAGAGAACCAGGAAAAGAATTTCCCCTTGGATTAGTCAGAGGAGGAAAGGTCGTGTTTGAAAGTTGGGCAGCCATTCAAATGGATAGTTCCTCTTGTGAGATATAGTCCTTTTCTTTTCTGGTTTGAAAATAAGTGCACAGAACAACCTCCAAGTGAAGGTGATGGGAGTTGACAAGCTGCTCTGAAACCGGACTTGAGCCTGGGAGAAGTGAGTCAGAACCCCTTGCAGACGAGAGAGAACCGGACAATTCACCCAAAAATATAGACCAGAGCTGTGTGTGGTGGAGGATCTCCAGTCCGGTGGGAGACATTTACCTTGGCTGCCTGAAGGTCAGTGGATGCACAGCTCGCCACTGCTAAAACCCAGCTCGCATTGATCGCCTGAATGTGGCTGTTTGTGATGTGTTGTTGTTGTTGGGGGTAAATATAGTTTCTCCCTGTGTTGTCCCAGGCAGTTCAACCTGTGTAATCAGAAGTTTCCCATCTGAAAAACAAGTGCGCCTGCAGTCTGGACGTGTGCAGCGACTTAAATCTGCCATTACTTGCTAGCTCATAATTCTAAATAACGAAATGCGCCGCCCATGAATCTTCTCTATCGTAATCAGATGACATACACCATTTAATAAAAACACACTGCCACATGGTGTTGACTATCGAGACGGGACAAGTCTTTAATGAAGATGAATTGGTCATTCAAATTCATTTCACAGAGCAGGAGCTTGTGATTTTTGCATCCTGATTATTTTGCCAATGACTTTCTTCATCAAGCGACTGCAACGGAGCAGCGCTTCTGATAAGAGTCTGTTTAGCTATTCAAGCTGGATTGGGTTTTCTTGGAAAAGTTTTTTTTTTTTCGAAATGGCTTTTCAAGGACTTTTATTGTCTACTTTAAAAAGTTCCCGTGAGAACTGAAGTCGTACTGGAAAGAGACCAACAAACTTTGTTAAAAGTGAACATTTTTCCACAGATTGCAGTGGTGTTGCATCTAGTTTCAAGTTGGTTGTTACCAACCACTGAAACACTTTGTTTTATCATATTCCATGCCTGAGCTTTTCTGTGTGGAGTTTGCATGTTCTTCCTGTGGATGTATGTATGTATCAATACCTGTTACTCAAACTTTCTCCCACAATCCAATGTCACCACTACCCAGCTGATGTCAGGCCCCTTTTACATGTTTTCAAGTGAAAATGCAAAACCTTTGTTGTGTTTTAGGTGTCCGTTTATGCAACAACTTTTTGGGAACGCTCGGGCTCTGTGTCTGTTTAACTATATTGTTCTTTGCACACAAGTGTTTAATGACAAAAACAAACAACAACACCCACTAGTGGCCCACTATGCTCACTACATCATTTTTAACATTCCTATAGTTTATATTAAATTTATTGGTCCCTATGGGGAAATGACTTCCCTGCATTTAACCCATCCTATTCAACCTAAATGCTAGGAGCAGTGTGCTGGCATGTTACAGTTCAGAGACTTATAGTGGGAGTTGAACCAGCAAACATCTGATGACAAATCAGCTTGTCACTTATTAGTTATAAATTATTTAAATGTATCATTAAGGTAAAACTGTCAGGAACAGAACTAAACATTGGTAATGCAGAAACGTAATAATAAATTATGCTGTGTCACACATTGGAGTCCAGTTGGGTCTATTCTTAGCCCCAGTTTGTTGTCCTAGAATCACAGCTGCATAATTACTGCTTTTATCTTTGAACATAAAAAAAATAACCTCACTTTGGCTATGAAACCTAAATTTAGGAACAAGTAATGGAAAAACTAGTTATTTCTTGGAACCTCAACATACAATCGTGTCCCAAGGACACAATTGTTCCTGGTTGCTGTTGTGTTTTCACTTCTCAGTTGATTATTTACCCGTTAAGCCGACAAATCTCCTCATTAGGACCTACTTTCACCAACAAAGACTTTGCTTTCCTGCATATTCTGCTTTTAGCACTCTGAAACCGGCTCCTACTTTGGGGAGCGACGTGTGCCTCCCAAATCAGTTTTCAGGAGCTGAAATCCGGCCAGATCTCGGCGCTGTTCTTTTGATTGACGGCGCTCTCCTTGCAGGGCGAAGCGTTCCGGCTCATACAAATTGATGACCAGGTTCAGGGGAGGTGGCACAGCTGACCCTGCTGGCTAAGCACTCCGTGGAATAACCAATAAGACAGTGTTAATAAGGTCCTGCAGAGGAGCGGCGCTCCTCATTAGCAGAAAGACGGATCTCTCAGACGCACGATGACCACACGTCTTTATTTCCTGCTCCGTCTCTGGAGCGTCTTCCTCTGAATATGTAGAAGTTTCCATGTTGAGGACAAAGGTCATGATCTGAGCTGCTGTATATGTAGAAAAGTAAAGGAGAGAAGTTTTTTTTTTGGGTGTTTCCTTAGATGAAGGGTCATGAAAGTGTTTGTAAGTAAAGTGGGAGCTTTTCAGCAGGAGTCTGAAACCCGCAGCTGTGGAGCCACAGTGGCTCTGGTGTAGCAATTTTTTTGTCTTCTGTATGTTTTGAGACCATTTATCTCTGTGGTTCATGCATTTTAAAGTTGACCTTTACTTGCAAACATGAGCTTGACTTAAATCCACCTAGATATAACATTTATAGCCAATATCACAAGTGACAACATGGGGGAATTTTTAATCTTTTTTGGCAGGCGTTCGCATCATTTATCATTATATTGTTTCAACGGTTGAGACGAGGAATGTCAAACATGCAACCTGTAAGATGGTTCAATTCAGCCCAGGATCAGCTTGCCAAGTGTCAAAACCAAGAAAGAAGATTTCACCTTGTTTTTTCGATAAAAGTACCTGTTGTTTAGATTTTGTCCAGAGTTTTGCACTGTTTGAGCCAGAGTAGCATTTAGGTTTTAGATGGACGTATTCTGTGGAAAATGTAATCTCATTCAAAAGAGATTTTGTAAAAAGTGCATTAAAAAAAACTCTTCAACTGTAAAGACTACTTGTAATTTTGCTATGAAAGGAGTTTGACATAAAGCACAGACAATTGAGAATCCCTCTCCGCACCTGGATTAGGGTTTGAATCCTTCCCGACAATCCGTTTCTGTCCTGTTCTCCTTATATCATCATCTCTAAGTCTGGTTCTGCAGGTTTCGTCCTGTTAAAAGGAAGGTGTTCTTTCTCCTGTCTCCTCTGCTTTTTCATGTAGACTGGATTTTTTCAGTAAAAGTGAAATGAAATGACTGTTTTCGTATTTGGTGCTATATAAATATAATTGAATTAAATCAAATCAAATCACTGCGCTAAATACATTCTGAGTAACCATGACACTTTACTCTGTGATTATGGTATACCATGATGCCTATGAGATATGTTCTGGTACCCTTAACTCTCATCTACTTCCAGTGCTGCATTCAGATGTTCAAAAGTGCCAATACTTGTGTTACTAGAAAGAGAAGTTAGATTTGTATCTCTTTTTTTAACTCCAACAATTACAGTGTGAAGATGGTGCGAAGTCTCTTATCAGTTTGGGCTATAGACTCGAATCATTCGGTGTCAGAAAGGTGTTTTCTGTACTTATTTAACAACCAGCAATTGTTGGGTATCGACTCAGTTTAGGGTGTTTTTGTCTTCGGCTTTATTTACGTTTATATCATGGTCAAAAGGCAAACTGGGACCTTTATAAAGTCGAACGTTCAAATCCAGTTCAGGTCTTGTCTTTGAGTTCTCCCCATTTTACCTCGCTGTAACCAACAACCAGGGGAGTATTTTTGTTGAGCAGTCAGATTATCCATCTTTACAAAGTGTCAACGGTTTAGACACAGATTGTGAAGTCTGTCTCCTCATCCCCACTTTGCTGTGTCACTGCCGGTCAAGTCGATCGTTTAGGACACATTGTTATGATTCATTGCCTGCTGAGAAACGTTATGGCACACCTAACATTTGCCCCCCTCTGATCTTGTGTTCAGTTGCTCAGAAGTGCCAATAATACTTGGGTCTTCGGAGAGAGAAGTTCAATCTTTGACTCTTTTCTTAACTCCACCAATTACAGCGTGAAGAGGGTGTGAAGGCTCAATTATCGGTTTCGGTGAGTTACAGACCCCACTTATCCAAAGGTGTTAGGGTTCGGGGATTTACCAACCTGACTAGCAATTGTGACTGAGTATAAAGCCGGATTAAGGCACTTTGCTGAGGTTTTTTTTCTTTCTTTCTTCACCCTCATTCACACAACTCTCCTGCAAATCCTCTGTGTCCTTTAGGTGACGACTGAATTAACGACCATCTCTGCGTCCCGAAGAATCGCCACATGCGACAAACACCTCGTAGCATTTTCCAAAATACCACCACAAGAACAAATATGTTGGGGTCAATGAATGACAAGCCGCCCTACAATTCCTGACAAGACTCGTGGGTATCCTGAGGAACAATAGCACTTCCAGATACACTGCAGTCAATTACAGTGATGTGAGATGTGGGGGCAGACAGAGGAAATGACAGTTGGAAGACAGCTCTCTTATCATTGTCCTTCTGTTGTGGCCACTTTGAAACAAGTGGAGCTATTTGTCTGGCAGTGAGGTACGGTGAAGGGGGAGTGAAAGAAGGCTTTTATCTCCCGTGAGAGACGGAGAGAATATGCAAGAAAAGTACAGAGACACTATGTGGAAAACTAAAGAAGTAAAATGGGGGATTTGAGTGCGTGGGACTGGTGGGTAAAAAAAACTGCAGGAAAAAGAGATAGGGAGTACTCGCAGGTAGTCAGTGGGGACAATGGGCTGACGAGGCGGCCGCGATGTTTGCTCGGGCACAGCGACACGTGCTTAATGTGTAGCATTAATCAAGATGCTGCCTACCGCGCAGCGTGGCAACTTTTATCGCCGCTCATTAAAGTAAGTGCACATATTTTATGCATCAGTTGGAATGCAAGGACTTTTTCATGCTAATTTCCCCTCCTTTAGATTTGTTATTCATCATCTTTGATCACCGGGGTTTTGTGTACAGATAAAGTGAAGTGGAGGACTGATAAAAATCCGGATGGATCGGTTGTGTGCTGAAGCATCACATCTGTGGATTGCTTTGTGAGCTAATTCAGCAAGCTCGGGAGTTGTATTTATCCTAAATGAAACTATATTTCACCCGTCTTCAGTTGTTTAACGACACTTTTCTTTAGAGTCAGGTATTAATAAAAAGAGCCTTGCTTTAAAGTCTAGAAATCACATTTTATGTGGTCATAGAAATCCTCCCTCAGGAGCGATTCCTTCATTAGACCTCCTTCGTCATCACCCCTGATTCATGCAACTTCATGTAAGATAACTCGAAACACTCTGAAATGAAATGAACTCCTGAACTTTGCCTTGAATATCAATCCCCCGTGGACCTTTTTACCTCCCTCGTGAACACGTTAGCGGATGAAAGGAGGTTGGCGGTTGCGTTGGAATTGTGTCTTGGGTTTGGTCCCACTCTTTGAACGTGAATCCTCTCGACACCGGGGCTTTCTCTCTTTTTTTTCCTTCTTCGTTTTCACAGCATAGGGCCTGGGAATTGAATCTAACGTGGAGCTTTAATTGATTTTTTCATAACCAAACGTGCGTGGTGAACACCCTCTCCCATTAGTGATCTGAGCGCTGCTAATCCATCGCTAAAAGGACAGCGTCGGGCCTTTGAATCAGACTGCCTTTGTCTTTCAACTACGACTATTACATTACGCGGCAGTGGTTGTTTGGTGTTCTTGTTGCCGTCGAATACATCTCACCTGCTTAGGTCGCCTCCCATTAGCTCCGACGCTAAGCTCAAGTGCAGCCGAGCCGCATTCCACAACCCCAGTTGCCAAATAATTGGCAACAGACGTAGAAGCAATAGCTGGGCCAAGCTGTTTATCATATTAGAAAGTATGACATTGTATACCGAGGAGCCACGTCCTTCACAGAGTTGCTTTAAATGCTAAAAAAAAAAAAAAGGCAGTTATAAATAGCAGTCATGCTAAGGGCGTTTTAAGGATACTTCTCAGAGTATTTTAGATGAGCACCGTAAAAGACTGATCTTAGTTCTGGCGCATTGACCTCAAGCAGCTACATACCCGCCTCCCTACAAGGCAAACTCCCGCTCACATCTGTAATCTATTATTCATAACGAAGAAGCAGAGACGGAGACTGGGGAAGGCAGATAACTTGGTCGTTCTTCCTCCATCCACCACCATCCCCCCCGTTCCCCATTACTATTATCCAGAGGCCATTGTGTGTGAAAACAAATGAAAAGATTGTCTTTTGTTGTGCAGGAATGAGTGGAATTTTCTCCCCCTTTTTTTGTATTCGGTGCAGAATTTGACTGCAGCTTCGTCATTCCGAGCACACAAGTATGACTGCCGCCTGCATTGTACAAATAATGATGCACGGGAGGGATCAAATTAAACTTTATCTGCTCCGGGATGGTATCCATCTTCAAATCTATTTCCTGCACATGAAAAATTGAAAAGGCAAAGGGGAGCACATTTGAGCTCGGTGCTAATTTGCTCACTCGTACCTTTTTGGATCTTCTTTTATTTTTTTCCACGTCGATTTTGGATTTTGGCCAACACCAGAAAGAGTTGGGCAGAGACTGTATGTATAATTTAGGCTCGTTGGTTAATATTTTATGTGAGTGTTATGGGAGTTATACTAACATCGAGATCCATCTATGTCATGGGCACCAACGTTAAACAAGATGCCATTCCAAGGCAGCGTCGGAGGAAAAGCACCCCCCATCCTCCCACCCTTAAAGCTTTAAGCCTTCATTGGAGAAGTGACTTAATTTAATTAGTGTCAATTCACCTGACATTCAGCATAGCTTTATCACACTTGCACTGGGTATTATCTGCATTGGAATAAACATTGACAAGAAGAAAAGTCAGTATCTTGGTTTTCTGATCCCAAAAACCAGATCAATGAGTAGACATTTGTTTAGTTTATTTCCTTGTGTCTTCTACAGCTGTGGATCAGTTGGTAGATCAGGTCAGCTCTCAATAAGAAAACTACAAGTTCGAACCCCCATCTTCCCCTGTCCATATGTGGAAGCGTCCTAGAGCCAAAGACACTCAACCCAGAATTGCTCCCAAGACAAGGATTGAGTGCCTTGCATTGCAGCTGTCTTCATTAGTGTGTTTGTGAATGGGTGAATATGAATAACAGCATGAAGCACTTTGGGGGGCTGTTAGTGGAGAAGCACTATGTAAGTGAAATCCATTTACATTAAAGAAACAGGAGCAAAAGCAGCTTGATTTTGACAGAGTGACCTTGAGGAGTTGCATTAGGATAAATAAGGTTTGTTTATGTGGAATCCGAATCTTAAAAAGCTCATTCAATTATGCTTAGAAATGAAAGAATAAAACAATTAAGCATTGCAAGTTTCCTTTATGTTTTTATCTTTGGGTTTTACTTATGGCAAATGGAGTATTTACTGTATATGGCATAAGTTTGAGCAGCCTTGAACAGTGTTACACTGTTTTTGTTTTTCACATCAACACACCAATGTTAACAGCTGCAATGTCAAAAGTCATTTGTTAATACTTTGGATTGGAGACAGCTTCAGGCAAAATGGGGACAACTATTCCATCTCTGCCACAGATTCATCTAAACAAGGATCAATTCCTCATGCTTCGACTAATTTGGTCCCACAGTGTCAATAATACAAGCAATTATTCATGTAGTTACATGAGAATCTGACACCCCACTGTAAATGCAAACATGCCAACAACAAACAGCCTGGGTCTTTGTGTGCCGGCTGATAAATGACTCCTTTTGTTGTGATAATCAGGAATCATTATCAATTTGCAGTGGGCAATTGTTTTCTGAACACCTAAACAGTTTGCTTATGAACCATTAAGAAATGCATCGTAATCGTTGCTCCCGGTGCATTTGGAGTTGACCGAACCTTTAGCATTAAAGCTGTAGTATGTAGCAACAACAAGCCAATGCACTGTGACTTCTCTATGAAGCAGCTGGTGTTTTCCCAGGCATCTACTTCACACGGTTGTTCGCGCAACACGCGAGCTGGAGGGACGAGGGATCAACACCCTGTCAGGCTCGGCATTAGGCTCCGGTTTGAGAAATCACAGGAGACGTGAGAGACTTGGCATGCCGAGAGGAGCCTCTGATAAAGCTTCTACGCCGGCTCCTGGTCGAGGAGAGAAGTCACGTCAGCGTCTCCTTGCTGTCACCGACTCCATTTCCCCCGTCGCGCATTACGCCCCGGCCTCCACGTCCCCCATCTGACCGGTGCGCCAAATTGCCTCCACCTTGTCACCGGTGCAGGTTCTGTGAACCCGGTGGGCGCTTGAATTATCGCCAGTTGAGGCTACAGGTATTCAATCTACCAGTCCAGACGCTGGGATAATAGACATGGGGGCTGAGGTATTATAATTGAAAGGCCCCTTCAATAGCGATAAATAATGAAGTTTCCCCAGGGGCGGCTGGATGGAGGAAGGTGTTCTCTCATATATCGAATCAGCCTCTTAACCCCCCACCGACGGAGGCGTGGAGGGAATATTATATGGGTGTGAAAACACAGGAGGGAGAGTCGCTCACACTGCTTCACTATGAGTCAACCGGAAAAGGACTGCGTATGACGTAAAGCTGGTATTATCTGCTATCAAATCACATTAGAAGAGAGGACAGATATTACAGGCCACTACCTGGAGCTTTTGTATTGAGAGTTTAAATCATCATGTCGTTCTAAAACAGGATTGGTCAGGGTGCAATGGTGTCTTCAGCCTGATTTGATTTTAATATAACCCAAAATGTGCTTTCAATTATAATGATCTGATATGGGGGGTGGGGGGGGGGGGGGGATTATTATATTTTCTAATTATAGTCTAATTATAGTCTAATAAAGAAAAATTCTAATGAACTAATTTTAGTTTTTTGTATTTCAAAACATAATATTCACTTTCATTGAACTGTTTACAATGCAACATGGAAGATTAACTTGAAAGTAGCTATGGTTTTCAAATAAAGGTTTAGGGCTACAATTCTTGCTTTAAAAATATTGAACAATGTATTTTTTCACCTTTGGGTAGAACTGCCCACACAGCATAAGTGTGTGTGCATGTGTATATATATATATATATATATATATATATATATATATATACACACACACACACACACACACACACACACACACACACACACACACACACACACACACACACACACACACACACACACACACACACACACACACACACACACACATATAACACACACACATATAATAAAGACTTATTGTTGACTACACCTGTCCTGCTGAGTAGAATGTATATTGATGCTATACTGTGTTTATACAATGGACTTCATTGTATTTCTCATGGAACCAACGTCTCTTGGGAGATTGTGTTGCTGTGATAGGTTGCCCAACCGAACCAAGTTTTATTATTGATTGCCATGGTGTGCCTTAATGAATGAAAACCAATGGCTACAGCAAGCGGTTTCCAATTACTGTACATCTCATGTTCGCTGTAATGAACTGCACAAGTCAAAAGCTGGATAATTGGATTCCACACAATCCTGGAAGGAATGGGAAATAGTGGTTCTCTGAACTGGCAGACACCGGTTACCATTAATATCCATCAGGAACATCTATAGTGCAGAACCTTGTCTCAGTTCTGTAATCAGTCAAGGTTAAAATAAATGAGACCCACCATCATATTCATGTATGGGAATGTAATCTTTTTGAGTAATATATCCAAATGTTTATTTTCATAATTCAGAGGATGAATAGTAATTGCAGCCAATAAGCATTAGTATGCATTACTACTAAATTCACTGAGAAAATGACACCTGATCAAGTTTGTAGAGTGTCCTTATTGACTTTAGAAGTTCACAAAGGATTAGAAAATGTAGAAAAATGTATACCATTGACCAAACGCCCATTTGAAAGCCCTGCTATATTGCCAAAAACGTTGCAGGAAACTCGTGCTAATCCCAGCAGAGAACACACTGGAAGAGTCTCTTGTCCATCAACTGGCTAACATTAGCACACAACTAACACATTAACATTAACTAACACTCAACGTTTTTAACTTTCATTGCCATTTTGGCCCATTTACATGACAACACTCATAACACACCTTTTTGAAAATGGCTCTTAAGGTGGAATAAAAAAAAAGAAAGAAGCTATGACTCCATCTCCATGTAACAGGTGAAAAAGCAGGTTTTTGGAAATGCTCGGGCTCATGTTGCCCATATTGATGGAACACATCAAAAACAATGGTGGCCTCCAAACTGTCATGGCTCAAAGAATACATTTTCTTGGGACTTGTTAGGTTTCTAGTTGAGTCACCTGTAATAACAATCCAACGTTGTTGTCTGCCCACTAGCGGCCGAACATGACAACTACATAGTTTTCAGTGTTTCTGCCGTTTCTGTGTAAACTGCCGTCGTTTTCAAAATGTTGCCGTGTAAATCTTTTCTTAAACGAAAATGTACATTCTCATTAAAAACATTGTCGAAGTTAACCTCATAAGCTGTTCTTTGGATTGTTGGAGAAAGAAGGTAGAACATGTAAACCTCAAAGAGAAATGTCCAGTCAGCCTTTAGGTTTGGATCAAGAGCTGGTTCAGATGTCGAGCTTTGCCGACGGCTCTTTGAACATGACAACGACGGCTGAGCTTCAGCCACCTTTTGCCTACACCACCCTAACTACCAGCCTGTCTCTTCCATCACACTGTTCCAGCCATTCAGAAACCATAACTTTGAGTACATTTTTACTCCAGTTTGAGCCATGACAGGAAATGCCTTGGCATAATATTTGCCATTCGGGGTAGATGAGTACTGCAGCAGCATTTAGTTCATCATGTGACTGTAAAACCACTGACAACTACACTTAAGAAGTTTTATTAGGGGTAGGCAGACACATAAATCACAATGACCCATCTCCTCTCTGTTAGGGAAGTCTGTGGGTTGCATAAATTGCGTTTTTCCCCTTTCATTGGAGGAATTTTAATGTAGCTGTTGTCGGGGAGGAATCTTAATTTGAGCAGAGGTGGGAGACATGACGCCTGATATGATTTAATAAAATTCATACCGGGGGCTGGCTGCTATCTGATGTTTGAAAGAAGGTGAATATCTGACTGTGGGCTGCACGTTGTGTTTGTGGCAGTGACGCAGGCAAACTTTCGCCTCTTCAAACCATCCCAAGTCACATGTCACCGTCTATAGCAAGCGCACATAGTAATTGGCACACCCTCGAAATGCTTTCAGATCAGGCGAAATTAGCAGCATGCTGCCGCTTCTGACAGATATGAGCCTTTCAATCCTCTTCCCAACTGAGTGGAGGAGTTTTTTTTCTGTGTCTTAATTACCTCACATTTGGCACAGTGCGCTGCAGAAGCTAGCGGGGGCTGAGGGGAGATAGGGATTCAGCCGAGACGCTCAGACAGCGGTTGGTGACAGAAGCCAGGGGAGGACGCAACAGAGAAAAGGCTCCCAGCATAGCATGCCTGGGATGACAGGAGCGGTGGTGGAGGGGGCCAGAGATCCCCGAGGAGGAGCAGAAGAAAGAGGAAGAGCTAGCTCCAGGGAGAATTCCCCTCAGGCGCATATGGCAGGATTGAAACATCCATATGCCGGCGTGAAACAGAAGATACTCAGTGTGCCGATACTCTCGCCCTCCCTCTTCCTTTGGAGATCTTGTGTATGAGCTGGTCTGTTTTATTATACGTTATTTTATAACTCATCACTCCCAAAGGAGCACCGACAGAGGTGGAAGACAGGGATGTTTGAGAAACTCCGCGATGGGAATACAACATTGTGGTCAGTGAGGTCTGAAGCTTAGGCTACAACAGAACAACGGGGACATTGTGTAGTAGAGCCAATAGTTTTTGTTTCTGTGAAAGAATCAGTACATATCCTCTCGGTTTTAACTTGTGAGGCTTGGTAAAACTTGGATTTTCCAAAAACAAATGTTTCAGCTGCAATCATAAAATCCTTCAATAGTGGTCTCTGAGGGCTGTGAAGGCATGGTACCACTGATGATGATGATGTTAATGTGGGCATTTTTGTATATACAAAGCTTGCCTTTTGAATACCAACAGAGCACCGTCTGGGCTCTTATTTGACAAAAACAAAGGTTTTTTTTGCATTGCTGCACATTTTGTGACAATTTTCTGTACTCAGCTCTGTTGCTCATCCCACAAATGCATTTCCCTTACAATAATTGTACTATTTCACATACAAATTACCAAGCTTGCCAATGCTGTGAGAGCTAAAGAAAAAAACGTAAAGACAAATGTATAGTTCATGTGAGATTCTGTTTTTCATTCAAAAGCTTCATTGGTGTAAAGTTGCTCTTTGGAACTCTCATTCCTAGATTCTTAGTGGATTACATTGGACGTGCAATATGTCTGGAAAATGATCAAATGATTGTATCCATTCACAATTGATGACTCAAATGCATGATTGAAGCATTATTCTATTAATTAGCATTGAGACCCTGCAGGGCTTCAGGCACTTCAGTGAACTCAAGTCGTGTGTCTAAATCAGAATCTGGATTTGCAATCAAATCATCGAATGGACAAAAGCTCTGCCCATAACTCATTGATCCACACCCAAACTTCCTCCAACACAAAATCTCTTTTGCTCCATGACACACATATACATCAGTTGGTTATACAGTTTGGGCTATAAGGTTGGATTTAACATCAAAAATATCTGAAATAAAAGAATATCTGAAAGGCTAGTGGTGGGTTGATATTGTTGTACTGCTTAAAAAGTTTCACATTGTATATGGGTAAAAACTGAACAACAGAATGCAAAGCACTACTATTTTCAATTTTCCATCCTTCAACAGCAGACCTCTCAAACACCAGAATGAAGCCACATTCTGTTAACTTGCGTGAAGACCCTGCGGGGCTCCAATCACTTAAGAGCACTCAAGTCCTCTTTGAGTCAAAATCAGTGTTTACAATTAAATCATCTAATGGAAATCCTCCATTAGATTTAATAACTCCATTTAGGTGGAAGCTTGTGAGAAAAAGATTACTGAGCATGGCTTATACCGAAGCAATTTTCCGGCCAGTGTTTTCTCTGTCAGCTGATAGTAGAGAAGCACAAAAGGACCCTGCAGAGAAAGTCGACTCTTGCAGCCGTGGGCAATGAAGCGCAAACGTTTGACAGGGAAGCACTCGAGGTGTTAGTGTAAAAACTCTTCCATGTATCCATGATGCAAACACTCCCGCTGCCCAGGCCTGTGCCGGCTGGCTTCCTCCGTCTTTAATTACAACGGTTGGCCGGTTGTACGGAGACGCCGGTGAACAGAGATGTTGTGGGAAAAAAAAACAAAAAAAAAACACAGTTTGCATGTGGACTCACGGACAGTCGGGAGTCGTGATGGGGGGTGAGAGGCGTTCTCCGTCGTGTCGGCTTAGTGTCATCTCCTGATAACGCATGGCCCGCTGAGGCTTTGTGTTGTAGTCTCCGTTCATGGGTTTTCTCTCCATTACAAACCACACGGAGAAGCTCTGCCTCCAGTTCAATTGTGCTCCCTTCACTAAACTGCCTCCATTCCCTTGATGTGGCATTGATCCGTCTACTCGGAGCATTGTCTGTGCCAGCCTGACCAGCGCCATCAATATTGCATCAGGTTCCGTCTAAACAGCCCAGATCTCTTTTTGCAGTCCATCTGGGGAGAGGTAATAAAATTCATGCCTGTTGTTATGCCCCGCGCAGGGCGGATCACACGCTCGCCCCGTAGCTTTAGTTCGTACACGGTGGGACCGAATTATTCAGGCACACTCTCCCTTTGCGCCGAGAGGTGATGTTTAAAGAAATGATATGGGCAAAAAAGTGACATGTTACATTATTAATCGCCTCTAATTTTAATTAGTAATCTCCGGTAATTAGTGTTTGGGTCTTTCATCGCCCGGAATCGGCGGTTCTAAGAAGATTAAATGTTTACAAGAGACCGAGTCAATATTTGCTTGCTGGAAGTTAAATTGAATTATCTCAAGAATTACTTCTGAGTGCGCAAACCCACCTGGGCAGCGCGGGGAATTCCCCCCCCCCCCCCCCCCCTGTCTAAAGCTCCATCCTCCGGAACAAGCTCAGACCACATCCCGGGCCCGACTCCATCTGACTCTCCCTCGGTCCCTCCTCCATCTCTCTCCTGACTGTGGTGGTCTATCTGGCAGACACAGCAATCTGGGGAAGCATGAAGATATTAAATTAAACCAGGAGGAATCAGCCATGCAGCTGCCGCAGTGCCCCCTGGGAAATATAGTAAAAAATGGAAAGTGTTTCCAGAGGATGATATCTACAGCGCCAGCGGCTCATTGGCTTCAAGTCCTTTTGCTAGCTCATTAGCCTTTTAGCACTAACTGATTCTGCAGACTTCATGGTTGCTTTTAATTAACAGCGTGAGAAAAGGTGGGGTCAAAAACCCACACGGGTTCCTGTCGTGACACCGATTGGCTCTTGATGTGGATCTGTGCATAATCGGGTTCACCTGAAGCGCTTCGTCTCTCCGAAGGTCGCTTTGGCCACGCCACCGGAGAAAAAGGACCCAACCAAGGGCACATCCTACTTCCCGTGGCGTCGGGGTTGAGCCGCACTAACAATCTCGCCCATGCAGTAACCCCAGGCTGCCATCTTGGGCTCTATTTTTAGAGCACTAATGGAGGAAATGTCACTTTTCCAATCCACTTTAATGAAATAAATCTATTCGGTTTCATGGACCCCACGTTTGCACGGCAGTGGCTCTAAAAGGATACATTCATATAAAAAAAAAAAAAAACAGGTCTTATGTAAGTGTTCTTTGAAGTAACTCCCCTCTAATCATTTAATAGGGCATCACTAATGTACTCTAATTTGTTCTAATTGAATTTGACTATGCAGTTTGACTGGAACAGATGCATTTGTGAAATGGAAAAATATATCTGTAGTGCCAGGACAGGTTGCCACAGTTTGTACGTTTTGCCTGTTAGGTTTATTTTAGTTAAAGTGGTCTCACTTGCACCACCTGTTAATGGCTGAAGAGCTTTTAAAGCCTGTGTCTGCTGACAGGTTAACGCAGTAAATTGTCTCAACCTCTGTGGCCAAATTGGAATGATTAAAGAAAATAGCTCGGCATTAAAAATAAATGAACATCAGATTAAATGAAGTCCCGAATTCATGAAGGAGTCAGCAGTATTCTTTGCTGGTGAGTTGTAGAGGTCCCCGAGCAGAGATGAAATGCAGTAGCATGAATGTGTAGCCTTTTCAAATAGCAACAAGTGTGAGTTAGCAGCTGTCAAGTGACTGAAAATGCAGCAGCAAGTTCTTATCTCTTCATTGTCACTAATTTTCACACATCTTATTTTGTAGAAATTGAAGGAGACGGAGCAATTCTGGCTATAATAATATCCAAGAAACTCTTGTTTGCAGCTGGATAGCAGCTAATAAACGTTTAGATTTAGGGGGTGTTTACACACGTACTATATAAGATTTATGTCACGCTGCTGTGGAGTGGAAGTAGTGAGTCAGTTTAGTAGTCACACTGGTTTAGTACAGATTTGAGGGAAAACATACAAGTTTGATCCCTGGCACCATTGGACATTTCCGAAAACACACTTCAAAACAGTTGTTTCAGGCCTGCTGATGTTAGAACGAATTCACATTTTTCTGGTTATGATGTAATCCTGCCAATCATTGATGGCTAAATGTTGCATATCTGCTCATAAGGAGCCTCGTAATGGCAATCCAAAGTTAAAATCTGTCCATACAAATATCCATGTACATCTATTGTTGATGTTTAAAGTCAACATTTCAGAAACCAAAAAAAGAAAAACCCCAAGCTTGATTATGGACTCAAACTTTTTCTGTGTAACATGTGAAGCTCCAAGGGCGCTATCAAAGGCAAAAGAAGCAACAAGAAAATGAAAGAATACCACAAAAATATATAAACCATGTTTTCTTTTCAGAGTTTACCAAAACGACTTCTAATCTGACAGGCTGGAACGTGGAGTGTTGATTCAACTTGACAGTCACAAACTGAAGTCTGAAACACAGATCCAGCTGAACTGCATTCTTCTAACTAAAGAAAACCTCACTGGTGTTCTCGGCTCAAAAACTGATGGGCTGTTGGAAAGTTTCCATCATCTGTTTCACTGATGCGCTGCCCTGCATGTTTTATAGATGTCTCCCTGCTCCGGCGCACTCGTTTCAAATGGGTTGTCATCAAGCTGTGCAGAAGCTCGATAACGACTGTTTCATTTGAGTCAGGTGTGCCGGAGCAGAGGGACATGAAAGAGCGTCCGCACACTGAAGGAATTTCAAAATACGCCTGCACGTGTGAAGACGGCGTGTCAGAGTTTTGATCCTGCTGGAAAGGAGGAAAATGAAAGAGACAGATAGAACAACAGAAGTAGAAACAGCTTTTTGGCCACAGCTGCATCTGTGCGTGTGCGGTGGATTGTTAACGGAATAAAAAGTGAGAAACTCAAAAAGACTTCCAGAGTCTGCAACATGTCACCGTTTCCAATATGGTGTGGTTGGCTTCGCCTTCATCACCTTGACATTCTTGCACTTCAAGCAACCATCATTTTAGCCATCTAAGACCCTGTTTACACGTTTCAAGTGAAAACGCATCATTTTTGTGCAACAAAGGTTTTGCGCTTTCACCTTAAGACGTTGGAGTAAACAGGTCCGAAGTCAGTGGTTCTCAAGCCCCAGGTCTTTTCCTGCTTCTCAGACTTGGGAAACTTTCCTCCAATCAGTGATCAGAGAAGTCTTCGGGCTTTCTCAGAGACAATCAAGGGAGGTTGAAACTAACCAATCAGAGGGAAATTTTGATTGGTGACCTATATGACCTATATGACCTCATCAGATTTGGTCCTGACAAGATCTCCAGTACAGGGGGTTCAGTGTCTGGCTGGTATACCAATAGGTTGAGTCAGAGCTGATAATTTAACATAAAATTAAGCATGACTGATTTCATCAGGCACTGTGATGTTGAGTTGTTCAAGGTGTATCCTGTCCTCGCCCATAGTAATGTGGGATTTGCTCCATTAACAAGAGAACAAAACTTTCTGAAATATCTCTCCAAATGAAGAAACGTTTGAGATGAAAACCATTAAACAGCATTATTTATACTATTACTTTCCTTTAAGGTTTGCTCTTATACACACAAACAGTGTTCTTACTTGATTATTGATGACCTGTTTTTAAATGTCTTCTAAAGTGCTGATTTAAAGACGCCCTGTTCATCTCTCCCCATCAGTATTGAAGGTTTAAAACTGTGCGTTCTTTTCCCAATGAAGAGTAGCAGTCAATCTCACCGGCTTAATGTAGACCTCATTCCTATGTACTCACATGAAACTGGTTTGCACCGACTTCAGGCCTTCAGGAGTCTTTCTATGTGGAGTTTGACCAGTTTACCTGTGCTTTTTTTCTCAGTCTCATTGTTTCAGTCCTGGCAACTTGTCCAAGGTTTACTCTGCCAATTACCCTAAAGCCTAATTAATGCTCTATGTATGTAAGAAAACAGACAGCTTCACTAAGCAACTGACTGCATCTATTTTGTATTCTGTTTTGCATTTGATGCAGCTGTTAATCCATACACTGACTAAACATCAATTAGAAGAGTAATTTTTTGTTAGATAAAAAGAATTAAGACACACAGAACCACAACAGCAACAGCAGGAGGTAATACTAATGTTTATAGTGAGCTCGAGTAACAATCGGAGGCAGCGTTGCAGGCAGTCTGTGAGGCCGTTAAACACCTCAAGGCATCATACAGCTGCTCTTTGGAAACTTCAACTATTTGTTCATCACTTCTGGTGAATGGAGTTCACTTACATATATAGCACATTGAGTAGCCCCCAAAGCGCTTTACAGTGTTAATCATATTTACCCATTCACACACCAATGGAGGCAGCTGCCATGCAAGCGCTAAATCCATCCATAGGGAGCAGTTTGGGGTTCACTGCCTTGCTGAAGGACACATCGGCATGTATACAGGGGTACGGTGCAGTGGGGGATCCCTCCGATTCAGAGTTGACCACTCTACCAACCGAGCCACTTCTAATTTCAAGACTGACTCCCATGGTTACGAGTGATACTTTGCTATTTGGTCGAAGGGTAGTGACCAGATGAATAGTGATTCCCCGGTCATCCAGGTTGGGGTTTTGGTGGTGGGTTAATAACCTGCTATCGTAAAACATGTATATTACAGAAACCGGAATTAGTGTTGCCACTGCGCCCTACTGTGGGAAAGCAGAGCAGAGCATGTTAACTGGCGTGTGGCTCTGTATGGATGTGTTTGTTTACATAATGTAGAGAATAGATGAGCTCTAACCCTAACATCAATAAAACAGACAGCGAAGATGCATAGATGAATAGATGTCTGGATGGAACACAGTAATCTAATAATATGCATCACAGTGAGTCACCAGGAAAAGGTTAAGGAAAAACTTGTACAAATACTAAGACTAAATACAGATCTGCTGTCTTTAAAAGTGACGAACTTGTAAAGACTCACAGGTTCACAACCCTCCATGGCAGGTGACATTTCAGAAAGGGACACCGCCTTGTTTTATGACATGCAGACAGAACCTATTGAACTGCCCTTAATTTTGAATTCAAGCAAGCCCTTGGATGAGAAAATGTAAATACTCAACCTTTGACAATTCGTCTCGAACTGGAATAGACTGCATTTAGAAGTGTGATACAGAATCTGAGGAGTGATCCTTCAAAGCAGTCTGGTTTGGGGGGAAGAAGAAAAAATAGCAAAAGCACGCGGGATAAAACGCTTGAAAACGCAGCTGCCTCTGGCATTATCAAGGCGACTTTGACGTTGTCTATTAGCATGTCAGTCAGTGAATTAAACACCGACTGTACAACGTGTGTCAGAACCTGGCTAAGTAAGCTGCTTTCTAATTAACTCCAACAACTGAGCTTTGTTTGAGCTCTTTATTTTTTTTAAATATAGATGGAGCGAATTAATTTTTCAGTGGCAGGCCGGCTGCTGCTGGTGGATGTTACCTCAGTTAGAGGGTCAAACACGCCACAGTTGCGGTGTGCGTGTGGAGGGCAGTCAAGGTCGCTGCAGAAGGATCCCTCCCCAAAATACCTCAGACAGGTAACACAATGACTTCCGTGATCTGGGAAAGATTTCTAAAAGTCCCCCAGCCCTCTTTCATAAATAGCCTCGGCTGCGGTCTGTCCTTCATGATGTCCTGTCCCCCGACAGGGCTGATTGATAAGGAATGCGCATAATCCATTATATTGGCCCATTGATTGAGCTCCGGCAATCAGAGATCAGCAGAGGTAACTCGGAGACGGACCCTCCTATGAGACAACTCCGTCACGCAGGCGCAGGCGAGAATGTGTCAGCCGCCGCCATACTAATCACCCCATGCTGTGAGTAATGACTATGAAAGCAATCACGATAGAAATGCATCATCTCTGTGGACCCCCAATCTATCAACCTGACTCCCTCTCATTTGACTGAAACTCGTGCCAATGTGAAATATGATGCTTTGTCAAAGGCAGCGGAAGCATGCCGGCTTCCACAGCTGCCAAATGTAATAATTAAACACACCCATAAAGACCCTTTGTACTTCATTTATTGACATGTATGTGTCGCACATGTCTTGAAGCCCATTTCCCTGGGTAAACATTTCATGCCAGGCTCTGGTGCATAATTACAATGCTTCACCAGTTCATACCCAGTTACAATATACTAACAGTCATTTTCCACTTCAGTCATCTTTCAATTTGTTTCCCCACATGATATCAGCAAAGTAATGGTGGAAGGAGAAAGAGGTGCCTCACTCGCATGCCATCAAAGAACTGTTTGTGGGGGACTTTGATGAGTTTTATGCAAACAAAAGCCGCGAGCTGGCGTCCCCGGCTAACCCGGAGCATCTTCCGGCATCCTTTTCAAATCTGGCACATTTGAAGTTGTGTGTGTTGCAATTTTGTAATTCTTGCACAGTGGGGAAGATTTCGGCTACTGATGCAGGAGCCCCAGGTATCGTCACCCTTCAATCTGCTGGCTCGTCTCTCCCAGACTGCTCTTCCATTGTGCAGCAGGTTGGAAAACGTGAAGTCTACGCTATCATAGTAATGGTGATACTGGTATTGCTTTTATGTTCTGAAGCCGATTGTTCACTGGGATTATTATCCTTTGTTTCCAGTTAATGTAACAACTCATTTTAACTTCGGTTTTCAACCGCCCCCACCCCCATTAACGGAAAGCTCATTTACTTCTGATGGGCAGCCTTCCAGGGACCGTGTTTTGCCAACAAGCAGCAATCAGGCTTGATGATTTGCCGAATAATGTGTTTCACTGCAACAACAACGAACACAATGTAATTTATATGTAGCAAGTTTAACCAAGTGTGATTTTTCACGACTGTTTGAAAACCTACATCCATAAAGTGTATATCGTCTTGAACACCAGCATCATGTTCTTGCCCCCAAAAACTTCCTGACGAGGTAAGTCTATGGAGCAGATGTGCACATAATCGAGTGTTTGACTCCAACAACTGTTATCGCCTGTTTAATGTCTGAAGCAGATGACCATGGTCTGTCCACTGTGGGATTCAAACGATTCCCATGTCCGCTTCTGTAACCTCTGGGCCATCACAAGCCAGCAAACAAATACATTTTCTGCCACGGAAGTCTCAATCCATGCAATGGAAGCAGCTTTAGGTTTCATTGTCTTGCTCAAGGACACATCAACATGTAAACATGGGGGAAGATGGGGAATCAAACTTGCAACATTCCGTTTGAGACATGACCACTCCACCAGCCGAGCAACAGCTGCTCCCGCGAGAAACTCGCTGAATCAAAACTGAAAAAATAAAATCAAGTACACAGGCGAAGTTCCTTTCAATGTGCTAATGTGCCATTGTACTTAAAGTAAAATGACCTGGAGTGTCAATCAAGGTCGTTCACCCTGTAACTAATTCTCAAGATGATTTATGTTTAGGAGACCTAACAAATGCAGTATTTGTCATTTTGGAACAAATTGCCGCCGCATCTCTGGAAATGAATTCCATAGATTTTCCTCGCAGCTTATTGTAGACTTCTCTCGGCGAGGGTTATTACTTAATTAGATGGGAGGAAGGCTCCATCAGACATCTCCCCAGCCTGCAACCGCGGCTCGCCTTACCTCAGCCGCTCGCACACAATACCGATCGCTCAGCTTTAACCAATTACCCCACATCAAATCTGAAATATGTGAATGCATTTCCACCAGGCCCGTTTCTGCTTTATTTTCCGCCTGTTTTGTTGTTGTTGTTGTTATGGGGCCAAGTTGCAGTTTTTCAGGATTAGACGGAATTAATCTTCAACTTCTACAGCTCATTAGAGAATACAGCCAACTTGATTTGAATTGAAATGTGTTATAATTAAAACAAAATGTTGTACAAGGGAAAGATTCCAACAGCCTTTTATGACATCTAATACTCGCAATGCTTTGACTGCGAGTGTGTGTGTGGCTCATTCTGGCAAGCTTGCACTTTTTCCCATAATAAACTCCAATGCTTTGCTTTATTGCAGTTTTGCTGGGCCAAAAGTGTTCTTTATCACAGAAACTACAATATATGGGGTTTTTGCAAAGTGCTAACCCCCCTGGGAGTGTTTTTATCTCAGGGTCAAGTTGAGTTTTGGTCTCATCAGATCATCGAAACTTCTAGTTGACTTCAGAGTCTACCACATGAAATCTGACAAACTGTAGCCAACATGTAATGCAAGGTTTTTTTTTGTGTTCTCTTTGCTGGTGGCGAGCATTTCAGCCTCTGCTGCTGGCGGAGCCTGTGAAATTTTGGAAGTCTTTCAGAGTCGCTGCAGGTCCCCCCTGCCCCCCTTCAGAGCTCTCTTTCCGCCTGCTCTGCTTGCTCCCATTTACATCCCAGCCAAACTCTTAGTGTCTCCTAATGACTGATGAAACTGGGGTTGCAGGGATGCTCTTTACTTGGCAACGTGATTGCCACTGATGATTTAGTTATGTCCAAGCTCGGGGATAAACCATTACTTTATATCTTATAATAAGCGCTCACTGATACCTTCATCAGCCAGCATTAAACCCATGTAAACAACATAACATTAGGATAGAATGAATCAAAAGCAGCAGAAACATGAGTATATATAATAAGTACAGATTCTCAAAGGACAAGTACAAGAACAAGTATGTAGCATCAGCTGGAACTCAGGAATGAAGGAAACCACTGTGAAACAAGAAAAAAAAACTTTTCTGTGTGAGAGCTACCTTTACACAACATCCTCTTCTGTTAAATCTCATTAATGGTGTATAAAAAGGCAAGCAAGAAGCCTATTTAAAAAATTTTACTTTTCCCATTACCTGACACTGTTTTGTTGAAGGCTCGGATGTATTTCATGAAAAAAAAAAAACAAGTGCGATTTCTTTTTGGTTAAAAAGGCTAAATGCAAATATCAGCACATTCACATGATGCTATGCAGATACATGCAGTTCACTACAAAAGTAAGAATGTCCCTTGAAGCAACTGTACAACAATGTACAAGCAAGCATCAAACATCAGATGAAGCGCTCGTCCCATCAAGTCATATTAAGAAAAATTCCAAAAAGCCATATATCTAAGAAATTATTTATACTCCTTATTGCCCTCAACTTAAATGAGTTTGACTCCTCTGAGTTAAGAGGATCCATTCACTCCATCCCACTAGGAACACAGAGGAAACCAGTGACTCTGCTCCGGCTCAGGTAATCGAGAAGGTGGTCTTTCATTCCCAAGGTTGGTGGTTAATTCTCATCTGCATCTATTTGTCCAACTTGTCTTGGGCAGACTGTTGAAATGCTTTTCATACAAAGGACACTGATTGCTAAAGCTGCAAAAAATATGCTTTACTTTTAAATAAATCCACTCTTCCAACCAATGCAGAAACACGACATATATATGCTCGAGCATGTTCTAACTTGAAGAAACCCACAGCTCTAATGTTGTTCAGGTGTAATGACATGTCAATCCAACAAACAGTGATTTGCCTTTGGTCAAAATCCCAATACTCTATCATTATGCTCAAGGGTGTGGTTTTTCCTTTTTCTTTTTTGCCTGCACTGAGGTGTTGGATGTCTTTGCCATCATGGTAGCTTATTGCAGGCGCGGATAAAGAGCCTCATTAATTCTACTTTATTAAATATAAAGGAGACGACTTTCACAGGCACTTGAATGTGGTTTTGTTTGAACTGACTCGAGAAAAAAAAAAAAGGTCTCAAAGAGAAAGGGATTTACTTCCCTGTGAGATCCAATCATGATAAAACATTAAAATGCCCTCATATAGCGCCATAAAGCTCTTCCCGAGCTTACCCCCACCCCACCTAGGTCCCTCCGGTCGGATCCAGGCAGCCCATGAAATTAATCACAATTGCCGTGATCAGTGCAGCTGATGTGACCGGTGGCACTTTTTTCTGAAATGTTAATAAAGCCATATTGCACAGGCACACTATTCTCAGCAGGAAGCCCGTAGCCCGTGGCTGCTCACTAAATCTCAATGACTTCATTAACTCATTACTATGAGTCACGGGCGCACGGTGCCAACAGCAATTAAAACACGACAGAGAAGAGCAGTGTCCTTGGGCCACTGTTCCGCTCACGAGGCCGCTACGCTTTACTAGATTTAGCAGGATGATTGACATATCAATAGGTGTCGGGGTGGATTAAACGGCCTCAGTCAATATTCAGATTTGTCTCGCTCTCACCTCGCGCCGCCAGTGGATTGTGCACACCTCGTCAAGTGCTGTCGGCTTTGCAGCCCCAGGCTGATGCTCGGATCTGTGTGGACACGTCGTGCCATTCCCGGGAATCCCACAATCCCACCTCTGTAGCATTTCCCCTTGGATGTTTCACTGATAGTTAAATAAATAAATTAATAGACTGAACTGATTTGAGGTCGGGGCAATAGAGTAGATTTTGTGCTCAGTATCTTACCCTGAGGCCATATCAACAAATGGACGGGGTGAAGTTTGTGGAATGAACCACCGACTTTGTAATTGGAAGATGACATATACCGACCAGAGAAACTGCCAAACCAATACTCCCCATGTTGTTAAATTCCATTCCAATGCATACGGCGGCCAAAGTACCTGTGGTTTTCCCAAAAGCCACAGTTGTTCCAACAGCCTGAAATGGTCCAATATCCACAGTCATTCCACACAGTTCCTACAGCGTCATCTCAATGTCCACATACTCACATTTGTCCCAATAACCACAGTCGTCCCAACTGCCACAGATGTCCCTGTAGCTACAGTTGCCCTAATACACAGTCACTCCAGCAGCCACAGTCCTCCCAATAGTGAAAATTGATTTGGCTTCACAAAACTATCAAAAGGCCAATCAAATTCCTCGAGAGTACAAAAGGTTCAGGAAAAATATCGACTCCAAATCAGTTTATTTTCACACTAATCTTTTGCCATTTTTATTCCACATTCAACCAGCAGGCCAGAGGAGACGGGAAGAAATTTGCAACTTTCAATGAATATGTCAAGGCTTTAATTTGACTCTCTTCTCTGTCTTTTGTAGAAACACATTTCTATTCATGAAGCCAATCCTCCGTAGTCATGACACTGCATACTTATGTTTCCTTTGTAAAAACTCGGGCAAAAATGGTAATTAAATTGCAACAGTGGGCTTCTGTCCCTTATACAGACTTAAAGAAGCCTTTATCTTAGCAAATGACTGGCAGTTGATTATGAAAAAGCCGGCAATCCTTTTTCTCGCCTCGCTGCATCCCCCCACCTCGCTCTCTCCTGCGCAAAGGCAATCCACCCACACCTTCTGCTTTCGTACGCACCATTGTAACAGCTCCATTGTTAATGAGTTTAGAATTAAATGGCTGTAATGAGTGAGGACGGGAGCCCCTGCTTAGAGTGATTGCACTGTTGAATTGGGGGGGGGGGGTAATGCATGGATGTGCAGGTATCTGGGTCTCTGCCAGAAGCATAAAGTGTTGGGTTTTCTTTTTCTCCCTTCCGGTCTGGTCACGGTTCACTGATCATTTCTGCTATGCAGCCCAACATCAGGTGTATTCCTGTGGTCATTCATCTACCTTGGAGGATTGGATTTTATTGTGAGTTTTGATGGAAGGCAGGCATCAGCTGCTAAAGCTGTGGCCTCAGTCAAGTGGGAGTATTGGGTGCTACCCAAACTCATCCATTACACTCTGAAGTAGTCCTGCCAGCTCATTCAGAAACATTTACTGCCATTAAAACATTGTAGATACAAGGGGAACCTGATAACCTTTTCTCATTTTCTGACAAATATATAATGGAACTGAGTTGGGTATTCATCTTACATATTGCAAAGATGTTTTAAAATTCTAGTGCATACTTAGCATCTTGACGATCGTCTGAGGATAAAGCACGTTATCCTAAACAATGTTTTGATGTTTTTATAAGAATGCAGAATGCTTTTCAACAATTTGAATGAGTCATAAAAAACCACACACTACATTGGTGCCAATGCTTATGATGTTCTTGTCTAGATAATGAGAAATTGAGGACAACAATGGCTTTGCTAGATGCATCCATACTGTTGTTTTGTGACGTTATGATTAAAGAATTACATTCTCAAGGTGAAGTCAGAAAAGGAGGCAACAAGATACGCAGAAGTGATGCATCTTTTCCTGTTATCATTTGAAGTAGGGCCAGACAATTGCAGTGAAACATGCAGAAATGTTGAGTATTGTGATGGAAATATGACATTGCATTTCTCTTTTAGGACCAAATTTCACCTAAATACAACTGCACCAAGGATTTATTTTGATCATATACCGTAATGTTAAAAGTCTGAAATCAGAAGTGGGAATTTCCCAACAGGTAATCGAGTTCAGAACTCAATGAACGCCAATGTTAAATTCACTAATGCCAAACAAGACTTTGAACCAAACATGTTCTGTATCTCTTCACTTTTTAGTGAATTATCTCTAAATTTTGGGGGCTCCATTTGTTGAGAATTTAGGAAATGGGAAATGGGACTTTCCCCTGCTGTGGCTGCAATCCAGCGAAGTATCTCAGGACTGAAGCAAAGGTCACTCTCGCCTGTTTAAAACCATACTTGGTGGTTTACAGCGCTGACCGGAGCCGAGTATTAAGCGCAGCGTCGTAGCCAGGCGGGATTTTGGAGGCTTCATTTGCGTGTCTCCACTTCTTCTCTTCCCCTTTCTGTCCTGCAGCATAATTCTCTAAAATGAGCTTGTGGACAGGAGATGAGATATGATTCTTGGAATTAAAACAGCATTTTCTACTTTGATCATGCAGCAGTCTGTGAAGCACTGAAATAAGACTCTCCCCTTCTTTATCGAATCTGCGCTCTCACTCTCCCTCTCTTAATCTTTCCCTTGCTTGCTCGCCCTGCTCTATTTGAGCTTGGGGGATTGCTGTATGAGATGGAGAGTTAATGAAGAAACCGTTTTCCCCTCTTTCTTTCTCTCTTCTACCCCTGCAAGAAGACTGGTAAACTCTGGCAACTTTGTACTCTGCTTTTGTTAATCGCATCACGATCGGCTTTCATGCTTTACAATCCCAACCCCTGAACCAGTTAAGCATGAATATTTAACGTCGTTATTTTCCAGCCCTTGAGAATACGTCTGGAAGAGAAACGAGAGCAGAAGCTGCGACGTAAATGAATCACCGCTATTGTCTGCCTCTCAAGTTGGCCGAAGAGCTTCGATCTTCATCTGTGCACGGCAATCCCATCAACATCACCCCCGCCCCACCACTTCTATTCATTTCTCCATCTTGTTTCACATGGCGGCGGCTCTTTCTCACCCGCGCACCCGCAAGTGGCCTCGATCCTCATAAACTGCAAGTGAGATACAACATTGTCAAAAAGCCATTTAAGATCCTATCGTCTAATACGGAGGCTGACGTGGGCCGGGAGCTGGCAGCGTGGGTTATGTAAGCAGCTTTCTGAGGGACTGATAGCAATCCAACACACCCAGCGGGGGGGGGGGGGGGGGGGGGGGGGGGGGGGGGTATGCGTGTGTGTGCGCGCATGTGTCAGGGGTGGGGGGAAGGAAGTGTGTGTGTGTGTGCGTGCCAAATCACACATTCAGTGCGCCACATAATATTGCACCCAGTGTTTTGCCACAGGTACAGAAAGATTCGCTCCTTCGTGCCAATTGATTTGTTAATATGCTAATGCAGCGTGATTAGTCGAGCGCGGAGCCGAGCGTGTCTTCGCTCAGTGAGGTGTTGATTGAAAGAAATCAACAACCAGGGCGGCAGATGAGAAAGACGTGCACATTTTGGAAATCAGAACTCGCACTCCTGTACTGTAATTACATCCTTAAGTTGTTCTTTTTTTTATTTATTTTTTTAAACATATTTGATTTTCATCAACATTTGCCAACATCCTGCAGGAACCAGGAAGGCCAAGTGAAAATGATGCTAAACTTTTGCATTTCGGGTGTCTGTTTACATGACAACACTGGTCAGAGCCACCGAAAGTGCAACTTTTTGGAAAAGGCTTCCAAAGTGGAACTTTTTCAAAATACTTTTCAACAGACAGACAGAAATACAGACTTATTAGTCAGTATATGTTCATATAATGAAAGTACCGGTGTTGCTCCATTTGTGCATCAATAAAAAGAAGTAGTAAATAGTTTCCTGGGACTTGGTAGGTTTGAGGTTGAGAGTTACTGTAATTAATTGACAATTTTTGTCGGTCCAATCCTTTTCTGTCTTTCTATCCCCTAACCCCAACTGAAACTGCAGGAAGTCTAAACCTCTGAGTCTGGTTCTGCGGGTTTCTTCCTGTTAAGTGGGAATTTTTCCTTCCCACTTTCAGGTCTAATTGTTGGGGTTTTTTTTATGTAGAAGTGCCTTGAAATTATTGTACTGTATTTGTCGCTAGGGAAATGGAATTTAATTGAATGTTTGTTTTCTTGTGTCTGGTTGAAAGTCCAACAATGTCGTGGTATCTTTCAGTGGTTGGTAATTGATTGGGGCGTGTGAGGGGTGGTATCTTGTCACTGCTAATTGTGCTGGCAGATCTTTTGTTTGGCATCTGGCTGTAGGTACTATTTGCACTTGGTGGTTGTTGTGTGATATCTTATTTCAAGTGCCAGGTGTATATTGAGTGTCATCCTGTTGTAGAATACGTTGTGAGACATGTTGCAGCAAATAATATTTGTTAATTCTGGACATTATCTTGTCTTGAGATTGTAACACCTGCAGACAACACTATAAGGGCACACTCCATCTGGTGTTGAGGTGTAAGTCGAAGTGAATGCTACTTACAAAAATAATATTTTGAAATAGGTGCCACTTATATTGGAGTCATCATGCATTATATTTTTCTTATAGAAGGTCCTTGTTAGTGGTCTTACATTCCCACCAACAGCAGATGGGAAACCTTTGATTTTAGACTCAGACTGGTGTGTATGGAACTTCAGAGTTCTGATCTGTAAAGCAGTAAAGCTGTATCTGCTGCAGTCAACGCCAGCCCTAAAACCAAGTGTTTGCTTATTACAATGATCCATTTGCAGCAATGAATTAATGAATGGGTAATTGGAGTTTGGCTTCAGCTCCCAGGCGGCACCAACACCATTAGGTAACATTTTTTATGAGATGTTACATACATTAGATTGGGTGTTAATATGTACTGGAAGTCTTGCAGTCATAAAAGAACATTTAGCATTATTGCAACGTACATCACAGCATGGCAGGAGCCTCTGGAGACAGTACTACCATCCTGGAGCCTCAATGTCAATGAAATGCTTGTTCTTATTAATGAAGCTCACAGTGCTGATTGGTTTCAGCCAGAAATATTTACCTCCATGTACATTTTAAATGAGATACTCCTCCATAGGGATCAAAACTGCACAGTTCAGCCAGTCCCGGCTCTTATTTTCTCCTCACCTTGGGTTTGTGTTTATTGCAAACACATGACACGTTTTCGGCTGACATTTGAGTCCACATCATTGATTTTGGGCAGATAGCTCCAGCTGGTGTGTCAAGGCCTGTCGGGGTAGGGGTGGCTGGAAATTGCAGCGGAGCTCTTGCAGAGCAAGTTTACCTTGGCCTGAACAATCAGAGCAAACATTGTTAAGCATCGACAGTGGGCATGCTGGCGAGCACATTTTGATGCGGTGAGGAGGTCTCCTTCGACCACCCACCGCTCCCAAAACCTTGCACTCGCCTCTGTCTTTTCCCCCTTGAGTGCTTCTGCATCGGAGGGTGAGGGATTTCTGCCGGATTGAGCAGGCATGACTCCTGCTGAGTGAATGTAGGTGTAGCAAGTGAACTTGACTGTAAAAACACAGTCCTATTCCAATTAAGGAGCAAAACTGACACTGTTTACGGTTGAGCTGCCAGCTGCATTTATGTTATTTGTTACCCTGCTTTAAAGGCCTCATTCTTCTGAATTCCATACCTGCACTGACAGTCGGTTTTAAGCCTTTTGATTTATCTTCTCTGCCTGCGCCACGAGAAAATTGCACGTCAAGATAACTGACTGTGTTACAGGACAATGAAATGACTGTTTGTTCGCGCAATGCAGAGAAACGGTGAACCTTCGTGTTGCCCCCCTTAAGTTCCTGTTGACTGGAAACGCCACTGCATAATGTTGAGTCATGAGAAATGTAACTAATGCTCAGGCATCAAGGTTCCTTGTCACATTTTGCTTCCAAATAACCAAGCAGGCCGGGGAAAAAAAACTGAACGAGCGCGAATGTATCAGCTTAGTCTTTTCGCAGCTCTTACAGCAGGGTCACAAAGAGATGAATTACCTGCATTACCTCAGCCAAAGCTAAAGGAATTCATTCTGCTGCTGCAGAAGCTGCAGGTTTACAGGAGTCCAATTTTCCCAGGCGTTGAACTGATGTCTTTGGGTTCGCCGTGTTCCAACCCTGCATTGTGCTCATTATCCACCTTTTGACCAGCTGTTAGGAATCTTCTGCGTTCCGGTGCATTCCCTGGAGAGAAAAACCCTCCGTAGCCATCAATATGTCAGCTGTGCATTACATATCTGAGAGATTTACCAGCCCATCGATACACTATTGACCAGACCACCACTCAAGGTCATCAAATCGGAATCTACAGTAACTCTGCTTAACATGTTGCAGGTATTTAGTTGGTGGCCTTCCTCTGCGGGTGCAGTGAGGCACGGACCACCCCGCCTCGAGAGGTCAACACTACCATGATTAATCTACAGAGGGGTTTCACAAGCTCCCGATCAATACCAGTGTGCCGCAGCTTGAGGCTGCTCATAGTAAAAACAAGATCTGCTATTCAAAATCCCGCAGTCATCCCATCTCATTCTGGCATTTCACGTCGTTTGGTATCAAGCCTTCATCAGACAGATGTTTGCTTTAATTAGCTCGAGTTTTTAGAAAAATATGAGCTCATTATTTACATCAGCTGCAGGCAGCAATGAATCAGAGTCTTACTATTCTTTTCAGAAGACAGTTTTAAGGATTACATCCAACTTAATACGAATAATCAGTCAAAACATGGTATAAAGAGCAATAGATAATGACATGTCGCATTAAATCTAATTAATAGTCATAATAAATCACTACATGGGACAGTTTAATGTGAAAATGGTTGTATAGGATGATTAAGCAGATTTTACTATATTTACATGTCTTTTGAATTCTAATGGACAATGTCATAAGAATGGCAGGACAAAGGAGAAACTGATTCTATGTGGCATATCAGTCTTCAAAGGTGAGTAGGAAATAAAAATGTTTTCAAAAGAGAGAGTTTTGTCATGTTAGTACCCCAATTTATGACATTATTACAAAAGACAACAATGTGATCATCATACAGAGGAATTGTATATTAGCCAGTATGGCAAACATACATTTCCTAAGTTTCAATTAATTTTCAATGAATTTTCTAAGTTATTTTTGTTAACTTAGAAAATAGTTTACAAAAAAAAAATTAAAAGTGGTTTTCATAAAATGGCCACATTATAACATAACCTTTTCTTTCTACAATATAAAAAAAAAAAAAAAAAAAAAAAAGGTAACAGGTTGGTCGACTGATCGATAAACGCAATTGCTAGCATTAGCCAAACCTGTGATGTTAAAGGTTTGCTATTTTAATAACCTCCCGTCTACTGCTAAACAACAATGTCTCCAGAGTGTCATAACTCCCAGTCGATATTCTCCTGAGACTTGGTAGTTTTATAGTTGACTGTCACTGTAATAGCAATCCAACTTTGTCTTCTATCGATACAAATGTCCAGATACTCGCCATGTATAGAGTGTATTGTTCTCTGTTCACATGTCACCCACTAGTGGCCAGAGATGAAAACAACATAGTTTGCATCATTCCTGCCATTTCGAACATCGTTGTCAAAACTTTGCAGACTAAATGCAATATTCATGTCGTCATGAGTTCATCAATTAATTTCTGTCACGAAAACTCGTTGGTCTCCTTGCACATTACAGGCACCACAGGTCATTCCAGGGCTATTTGCCTCTTACCTTTATCCCCCAAAACACCCAATGTTCTATTTCTTATTTTTTTTAAACTTGCATAGTTCTCTTGAAACGAGAAATCAATACTCCAATTTCTTGTTTGGATGAGAAGAGCTTTACTGGATTAAGCAAGGGATACAGGAGAGAAAAGCAGGGTGCACTCCCGTGGATAGAATACAGCAGTCTGAAGGGTGCGTGCACTGTGTGTGTGTGTGTGTGTGTGCGCATCTTAGCATTTCAGCATCGAGACGTGCTATTTGCATTCCTCTCTCGGGGGGGGGGGGGGGGGGGATTACATGTAAATCTCAGTTATCAGTGCAATTGTGTGGGGAGAGAAACCTTGCTAATTTGCGCTCTTCAGCGCGAGTCTTCAGTGCGAGCAACACAATCCTGTGGAAGTTCATTTCAGTCGGGAGAGGTTGCGGGTCAGAGCTAGAGCGCGAGTCACCGCCGAGGCCATAGCCGCACGCTGCTGCGTGGGAGGTGGCCTGCGATGAGAAGCTGATGGTAAATCGATGGTGATGGATCAAAGTGCCGCATGGCTGGAGTCCCGTGGTGTCGGGTGCGCAGGGAACAACGGTGACTTTTACACCTCCTCCCCTTTTTCTCATTATCCTCTCCTCCTCTCTTCCTACCCCAATCCACTCGTTTCATCTCTGAAACCCGGGCTTCTCTCCGTCGTCTCCCGACACCCAACGCCATGCTTTACCTATACATGTGAAAGTGCGTGAACCAATGGGGGCACTAATGCTGTGTGTCAGGTGCATCAGCAAATTGTTTCATATTCCCTGCAGCCTTGTGCACGACGTGTGTCCACATATGTGGTCGCCATCCGCATTCGAAAGCTGTTGTCACTTTTGTTATTGAGTGCAAAGAAAAGAAAAAAACAAAACAAAAACTTATTTTCATATAAATTGACAATTTCGTTTCTAAACAAGTCTGATGTTGTGATTGTAACCATATCCCTGCTTTACAATGCAAAAACAGTAACTGCTGCTTGTTGAGTGTGATTGCATTTTCTGTTACATTATCGCTTTGCGGAGCACCATCTAATAAATAACCACTTGGTTCTGTTTTCTAGGAGAAACACATTGGCCGGTCCGCTCCCAGAGTCACCATGGTAGGGATGGCTGTTCTTTGTTTAAAGGGTCAAAGTTGCCTCTAACCACTTCTTTATGATTTCTTGGATCTTTGCCTAAATAACTTGTGAACTGATCGGTAGCGCTAACATGTGGAAAGATAAAGTGTTTGGAGGCAGCTTATACCTGAAGTGTTCATAGTAGTGCAGTGCCTTACCGTTGATCTATCACACCTAACCTGTGTATTCTCCCCTCGATGTTTAGCCTCGACTGTCTGTGATGACTGCAGTGTGGTTCATGTCTGGTTATAGGGGTGGAACGGTACGCAAAAATCATCAGGCTGGTTTTAAAAAAACTAAAAAGTTAAGATTGAATCCACCAGTGCCTGCTGTCCAAAAATAACAGGGTTCGTACTTTCTTGTCGCAGTCAATCAGTGAAATATGGGCCAGAGCCGGTTTACTTCTGGCTCAGTTCTGGCAAAGACTAAAAAGACAGACCCACACTGTTATTGGCCCCATGGGACACTCTCTGGGCCAAATATGAGCTGTACAATTTTCACTAACAGGATAGTGTAGCTTAGCGTGAAGCCTGGAAACAGGAAGGAACAGCTTGCCTGGATAGCCTATAGCTTTACGTAAAGACCCGAGATGATGCTCAGCAAGCTGGCTACCATCTTGTATTCTTCGTTTAAGCTGTAAAACATATGAAAAGTGACTATTTTCTTCTGTTGGACTAATAACCAACAGCAGGAGAAACTTCAGTGTAAGTTGTCAGATTACCAGGAAACTTAAATCTTGGTCTATTTTCCAGCAAGAAAATAATAAAATAGATCATAAATAGCTCATCAACACTCTTAAACTCTGTAATGAATGCTTTCCTCAATCTGTAGCACAGCAAAGCTTGAGCTCCTTCAACAAAGAGACTGTTCTCTGTGTGGCAGAAGCATTGATGACGGATTGAGACGTTCCTCCTCTGACAGCTCTGGGAGATAATTCAACTAGTCTTCCAGGATTAGGAACAGATATGAGAGGGGACATGTAAACTCAGTCTTGATGGGTTCGTTGTGCCTTTGTCAAGCCAGAATCTCTCACAAGTTTGGCCTGAGCCTGGTTCAGTTTAAAAACCAACTCAAACAGTTGGAACTAATTAAGGCTTTCATTCGTGCTGGATTTGGCTGATTCTTTATCTTAATCGTCAGAATCCATGTACCGCAACACCCCTACGTGGTTCTGCCACGAGAAAGATTTCAACGACACTGCAGTTTTTGTGTTAAACTAAAAAAGTGTTTGAGAGATGAAAAAAAAAAAAAAAAAAAAGATGTTTGTAAAGAAGAACATTGTGTACCTCCTGATGTTTGTTGCTGCTGGCCCACATTGTATTCTGTATTTCTTCCACTGTGTTGTGCCTTAAAACCCAAACTGGTCTCATTTCACTCAACACCTACCCTTTGAAAAATGTACGTTTTGAACTGTTTGACCTTTCTCTGTGTCGTCCTCTTTGCTCAACTGAATGTGCTAACCTCAGTGGTGTACGTGCTCTTCGACTGTTGTCCGTCTCGGTGGAGAGGAGGGCTGGTCTATAAAGGCGCGGATAAAGGCAGTTTTGATGATGTTACTTCTTTTATTTTAAGAAGACATCAGAAAAATCTGTGCTTATCCGTGCTTACAATATACGTACCCTCCTCTTCTTCCTCTACCTCTTCCTCGCCCTCCACCTCCTCTCAAAGGGAAGTCTGCTTTCCAACAGCCTGCACATGGAGTCGGTTGGTATGTCAATGAACCGTCGACAAGAAGAGGAATTGCTTTTCTGTTGTTTTGTTTTTGTTCCGTTTTTTTTTTTTTTTTCCTCTTTACTCCTGCAATGTGACATGAAAATGCCATGCTGTTTGATTTTCAGGAAAAGATTACCTTTAAAGCCGGCGGGTTTCCTCGGCTCTGTACCGAGAGAACAAGAGTGAAAACCAGTCGAGTTCTGTAGGAGCTTCAGCGAGCACTACTTCAATAAAATGGGATCTCTTATTGCCTTTTAGCGTGCGGGGTCGCCGCAGCCCTCAGCGGGTTCACTGTCTATCACATTTCAAAATGAACTAGATATGAAGTCCATCTCGACCCCTTGCCCTTCCCAGTCCCTGCTGAGACCATCACAGCACATTTGTCAAGCAGGAGAGGCAGTGACATGTCAAGTAACTACTTGGCCTTTGGTATCTTGGGGGTGATTGTGAGTTATGAGATAAAGAGAGATACTTACCAGCAGTGTGGATAGAAAGAGTCTGGACTGGGATTATATTGCATTTGGAAGAACATGGGAACTTTTCTGTCGGCGGCTCGAGCGACTCATTATCCGTGAACACATAATATCGGAGGATTTTGGAGCAGCTATTAATTTTCAGCAATTCGAAACACCTGCTAATTCATTTTCAGTCATTAGCAGACAGGAGATGTAGATCATCCGACAAGTGCTACGTCGAGTCCCAGGTTTAAAGATACAGAAACCATCTCGTCCTTCATTAATGTAACTTTAATTGAGCGATTTCCTTTCCAGTGTTCGGTTATTATGCTTGACTGTTGGTTGTTGCTCAAACCCTCTTGGTCTTCCATGGGACGTGGTCAACCACAATTAGTTAAAAATTAAATCGATAAATGGTGGGCGCTGAATGGAAGTAATGGATGCTCAAGCAATCAGAAGAGTAAAGATCCACAGGGTTCATTACAGAACTGTGAAAAGTACAAAAACACCATAGCAGACCGCCACAGTTTAAGTGACGACTGGTAAACGAGGCTGCTTCTTATTCTATGTGGTGCACCTTGGATAATTGCAGAAATAATAAGGTTTAATGACCGTGTACAAGGTATAACGTGCACAAAAAGCATGTGCTTGCGCTTCAAGCTGCAAACACTTTACTTGCACAGTGTGACTTAAAGGCTAACAGCATTGCATACCTGCCTTTGCTTGAGTTTTGCTTTCAAATTAATGAAAATTGCACACTTATGTCTTTATACTCACCTAATTTTCTGAGATGAGTTTGTCAGCAGATGTTAAACATATCAACTATACCTTCAGTACAAGGTGCACCAAATTAACTGTTCCAAATGGAACTATTTACAATTATGTCTGATATCGTTTCTCCGTTGTTCATGTCAATGGAGGAATGACGTTAAAGTGGTTGAGACTCATTTAACAGCAAGGAGAGAGCTTTTCTGTGTGAAGTGTCCATTATATAACTTCCTACCATAATCTAAAATAATGCTTTTTGGGGAAACTCTTGATGACTCTAAGGCCCTATTTACACAACTTTTCAAGTGAAAATGCATTGTTTTGGTGTTTTCGCTGCAGAAAAGTTTTGCGTTTCCATGACAAAGGTTTGAAAACAATGTACATGGAGACAGCAGATACACTGAAAACATTACAGTTAGCAAGTTGGACCACGAGTGGGTGCTGTTGTTTGTTTTTGTAATGAAACCACACACATGCAGAGAACAATACACTATACTTGTCCTGTAAAGGGGCCTCAGAAGCTGTTGGAATAAAAGTTTGTCCTTTTGTGTTAGTGTGACTATAAATGCATGCAATTGTCTCTCTCTGTTTGTCCCGTGATTGAGTGGCATCCTGCCTTGAGCTGCGGTTAGCTGGGACCAGTCCAGGGACACTCAATCAGACGAAGCAAGACAAAGGTGGATGGATGTACTTGTCCAGGGTGTGCCCTGCTATTTGCCCAAAGTTAGCTTTGATGACATCCAGAAGTCTAACTACATCTTACTGATCTCAAGTCTGCTTATCTAGCCACTAGGAGACCATTGAATAGAAGATAAGTGCAAATTTAAAAAAAATAAAAAATGCATGCCATTTGTTTTTTGGATAATTTTGTTTCAGCACAATTTGCAGGGCCTTTTTATTCTTGGTCTAGTTTTTTGAAAGCTCTGTAAATTCCAGCTGCATTTGAATGAGCGCTTGGCTCAAATGTGACAGCCACGTAAACAAGCCGACACATTAGCCCCATCAACTTTTTTGAGCCCCGATTACCAAACTCAACAAAAGGGAATGGATGAAGCTGTGGTAGGAAAACACGATTTGATCTGGTGATGGAGGAAATTCCTTTCTTCAACTAGTCAACATATCAATAGCGGAGATGGCTGATAAGATGGCCCATGTCGCTTACATCAAGCCTTGTAGCGCTGGCAGAAAGCCAGCACACAACCCCATGCTGCTGTGAGGACGAGGAATTTAAGCAGCTGTGTTTGACATCCGAACACTGTTGATTTCCATAAAGACTGTCTCATTTTTCCTCACAAACAAACATGACGCTACAAGCAGCCGATGCTGCGTTACAGTAGACTCTGTTTGTCCCCGTCTCTGCAATCCCCTCCGGTTCCTTCTGGCATTGTTAACGCTCCTCTTCAGATAAAGTTGGCGCCTCTTCCGTTGTTGGCTCTTCTGGACTTTTACTTTAAGATATAGGTTAAGCCTTTTTTGTCAGTCAAAATCCCCCAGATTAAGTCCAAACTCTTGAGTCACAGTCGCCACACAGTTTAAGAATGAGCAGTGGAGCTAAAATTAGCAGAAGTAGAAGTGCTATAAATATAACTTATAAGCATTATCACCAGTGCTGCAATTGGGTCAGAGTTAAGCCGCCTTCCTCTGCCAGGGAAATCAATGAGGAGGTAGGAGCGACTTCTATCCAGGGGCCTCAAGCTTTGTCCCCTACTAACCGAGTGAAGTGGGGCTATTATGGCAGTTAACATTTAGCGATTAAATGTGAACACTCTTTGTCAGTTGTTAAATGTCAAGCCCGTGGTGGCTTTTCCCTTCTCTTTTTTCCCCCCTGTCTGCTTCCTTTCTGTGGCGAGAGGAGGGCAGGGATGCGGCGCGCTGTCAGCCGAGACGACTGTAGACGTACCTGTCACACACACACACACACACACACACACACACACACACACACACACACACACACACACACACACACACACACACACACACACACACACACACACACACACACACACACACACACACACACACACACACACACACACACACACTTGGAAAGTGCAATCCGAGAGATGCCCCCATCCCCCAACCCCACCAGCAGCACCACCAGCAGCAGCACCAGCACCACCAGCAGCAGCACCAGCAAACTCCCACCTCCTCTGGGCCTTTCATAATTCCAGTGGCTCCACTTGGCAGGACTAATGGGATGGCAGGGCTGTTGGTTTTAGAGAAGGATGTCATGAGGAGAGTGGAGCAGAGAGCAGGGGATGGCTCTCTAATAGATCTCTGGGTGGGGGGGTCAGAGTGTGTGTGTGTGTGTGTGTGTGTGTGGGGGGGGGTGGCTTGTGATCACTGGCCCATGTTGCCATTTCTCTCCTCTTTTCATCTCTCCCCCCTTTTTCATACTTTCACCACTCTCTTATCTGTTTTCTGTCTCACTTCATCCCATGTCCACTGCATTTCTCTCCCCCAGGCCGCGCACCCCCAACCCCCCCACAACCCCTCCACCACCCCCTCCTCCCACCCTGTGTGTTGTCAAGAGCCACCAACCCTTTGGGGGTTTCTATTAAGCTGCGGCTGACTGTCCGTGTCGTCAGTGTTTTGATGGTCCATGCAAGATGATTTCCACTGCATCAGCTCAGTTTTTGCTTTGGCTTACATCTTCTGCATATAAATATATATATCTATATATAGAGATCTAAATCAAGAAAAGCTGGTAAATTAAACTCAGAGGGCGTAAACTACAAATATCTTGTAAATTGCATACTCACAATAAAATATTACACATTGAGTTGAAGGTTTTGTGGGTGAACAGCTCAGGATGACATTGTGAGAAGACAGGATTTTTCAAATGAGGGTATGGTATACATTAACACAGGGGTGTCGAACACGTTTTAGTAAAGTCTCTTATAGCTATTGCAGTATGGGTGTTTCATAAACTCAGCCTGGCATCATTGTTCTGTGGCTAATGCTGGACCATCAAAATGCTGCCATGGAAACGTGGAACCTTTCTAAAACAAAAACTACACATTTTCACTTGTAATCTTGCTGTATTCAAGATCTTTGAACAATCAGAATCAGTCACACATAATGTTAGTAGAACATAAACTATCCTTTAAAAAAAAAGATGTTTCTTCTTCAGGTTTTTAATGATGAGCCTGAAGGTTTTCAAACTTAAAAGTGACTATTTGAGCAAATTGTGCGTCACGCTTCTCTGAGTGACAATTGTAAACAAGACTCCTTTGGTATCTGCAGTTGGTGTTGGTAGTGATCTTTATTTTTTGTGATTTTGTGGAACACAAAAAGCCCAGATACTCTTTCTCTAAACTGCCTGGAGAAGCTTTGCCCACTTGAATCACTGACAGGTGAACTGTGACAGATTCAGATCTTGAGGTCGGTGTAGACCTATAGCTCCAGGTAATCCATTAAGACTTGCACATATATACTGTATGTGTGCTCTACTCTGTAGAGCCAGATCGACCATAACCTGGTCAAAAACTGCTGAGGGATAAAATTCAATGTGAATTTTTAAAAAGACCAAAGCACGTCACACTGCATAGCTTTAAAAATTGTCAGGGCGGCTGTGACTCTGTTAGGGTTAACCCTCCAAGCCCCTTGCAAGGAACCCACATCCATTGGTTTAAATAATTCCCCTTTGGGATTATTAATGTATTTCTATCCTATTCATAAACATGCCTGTATTCCTTTGGTTTCTGGTCACATCAGGTACTGAAAAAAGAAGCTGCATCCAAGTTAATTATCTAAAATATTGGAAATACTTCAGGCACAATTTGATACTGGAAAACAATAAATAAATGAGGCAGCACTGATCAGTTTTCTTGTTGTGCCCAAACAAAATGGTGCTGCCATAAACGCTCTACCCTGGAAAAACAATTCAATTTGTTGGCACTGAAAGCAGAAAAAAAAAAAAAAAAAAAAGGTGTTTCATTACCTGCTACTTCCGGATATGGTCATACAAGCATATCTGCTCTTGAAAATAGACATTTTGAACTATTTAAAACATCTGTGTCACAGTTTAATCAATGTAAATTAAGGCTCTAACAGATTTTCAATGCAGCGTTGACAGAAGCCAAAGTGATTTTAGCCCGGCTGGTCATCAGAGGGGAAACGATCAATTCACATCCATATAATTGATGGGACTGCACACCAAATCCAAAATGTTCTACATTCCTTTAAACTTTGTATTATGAATTGGTTTATTTGTCTTGATTAGGTATCATCAAGCAAACTGCCACACAGAGTTTCACTTGAATCACAGTTTAAGTTAACTACAGCGTTGATTGAATTCACGAATGTCGTCTTAGGATCCTTCAATCCGTCATGAAGGATTGCACTTTTCTGAGTGGCTTTGCATTCAGCTGGTGTGTCTGAGTGTCCCCGGGGTTTTATTTCGTGGGTGCGTCAGACATTAGGAGGCCGACCTCTGGAGGCTGCACAGTTGTTCCAGCAAACGCTCCCATGACCTTGTTTGTTTGTGAGCTATTTTCCTCCCCTTTCATTCCCTCACACAGATGACTGTTTGGCGGCACTCCACTCGGCTCCTCTCTTCTCTGAGCACAACTTCAAACTATTCATAGAAATGCAAGAGACTGTGGCCAAATACAGCGAGCGAAGCAGAGAAGTGACTGGACATGGTGACGCGGCTGTTCGGCCGCTGGACAGAATGCAGATCCTCAACAAAAAGAAAAAAAAAATCAATGATCCCACCGTTTCCGCAATCCCTCACTAGTATGTGACCGCAATCGATTGCACAAACGCTTGTTTAACCTTGGCGGGGGATTCAGGGTGTCCTGTGGTGGGCTGTGGTCCGTGTGCCTTCTCTTAACTCCAGCAGCGGGCTTCACGTAGATGCGACGCTTTGCAAGTGCGATGTGAAACAAAATGCCACGCCAAATGTCAGCTTACTGAGTCACTTGTGAAGCCATCTGGATGCTATTATGCAAACTCGCCAAGGAGGTATTCTCCGGAGATTGCTTACAGTACAAGTGAAAAAGGGAAATTTAATGTGAGTAATTGTCTCGTGGCGGCGACTGGATCCAGGCTCTGGTCTCCGCAGCCCACTAAGTCCCATATATCTGTACGCGGTTGATTCAGCCGTTAAATCCGACTGACACCATCTGACAAACACACAGCTGCGTCATCAACATGCTGACAGCAAAACAGCCATTTAGCAATTTAAATTGGGACCCTTTTAAACCCAACAAACCGGAGAGCACGTCAATCACAAATAATCAACCCACTGCATGATTAGACAGCAGTTGTGCCTTTGGATCTGTTTTAATATGCTGCTTTAAAGAGATGCGGTGACTAATGGACAGCGGTGGATCCAGAAGGTCTTGCCCTCCACTTTAAGCCCGCTTAATCGTTGACAAAAAGGTTCTTCGGGCTGTTTCATGGTAGCAGCCCCACGTGGAGGTGGGCATCAGCGCAAAAGGGCCTGAAGGGAGAGGACGAGGCGTGGGGTGGGGTGTTCCAGGCTGATAAGCAGCCTTCAGGTCCTGAGAGTTTTCGGGGGTGGGAAGGTGCTAACTGTGCCGGGACTTTCCTTTGAATGCAGTTAATTGGTCCCCAGACGAAGGAGAGATCACTGAACATGGCTGTCCGGGCGGCTCTTAATGAGCTCCAAGTCCTCTGCTTCTTCTCAGCGGGTCGTTGGGTTCGGCTCGTCTCCGCGGACCCCTCATGCCGGGTTTTCAGTAGAAATCACCAGATTGAGACAGAACTTGGAAGAAAATTGCATGGTATTGATCCAAGCCTCAGGTTCTCCAACTACAGTATACTTAAAAGTGAAAGACAGGGGAGCTGTGTTGGATTTTAAAAAAAACATAACTGTTATGGGTTAACCTGTCAGTATGTCCCATTTTATTGCAGCACTTTTCTTTTGGTGAAGTCGAGAAGTCGAACATTTCAGGATTGGCGACTAATCTCGTGGCAGAATGCACTGAAGCGACAAAGCAGTTTGTTTTCACTATATACATGCTGATCGTACATGCTGATCAGGACATCTGCAGTCATCTGTGGGTAAATAAGCCACTTGCTAATAGCTATAGAACAATAAAGCTCTTGTCTCGAAGTTAGCAAAGTGAATTAACGCTTGAAATATATCAGCATAAGAAATGACCAATAATACTTTTATTTTCATTTTGTGAAATTCCACACCAGCAACTTTTCATGAATCAGTCTCTTCGCACAGTCTGTTAGTCCTCTATGTGAAACCTGCCTAAGGCTTCCATCTTTCCTCCGATTGGCCGGCCTCCAAGAAAGCTTTCCCTCAAGCAGTGCTGGGATTTAACACTAAGCTGGCTGCACAGCGCTATAGCAACAGCATTCTCACCTCAAAATGAGGATCACATGTTGGAATTTGGGGCCTTTCTGTGTGGCGTTTGCATGTTTTCTCTGAATGTGTCTGCGTTTCTCTCCAGTTGCTCTGGTTTAGTGTGTGAGTCACCCAATCCTACAATAAATTAGTTTTTTTTGTACGGGCAGGCCCATATAGATGCAGGAATGTTACATTTTTTTCTTTTTCATTTAGTTTAATTCAAGTTAATTTATGCCAGCCAGATAGAATCAGTGATACCACCGACTCTATTAAAGATTTTTTGAAAAAGCAGCTAAGATGCTGTTATGCAGAGGAGATGAACGTTAGTAGCGTTAAACAGCCTGATTACACTTTTATCACCACTGAGGGATTTGCCAGACCCCGGACACTTTGTTTTACTATTCTCCATTAATTACCTTTACATTATCACAGGACCATTAAAACACAAGACAGGGTGAGATAGTCTAATGGTAAGTAACAAAGAAATATACTCCACAAAAGTAACAAGGTCAGCTGATGTTTTAAAACATCAATACACACAAAAACCTTGGTATCAATTATATTGAATTGCAGGTTTAGAAAATCACATTTTCTATGACAAACTAATCTTTGACTGTTCATGTAATTTATTTTCAAGGGTTTTTAAGTGTACTAATCTTTCTGATTTTATAAAAATTTTTGGACGTGCAGTTTTTTGTTTTTCTTTTCATTTGCCATTTATTGGTTTGCAATGTGCCTGGACGAGGGATAGACCAATGAATACTAACCTTTAGCTACTTGTCGATACCGAGTACCAATATAAGTACTTAGTAAATGCCATTAAGTCAAATTTATACTCCATATGCAAACAAAACGCAACTGCATTGCTGCAAACCAGCGTTTCTGTCATTTCGATTGGAAATGGACATAATTTCATTTTCAAAGCACCACCATGTCAGTGCAAAATTGTTCTGAAACCAAAATGCAAAAATGATGCACTTTCGCTAGGAACGTGTAAACAGGGCCTTACAATCATTTTACACTTTCTAAATGTATCCAGAAAAAAAAAAAAGACTAAAATGAGTGGCTGCTAATATACATCAATACACCAGGATGAAGCCTGAATATTCTACTTAATGTTGTTTTTCGTCCCACAGAAAATCACAAAACGTGGTTAAAGAAATGAATTGTCTAATTTCAAAAGTTTTGCTTCAACTCAGCATCGTGGTGATGGAGTGTCATTGTTCAGCGCATCCAACTTGATTAAACAACCGTATTTGCTGTCAAAATCTGTCTCCTATAGACCCTCAAATGAGACTTGGATGGATCAGACATGCTCGGTTTAGCATCAAGTTGACATCTAGTGTTTATTTGTTTTTCTCTGTGTTGTCTCTGTGCTCTACCTGGCGAGATAAAAACGTCCATGCTAAGCTGATTCACGTACTGATGTTCAACAGTTGGCTAATTTAACAAATGATTGATTATTAGCAAAGATAAATAAGTAACGACCTTCAAAATCATGAGTTGTGTGCAGCTTGTGCATCGGGAGTAAATGACTGTTGTTGCACTGCGAATGGAAAGTAAACTGACGTGAATCTACATCACAGCGCCGTTCATTTAATACATTCGCAGAAACAGTCGGGCGTATTTGAATTTGCCCCTCTGAATAATCTTTTTGCTGTGAGAGTCACAGTTAAGCATCGCTGTGCAAAATTTAAAAAAAAAAAAGGAAAGAAAGGAAAGGAAAGGAAAGAGAGCCAGTGGAGGAGCTCACAGGCGACACGTCCCATCTATCTCCATAGCTCGAGCAAATATTGAAACCCATGATGTGAGAGCGCCGGGCCTCGCGCTCCTCCTTCACTTCTGTGACAGATGTAAATGGATGTTTCAGCAGTTGGCTCTAATGCATTTTTAAACAGGCACAGCAGCAGACAGCAAATGAACGTGTCGCGACGGCACGTTCCCTACGACAGGGTCTCCATCTACCCACCCTCCCCCTTCCCGACAAACAGAGGACCGCGCGCTTCCGCACACTGCTGAGAATAGCTGTCATTCATCAACTTTCTCACCACAATGGGCTCAGTAAAGGTCCCATCTTTCAAGCGAAGCACCTCTGCGGCGCCGCGCCGCCGCATCACGTTCCCTGTCATCCGCTCAACAGCTCCGGCACAGCAGGACAGATAGACGGCCGGGTGAAGCTTGTTCACTCTCCGGGCTGGAAATTAAAATGACTTTGCTCTCTCGGATGACAACAGGGATGGCTGTTAGCGCAGATTAAACCCTCCTCGTGCATACAGAGAGATATGGCGCTGTGACCAGAATGGAGGAACTCTTCTCAATCAGATCTCTCATTTTGCCACAAATATAGACTTTACATGTTCTCACAATCCAAAGATGTCAAAATTTGCGTTATTTGTAGTCAGAATCAATGTGTGTTCATGTAAACTGGAAAAAAGGTTATTAGGATTATTAAGAGTATTCCATTTTCTTTCGATATTCCAGCATTTTCAGTATCAATCTTTGTACTCACAAGCCAAACATGCTTGTTAGGTAATTTGAAGTATTCTAAACCTGAATCAGAACCTTGACCCGGACCAGTTATGGCACCAATCAGAGCTCCATCTTTCTCATGGTGGCATGTTGGTCTTTCTGAGTGTAGTTTGTACTGTATGCATTCCATACATGCACGGGTTTACTTTGACTTCCTCCAATAATCCAAAGATAAAATGGTGGTGTGTCTCACCATGTTTGATACCGTGATGGATCGACGAGCTGTTTGGGGATTACCCCGACCTTCACCAAATGTCATCTGAAATAAGGTCCAGTTCCAATCACCCCTATCTGGACAACAAGACTGATGAATTGAATTGATTCACTGGCAGAAGTGGTTACACTTTTCAACGGTTTCTGTGTAAATGTCACATGGAAACCAAAAAGAACACAAATTTCAGACGTGTTCGAATAACTAGTCAAATATGTTCTTTTGCTCATCTTTTTGAACCATTTTTGTCACGACCAATAAACACCATTTACGACTTATACCATCGCCAACATTTGAATTTTAACTGTTTCCACCCGTTTCCAGCAATCCATCAGAGAACATCCAGGCACTTCACTTGTTTTCTTCTCCTATGACTAAGATGATCTTAACATTTGTTGCAAGAAAAAAAAAAAAAAACATTTGTTGCGTGACATTTGTACCGCATGAAATTTGTACTTTAGCTGTATTTGTGAGTTTGCCAAAAATAGTCTGACTCATATTCCTGGGCTTGATACCTACACTGTATTTTGCAAGTAAGTAAAAAACAACCAAACAAAACACGTGTGAACAGTGATGAAGACAGAGATTTATTATACTCCAGTTGTCTCTTATGTGCAATTTTTTTTCAGTCTGATGTGGATGTCTACTCATGTGGAAATGTGGAAAAATAAGTTGAGGACTCACGGGTTGAATGTAAAATTGAGTGTGGCTGGTAGATGTCAATGCGATCATGCAGCTTTAGAACCGTTCAGACTGCACAACACGTTATTGCGAGATACACTCTGTTAGATGGCTCCAGTGAGATCTTCTGTCTCGATCATTGTCAAGCTGCAAGGTCTCAGTGTGAAAATATATCAGCTCCCCTGAGATGCCCTCTACTCTTGTATACCTGCGGTTTTAAGTGGTTGGTTTGAAGATGTTGTGAAGGTCTGAAAATTGCCTTTGATCGCCATGGTTGTGCGCTTGTAAAACTGTTAAAAGTGCATCTGAAGCAATTAATTATTTTTTTTCTCCGAGCACAGTCCATCTGGTATGTCATGGAAAAAGCTATTGTCTGACAACAAGGGAAGGTCTAGAATCAAAGAAAGAGGTCTTTCAGTCTCTGTCCATCAATCTTGAGCTTTCCAATCAATACACGACAGGCAGAAATGCGTATGTCTGTGAGTGAAAGCAGAGTTCTTATCACCCCGCTATGTAGCTGTGCAGCCAACTCTCAAGATGCACTGACCTCAGGTTTCACATGTTTTTCTCCAAGACTTCCCACATTGCTCTCAAGGCCACTACACACTGCAATTTTCACAAAATTCTGACAGTGTCAGGTATTTGGGGAGATCGTGACTGCTGCTGCAATCCACATCAACTAACCAACCAATAGAAATGCAGTATGAAAGGACAGATCAGCATGACACTGGTGCCAAATGGCTAAAGATGCTTTGTGGCTTTGCGACTACAAGGCATGAACATTCAAAATGCAAGCAATGGATGGTTTCCTAGGTGTCCTCTGGCTTCCAGAAAGTGTCTTTGACGTGATCAAGTTGCAGTTAAACCTCGGTTTTCAATGTGAGGAAAACTGCAGAGATTACCAAAAAGGCAGGTCAACACACTAATCCTCAATATGACTTTTTCCGATATTAATCAATTTCTTTATTTCATCACGTGAACAAAATTTAAAATGGCAGTGTGAGCTGATCTGAAGCCACAGATATCCAAGCAAGCTGGCCAATGGACATCAAGCTGCAGTGAGCACAGAATGTGAATAGACTTACTATAGACAAGGTCTATTGATGCTAATGCATATTTCGCCTGATAAACACAAGTTAAATAAATGCAATAATGACATTATTTGAGAAATTGATTGTACATAGTGGAGCTGCATGCATCACAGCCTTTTCAAATATTGCTAGTAAATATCTGCAAAAAGGTGGAGCTTTTGAAGAATCTACTGCACCCTACCGACTGTGCTGTGTGTATGTGTGTGTCTGCACTCTTGTTCCCTTTCATCTGCCACTTGCTGGCCACTCCACATTTGATCCGTGTTTCGTAACGACGAATGCACGGATTCATGAAGTCTCTGTGTCTTTACTCTTAAATAATACAATTTCCAAAGAATAAGAGTGCCTTCGTGTTCCAGGCCAGGACGTGATGAATAATACATGCCGGCCCTGTTTCAGAAACTCTTTCTCTTCTCTAAATGTTTCTACTGTAGCTTCTGACTTTCCTGGATTCTCTTTGATGTAAACATGTTTTCTGGGGTAATGCTGAGGTCACAGTGGGCTCCACTCGGCGCTCACTCATCTCTCATCTCTCTTTATGTTCATTTTTCTCATCTGAAAAAATTAAAGGGATATTTCACCCACTTAGTAGGCTTCCCTGGAGCCAAATGTTGGTGATGTGGTGCTTAGACTTGTTTACACAATAGAACTCAGTTTCAGAACATTAATCTAAACTTTGTGAATCTGACCACTCAGTGCTACCAAAAGACATTTCCACTCTTTAACTGTCGTCTTCCATTGCCAGGAGTGTGTATTTGAGCTAAAACTGAGCACTCGTTTTGGACACTGAACGAAACTTTCACTGCTTTTTGTCATTGCAGGTACCCATCAGCACAACTATAACCATGTGGCTCTAGGTAGCCCCACACGCACACCTAAGAATGGTAAGAGAAAAGTGGCCAGAGAAAGGAACACGAGTATTTTCAGTTTGTGTTAGGTGTAATCCAGACTTTTACATGACGTAGGCATGTAAACATTTCTTGAGTCATTCAATTCATTCAGCCATTGAAGGTTAACATAGTTTTTCGTTGAAAGTATTACAACTTGTATTTATAGACCCACAGTTTTCTATGAGTGAGATTTTATGAGTCTTTACTTTTATGTAAAGGGAACAATATATTGACCGAGGACCCACTTATTGCTTTGTGGAGTTTGTCTATAGCGAACATCCACCAAACCAAAGTACCAAAACCGATCGCCATAATCCGGCACCCCTCTGACAAATTATTTATCCTTCACATTGTGGAAGCTGTTTGTTCACACTAGTTCTGGTGTAGGGAGTGAAGACAGGCCCGGGGTCGCAGACTGGCAGATGTGTGAGGAGTTGCATAAGGATGTGAGGTGGAGAGAGAGGAAAGACAGCTGAGATAAAAGGAAATAAAAAGAGGCCACGAGCTTGAATATTCACTGCCGTCTGTGCTTAGCAAATCACTCTGATCCAGTCATCGAATGTCCGTTTGCTTCAAATACAAATACTGTAAATAAGTGACATTTCAGGGTGCTTCGCTCAAATTCTGCAACCAGAATGGTTCCGTCTCCGGACATAATTGACCAAATAGTCTAAACACCCGCACACACAAACACACTGATAAGCAAACCACATCCAGGAAGCGAATGCCTTGGAGAGCTGAAGGAGAAAAAAAAACAAAAAAAACAAACATGAAAAATCCATTTCGCCAACACATCAAACACAGTCACTGTGATCACAAGCTGCCTAAAAACCTTAAAATTTCACCCTCTGCAATGCATTTTCTAGATGAAACTTGTCCTCAAGACAAACCCCATTTTCCAGTGGCGAGAGAACCACCAGGACACAGCTCTGTATCACAGGCAGAAAATGCTAAATTGTACGTCGCATGTCAAAAGAATCCAGATGTAGAGGCTGAAATCATTTGAGTCACTTTTGCAGGAGGTTGTTGTTTTCTTGTGGTTGCCATAATGAATGTGGAGGTTTGTGTGTGTGTGTGTGTGCAGCAGCTTCTGTTTCTCTCACCACCGACGTGCTTCTGAAATCTTTTTTTATTTTTCCCCCCCCCCGCTTGGGTTTGGGTAGCTCACCGATCATTGAGACGCGGTAAGTCAAACATATGCGCACTCAGTTTAGTGTGAGCACTCATTCATTTGCATTCCACACACACCGCAACACCAACCTCTACCTTTGTGTCATCCTTCCTTTCCTCTTTAAGCCGGTGTATCTTCAGACCTGATTGAAGTAGCCTCCTCACAAAGTGGGATTCATAAACTTTGCTGGATGTACAAATGTATTACTGACTGACACGATTTGTGTTGCGAACTCTTCTCTTTTTGTCAACAAATCCTACAAGAAAACAACAATCAAACAGGATACAGAATACTTGTCATTTCTTATGATCTGTCTTATTGATTGACTACATATAGAGGCCTGCATCACAGAATGAATGAAGTTGACAGTTCAGAATTCCCAACATCAAAAGCTAAATGTCGAATTAAAGTCGAATTAAGGCACGAATCCACAGAATAATATAAAAGTCTTAAAAATGTGTGCTATACTTTTAATTCTCAGCAAACACAAGAAATCACTATTGAACATTTGGTCAGTTTCCATTGTCTTTTAATATCAATGTGCCACCAACCAATCTGACAAATAGAGAAGCATATTGGATGAAACAGTCCAACAATGAAATATACAAACATAATGACACTTCTACCACGTAAAAAATGACATATGTTAGCTACGATTAAACGTTTTAACACCACCTAATACACTTCAAGTCGCAGGAAGAACCATGTTCACTTACAAGACACTTCAGTGAAAAGTCCAGAGCAGGTTAGCAATGTGGCCCATTACCAGATGTTACAGTTGCAGAAGTAAACTTTGTTAATTGAAACCATTTCCAGATGGTTTGAGCAGTTTAATTTGGATTTGTTGGCATCAAGAAATAATTACAAAATGACAAAATGTCTTTGAAATATCCATTTTGTGTCTATTTGAGCCAGGTCTGTGTTGGTTACTGTCCATCATTAGGAAGGAGGGAAATGTGTTTCAGATAGTTGACAGCATGCCACACTCTGAGTTGACAATGCCCCCAATCCCCCCCCCCCCCCCCCCCCCCCACCAACTCGATGCAGTGTGGAATACTTACAAAGTCGTCCCCATGCTTCAAACCCCATTCCCTACAGCTCCGAGGACCCCTGGCCTCGCCACAAGCCTTCGGTCCTTCTCCATATCTCCCTCTCTTCACCTTCCATTTTCTTCTTCCTGATTGTATTACAGACACTTTCCCCCCCCTTCTCTTTTAGGCTGTACTATCTCCATCTCTTCTACTCTGCCCTTTCCTTCTTTCCATCCTGCAGCAGCAACTAAAACCCTATTTTTATCTGTCCGTCGGAGGCTGGTCTGGAACCGCACCCCAAGCCCGCTGCTCTGCACTGCGTGACAGGCTCACAGCTCCCGGGGGGTGGGGGGGGGGGGGGGGGGGGAACGGAGCGAGAAGCAAGGAGAGAAAATGAGAGAGAGAGAGAGAGAGAGAGAGAGAGAGAGAGAGAGAGAGAGAGGGAGAGAGAGAAAGAGAGAAAAAGAGGAATACTGAATGGACCAGAAAGAATTAAGGAGCGGAGGAAAGTGGGTGGCAGCATGGTAGGACAGATAAGATTGACGGAGTGTGGAGGAGCGGCGGTGAATGGGACAGATCGTGTGTGCGTGCGTGTGTGAGAACGCGAGATAAAGAGAGTACAGTCGGGATAAAAGAAGGGCTTGGGTCCAGTCACCTCCCTCCCATCCCCACCTCCCCTGCAGCGAGTCTCCCTGGCATTGTATCTCCACGTAATCAACTGCAAGCGACCAGTCCCGGCACGGTTGCCTCCTGCCCCCCAACCCCAACCCCGTCCCCCGTCTCCCCGCTGTCACCGGCAGGGTTACTCTCCAAGCACACAGCTGTTGTTTACTGTTTTGTTGTTGTCCCCCCCCCCCGCAAGTCCTTTTCTTCTTCTTTTTTTGGAACTGCTGTTTCCTCTCGTCAAAATCAGAGTCACCCGTCAACTCAGTCCCACACCAAACGCTCCCCCATCGCTGCCGCCGACAAGTTGGAGTTTTAGACGTGCGACAATCTCTCAAAGGCAGATAACAGTGCTCAGAGGCAGAGACTAGTTCCTTCAATAAGTTATGTTAAACTTAAAAGGCAGAAAGAGAGGTGAGATAAGGACAATGAACACTTTGAAGCCTACGCTGCAAAAACTCAAATCACACCAAAAATATCTGTCTAGTTCCAGAGCATGTGGGTCGAGTTTCCAGTCAAAGTTCCCCCAAGGATGCAAACAGATACTGCACAAACATATCTATATTTGGGAACTTATTTGATGAAAATATCTGGACATTTGACAAACATACTGGGTTTCTCCATGAGTCCTGTCAAAGACATTTAAGTTCAGGGGCCACAAACAACCGAATTCAATCTTGACTGGGCCAAACCAATAAAATGTATACAGATCTTCAGACAAATCCAAATTTTCCCTTTGTCTTAGTGCATTCATACAATTTTGAAAGGTCTACAATTTTCTGAAAATACTAAATACTTTAGTTACTTGCCGATACCAAGTTGCTGGTTACAAACTAGTTTGCATCTCCTCTGGATCGTTTTCCGAGTGCGAGTACTCCGTGTATTGTCGGACCTGATACTAGTGTCGGTATCGGAGCATCCCGAGAAAATACTAACAAGTTCAACATTCTTAAAGACAACTAAATGTGCAAAATACTTGTTGAAAACGAAGTACTTCCATACTGACATTTTACAGCTAAATAAATTCAGAACCACAGTGCTTTGATCCTAATGTTGCATCACTGACCTTTCGGCTCCATGATGTGTTAATCTGTTGCTGCTTACTAATACATTGTGATCCTCTGTGAATAAATCAGAAACGGTGGAGATTTTCACTGAAATAGATCACAGTTGGTTGTTGTGTCCTCTAATCTAAATTAAAATGCTTGGCAAATAGTCACACAAACCTACATTTGGGAGTTGGATCAATCAATCATTGTGAAGTGAATGAAGTTACTTGGTAACTGGACAAGTGTACTTGGTACAGTGTTTGGAAGTGTGGATTGTGTGATGCTCAAACAAGACGAAAACCAACAACCAGGGCTGCTGATGTCAGATGAAGTCAAGAGGACGGGAGCAATGACACTGTTCTGCTTATACAAAATACATCAACACAAGTGTTTCGTTGGTATTTCTAATATTGTAGCTGATCACTTGTTTATTCCTTTTTGTTTTACCAAAATGCATAAAAACATTTTTACACAAAGCAAGAATTCTTATGGGAACAGACTTTCTTACTTAGGTTTTTGGGTTTGAAACAATTAAACAATTGGATTTTGAGAGCCTCGGTCCACATTTCCTCAATATAGAGAAAGATCGTGCTACTGTGTAAAGTTTGTGCTATTATTATCATAAATAGTTTGGAATGAGTGCAGGTTATGCAATGGATTGGAGTGACAGTGAGAATTAGAAACTGGCCTGTTGCCCATTTACACTATGAATTTTGAAAGGCTACAGAATTGAATGGACAGGTTTTTTTTTGCCATGCTGGACACATGCTGTAACGAAAAGTGACAGCTCTAAAATCTGCTTTGGCTCATTAATATTAATACATGTATGGCTGACTTGCCAAATGCCCTAAATGAGACTTGTTTGAATTTGTTTGAAACGGAATATGTCACATTCATTCAGGGAAATTTACATCCCTGTTGTGGATGAGTACATTAACTTTAAACCGCACTCCTGAAAAACCCTTTGGCAATGTACATTTCCGCTGGTGTTGTTTGGATTCTTCAAATAAAGGAAATAAAGGTTTGGTTTATAGCCACACTTATAAGAATCAGCTGCTTTTGTCACCATAGGAACAATAATTAACAGACGTATTACAGTGACATGGCCTTAGTGTGGGCACAAATAGACACCAAAACTAGGGATGCACCGATGCCACTTTTTTAAAGTTGCATCCATGCGAATTTCCTCCAAACAAAGTCAAGCTACGCAGTCATGATGTTTTCACAATCTTCACCAAAGTAATCCTCTTTTTATCTCATCATTTGTATCAGATTAAACTGTGGTGCAGTGCAGGCCTTCCCTGGGGGAGCCAGCGAGCTTCTCCTGCATCATGCGGGAGAAATAAGCCGATGCATCTTGGTTGAACCTTTGTGGACACACTGAGTGCCTCTGCACCTTCATTCTAGATAAATCAACACAAATCCAAAAGTAAAAAGTCCTTTTTTTTTCATAATTAAAGTGCACATCCATATTAAAGCTTGTGTTTGTATACTTTTGGACAAAAGGTTTTGCTTCTTCAACCCACAGATTCCCATGAGATACAAAAGGATGTCCTTCCTTTCTTCAAAGCTTACCGCCCTCGCAACAATAGAAAAATATCTCCCTGCCCACCTGAATTTACTTTGACAATTAGAACTGTGCTTTTTCATGATGATCTCAGAAGCACTTCTGCCTGCGGGAAATACACGTGCACCTGAAACTCCAGCATGTCTGCCAGCTTACTTTTGTTTTCCCTTTCCACGACAGCAGGTCGTCTTCTGCGATGGCTGCCTGGGGTCTCATTTTTTCACGGGGTGGTTTTCTCTTCCCCCTCTTCCCTTCTTTCCTGTCTGTACATGTACGTGTGTGTATATGTGTTCTCCAGAAAACAATCGGATAAGCGGCATCCTGACCTCGCAGACGGAGCCCTACGACCTGTCGTTCTCTCGCTCCTTCCAGAGCCTGTCGCACCTGCCGCCCTCCTATGAGGCGGCCGTCAAGGCCGACCTCAGCCGCTTCTCGTCCCTGAAGAAACTCAGTAGGTCCAAAGTTCCCTGCACTAATGCAAAGAGTAGGCTCCCCTCTGCTCCTGGTGCCCTGCATGATAGGAAAGAAAAAAAAAATCCCACATCAAGTGCGCTTCACTGAGTTCGGACGAGGAATCTTAGCGAGATGCTCCAGAGTGTTTCAGCTGTGAAAGTGATTTTCCCGCTGTGCTGAGGACATCACACGGTCACAGAAAGTACTTTCTAAATGTTTTTTTTTTTTCCTTTTGCCGGACCTCCCGGTTGAGTAAACATTTGAGTGGATCTGGAAAATTCCAGTTGGCAGTCACATTTAAGACAGCATTTTTCTGAACTCTGATCTTTCCTTAGAAAAAAAAAATCTGCTCCGTCAACATCAAAAAAAAAAAAAAAAAAAAGAGGCTGATAGTCATTGATATCCCATGATCCTCTCGTTTCAACCTAAAGGCCATGCCAGCTATTTCTCTCAAAGCGTGTCAGTACATTAAGTGGTCTCTTCGTGCCTGGCAATAGCCTCGCATTGATGTAGCGGGCTCTACGCTTGGATTTCTGCCGCATAATGAGGCCTCGCCTCACGATATTCTCCAAAGTGAAATGCAAATATTCCTTAAGGCTGATGTAATTTCATCATGACCGCCTCACTTCACCGCTGGCTCGCAGTCAAGCTGAAGGATGACGCCCTGGCGTTTGTGCTGGATCCCCCTACTCATCGCTGCTGGGCGCTGTTTCAAGCTGAAACGCCGAGATGGGTTTTCAGCATCTGTTTGCTGGTTCTCAGTCATGTTGGGAGGAGGAGGCAGGTTGCGGTGGCATTAATGGCTTCTTTTTTTTTTTTTTCATATGGGAAAAACACTTATGAGAATCATCATAATAGATTTTGATGATCGGCAAAACCAAGCAAATGAAATCAATTGTCAGAGATGGCATCCCACCAAGGAGACGGCGACAGAAAGGAAAAACATCCTCCGGCAATGTCCTTCAGTCTTTTCAAAACTTTCTTTCTGCTTCCAAAGCAAATTATTTTTTGCAGCAAATAGCCAAAAGGCTCTGCCATTTCCTTCTTTTTTTTTCTGTTGCTCAACTGGTGTCTGTGCACTGATAGATCATGTTGAATTGTGCCGGAGGGAAGATAGGGCCGCGGTTTCATTGTTGAGATAATAAAAGAGAAGAATGCTGCTGCTTATTAATGCAAATTGGTATCAAACTGAAGACGGAAAACAGAAGGCATTTAGCCCATTGCAAGCACAGGACAGCACACCGCCAGTTATTCACTCACTCTATAGTGATATGGTTGATGAGTTTTAGAACCCCGGTCCGCATCTTGAAGACTATTATGCCGAAGAAAAGGAACATCTTGTTTTTATTGTCCCTTGTAATGAATCGATTTGTGGTGAGAGACCTTGTCTCTGAATCGGGGGGCGGCAGGTGTTTTGGCTGAGTCTAACATGGACAGGTGGTGCACACGTTTATTGAAAAAGAACAGGCTCTAAAGGCATCCACGAATTCTTGACGATGCGAATAAGTCTGGTAACACTTTCTCATTTCTCCCTTCACACACTTTTCACTGTTCCCATATTTGACCGGTTTGTGCTGCCGTCTGAGAGATTTCCTGTAAAGTGTGTGTCACTTTGTGTGCGGTCTTCACATCAGTCTTTATGCATGTGTTTGTGGGTTTGTGTGGCATGGATTTGATGCTACATCTCTTTCTACACTCTGCTGTCTCTGGAAATGTATTTTTGTCTTTTTGATCTGTCTCTGAAAGCATGATCGTTTTTTTTTGTTTGTTTTTTTAAATCTGTTTTGGTTGTGCCCATGAATATGGATGAACCATCAAGGATATTAAAACACTCTTGGTACTTGTTGTTGACATGATTGTGCAATAATCCGTTTAGCTTTGCAGCATGCATTCACCAGGTGCCTGCCCCCCCCCCCCCACCACCAACCCCCCCCACACTTGTTCGTGACAGTATGACGATGTTTGTTTATGGACCTTCACATGACCTTTGAAAAGTTTGCCCCCACAGCCAGAGCTGCCTGTAGAATCCCTGATGAAGCCTGGATATGTTGGTTGTTCTGTGCCTCGCATGTAATCCGGTCTGACTGTGATCCTCTGCCTCTTATTTTCTATTCCCCTCCATGAGCTTGGAAAAGGTGAAACACCGATGGGTCCGCCGGCGCCCTTCTCTGCATTTTGTGTGATGTTCTCAGATTCCACTTGATCCGGTTTCTACCCCCGTATTCGTCGCACCTACCCGTTTCCTTTCTTTTGCTTCATGAATCATCTCTTCACCTCTTGCCTCTATCTCCTTTTGTTGTTTTTGTTTTTTTGTCTCCTCTGCAGCAGATAAAGACGTTGAAGACTACTACACTCGTAAGCGCCACTTGCCAGACCTAGCAGCGAGAGGCACCCTTCCCTTGCATGTTCTTAAAGTCAGTCAAGAACAGGTGGGTATGGAGCGTTCAGGTTTCAAAACAAGGTTGTGTTCATTTCATGCATTTCACAATTTCATGCAACTAAGAGGCAAGGCAGAAGTGCTACGTTTGAGAGTGCAGATCTGTGTGTTAGAAGCTGTAGAGGCTGCTTCGCCTTCTCCCGCAGTGGTGGGTGGCAGAGCCTTTTACCCTTCAGCTTGTGAATAAACTCTGCTCATTCATCTTTTTCGCCCAACAGCACCGGGAACAGCAGCTCCAGAGTCAGCCCCCGCAGTCCTCCATCTCTCAGGCCCCTCCCCAGTCGCAGTCTTCGCAGCAGTCTCAACAAAGGCAGAGGCCCCGTCGAGTCCAGAGAGCGATGTCCCAAGATCGGGTTCTTTCCCCTGAGAAGGCCCCACAGCAGGATTACAGCACGTCTTCTAACGGCATGTCCCCTTACGGAGGCAGGATCCTCTCCGATGAGCAGCTCCTGTCCGCCGAACGCCTTCGATCCCAGGAGCGACTGCTCCCACAGGACCGCCACACGTCCCAGGACCGCCTGTACACCAAGGACCGCATGTACTCCAAGGACCGCCTGCTGTCACAGGAGCACCTCTACTCTAAAGACCGCCACTACTCCCAAGACCGCCTCTATTCACAAGAACGCCTCTATTCGCAAGACCGCCTCCTGTCCCAGGACCCTCTGCTCTCACCGGACAAGCTGATGCGGTCGCTGAAGCGCGGCATGGTCAGCAGCATCTCTGGAGGGTTCCGCGGCAGCGACATGTCCATGTCACGTGCCATCTCACACACAGACGTGTTCATACCAACCACGCCTCTCATGGATCGCTACAAGATGACCAAAATGCACTCCCATCCCAGTGCCTCCAACAATGGTGGTGGTGGAGGAGGAGGAGGAGGTGGTGGTGGCGGTGGAGGAGGAGGAGGCGGCAGCAGCAGCAGTGGGGCACCAGGAGTGGGACGATCCGAGCACTCCAACACTTTAGCCATGAACCAGACAACCAATAAGAGGCAGGCGTTTGCCTCCAGACGGACTCACACTGTGGAACAGCTCCACTACATCCCACAGCACCACCAGCAGCAACAACAGCCACAGCACTACCGCACAGGCAGCAAGACTGAAGTGACTGTGTAACAGCAGCCATGGTTGTTGGGGGGGGGGGGGGGGGATACCTGCCTGGGCTGCACAGGTGTGTGGGTTTGACTGAGGTACACGGGTACACTGGCATTCATTTGGAGTAGGATGGTGGCAATTTCACTTTTCTTTGACTGAAGTTCCTGCAAAGTCAGAGGTTCTAGGACCAAGAACACTTACTAGCTTACTGTGAGAGACCGGAAAAACGAGTTACACTGTACACTGAATACACAGGCCCACCTATATCAGAAGCCAGAGAGGGTTGTGGAGAACTGGGGGGCGGGGGGTAGTATTATCCAGCTAACTTGCCTATTATTATTTCTAACGTCTCGATTATCCAACTCATTCACAGGCTACGGCCTCATTCTGTGTATGTTTTAGTGGGGAAAACACTGATAGTGTCTGTTCAAGCCTTTATCAGACGCCCCTCTTTGTCCAGCAAATCTATTCTGTGACCTTTTCTGGCAAAATCTTAAAGGGCTTTGCATGGTTAAACACAAGAACTGAGTCCTCTGTGACCTTTGTTGTGCAACACAACACCACCACCACAGGTGACGAACTAGAATGAGCCTGTAACAACTTTATAAATATATAAATAAATGAAGAAATAAAACAAGCAACCATTTGTACGCCCTGTCCTACTCATAGCTCTAGAGAATCTCAACCCGAGAGATCGAAATGGATGTTATCAGCACTTCTATTCGGTGCCTCTGACAGATGATCCATTTCTAAAAAAGAAGTGGTTTTGTGGGTTACAAAGCACAATCAATGAAAAAAAACTGTTCTGTTTTTCAATTTTATGTTTGAGTTTGAATAGTGATGGCTAGCTTGTTTTGTTCTTAAAGCAATGGCAGGTTTTTTTGCTTCCAGTAGATGATTGTAAATAAGCTATTCTAGAAGCAGTATTATGGACAAGTCTGTACTGGATGGACTTTGTATTAGACTGTCTGTTTTCAATAGATTCTTTGAAAAAAAATCCAACTATAATTCATCACTGTTTCGTGAGTTCAGAATAGAAAACCCACTTAACCAAGTATTTGACAGGATCAATTAATACTATACTTTGTGTGTCTTTGCAAAAACTGTTTGTAGGACGAGAAGTGAATGAATGTGTTGTTGATACCAGATATACCACTGTTCATATTTGGATGTAGACTGTGTTTCCATTGACATCAGAAGACTTGAAAATCATGGAAAATGACATATAAAGCTTGTCAAAAGTAGGGTCAAATAAACCATCCATATTTTTCTAAACATGCAAAATTCTTCCCTGAGATATGTCTGTGTCGTGTGTTTGCTTGGAAAATACGAGACGATCACGTCGCCCACTGCAAGTCGCAGGACTCATCCGGTGAGGCGCGCGCAAATAACCCCGGTGGTTGAGTTCAATTTCAGCCTGTGGAGCCTGAGAGCCTGTTTTTCCATGGATAAAGTCAATTTTTGACTTGGGCTTTGTAAATAAGGCTGAAGGTAATGAAGGAGGTATATTACAATACCTGCTGTGTTTGCAGCAAACACAAAAGAAAGTCTGCGGCAGGTAAGCAGCCACCGAGGCCCCCTGGGGGGGTAAAAAGCAGAACCGGCTCAAAATAATCGGAAAGAGTTCAAGTAAAACTGCTGGCAGAAGTCGAAACAACACGTCACACACTTTCTAGTTTGCAGGTTCTAGGAGCTCTAAGCAATGTATTGTAAATGTGTTCGTATGAAGATATCCACATCCGCAGTGTACCTATCACATGTTCACCTGATATATGCTGCAGTGTGAAGCTGCAATAAGTCCGTGTAATGAGAATGCCACAGCAGATAATCGTTATGAGCCACAGGCCAAATCTGAATTAATGAAAATCTGCAAGTATGTATAGATATATAATTAAGTCTCAAATCGTAGAAGAACTTGCTGGAGGCATTTCATGACAAGGCAATTCACTTGACAGTTGCAGTTAAAATATCTATATTGCCGTTGCTACGGTGGCCCAGAAGACTCAAAACGACACAATATGACAACAACCTGCTACTCAATCACTTCCAGTGTGGATTTTCTATTTGTCTGTTTATAAAGTAGCTTCTGTGTTGTACTGTAGCTTTAGAGAAGCATTGTGCTTCTATATTGCAGCGTGTTTAAAGTATTTGTTGTGTTTTTTTTTATTAGCAATGCAACTTTTGTATTTGTGGTAACGTTTGTGTCTGTGGTTGTGTTGTAATCTTTGTATTTGTGTTGCAACTTTTCTATTGGTACTTTTCGTTTTGTATTTTTGTGGTAACTTTTGTGTTTGTGTTGTGGTTTTCGCATTTGTGTTGCAGTTCTTGTATTGCATTATTATTTGCGCCACGTTACCTTATTTTCCCGTAGTGGCTTTTGCACTCGTCCTGTGGCTTTTGTATTCTCACTGCGCTCTATGCATTTGTGATGTGGATATTGTTCAAAAACAGCCAGCAGAGAAAATGTTTGTGTAATTGCGAGTCCAATCTTCCATCGGTGAAGGTGTGATTGTACCGAGGTGGAGGAGGTTGGTCGCACACCGGAACACCTTTAACTGACACTTTCAGTTATGAGGAGTTGCACCCGGACAGCGTGCCTCCAATGTGACATTTGAATTAATGCCGGCACATTTTAATGCTGGTCAGTGCAATTTCCGACCTCCTTTAAATTCATGGAAAATCTGCGACAATTCTCACAGCAAACAACGGCGCATGCGATTGCACTCCTCCACAAACACAAAGGAGGAGGGGGAGGAGGGGCAGGAAGAGAGAGGAGAAAGCTGAATAAGTTACGAGTTTCCAATTTACACTGATCCTCCAGCCCATCAGCATTTAAATGAAAATATGAGACGGTAATCAAAAGGAAACGGCGAGCGAGCGGCCGAGGCGTGAGAGGTAAGATAACTGTGATAACCCGGCCAAGTAGGAGGAGGAAACATGGCCGTCTATGAAATAATCAGCAGCCCTCAAACTGTCTCCACACATCTCACAAAGCACACATTTCTCCCACCATGTATTTTATTACCTGTCTGCTGTATTGCTAATGCTGACATGATCCCAGGCCAGAGGGCTTATATTTGCTGCTTAAATATTTAGCTTGCGCTCTGCGTACGCCCCCACACTCACGTTCGCTCCCGGAGCCGCGCCGTCCCGGCGGTGTTGTCAGGCGGTCCCGTCGAAGAGGCTGTCACGTCTGTCTGGATCTGACACGGAAAAAGACGTTTTCAGGCTGAAAAAGACAGGGGGCAAAAAAAAAGAAAAAGAAAAGCAGTTTTATTCCATCTTCCACGCTCAATCACATCTGACTGAGTAGAAGAGAATGTAATGAAAGGCTACGCTCACACTGCGGGGCTTCATGCTCAGTTCCTATTTTTTTTGCTGATATCCGATATTTCACATCAGACTTTACTGTGAAGAGTCTTTGTCCCTGAAATGAACTGCGTGTGCAGGAGAACACGTGACATTACGAGCTGTGATGTGACCTGAAAAGCTAGCAAGCTAACAAGTGCTCTCACTGTCCTAATGTGGTATTTTAGCATGGATAGTCACAGTTTTAACGTAAGTCACCACCGTGGATCATCAATACCTACGTCTGCTGGTCAATACGAACCAAACCATGAAAGGGCCGTTGAATTTTAGACCCCAGTTTAAACGATAACGTTAAGTGAAAATGCAAAACTTTTATTGCACTTTGGGTGTTCAATCACATGACAATGGTGCTCAGAGCCACTGGACTGCATCTTTTGAAAATACACGGCAAAGATTCATGTGAAAACGTATTGTTTTGGAACATTCGATTCAGAAAACGTTCATGTTTACAAAGCAACATTTTGAAAACGATGTACATTTACATGGAGAGGGCAGAAATGCAGATCTCATTAGAATGCCAGGCCACAACAGTTGGCACTGTTGGCTGTGCGGGTAATGAAAAGACACACATACACACAGGTGTGCAGAGATCAAAACGCTATAAACATTAACAATAGCGAGTACCCAGATATTCGTATGGACAGACAACCAAGTTGGATTAGTTATTACAGTGGCTGTCAACTATAAAACTACCAAGTCGCAGGAGAATTCGTAGTCATGACACTCTGGAGGCAAACTTTGTTCCCATTGTCCATGTGATCATGCATGTGCAGGAGAAGAATTTCCTGAAGTGCAATAGCAACATTTTGCAAAAGTTGCATTTTCCAGTGGCTCCGATCACTGTAGTCATGTCAACATAATCCGATTTTCACCTAAAAACGCAGAGTTTAGAGTTGATGACTGACATTGAATTCCTTCTCAATGGTTCAGAGTTGGGAGCTCTGCTTTACACAGAACTAGAATCTTTTTACATTTATTCAACGCGTCTCATTCTGCTCTGCTAGTGAATTGGCCTGAAACATCGTTGACTTGCTAGTTTGGAAGAAATGAGAAGAGTTAAAGACGTTCGTCACTTTCCGTATGATGGGTTTAAAATCCAGAAATCCACCATTCTGTATTACATTTCTACTTGAAATGAGTGAAAGCAACAGTGAATGAGTTCAGAGTTAATGAGGCGATACAGGAGAATTGGCACCCATATTTTTGGGGGATATCGTTTTTGTTTAGTCTGGTGATGTAGCTTTAACCACAAGACATGGAGGATGAATCTGATCACATCTTACATTATAAATGATTTAGTATAGCATTGGATATGGGGGCAAGAATCTGTTTGGCACAGCTTTTTCAACATGTCTTCTGTTACGATCTACCTACAATATCAGCTTGAAGATATATGAAGAGGTGACGATTGCAAAAAATAGTGACTTTCTTGATGAAGCCTAGGCTAACTGAAACTAAATTTATCATAACTTGTTAATTCCATTCAGGTAATTTCCTTTTGCACATTTAACCAGGATGCAGTGGGCGGCCACATTACAGCTGATGGGGGTCAAGGGTCCTGCTATGTGATGATGACTTCAGAGTTAATGGAGTGAGTTTCTACACATAAGTATGGGAGATAACAGCCTGTCTTTTCAGAAAAATAGAGGAACTTAGACCAGATGGGGTGTCATATGACACATAAGTCTTACTCCTTGAGGTTCCTAATCGAAAATTTGCAGAATAAAAAGTCTTCCAGAATCCACTGAGACATCAACAGAGGTCACGCCGTTTTACAATTTTTTTTCTTCCATTTACTCTCACTGTGGATCGCTCACAAAAAAGGTCAGGAGAACATGACAGTGGTCCGACCCCTGCCTAGCTCGCTTCAGCGGCGTCGTGTTCAAGTGCTTCGTTTCTTCTCTGCCTCAAATCGGTGAATTTCAAGTGCTCGTCTATTTCCACTTTCTCTTCCTCAACCACTTCTACCTGCTGCACTTGAGAACGACTTCTGAGTGGAGAATGAAAGAAAAAAAAGACTCCATTTCCATCTGTGTAGCGTCGAGTCGTACCTGTTGACATCGGCTGCTCGCTCGGACGCGCCGGCGGAGCCGATAACGGGCTGCAGTACAGTCAGGCGGTAAATATTCAAGATGGAGTGAAACAAGGTGCTGTTGAAGTCGTCCGTCTTTGAGAATTCAATATGAAAAATGTCTGACTGAGCCCAACGCGCCGTCACAAATGACTTAACAACCTGCAAGATGCTAAGATGACACCTCCAGTGGCTCTTGTCATTACAGCAGAAGAAATGAAAGAGAGGCTTGGCTGAAGACACTTGTGTACGGAATTTTATTGGGAGTAATGGGTATTTAACTGATCACAAAAATAGAATTAATGCCAGTACCAAGTACTGAAACCTCACTGGGCTCGCTAACTGTGACTTTTATTGGACATGAAGAGAATCGCAGCGCTGCCGTCTCTCTCCGTTTTGCTCACAGAGTCATTTGTAGCATTTATCCATTATGTCTCCATGAACACCAGCTGTTAACTCTTCACTAAACTCCGGTTCACATTAGTGGAGGCACTTAAATATCCTGAATTCTCTCGATCCACCTGAGAGCAACATGAAAGATTTCCCAGCATCGCCAACATCGCCTGTAATATTAGTCGGCTTCTTCAATGTTTTATTGCTGATTCCCATTGACACTTATTTAAAAGTATTTTACAACAAGTGGTAACAGATTATAGAGCATCTTCTACCCACTAACATCCACATTATAGAGCATCTTCGCCAAAATATCCAGTTCTTAAAGTTCTGCTTTTGGAAAACGTGTGGGACAGGCACGAGAAAGTAAAACAAACACAAACAATAACTGAAACAATTAAAGCTAAAGCAGTGAAAGGAAAATCTGTTTACTTTACTATAAACGTGTCTTTGCATCTGGTAGATTATTTAAGTTACAAGGTTGAAGAAAAACAATGTTTTTTTGTCGAGTCATTGTGCACTTCTCTAAATCGAATGGGTCATTACAACATGCTCAGTATAGAATGGAACATAAACATGAACCTGAAGGTCAATAACATCAGCCAAAGCTAATTAGGAGCTGGACTCGGATCAATAAAGTCAAAATTGAGGTGTGGGTCATTCCTTCTTTGACTTTAAAACAAGCGCATTGTGGGGTTCCTGGTTACTAAAAGCTCTGTTCAGATGGTCATTCAAGTAGCCGTCCTTCAACAGAGACTCGAGACCAAACAGATAAGTGACAATAAAAAAAGAAACTCTGTGAGAAAACTGCGAAGTACTTTTGATATACGAAGCTGCTCACGTCTGAGCACACCTACCCTTACGGGCCGAGGCTGAAGAAAAAAAAATGTCCTGAAGGCATTTTGAGGACATAACCAGAGCAGGACGGACGGACAGACAGCACAAACAACACAACACCGCTGAAATTCTGGCTGCCACTGGAGCAGAGGTAGAGAAACAGTCCTCAAAGCCCTTCTCATAAACTTTATTGCTCTGAGAGTCGAGTGATACCTGAGCATATCAACATGTTGATCAGCTGCGGTCCTCTGGATTCCCATCAGTCAAGTCAGCCGAGAGAAAATCCAAGCAAAGCTGTAAGAGCAGAGGAGACAACTTTGAGATGAAAAGTTTCGGGAACTTGGGGTAAACCGTCAAAAGAAAATTGTGAAGTTGAGAGCGAGGACAGTCAGGGTTGACGGAACAGAGACATTTTTTGGGGAATAATCTGCGATAGAAGGGTTGTCGGTTCGTTTATAGGGAGCAGCCATGTAGTTTGGTTCAAAAACCATGAAAGTCAGCAAAAGACAAGCCGGCTCTCATCAAGGGACTCATATCAAAGAGGATTATTTAGGAATGATGCAATTGCAACTCACTGATATATCGCCTTGAAACCATCTGCGCTACAATCCAAATCCATGCATTCACATAGTGAAGATGTCTATTCCATACCGACGTGAGACAAAACAAAATATTTCACGTGATTGCTGGATTATCATTGATTTTTTTTTTTTTTTAGCAAACAAAGGATTGCAATGTTTTATGTATATAGCAGCCACCTTTTAAAATGATGCACTTTTACTGTAAATGCTTGCACTTCATAGTTTTGTGATATAAATGCATTAAATGTTGACATACCCATGTTCAAAAACTAAATATTTTATCCCTTAAAACCAAGAGGGCTTCACCACCCTCCTATTCATCTTTGAGGGGAAAAAAATCCTCATAAAAACAGACATAAGTAAAACAATTGTTGGTGTAAATAAATAAAGACAAATGTAAATGATCAAATAGGCTTGAGTATAAGGCAGGGCTGTCAAGCTAATTATAGTTCAGGAGCGACAAACAGCTCAATTTCATCTCGAGTGGACCAGACCAGTGAAATAGTGCCAAAATAGCCGTCACATTTAAACTTTAAACATTTTCTTTGTTTGTATATGTGATGAAAATATCTATATTTTCACAAAACCAATTATTGCAGAAAATCACTATGATCTCAACATGAAGTCAATTTTAATGATACATTGTGGTGCAAAATGCGTATTTTTGCACACAGTCTCACCCAGACACGAATCCCTCGTTGATAAATTATCCCTCGAATCATCCTTGATAATTAATATAATATGTTTGGTGTTTTCATGTGGGCCACGTGATGTGGGAGTGTTTGTGGACATTGGGAGTTGGGATGTGGCGTCACGAGCACGCACACCTGAGTGTTTTGCCACATGAACATCTGTCTTCACTGTTGGATGTATTTAATAGCATCTTGAGCATGTGGTGTAGCAGCCGCTTCTCTCCTTTACACTTGTTCACAGTATTTAGTCTGAACAAAACGCCACCGCAGCTTACCTCGCTCACTACCGGTCCGGCTCCGACCGTTCCGACTGGGAAGCGCGCGCAGCTGCAGGACCTGTTGTTCACCTGTCTGACGTCATATGGTGCAGCCCACTGTCTGCAGGGGTGACTTGTTTACATATTTGTTTGTATATCCATAGTGGAGGGTTATTGAAAGGTAAAAAATAATTTAGAAAATTTGAGATGTGGTGATTGTTTTCTATTTAGTTGTGTTCATTTATTATTCTCATATTTTTCAATGTTAATTCATTGTGGTTCAAATGCTCCTTGGACTTTTGGTCCAGTCCTGATTGGACCAATTGAGGTTGGGCTTATTTAAGCCGCTCTTCATTTTGAGAACTGAATGACTTAGAAACTGAGAGAATGTGAGGCTAAGAGTAAATGCTTTTTGAAATTTTGGCAGTGAAATGTTCTAAGAAAGTTAATTAATTTTTACACCAAATTGCCGCCACATTCTTTCTGATCCTCCAAACGAAGGCCAGGCAAAACACACTGAGTCGGAGTGACTCGGATGTGGTATAAGCATAATAATTGCACCAGTTACAGATGTTATGACAAGATCGTTTGTTTGTTTTTCCAAATTAATCCCATCTCACTGGCACAAGAAGAGCTACACTTTAACTTACCTCCCACAGTACTACTCCACCTTGCAACAGCAGTCTTTACAACTGATATCAATAGATTCAAAACAGGTAAGGAGCAACTGTTACTGTACTCATCCCAAAAAACCTCTTTACATCAGTAGAGGAGAGGCATCGTGAACTCTGATAATCATTGTGGGTCAGTCAGCTCCGAATGCAGCCGACGAGCTTCAAAACTTTGCCCAAATCACCATCTTCTCTTTCTCCAGGCTTATCTGCTCGTATGCAGGACCCAACCTCAGTTATTCGTGATAATCCACAGATTGTAGGCAGCTAACAGACATTTGTTTTACGACAGATGCCAGATTCAGATAAACATTTAATTAGCAACTCATCAGCTCTGTCAAAGCTAATTAGCCCGGTCTCCAGCCTGAGCCAAAAAAGCTTCTCCCTGCACATGTTGGTCTGAATCTGCTGGCTGAGGCGGGACAAGCTGAGCCAGGGACTGTGAGGATCCCGTAGGACGGCGAGCAGACTGGTGGTCCGGCCGTCAAGCGACTACTGGGAGATCTCGACGAAACCGAAACACAAGTGAGGGTTTAGTGGCAAAAGAGGGTCAACTATGGTGAGGGGAATTAGTGACTGATAGCAGTCGCTTCTGAGCAGATGACTGCGTGATCATGACCAATCCTTCAGGGCAGCAGTTCAAAACCTCCTGGACACCATGGGGGGGGGGGGGTGCCAGCAATCACAAAAGGTTGTGAGGAAAATCAGGTTGAGGGGCCCATTCAACAATTTCAAGTGAAGACACAAAACCTTTATTGTGTTTTTGGTGTCCATTTTCACAACAATGCAACAAAACCTATGGAAGCCTTTAAGTGGCAAAAACAACTAAAATAGCTCAAATGACTAAAAATGACTAAAAACCATCAAAGCAACTACGATGGCAAAAATTATTTTAAGAGCAAAATAATGGAAATAGCTATAAAAACAACAACTGGTAAACAATCGTTGAAACAACTAAAATAGCTCGAATCACTAGAAACTGTAAAATTACAAACATATTAAATTGCTAAAAAGGCTTAAATAAGCTTTATCAAACCCATACAGAGCTGAATCCAGTAATAATAGTATAAAGAGTAAAACCACAAAAACTCCTAAAGATTTTAGAAATCATGATTAAATACCATGAATGCAACATAATTTATAATCATAATAATTAAACTTTATTAGCCTCATTTTGAAGGATTGACATGTTTTGTGGCTCCAAAAGAGTCGAATTTGAAACAAAAATGTCTCTTTTGGTCACAAAGGTTTAAGACTAATGGCACAAGAAGACAAAACAGAAATTCATCAAATGAAAACATGGTGACAGGAAGCTGTGTGAGCATCTGTTGTTGACCAGATGACCAGTACATGACCATACAATTAATATCTGAAGGGTTTCAGGGTGCGGGAGACGGAAAAGGGTCGTCGCCGTGGTTACCTGCAGATTCCCACAGTGACATTCTCATTGACATTAGAATTCTGCATGCTTACACGTCAGGCATCTCTACAGCACTCGCGTTAGGAGCCTCGTGGACTGACCGGTAACCTAGCAACCGCCCGACGTCTCTCACAAGCAGATGATTAAAGGTAGCTTCTCTCCCATTCCAGGCGTGAACTCTTCCGAGGGATCGTCTGCCGCTGCTCGCCGTCATGCCAAGAACATGATGTGAATCTGGTCTTCATGCCTGTTGAGACCGCCGGTCTGCAGCCCGAGGCGTGCTCTGCAGAGAGGGGGCCGGACCCTTTGGTCCAAAGTGGAGCTTGTATTTGGAGCTTGAAGCAGTTCACAAGCAAAAAATGACTGCTGTTGGGAACCCAGACATGAAAAACGCTTGCAGACACCATCATACCTCGCTTACTGACTTGATCTAAGCTACTAAGAGTCTAACAGGAAGTGGAATATTGAGTTCTTGCTGAGGATCTGGCTGTTATTTTCAAGCAAGTAGGTTTATGAAAGGTCGGTTTTTTTCATGTTCTTCTGTCGTTATCAGAAAGGCCATCTGGTTGGTTTGCACGTTTTCAAGTGTGGCTTTCTGTTTTACTGCAACACCAGGCAATAATAGAAGACGAGTGGTTTAATAAAGAATATTTTTGAATTTTACTGATTAAAAAAAAAAATCTATCCAAAGTTAGGTTTTGTTCTGTGCTACAAAAAAACTTTTTTTTTTTAAATGTAACTTTTTGCATCAGTTTCAAGCATTTTTATGGCTGAACATTTGAATTTACCATATTTTAAACAATTATTGCTTATTCTAAAATTTTGAATTCCACCATCAGTGATTTGCCCGGCGAAATTAGCGAATTGGCCTGAGTGCCCATTGGCCTATATAAAGCTTCAAAGAGGTCGGGCCGTGATCGTGTTTACAACAGAAACAGCATCGGTAACTAAGTGACACGAGGTTAAACGACAGGCGTTCTGCTAGCGGTACACACCGTGACTCCACCCGCCCGCAAATATTGCGGGAAACAGCAGCAGCCTGAGGTGTGTACGCTAGTGAGCCACCCAAAGTCATAATTTGAACACACACACACACACACACGCCTCTCCGTCTCTGAGCGCATCGTTAAAACCCTCCAATCTCCAGATAAAGGAGACGTCATGCGACCTGGGGGACGGCGAGGGAGGAAGAAAGAGGGAGGGGGAGAGTTTTACAGCAGGGTTTATTCCGCAGTGTGTATTTGTGTGCGTACTGTACATGTTGAAGAGTATATCAGCAAGACTCCACACTTATTCTTTTTCAAAATAACTCAAATATGGAAGAAGAAAGAAGCTGAAGTGGAAAGGGGGGGGTGTGGGGGCTCTGAAGACTTGGAAGGGAAGAGCGGGGCTGGAAACGGGAGATATGGGAAATGACTGCTTGCTGGCACTGAAACGGGACATAGCGGTGTAGTACGGGAAGAAAAACTGCGCACGCAATCTGGCTGGGCGAGATAAAGCATCTTCATTCAGGAGAACTTTTGGGATTGAGAGCAGGAAACGAAGAGAGGCCGCCCGCCATCAATTAAGACGTGACAGAAACACGCGGGTGGAGTCACTGACCTCGACCTCTCAGCTACATTTATTCTGTGATGTTCCCAGAACGGCCAACACCTCACACACACACCTGACTCACACACTCCCGACTCACACACACCTCCACTCGCTCATAGCCAAAATTGTGTGAATGCATAAATTATTGTGATCGACTGAGTGCAAGAAAACCATCAAAATTGCAATACTTATACATGATAATGTATATAATGTCCACAAACAGTCACAACATTTTTGTAAGATTTTTTTTTTTCTTTAAAAAGCTTTTAATTTGAAAGAGACATTACATCATTCAACAGACACATGAAGCAGATTTTTAGCCCCTGTTCACATTTGGGTTGATATTTTTAATAAATTCTGTGATTACAGAAGCTTCACCCTGTATGTTTCTTCAATCATAACCTTCACATTCGTCTACAATTTAATTTCTATCAAGAAAATGAGTCAAACTGAAGATTTGAACATTAGTGCAAATCCTTGATGAATGGTTTAACAATAAATGTTGCCTTTGGCCACACACTACTAGTACTGCAGACCTGAATGTAAATCCAAAAAGTGGGACGAATGAAAGTGGTAAAAGCAGCTAATGAGGAGTGTAACGGGGGAGACGGCTGTAAGTGAAGAGATTTCTACTCATCGATGGATGAAAAACAACAGCAACATTTATCTGAAATTCAACAAACACGGCTTGAATGTAACTAGTGATAACTGTGTGATGTTATCCTATGATTTCCTTCCATACAGATGTGAAGAGACTTCATTTTACCCACTGGCGAGGTGATGATTTTATCATTTCACTCATTTAGGTGCCGACAGCTGCTTCATTTCGCTAAATGTGTTCACACTTTGTTGTTTACCCTGTTTATCTTTCTGCCCTCTGCCAACCACCGCTATAATGATTCTATTATTGGATGATTTAGGCCGACCTAATTTTAGGTTTTTGTTTTGTGTTTTGGCACTGCCATATTAAACTTAAATTTGTTTTTTGCATGACATCATTATTTAAAAAAAAACATTTGTACTTTTTTCTCTTGGCACTGCCCACTTTTATGCTCCCCTAAATATTTTTTATTTTGAAATTACAGAAATTTTATTTGAATTTATCCACTCAAAACAAAATGTTTTGTGCGTATTGTTTTGGACCCCTAACATGTTCTTTTTTTTCCCACTGTCAACTTCTTGGTTTTCTTTAAACTTTTAATTTTGTACTTCCAATTTCCACAGGGGTTCCTTTTTTTTTTTTAAATAAATTTATATATATATATATATATATAACTGTAGAACCAAATCTTTCATAAAAAAATGTTCACTACTTTTTATTTGCTCTTCATCTATTTGTATTCATTTTGGTGTGTGTTTATTGTATGACATATCAAGTAAAAGGAAACCGGTTTTCTAACAGAAGTAATCATAAGCTTTTGTTCAGAATAGGTCCAGTAAATACGTAGCAAAAAGCCCCTGAGTGTTCCTAATGAAAAGATTTAATATTTTGCTGAGTCTTGCCATTAGATCTGCAGCAGGAGGGCAACGCCGGCCAGGGTCCACTTGGAGGGGTTTTCTTTGGTCTTGAGGTTGAAGGTCCACACGTATGTCGGACCCCTCTGGCGGGTCTTGTAGACGGGACACTGGTAGACGCTTCGGCTGTCCTGTTTGTCCACAGGGACGGCCCGGATGAAGATGACTGGCATGGCTGGGGTGAGCTCCTTCAGACGGGCGTCTACAATCAGACCGGTCTGAGAACAGAGGAAGAGGAAGAGGAGGAGGAGGAGGAGGAGGAGATGTGGTGGGGATGGCAAGCCAGTTAAACATAGATAGAAACATTTAGGAGGAAGTGAGCAATGCGTTTGAGATGCAGCGGAAGCTCAGAGCCAAGCGGCGTTTAATGGGAGAAAAAGAAAAAAATGAAGAAAAAAACAATAAAAGAACGTTTGGATAATCTGGGTTTGTGCGAGTTTCTACTCGAACACGCACCCTTGAGAAAGCGCTGAAAGTCAGCGGAGTGGGATCTGGAGTGGAGCTGCCGCCCTGCCTCACAACGCGGCGCCTCTCCAAACACGCTGAAAGGCGAGTCGGTCCGTCTCATTAATTAATCCTCCCACACTTAGTGGCTGACAAACACCAGTTTCTCTCGCCGACTTTCAGGAACTAATGTAAATCCCGGTGACTTTGGAGAGAACTCGGGAGGACAAACCCTTAATTGCATCCGCAGTCGCTCTTCAAACTTTAAAGTTAAATACAGGGAACCTGGAGAAGTCCGGGCGAGTACCAACAATTCTTTAACAAGCTCGTCGAGAGTCATTACAGGCTGCTTTAATGGCGCCGTGTTACTCCGGGATTTTAGTGTTTCATCACACCCGGGCCTCGAGAATTGTGGCCACATTCATTCACGATTCAGTGTTGTTTATCTGCCTTCGATGTCGAAAGAGAAAAAAAAAAGTGGCATTCGTTGATATAGGTGAGCAGCTTTATCATTAATGTTTGACTTTTACTGCTGCACGGAGCCAGATGGAGCGCTGCTTACTCTCCGCCACCGGCACAGAACTGGCTTTGAGGGCTAAGGGGAGGAGGAGGGGGAGGGGGAGGAGGAGGAGGTGCTGCCCGGCCTCGTTTGTCCTACTGTCTATTTGCCTCCAACTTTAATGAAGGGAGAAAAAAAACCCCAGTGAGCGCTCCTCTAAAGGGTGATCTAAGTGTTCCAGTGCACACTCTGCACATTCCCTAATTAAGAAGTCTACAGGGATGCTCCTTGAAAGCTGGGCGAGTATAAACAGCGCTGGGATGCATGTAGATAGATGGGGGTCCGGTGGAAGCTGAGTAATGCACTGCAGTGAGAGGAGAGCAGAAAGTAAAGAGGGGAGGTGGGTCGAGTCCCAGACACTCTACTCAGTTTGAAGGCGTGAGCCGCATCCAAGTAAATATCGTCATTTATGAACCCAGACACAAACACAACAAGTGTCAGGTGATGAGGGCAGTGTACCTGTGTGTCCCAGCGCGCTCCCTCCATGTACAGCCCGTGAACGTAGGCCCCCTCACGAGGCGGGGAACTGAAGTCCTCGCGGTTCTTCTTGGTGACGTCACACTGGAGGCCCATGCTGTCCAGAGGCCACTCGTTCCTGTCGATCCCGATACAAGGGTATGATCCGTATGATTTGCAATAAATACAAACACTTCTGTAGATGATTTTTTTTTTATTTTTTAAATCTTCGAGATTCATTTTATAAAATAACAGTGCTCTTTCTTTTGCTTATTTACACCAGCTGGGTCTTACAGATGTCCGTCACATGCATCGGTAGTTTCCACCAGCAACAATTTATGTTGAGAGCAATTTGTTACGTTTAGTTGAGTTTTTTTGGGGTAATTTTTTGTTGATTTCTGTACTTCTGTATTTGAGATTTCAGCCCTGTTGCCACCATGAATCAAGACATTTTGCAGTAATAAAGTTAAATACAGTTTCCAAAATAATATGTTTCATATTAGAAATAACTGGATTCAACACGCGTTATGGCCACTTCTTGTCTGGATCAACACCTTGACGTAACTTCTGTGAATAACGAAATACAGAACAGCTTCGGGTGGAAACAGGAACATTGTGTAAAGTGACTCAAGCCAAAGTGGCGCCTGATGTGACTTAGTCCCTCTCATTCCCCGTCTATCTGTCATGTGAAGTACTCGGTGCTCCAGAAAGCTTTTTGTTCTCGGTTCAGACAGAGATGAAGGCGTATTGAAAACATTTAACTCTGGAAGCAGTTCCCAGGCACCGGTGACATGTTTTTCACAGAAACCAGCTGCAAACACTCACCAAAAAATGAAGCATTTTCACTTGAAGGAGTTGTGTACACAGTGTTAAGAGGCTGGCCCAACTTTTTGTGTCATTTTGGATGAACCGCCACAAGTTTCGGTGTCCAGTTTTATTCATTTGAGCATAAACACAAAACCACAGTGATGTGTTGTGCTTCTTCTGGCTTCTTGTAGCTCAGAGAGTTTGGCTCTAGTTATGTTTTGACCACAAGAAGAGTTCTCTCCTGATAAATATAAATGCCAGAACAGTCCATCGAACTCAAACCACACTGTTACTGTAATGCTGAGCTAAATGCACTAATCAATTAAATCAATTATTGGGAGTGCTGGCAACAGATTTCTAAATCAATTTGCAGTAATATGTGAGTTATGTGTCACTTACTGGGATCCATGGAAGCACTTGACTGGAGCATTAATGTGTTGTTATGTCGAGTGGCAGCAGACTTTGAATGGCATTGCACGAGAGTGCAATAGAAAAGATTCAGTACCACCACAGAAAGCACCCGGTGTCAAAATATAGTGTGTAACTACTTCCCAATGGCATCTGTTCCTGTAGTCTAGATGCTAAAGTGACGAAACAACCCATTTTGCAGTCGAAAGAGAGATTTTTTATTCCCCCTGATGACGAGCAAAGTTTCATAGCCAGTGTTTTGTGTAATTTTGTATGATTATTTTTGCTGAAGCGCAGAGTGGTAATGCCCCAGACATCAACGCATGCGAGACAACCTGAAGTCTTCAATGTTATTGTGTTAAATGTAAAAAAAAAAAAGAAAAAAGAAAAGAAACACTGTTTTCTTATTGGGCTCATTGATTGATTGCCCATTTCGTCCCGTTAATGTTTAAAAATCTCCTTTGGCAAGATACTGAACTATTAGTGTTTCTAGGGCCTTGTTTACATGACATTTGAAGTGAAAATGTTCTCATTTCAGAAAAGTTTCTGCAACGTTTTCAAAATGATGTCTGTTTACACAGAAATGGCAGAAATGCTAAAAACGTAATTTTCCTGTGGGGCAACTAGTGGGTGCTATTTGTTTCTGTAAGGAACCCACACAAAGTAGTAGATGGACATTTGCATGGACAGACGACCAAGTTGGATTGTTGTTATGGTGACTGTCAGCAATAAAACCACCAAGTCCATGGAGAATATGAACAGGGAGTCATGACACTCTGGAGGCCGCCATTATTGTTATTGTCCATCTACCGAGCATGTGCAGAAGAACTACTTACGTGCACATGCCCAGCAACAGCATTTTCAAAATGTTGTGCTTTCTCTTGTTTCCATGTAACTGGAACGTTTTCATAAAGTTGTCATGTAAAGTCGCGTAAATGGAGACCCAACACGCATGAGTGTTGGGTCTCCATCCAAAAATGTCGTGGAACCAGGGCTAAAAGGTGGTGGAGCACTTTATCGGGGAGCATAATCGTCGGTGACGTAAACGGAAGCAAAAAGTGCATTCACAATTTACTGTGAAATGACTATTACCTCCGAGCCATGGCCTGCATGATGGCCGTGAGGAAGGACTGGGGGTTGAAGAAGCCGGCCAGCCACACTGCAGCGGGTAAGACGAAGTCGGCAGACCACGCCTCCAGCTCCTTGATCCTGGCCAGAAGGTCGGAGAACCAGAGCGCCAGGCCGGACATGGAGGGATACGCTCGCTTGGTCCAACTGTCTGGCACCACGTCGAGGAAGATGGCGTTCTGGAGGTTCTCCATGTCGCTGGTCATGGTCAGCTCTCCCTGAGGGGCGAGACGACAGTCAGCCAATGGGGTTTTGTGAAGATCCTCAGTTCAGCCTCAAAACTGAACAGAAAATAACATGACTTTAAAGTGGAACGCTGAAGCATGCGTCAGTTAGAGTATCCCTTCAGGAAGGAACGAGGCAGATCCGTCCGAGCGATACGCCCTGATCGTTTATTCAGGCAAGATGCTTGTCTCACCATTGAATGAAAGCCATTTGATTAAGGTCAAATAAAAAGACAATGCAACAGAACCGATAGACTTCAACAGTGTTTCCTGTTTCAGACTTCCGTTCCCTCAAAGGTCGTGTCAAGACAATTTGATGGTGGTCAAGTTCAAAAGGTTGAACAGAAATGGTGCCAAATACTGTGCAAGTTGTTAAGACATTCAATAGGAAGGATGTTGCTTTTTTTTTTAAATTTGTAATCGTGAATACTCCACATTTCCGCTTATTGGCATCCTCATAAGGTTTTGTAGGGAAAAACATGGAAAACTAGCAACCAAAAACAATGGTCCTAAAAATTCTTTGGGAAATTTCACTGTATTTTGCAACAGAAAGTATCCTTTTCATTACAAATTGTTTGGTTTGTGAAAATATACTTTTTTAAACATATGCTCTGATCACTACAAAGAAAAACTTCAAAGTTTAAATCTAAACGTTATTATGACACTATTTCACCGGTCCGGCCCACTGAAGAGTTCTGCCCCTGAACTATAATGTGATGAAAGAGAGAAAAATAAAAGAAATTAGAGTAAACATAGTACTAGGTTCATTTAAATACAAACTTTCTACTGTTGCCTCAAACTTTGCATGCTTGCAGCTTTGGATACGTGTGAATAAATGTGTTGTGTATTTTCGAGGGTCCGGAAGTCTCTTCCTGTAGTTCTGCTCTCAGATGCTACCGGGAGTTCGGACGTGCCGGCCCGGTTGTGAATTTCGATTAGCGGGAGGCGCCGGGAGTTCACCGTGTCGCTTCCTGTTTGTCTGCCGGAGACACGTCCTGCCTCCGCGCACCGTGCTGACTAGTAACGAGCGCTCAGGAGACGCGGCGGTCTACATAACCGCGGGGACAAGCACATCACACCAGATAAGAAAACATGCTGTAAGATAGCTGAGCAAAGACAGCAGGAGAAGAGTAATGAGGCCGCGTGCGAGGCAGAACGCTGGTGTCCTTCACCTTAAGATATTGTGCGTTGATGGATTGCTGATGTGGAGATACCCTCGTGTGACAGTCATGACAATTCTTTATGAGGATGACATGGCTTCAGAGATGTATCCACATCTGAACGTCCGTCACGACAAACCTGATCTGTCAATTTTGACATGCCAGGACGCTGTCGAACGCCGCCGTCCTTCCGAGGCGACCTGCCACCCTGATTCTCACTGTTCAGTCCGCTATAAATACAAAATATGATTCCATTTGCTGGAACGACAGTCCTCATGTCTTTTAAATCACTCAGCCACTTTATTGAGTGTGGCAGCGCAGGGGGAGATCGAAGCCTCATAACTCCCGACAAACACATTTACACGTTCTTCTCCATTTCGCTCGTTGTTTAACATGCGACTCAGCCGGGCTCGACACACGGAGCGCAGACGTCTCATTCCTCACTGAGCCAGAGCTCTGAGTCACCCTAAGACCGGGCTCCTGGCAAACAGCAGAGGGAGAGAAGAAAAGAAAAAAAGGCTCAATTATGCAGGAATACTAATACAGCAGCCTGTTGATGTCACTGCCAATGCGGAGTGAGTCACACGTGTTGAGGATGAGTCGGGGTTTAGTGGTGGGATTCGAGCCACAGCTCAGTCCAGGTAAGGTTGTTTTGCTTTAATTGGGCTTTTAGCACCACTGCTGCATCTGCACCACAACAACAGGTTGTGGGGTTAGGATCACCAGATCGATACCAGCGAGTCCACAACGTAAAGGAGATGAACTCCAAGGAGGCATAGCCATCCGCAGCAATTAACATTAACAAAGGCGAGTACTCACAGTGCAGACGACCAAGTTGGATTGCTATTCCAGGTGACACTACTACAAAACTACCAAGTCGCAGCAGAATGTGGACAGGCAGTCATGACACGCTGGAGGAAATGTTGTTATTGTCCACGTACTGAGCATGTGCAGAAAAACTATTTCCCTCCAGCTGTTTTGCGCATGGACAGGAGCAGCATTTTCAAAAAGTTGAGTTTTCCCCCTTTTAACATGGAAATGGAGTGGGAAGCTTTTCAAAAAGTTTGAGAGCGTCTTCAGTGGATACGGACACCCAAAACACAAGGGAATCTTTCAGCTTTCACTTGAAAACGTGTAAATGGGGGATTAATCTGCGCCCACAATGCCAAACATCAACCTGCAAAGAGGTTTAATCACTTAATTTTTCCTAAATCAAAGCACATTATGAAGGAAGTGATGGTAAACGATCATTAGTTTCCTGACCTTGAGTCCGAGGCTCAGCTCTCGGAGGGAGCGTCGGATCTCCTGAGTGAGCAGGTTCATGCGCTCGCACTCCTGCAGCGCCACCACCTGGTAGGGAGTCCTCTCCTCTGCCTTCCCCAGGAGCTCGGCCATGTTGAACTCCTCCGGTAGCTTCTCCATGATCTCCTCCAGCACAGCACGAACCTGGTAATGAATTAAAAGAAGGTGCGGAGGAAATTCCTATTAACATCAGACTAAAAAAAAACAAAAAACACACAAAATGGGAGGGAAAGCTTGTCTAAGTAAACCACTGTGGAGATATTGAGGTTGCCGGCGTCAGATGAACTCAGTCTCGCTGAGAAATTGTTACTGTTTGGAAAAAAGACCAGTTCATACATATTCATGGGGATGCATTTTGCAACGCCAGCTCTTTGTTTTCAATAACAGAGTAATCCCGCCAGAAAATCAATGCTCGCATCATATTTTTGTGGGTAAGTGATGAAAGCTAAAGTCTGTGTCAACATTTTCCCAAGACACCCGGCATTAGCAATCAATCAATGGATTAGGTGCCGTACAAAGGATATGAGGTCATCATATCTATGGATTTCTCTGTTCAAATATCTGACTGGGGTCTGGCAGCTGCTGAGCGCCGTGAATACAAAGCGTCTGGAGCTCTGTGAGGCTGTCATTCATGGAGACGAGGGGGATCCGGGCTTCTGAGGCGGAAAGGTCACACATCATCATGCATTGACCAGCGGAAGTGCACGAGAAAGACGATAACATGGGGCGCCAGAGGACTGCAACACGGAGTCAGAAAACAGTGTTCAGGAAGGAGCTTTATTGGAAAGATGTGACAGATTAGAGGTGTTCACCACCCCATGGCAGAAGTTACTGCCGATCCTCTTTGTACAGATTTATCCAGAAGTTTATTGGAAAAAGAATCTCTTTGCTGTATAGTGTTTTCATTTCTGTGACATTTTTCTTACCCTGTCAGTCGAGTGCAAGTTTTAAGGTTTCTCTGTGGTATTGTTGCAGCTTTCTGTTGTCATATAGTCGAATCTCGTGGTCACGGATGTTATGTATCATATATTTATAAATCTCAAAAATCTGAAGAAAGGCTTTCACGGTGACCGTTTAAAATTTCCCTCGTCAGAAAGTCCGTTGAAAAACAAATATAATGCACAATTTTTATTACAAAATAATGATTTAATAAAACACCCACACCTTTAAATGACTACAAGTGAAGGCCGAAGCGGCTTTCTCATTATTTAAACTATTCTACAGATTAACTGTAGCCGTCAAGGCAAGTCAGCATTTATTTCATTTATGTGACCACACGGCTAAATTAAAGAGAAAACATTTTTTTGTCCTTCTGAGAAAAAAGTTAGGAACCACTGGCCAAGACATAAGAGACGCTGACTTAGGATTGGAATTCCACAGGTTCATATAATCAAGGTTAAATATGAATCTAATGGGATCAATGAAGATAACAAATAATGACATAATTTCCTAAAGGGGCTCAATAAGGTATATTTCAATGTACTGCTTTTAGTAACTTCCTAAAATCACTTTGCAATGAGAGGAAATGACTTGTCTAATAGCACAAAGCAAGCCAAGAACAGTGACTACATTTTCAGATCTACACTTACCTCTGCAGTGATCACTTAAAGATTAGGACTTTGACCAACCCGATTAAGCTTTTATGAAGCCAAGGAAAGGTAAAAAATGCTACAAAAACATTTCATCAATCATAACAGGAAGCATGTCATGAAGGAATCATGTTCCTGATGGTAATAATAAGACTCACCAGAAAAAGACATCACGGTGCCGTCAGAGGCCCCAAACAGTTGGTCGGAAAATGTATTTTTAATTCAGTGTTGCAGTAGCGATGAGAAAACGTCACCTGTCGTCATGATACATTTAGCAGTTTATCGCCTTTGTGATTCAGCTCAGAGGCACCGAACGGGTACGAAGACGTGACTCTCCACGATGAAAACATCACATCCTGATGTAGATTTCATGTTTTCCGTTTTCAATTCCCCCTCCAGGGTCTGCCAGAGCAAATTCACGTGTAAGCCACAAAGGGGAAAACGCCTCCTTTCGTCATAAATGTTCCTGACGCTTGTCCTCGAGAATGTGCCAAGCAACGCTTTGGTGCATCGCTGGTGTTGTTTTGAATCTGGGACATCTGTGAAATGTTGCACTCTCTCTGTGATGACCGCAGACTTTAAGCTCCACCTTGGGAGCCGTCTCACAAAAAGCTGTGTTTTCAGGGGCCCCAAGCACCGTTGTCATGTAAAGATACGGTGGCCCAGAAGGGCCACTGCCACAATGTAAAAGCTTTTGCATTTGTATTGTGGCTTTTTACTGTTTTGTTTTGGCTTTTTTGCTGTTGTATTTTGGATTTTTACTGTTGTGTTGTGGTTTTTGCCCTTCTGGGCCACCATATACACAAACCCCCAAAAACGCAATGGATGTTTTGCATTTAACTTGCAATATATATAACTAAATGTGTAAATGGGCCCTATGGGCCCTGATCAAATATTGAAAATGACTCTAATAAAAAAGCAAACTGACATTTGCATTACTTTCATGAAGCGATACCCTGGATGTGCAGTATGAGCCCTATTTTCCTTTCAAAACAGGCAAAAAGACATCATCAAAAAGAAGAAGAAAAAAAAAGACGCACAGGATTTGATTCAGACGTTTCAGTGGAGAGCTGAAACAGCCAAACTGTCACTGTGTGTAATCATATCGTAGTTTAACCTTGGAGCGTCGGGGCGGAAGCGGAGTCGAGCTGTATGTACGTGCAGATATAAGCACTGTCGATTCACAGTTGTGACAACGTGGCCTTCGGATGCAAAATGCCTGACAAAGTGGCGACGTGAGGGGAACAGTTTGAGTCTAACCAAGCAAATGAATCCAATGAAAAGTGATGGATCGTTCCCCAGCCATGAGACGTGTTGTCAAGATTTCCTGCTCGAGTTTTCTTCTGTATAAACTCCTGAGGCAGCTCAAATTAAAAGCTGTCTGTGTTTTATTTTTGAAGTAAAAATGAATAAAACTGGATCTGATCCTGAAACATTAAAACACACACACACCATTTGATTGAAATCAGTTCAAGCCCTTCCATGAGTGCTCGCGCTGCATCGATCCCACATGTTTAACTCAGGCAGAAAAAAAAGGGAGGAAAAAAAAGCACGTTGGAGCTGAAATTATTAGACTATTACTCACTTGGTGAATCAACAGAAAATTGCAACTTCCAGGATTTTATGTTCACGATGAATGAGTGCAAGCTGTGTTTCATGCAAGACTGTAAAAGAATTGCTGGGTTCTCTGATCACGATCATCAGCTTCTTGTCTTTGGGTTTTGGGTTCATTAAACTGATACTAAACACATTTTTAGCTCTTTAATCGTTACATCCTGCGCGTCATGCTTGGTTTATACTGTAAACGGTCGAAAATTTCTCTGAAGAAGAAACTGATTTCAGCTGACACACCCTCGATAGCAGTTCTTCCGAAACCAGGGCCTGAGACCAGCGGCATATTCCAGTGATCTTTCCCTTTTTTAGTCATTTAAACTACTTTTGAAGTTCAAATAATTTTACAGATTTCACTGTTTTGTGGTTGTTTTTCCAGTAAGTTTAGCGATTTATTGTGTTGTATATTTGTATATCGGCCGGTTTATTATTTATTTGGTGTTTTGATGTTCCAAAAGGTACAAAAAAAACATATCAAGAAATTTGGATCTGAGGTCCCTCAGCACTCCACATCATATTTACAAACATAGTCAATTTCGAGTCAAAACCAACAATCCAAAAGAAGAGCAGCTCAGCCCATCAACCAGATCAGTTCCCCCCCCCCCCCCCCCCCTCATTCACCTTTTAATGGCCATCATCTTTACCTTCTCCTCTCGAGTTGCCCCGCCTCCCTCGCCGCCTCCTCCATCCCGGGGCTGCATCTCCAGCACCGTGCGGAAAAGTTTCTCTGAGGTTTGCGTGAGGAAGCCGATCTCAGCGTTCGGGTGAAGGCCGTACAGGTACGGCGACTCAGCGGGCAGGGTGTCATCGATGTACTGGAGAGGGAGAAAGTATGTCAGTGTGGTGCTTAAAACTTGTAAAACTGAATATTTCAACACAATCTCTCTAGTAAAGATCAGGCCATCCAGACAAAGACTCAGCTCTCCAAATCATGGAGTCAAATTTGGTGCCAGTCGGTAACGTCAAAGGAAGAAATTACATTTTATTATCAGCACTAGGTGACTATAATGTGTCTTTACTTTTGACTAAAAACTAAAATGTCTTATTTAACCGATGTGGAAATGAGCTTTGACTGACAGGTTACAGAGAATTTCCTTCTCATTAGTTCAAGTGTCACCATCGAGGAGTTGAGGCCAGAGTTGGCTCGAGACCGACAATCAACACTCATCAGTCAAACCACTGACAGCTGAAGGGACTTACAGTGATAATCTCGCCCCAATGGCACCTGTCACGGTGTGGGGCCGAAGCAGCAAGAGAACAGTGACTTCTTGAGGTGTTTGGAAGCAAGAAAAATGAGGAGTTGTAAGGTACTGAGCGATTCTGAGTTCGGTTTTGACGACTGGATTGTGGATTGGAGGAGAATCTTGTCTTCCAATGGTTGCAAACTAGTTGGAAAATGGTTGGAGTTTGAAAAAAGTGGCATTTTCCCAAATTTACATAGAGAAGGAGTGCATTTAAAAAGTTTAATTTTGGGAGCAGTTTTCATTTTCATTTGGTTTTTCAGTGGCTTCGAGCACCATTGCATTTAAGCAGACAAATGTTTTTTGTTTTCACTTGAAAAAGTGTTATAAACGGGCCCTTAGAAATCTGCATCTGTTTTTGTACCTGAAAAGACAGGATGCCTTTCAAAGTCTTGTGGAGTTCATGGCTTGATGGGTGAGCGATCAGCACCAACAATTATCAACATATTGTAAGGGTTGACTGACATACTACTTCTATTTCTCACTCAAAGTTGGTCTGAAGGTTCAGAATCCATCTCGAGAAACAGTTTCGGAGAAAGGTGTTAATCTCCATGTTTATGAACAGACATTTCAACAGCGACTTGCCCCTTGATTCATTTCCAATTAACAACGTACAAAATGGCCCCACTAATTACTTCCTGAATTAAAATGTTGCGTCTTTATTCCGTCCGATCATTCAGGTGTTTCTTCTAAAGTTCTGCTGACAAAGGACTAGAATGGAAGTGTATAAATGATGAGATGTTCCCTGGGTGAGATTCAAACACTCTGGATCAATTGGCGAACTGCTAATGACCAGAACACGAGAGAAGGAAATGTGGCATTTTCCATCTGCTGGTCCATAATGAATATCAATATGCTTTTAAGTTAGTGCAGATGAAAGTGGAAGCTCAATTGGGAAAGGCTGCTTTTTGTGGGGCACTTACATTAAATAAGAAAGTTCTTCTAATCATAATGTCCTGATGAAAGTTCTGATAGAAAATATACTGGCCTTTAATACAGAAACACTTTGTAGTCGGCTTGTTTGATCTGCTCAGTACTTTCGGTCCAACTTCCAGTGATTGCTCACACGCCCGTATATTGTTGAAAGAGAGAGGACAAAAACTGCTGAGTCACTGTGTTCCTTCCACGGCCGCATCTCCTCCAAAACACCGTGCAAGTTTGTTCCAGATGGTTGTGGTGGCCCAACAGAACCCCGGGGACCCCGCAGGCCTTTAAGAAAAACCCCGCCTCTATAGCCAAATCTCAACAGCTTGGCCTCTCGGCCTGGCTCCGCCATGATGGGCCGACCGAAAAAAGAAAAATGCCAAGATCCTTCCCACCAGTCACTGCGACAGGCTGGGTGGGTATCGAGGGACCTGGACTGCAGGAAAATTTAACACACTCCAAACCCCTCCTCCTGCTCCTCTGGGGAACTCACTGATGCCAGTGGAGGGGGGGGATCTGGCTGATGACTATTACTCACATAAACGTTGGCCGGCGGTGTTGTCAGCTTCTCAGAAGAGGCACTAGTGAAGCTGATTCCTGCAGTCACAGAGCGAGTTAATAGAAATCCATATTGAGTTGACCACTCTATGCTTGGCCTCGCTTTTTAATTCATTTCGTGAGATGTGAAACGTCTGCACAGGAAGCGACCTCGGAGCTGATTACGGCCCGTCGGCCAAGGTTTCTCGATAAATCGCGGGGTGGATTGAGGTGAAGCGGCACCCCGATAATGTCTGCAGCTGTCACGAGCCCGATCCGAGGAGCTCTGAAAGCTAAAAGTCTGGCGTCGTCCCATTCATGTCAACATTATTCATGGTGATCACACAGGAGATGGGCTGCTGTTCAGCACACAGCGTGTTTATTCTGAACATTTGGAATGGCGGCTCAGCAAGAACCTCCCTGGGTTTGATCTTAGTCTGGTCACACCAGGGGAGTGGGAAAGCAAAATTTATGGATTTGGGCATTCTGGATGCGTGCTGACGTAGTGATTTAGATGGGTTCCTGGGGCGATCAAGAGATTTATGTCCATACTGAAGCTTTCACACATTCGCAAGGTGTAGCAGGCCCTTCATGCAAGAGAGTATAGACTGAGGGCGTAGAGTTTGGAGCGGTGAGTGTGTGCAAGTACACACCAGGAGGGAAAAAAGGAAAAAGGCACAGAAAGCGACACCACTTTTGCAGAATCATCCAATATTTATGTTAATCAATGCAAATTGGATAAAAACAGAAAAGCAGAAGTGCTGTTGAGCTTTCAAGTTAATTTTCTTGACTCTGGAAACAGGGTATTAATTTGCAAAAGTGTTATTAACTCTTGCTTTTGAGAATTTCCTCTGTGTTACTCTCCAATAAAAGGGTGTTGGTCCACTGTGCAGCAGTGACGGAGTCAAGATCGAAATGTCCTTAAAACAACAACAACAACAAAAAACTATGTCCTTTATTAAAGCAACGTTTGAAGTGAAAACACATAGTTTTTGCAGGTTTCAGACAAGTTTTGCATTCATGCGGCAACGTTTTTGAAAACATGTTGGACCACCACTTTAGTTTGTGTGCAGATGTTTACTGCGGATGGAAGACAGTGACTCAGTAGCTTTAAGAGTTTGTCGAGACATGAAATACAATGTGGAGACAACCATGAAGCAATGTGATAAAAGACAATGAGTCAAGTCCATTTTTGGACACAGTATTCTCAGAAATGGACAAAGGAGAATTGAAGTGATCCTGACATTCAATCACCAAAACCTGACTGGTTAATAATTGAACCTATGTGAGCATCAAAGGCAGAATGAGATGAAGATAAAGGGATGGGGAAAGAGGGGTTTGATGACACAGACAGCCGGAGACTGTGCAGCACCATGATTCTCAACACCAGAGCAGACGAATTAGAGAAGAACAGCACATTATGAACATTGCCAATGAGCAAGTTTAGGCAATCAAGACGACTAATGACAGAGGAAACCCTGAAGGGACAGAAGGAAATGAAATTCCACGGACAATCTGGACATTCTGGCTGCAGATGTCTTGCAATCAGTGCAGAAAGTAAAAATTATGGATCAGTGATCTGAAGTACACATACATAAAAGAAAAACTCTAAGAAAGACAAGTTTCTGGATTCTAACTCAAACTCCTACTTCAACATTACTGTAAATCTGTGGGCTTACATTAAAATACATGATAAAGGACATTTGCAGGGCCGCTGGCGCTCTTTAAGATTTTACACTCAGTCCCGTGTTCACCAATGGCGGTGGAGCTGCCAAAGCAGCCTGCTCATCGACCAACGAGAGCAGCTGCCCCAAGAACACTTCTGGTCAAAAAATGACATTTGACAGAGACTTTTGTCATTTCGGAGCAGCTCTGTTCACAGTTTGCAACTGTTTAGACAGCTAATGTACTTACACAGATGCACAGAGCCAATGGTAAGCGCATTTTAACAGAAGGTGTGTTTGTGTGTTATGACGACACGTGGCTGCTTAAGAGTAAAGAGACACGAAAATCAGGGTTCTGAAAAAAAAGGGTGGGAACGATTACTGCGAGACCATCAGAAACAAAGAAACCTGACTTAGGTCCAGTTTACACAATATTGTCAAGTGAAAACGCAAGACTTTCGTTGCATTTTGGGTGTCTGTTTTCACAACAATAGTAACTGGGGCCACTGAAAATGCATGTTTTTGAAAACAGCTACCAAGGTGGAACTTTTTGAAAATGCTCCATTTCTGTAGCTGTGCAAATGGTGGGAAAATGTAAGTTCTTGAAAACCCTCCGGCTGTCTCCACTGAAATGGCAGAAGCGTATCTTTTCTGAAATGTTATTTTTCTGAATACTTATTTTTATTTTGAATACAGTGTTTTTAATTTTTTCAAAATTGAAGATCAAACCTTGAACATTCCGTTTCAATATTTTTTTTTCCCAATCACATTTCTTTTCAAATGAACAAACCTTTTGGCCTGGATCTAGCTCCATTCATATAAAAGATCGTAAATAGTTCTTCTGCACGTGCTCAGTAAATTATTTGCCTCCAAACAGTTTGTGTACCCCCATTGTTAATGTTTATAGTTGTTCTTTGCAAGTGTGAGTAGGTCCCTTACAAAAACAAACAACAGCACCAACTAGTGGCCCCAAATGTCAACTACATCAGTTCCTACTGGTTCCATGTAAATGGTCATGGTTTGCCATGTAAATGTGAAACTTTTCCGGAACCAAAGCAGAAAAACGATGTAATTTCACTTTCACAGACAATGTCTGGTAAACACGGTCTAAAAATATCCGAAATCACCTCTCAGATGCTGCACAAAGCTTTTATGACATTTGCCCTGAGGACAGTAGGTATGAATTCTAACTTGGGGCTTAGAACAGACTCAACAGATTGCACTGATTGTTAAATTTTTCATTTTTTAGGAAAACTGATTGTCCTTTACTTGCAGGCCTTCTGTAAACTTCACAATGGAACAACATGTGTGATTTGCACGTGTCTGTCAGTTGCGCAGAACAATTTATCCATTCAATATTTGTGGAGCGAGTGTGTGTGCCAGTATTTCTTGTCCCGGACTCTTGTTGTTACTATGAAGTTTGGCGACTTGGCAGTCTCACATCATAGTTGAACTTCCAGGAGAACTTATTCCACCCACAGAGCAGCTCCACCTCACAGAAATATTTATATAACTTAAAGTACAATCTGTTATGTCCCAGGGACCCATATGGGAAGAGCTTTATTGTTATTGATTTAGCATTAAATTGAACCAGTCCACAGTGCACATGGGGAATAATGAAGGTGAAAACTTTTTAATTATAGCATTTCTATTGTAGTACCATTAGATGACTGTTCGTTTACTGGGCACCATGTGAAGACGCCACCTTGAGGACCCCTAGAGGGATGTAGTCTTGTGTTTTTCTTGTTTTGTGACCTGAAACTGAGTTATCCTTTTGTTCTTTTGCCACTTCAACTGGCTTAATGCAAAGCCCACCTGGTGGTAGCCGTTGTAGTCCGTGTTTCCAGGCAGGGGGAAGCCGGGCGCCAGATACAGCTCCCCTTCCATCATCTCGGGCTTGATGAACTCCTCCAGGTAGGTCCGGCACAGGCGGCGGTCCCAGTCGTCGGTGATATGACCCCCGTACATGATTTCGCCGAACAGATAGCGCAGGTCGTCGTACGGCACCTGGGAGATTACAGAGCAGGAGGGTGTTGCTTTGCCAGACGGTGGCCTTCGGCCCGGGTCACACGTGTTAAGGTTTCCAATTAAGGTAACAAACCGGGGCTTTTGTAATCCGTTACAGGGGAACAAAAGGGACAAAAGGGAAGTAATACCTTCGGATTGGCCTCCAGGTAATTGTAGAGGACGTTGATGGAGATAGTGAGGTCTCCCGTGTTAAAGGGGTACGATCTGTTCCAGCCCTGAGGTCCGAACTTCCTCCGCTCGGCGACCACGGCGTGGAAATAACACAAGGAGAAGAGGATACTTTTAAACTCGTTCTCCCTTGCACACATTTCCAGCGTGTCCTAGAGAGAGGGACAGAAAGTGTGAGACACACAATTGGATTAAAAAGAGTTACCTGTAAATAGAGGCGCAGTGAATGATGTACGTATCATTTACACCTTTGATTGAACTCCATCTGGCGCAAATAATTCATTTTCACTAACTCCGATTAAAATGTATAAACGGACCCACAAAACTCAATGAAACTTTTGTGTTTTCACTTAAAAACGTGTAAAAACGAAGCAAAGAATTACTTAGTTATGATCTCTATTAATCTACATCAGCCAGGGGGAATATTGTCGACAGATTTAGATTATTTTTCTTCATCTTGACATTTTGTCATGCAGAACATGTTTTAAAATGGGCAAACAATTTCAATTTCAGAGTTAAGCAATGTGGATTTTTTTTTTTTTGGAGTCATGTTGGAATATGTGAAGAACGTAGTTTGACTTTATCTCGCTCAAATAACCAAACAGGGTCTGGATGGCAACACGAGTTTGTAGCTCCAAAATTGTGAGGAGACGGTCCCTCTCCTGAAATCCAAGTTTCCAACAAGAGTTTCAAATTTAGATTTATATGATCACAGAACACAATTCTACTTCTCTCCATTCTAAATGAGATCTGTCTCAGAGAGGACATCAAAAAATGTCTGCATCTCAATCACGTCTGCTTTCCACTCTGCAGGGGTGACTTTCTGTCTCCCATCTGTCTATGAAGTGATGGACTGTCCACAGCTGATGGTTTTCAGGAGCGTTCACAGATGGCTCTTTTCGAGGCATTAATATCCAAATGTGCTCAAAAATGCTCACAGACAATGATTCCAGGTTTGCTGTCTGATGAAGGTTTTCATAAGTGTAATTAAACGATGGCTTTAAGAAATGTTGTCAGTGTTCACAGACAATGGTCTCCAGAAATGGGAACTTTATGGAAGTTTTCACAGACGCAGTTTTCATAAGTGTTCCCAGACTGAGGTGTATTCCGGTTTAAAGAAGACATTCTTGATGTAATGAGAATTTTTGTTCTTGATGTAATGAGGATTTTGACAATCTAAAACAGCTCCCTCTCACAATTATTTACATTTAGCCTCTGTGTCATGTGAGACTTTAATGAGAGGGATATATTTAACCACAGAAGTATTCTAAATTTGATGTGATGTTTTTTATGCTGCTGTCCTCTACAGACATGCTCCTAACTTGGGCTTGCGAGAAACTCGGTCCTGAAGTGCGTGGCTGCTCTTATAAGCACGACCACGTCAGCGCCTTGCAGGTAAGAAGCAGTGGCAGGTGGTCACGGTGATACGCATTATTTTGGCGGGTCCCCAGCGGTGCGGCACGCTAACGGACAGACAATGAGATGACGAGATGGCAATAAACCGGGAGATGAGATTCCTTTTTAATTGTCACAACTTGTCAGGTGCTTTCGGGCTCCGACCGTTGCGCCAGCTCATTATTCCCGACAGGCAAATTAAAGGAAAAAAAAAAAAGAATATATATATATATGTATATATACACAACGTAAACAGTAATGTGAGCTCATGAGGAAGAGACAGTTAAATAAGCACAGCAGTAACCCTTAAGGAAATGGGAGGGCTCTGTTCTCTTTATTCCACGGAATGTCGTAGTGAGTGTTGTATTGAAGGCCCCCCCCCTTCGCTGCAGAGCCCGGGGGAGCTGACTCCGACACACACACAAACCAAACACACACACAGTCAGTGAGGTTTAGTTAATATTCTGCACGGTGCTCCCCTGCTCAACACAGCTGAAAGAGAAGCCGAGCCTCACTGTTTATGACCCGTGGACTGGAGGAAAAGCGACATGCAGTCGGTGATACGGACCTGCGTGCACGTAAACACACACATACGACGTCTTGCGACCATGACCAATAAGGATTAACTCGATGAGCGACTTGAAATCTTATGAGATTGGTTTTAAAAGGAGGTGGCCAGCCAGTCCATTCACAAACTAATGTTACATAGTTTAAGCAATTAATGCAATTTCAGCAGACATTAGGGAGTTTCAGTAATGTTGGTGTGCTGGAGCATTTCTCTTTCATGTATAAGCTAATGAGTCCACCTGGTTGGAACACAGACTTTAATACAGAAAGATTCTGTAAATAATGAAAACTGTCATTAGAATAAACATCTGGGTTAGTGACTGAAGCAGTAAAAATAGTATTAAAACATAATTTATTCAGTATTTAATGTGCTTCTCTAGTTATTTTTAATCATCATTCACTCAAATATACCTTTTTGGGTCACTATCTTTCTAAAAATAAACAAAATGGATGGAAAAGTCAACATTTTCTCCATTAATTTATGTAAATCAATGTTTTTATGATACACCTTTAAACACATTCATTCAGCATTTATCATCAACCCCAAATTTGTTTCCCTATTTCTCATCACAGATAAGGAAACCTTCTGTACTTTTTAGAAGGGAATCAAAAACATCCCATGTGTATTGAATTGAACATTTTCAAGGATGTTTTGTAAATTGTAGTCATGTGACCTCGGAGAATTTTTAAAAGCAATGTATATAATATTTGATTAGATTGAGGTTATCTTGAAAATGTGTACATTTTTATGAAGTTACAATTGATTCCTATTAGTAGGCTGAATGTTTCTGTAATTTGATCAGAAATCATCCACCTCCTTCTGGTTCTCCAGGTTTTTCCTTTCCACCGACTTCTCTGCTTGTTCGTGTGGAATTGCTGGTTTTTCTCTGTAAAAGTGCCTTGAAATGACATTGTTATTTTTGGCACAATACAATAAATTGAATCGAAATTCATTGTAGCGAGGTAACAATTGTTGCTTGGCTAAATTCTTAGTTCAGTAGAAGGCGAGTAAACTGAGTATTTATCAAAGTAGTTAGCAAAGCTATTTGCCAATTTATGTCCCTTTGATATACGGCATTGAAGTCAAAAAATGTCCACTTCATTTCTAAGTATTACATTTCAATCCAATGGATTCCAGCCTTTTTATTTTTTTAAACCCAGCCAGACTCTTTCTGAGAAAGTCTTTGGACTCTGACCTCTGATGAAGAAAACCATTGAAGTGAAGCCAAATGCATGTGGACAAAACCTGCAGATTCTAAAAAGACTCTTAAGAAGGTTTTCTTCCGTCTTGAACTCCCTTCACTAGTTAACCGACACAAATGTTAATTATAAATACTGCTAACACTATGAAGCAGTTACTTGCTTATTTTCTCAATGTAGTACTTTTCCTAAAACTTTAACCTCAAAGTCACACAAAGAGTCTTATTGAGTTTAGAAAACAGGTGAGCAGTTTCTTTCACGGTTTTATCGGAGAGCCGGCTCAGCACAAGTTGCAGCGGGGGCTCTTTCAGCCCACTAGGACTCCATCTTGCAGTGTCTTCTGTGAAAGCAAATAGCTGTAAGCATCTGCCGGTGGAAAGATCAAGAGGGAAGAGTCTGTCATTTCTGCGGCTTAACTCCGGCTTTAGCTGCGCGGGTGGGCTATTACAGAGAGTTAGCCTAGCATTGATTAGCTTTCACTGAGGACACACGAGTGGAATATTCCCCAGTCTGTCACCTCAGCGGACCTCCTCCGGGGCTCTGCATAAGGGCTCCGAGCACGTCTCGCACTTATCAGGCAGATAGACATCAGCAAAGTAAGAATGGTGGAAATGGACCAGGAAGGTAATGGCGTGGGAGAAGATGCATTGGCAGCAAAGCGGCGAGGTAATGGCGAGGCTTGGATAGAGAACGAGAGCTGATAAGGTAAAAGGGGGGAGGCATCGGAGAGGCCGTCTGTAAGCGCTCCCAACTCGGGAGTCGGCTGCATGATATTGTCTGTCCGTCCTTCGATAGCAAACACAAACAGCAGAAAATTGATTTTGGTGCGATTTCAGGCCCGCGTGTAACACCGCCGCCTCCCCTCAGGAGGGAAGCGCACAAACTTCCGACGTTAGCGCGCACAAATAGCAATTCGCATGCGTCCTTCAGCGGTCGGAGGCAATTCCAGGGTCGGCGAAAGGGGACTCCACCATCTGTCAGTCGCAATAGTTTAGCAAATTGGTAACATGATGAGAAATCTGGTGCGTGTCCGATAAGCTGTCAATCATACTGAATGGGGGAAAAAAAGAGCTTCGAGTTGGAAGTAGCACGCTTTGAAAAGATGAGAGGTCACACAGAAAGGTCAACTTAGCTTTGAAAATCAAACGGTCTCTCCGACCTTCAGCGTGACCTCAACCTTCCACTAAAACATCAACGATGAAGTGTAAATTAAATACTCAAATTTCAATAACGATTTCAAAAGAGAAGAAACTAACTAAAGGTGAAAAATGATTTTGAGAACTTTTTATTCAAGATTAGGAAAACTTTAAAGGTGCAGTATATAATATTAAAGTCATTCATCTTTTGTGCGTTAGGTAGCAGTAGTGAGTTATCTGCAGTTCTTTAAAAAAAAAACTTTTTTTGGGCAGCTTTAGCAAATATTAAATTCCTGCAAAAAAACCAAAACATTGTGATAATGATTTGCCATGAATAAAAACCCCTTCGGCAAATGATTGTCTTTTGTAATCAATCAATTAAATGTAGTCACAACAGTTGTTCATCAATGGCACAGCTGTCATGTATCTTTGTATGGTTGTCTCCACACCATCACCAGTAACGACTTTAGATCAATGTCCAGCACAACTGTATAGCCCGAGACTGATAGACCCACTAATGGTCCTTCCTAATAGTTTCACGTGCACTTGATTCTAAATCCCAAATGCATTAGCAAGACGTCCTTGACTATAAATACCTGGTTCTTGTCATGGCTGTCCTTGTTGAATTGATTGAACAAACAGCTCACTAACAGACTGGACCCACTGTGTACGACACGAGTCATTCTGCTGAAGCTGTGTTACCTGGTTGAAGTTGTCCAGGGCCTTATGCAGGTTGGCGTGCATGCCGGTGGGAGGCTCGTTGGTGATCTTGATGGAGTTCTCCAGGATGCCCTGGGGGATGATGTGGCCCTCGCGGGTGGAGGAGGGCTCGGCGCTGACGAACACCCGGAAGTTTTCGTGGCTTCCCTCGGCGTGCTGGTCCAGCAGCTTCTCCAGCGTGCCCAGCCAGCGAGCCACCAGGTGGATGTTCTTCGGGGTGCAAACACAGAGAGCCTCAATCATGTGGCCCGTGCCATTGGAACTCGATTAAAGTTAGCAGTCCAGATCAAACACAATCAATCCCCAAAAGACATAAAAAACGCAAATGCAGCCATCAGAAGGATGCTGACGCCACAACAACAAAAGACTTTGATAAATGGAGGGCATTGGTAGACTGCTCTGGCATCGAGAGTCACAACTCTTCAGGGAGCTCATCGCCCAAATGCTGTGGAAAAGAAGCTGCAGGAAAGTGCAACAAATAATACACATTTGCTGTGTAAATGTTGAGAGACGGAGAGACAGACTGAGCTTTTGGATGCATCGCAATGCAGTTCGTGACATTCACTCATAATGAGACCTGATGCAGTCCAAGCCAAAACCTCACAGTATAGAAATCAAACTGTACGAGGCACTGTGCTTAACATTTGATCGTGAGTTTAAGTTGATATGTGACACTGCTGCTCGTGTTTTTTTTGTACTCATCAGTGTTTGTCCAACATCAATCCTGGATCCAGGTGTAGCTAAAGCGTTTGGGGTCAGCCTGTTGATATACTCCACAGCCACAAACTATCCAGTTTCTTCTCAACCATTCATGTTACATTCAGTCTAGTAAACCTTGGATGAGGGTGAAGCTGGTATCTGGTTCCAGAAACCCAATATTCAATACTCTTTCCACCCAACCAGACTTTTCTACTTCAGTTGTCAAACTTCCAATCACATCAACTCCGGATGCAGATGAAGCTCATATCGCTTGGCCGCAAACTCATTATACTAAGCATCCATGATCCGCCTGGTCAATTCTACACTCTAACTTTAATCATAGTAACTATGGATGCAGGTGAAACTGATATTTCTTGCTGCAGTCGGAACCACTGCAACTTCCACTGAGACGCTTGAAAAGTCAATGCTGCATTCAACATTCACAAGTATATAACGATAAATATGCAGTAGAGACCGCTGTGTGCCAGACACACCACCTGTGGTAACGTTGCCAAGCAGATAACTCGTCTCAAACCCGCAGTTAAAGGGTTAATGATGGAAGGCAAAGGAGAGGGCAAGTTGTTCGGCAAAATTAATTTCCCCCTGTGAGGCTGGAGCACCTAATCGCACTCAGATAATGTTGTTTTCCCTCTGAATGTCTGTGAAAGTGTGGGCTTTAATGGATAACACATAATAGCTTAATAAGGTACTTGATGCCAGAATTGTCGGTATAATTCATTTTTTGTAACAACGAGCAAAAAAGGAGCAATTAAAACACTGCTCCCCCCCCCCCCCCCCCCCCCCCCACCGTGACTTTGATGTGGCACAAAATTAAATGGGACACAGTGCGGGTTGCTGAGGTTAAGTTCTCCGGTGGTGGAGGTGTTCGTGCCAACGGGGGCGGGAACCTCGGCCTCGACTTTTCTGCACGCTCATCTCGGGCGCGACGGGCGACCGAGCTGACTTGTATTATCACGCAGGCATGGGTGAGCTCAATTTTCCATCTCGACCGTCCTGACACTTACAGGATATCCAGTGAATGATGAGAAGTCAAGCAAGGCAGTCACCTCGCTACATCCCATGCAGCGCTGCCCATTCCCGAAATCTAATTACAGCACTAATAACTCCCGTCATTAATTCATAAGCCTCTTTACTTTCTCATTTCCCTTTGCTCTCTGTATTTAATCTTCCTTATGATGGCTGAAGTTAGCCCTCTTTCCTTCCAAAAGGCAGTACATGATGGAGAGCAGAACGCCACTTTATTTTTTGGACGGGCCGAGTCAATCAAAGAGGAAAAGAGAAGAGGAGGAAAAGTTTAATACCCAGGCAGGGGATACATCCTGCGAGCTGCGCGAGGTCGGATAAGTTAGTTTGCCTCTCGATGCCTCTGAGAATAATGAACGGTTTACAAATTAAAAGCCTTAAATTCCAGCGCCTTTTCATCAAGCCTCGGCACAAACCCTTTTCCTCATGGCATGTAAATGGTTTTGCAATAAGGAGAGCAAACAGTAGAAAGTGAGAGACCGCCTTGGAACTTGTCACTGTAATGAAACCATTCATCCTCTGGCTGCAGGGAGGAGGAGCAGGAGGAGGAGGAGCAGGAGGAGGAGGGAGGAAGAGACAGACCGACAGACAAACAAACAAGACATAGTAGCAGCAGCTACTTTATGGCTTTTTAATTAACTTTCAGGTGTGACATTTGTTTCCATTTCCCCAGGCGTCTTCATGATAAGGGCCTCCAAACCCTCGCGATCACCGCGCTGATACTACATCAAAGACTCTCCTATTTACATAATAATATAAAAGTTGAATCTAAAACCCATTAGAAGACACCACGGGCACAGGCTTTGATGCACTGCTATCGAATGGGACCCGGGGGAAATCGAAACGCGTCATTCGAACGGCGCAAACGTGCAGCGAACAGAAACACGGAGCAGGTGTTCCGGGCGTGCAGTCGCCCTTGAATGAACGAACACGTGCCAGAACGACTTTGCTTGTAGAGCGGCCATCGAGGAGGAGGGTGCTGATGGGGAAGGCCATTTGGAACGCAGGACCTAAAGACGTATGTCACAACTGAGTTTGAAGAAAACCAAAACCAAATTATTTGTTTTTTAGGCAGTGAAGAAGAAATGTATCAATCTGGTGGAAGAAATGACAGGAAAACCTGTATTTTCCCCATCTGGACCAAATTTAAAAAACAAACAAACGTTTTTTTTTACTGGGTTTGAATTCTTCCAAATCTCCACCTCTGAGTCTGGTTCTGCAGGTTTTGTAATGTCCGATTGTTTTTTTCTTTCCAGCATCTCCTACACTTGCTCATTTAAAGCAAGCACAGGATAGTTTGTGATCTACTATCCTTAATTGTCATATCAGCCTCTCGCTTGTTGGATGAACTGTGTTGCATTTACATATCTCATGGTAATAGCTCATGTTCCACCCACCTCTTTGGTGGGTGGAACATGAAGTAGTTCCTACAACCAGCTGCTAATAGGTTATGTAAACAGTATAATAATTTTTAAGTGCATGTTAACAAAAAACAATGTTTAATCGAGTATGAGTATCAATATTTTCACATGACCTTAAAACAGACACACTTGGTGTTGGAAGTATTGACACAACTGCATCGATTGACACATTGCTAATGGAGAACAAGAGAAAGGGAAGAAGACTATGGAACCATCCATGCACACTAATAGGATGAGAGAGACATGACTGAAAAACCCTGACTATAAACTCACTCGTGTGGAGAATGGCTTTTCCCGAGTTGAACATTGCAGACTTTTACTTTTAATGTTCACTCCATATCTGGAAGGTATTTAAATTTTATGTCAAGAGAGCTTTAACTTTAAGTTTAAAGATAAATCAATGAAAGCATTCTTTTTTTGATGCTGGTGTACATTAATTTGAATTGTGTTGATGAAAGTTGGTTAAAATCAGGGTGCAATTCGTGATGAAACCAGAAGGGGCGATGTTTCACAGATGGCATCTCTAAAGCATTTAATAACTACAATAACTCCATCAGAGTTTTTAGCCACACACAATACACACGTACATCCCAGTTTTTGTTCTGGTGTGGCGCAGGTGAAGTTAATTATAGAAACAACCACATCACGACGTCACATGATGATCACCATTTGCTTGATGGGTTGGCTGGATTTTAGTCTCCTGCAGGCCAGTTTTGGACAATGTGCCTTATGTTTGACACCCCTGCATTAAACCATCCTATTCATAGTCAATATATAGTTGTGGCAGTTGCCGGGGAACTGATGAAGGCCAAAGGACTTGGTTTTAGTGGCATCCGGTCGAGATTTGAACTTGCAAACCCCTTGATTGATGAACAGAATAGAGTGCAGCTATCAGTTAAAAAGTGCAAATCAGCCTGTAGGATTTCAAGGTTAAGTTGGCCTTTATAAACTGTGCTAGTAAGGAGTGCGTTGGTAGACTGAAGCCTCTGCCTGAGAGCAGCAGTGTGAACAGTCCGTGACCCGGGTGTGAGAAGTCCTTCAGGATGTTTGTGCTCTGCTCAGGTAATGATACGATGCAAAGTCCTCTAATGAGGGATGATGATGATTTTCTCATCAGAGCGGATCACTCACTGCAGAGGCTTTCTGTCTGCCACAGTGAAAGCCTGGATGAATACCACAAAGTCATGCAGTATGTTAGGATGGTGTGCTTTGACTAAGCGTTTACAGGGTTGAAGCTTCAACTGTGGCAAAAATCATCCAATTAAAAAAAATGCTATTAAAATCTACTCTTAAAAAAACAAACAAAAACAAAACCCATCCCTGATTTGGTATGCCATGTAACCATTAGAAGAAAGGAGCAGAAAAGATGAAGCGAACAGGTCTGCCGGGTATCCCGGGATCTGACAGTTGTTCACCCGCTGGACAGGCGATTTCTGACTGTGAAAGCATGTGGAGCACTTCTGAGGCTTAAAAGGGAATGAAATTCAAATAATGAGTTCAAAAGATCGGCATCACCTTCTTTACATGCAAATATCAAAGGAACAAGCCTGTGTACATAAAACATGAGCAGAGAAGGTAACAATTCCTGACTGGAAAACCAAGCCATGTGCTGGTAACAATGAAAAGGACAAAGTCCAACGTCTATCTGGTTGGAGAGTTGGAGAGTCTGTTAAGTATCTCTCTTTCACACTTGTTGCGAATTTGTTGAGGCGACAGTTTCTCTTACACTTTGGAGAAGGTGAATATGGACTGATGGGCATAGTGAAATTAATACATGAATCGTGACGCAGCATCATGGACTTGCTCCAGATTTGCTCCAGTATCGTCTCGCGTTTCGGAAATATAGAGGCTTTAAAAATCAATCTTGGTCCGCACTAATGGAGCGATTACTTTTGATCTGTTTAGATTAGACACTAGGTTGCTGATTCAAATGGATATTTAACTTTTAAGAATCCTTATTGTCCAGATTTGTATAACACAAAGTCTTATATATTTACATTGAATCAGAGGATTCAGTGTGAAGAGGAACCGCCATGGTCCTGATGTTTCTTGTTAATGTTTCCCAGTGCGTTTATCTAACGTTTGCTTCCCTCATGGTTACAGAGAAAACAGACTTATCGTTGACGGAGTCGAGTGAAAACGGTGGACCATGAAGTCAGAGCGAAACCCAACCGGTTCATCCTACAGTATGTGCCAGATTTAATGAATGTCCCCAAAGGGTTTTTAATAAAGATATGTTACATCACATAATTGCCTTCAAACCAGACCCAGTACAGTAAAGCCAAGAGGTGAAATCAACAAGGAAGAGAGAGTTAAGAGTGATTCACCAGAGTGATATACTAGAATTCAAAAGGTAAGTTAGCATTAGTGAAGAGCTGCATCCTTGACAATGGGGAATTCACTCCCGTTTTTCACATCTCTGTGCCATCAAATGTGTGCAGATGCGATGGGATTTTACGTTACTGTGCAGATTAGTTCACTGCCCTTGTTACAACTTTGATTTTTCATGAACAGCCTCCTCGAGTCGAACTATATAACGGTGCAAAAAATAACTACAGAAACAAAGGATCAATTTTCTACACATAATTTTCTCTGTGTAGAAACTAGATTTTACAGTTGGGAATAACACTTCTGCAACCAGCAGCTCGTTACATCTTGCAACTCGATTGTAAAGAGAAGAGAATGTCACTTTCTCTGAGTCATTCCCCCACTGCCGGATCATTTACGTCACATTCATTACTTAAGCAGAGCCCTGGTATTGATATTCTCAGTGTAGCTGAAATTTTTCAGTTTATTCTTTGCCGTTCCTTCAGGTTAAGTAGGGTCACCTCACATAAATACTTGATATGGAACTTGTCGTACTCTCGATGGAGATTTTCATCTCTGAATCCCTGAAGCTACAAAAGACCATCACAGTCTTTAGGCTTTTTAAATTCTTTTTTCAGCAGGTAAAGTAAAGACAATACCTTGAAGAATAAGGTCAAATCGTCTCTCTGAGCAACTCCTGCTGCCACCAGCTCCAAGTGACAGAGTCAAGAAAGTTAAGGCGACCTCAGCCTAGTTTGTCTTGCTGGTGTTGGACACGACTTGATGGACACAATCTATCTCACAAGTTCAGAACGATAATTCATTGATCCCAGGTTTGGGTGTTGACATGGTGGTGTATGCATACGGCGGTTATTCAGCGGTGTTGTTATGACCCTGGATGAAACACCAGCCTCCAGAATAGCAAGAGCTTATTCTCGACTCTCCCTGCTTATCTGCAATCTCTACTTTTGGGACAATAAATTCTTTGTCTTGGTGGCCTTGTTTTTTTTTTTCATTCTAAGGAATGTCTGTCTACACAAAGGTCACACATCACTGGTCTTGCATCGAGATTTAGATTCATTTGATGTGAGACAAAATCTCACTACTTGTCTTTGCTACTGAAGCTAACAAAGACGAATATCATATTTATTTGACCTTCCTGTACCTTTTCACATATTTTTGGGCTTCTGCATGTTTTTGGATTACCTGTTTAGATCTCGCCTTGGATCCTTTCACCTTAGTTCTTAAATAAACTTTTAACTGAACAACTGCTTTTGGGTTCCTTGGGAAGAAGATTATGTATGTGCCCGCACGTATATATTTATTGATTTGTATGTTTGTATTTTACCAACTTTTCACAAAAATTATTCACCCAAATTGTAAGAAATCTTCAGGCATGATTTATCATCAGCCAAGGGCTAATTGATAAGGTTTTGTAATCTATTTGGGTAACAGCTTCTGAATAAATCCTCCAAAACTGCAAGACAAATGTCCCATACAAAGCAGATGGGATAGAGGCACCTCATGAAGGAGATCAAAGAAGATCAGTGTCTCCTTCAGTTCGTCGGGATAGGAGGGAGTGTTCATCAGGGCTGCAGCATTGAAGCTGCTCCTCGTCGCCTGCTAGCACACTGCTAACTCTGCTCCGGAGCTCGCAGCTCTCTATCTCGGTTCGGCAAGTATCCAGAAACAACGCTTTGAGCGCGTTCACCCGGGTAGTGATTTATATGTGAGCACCCACTCAGTGATGTTGCAAGGACAGGCCTAATGAGACTACTGAAAGACTGCTCTGTGATCCACATCCAACATAGAACATAAATGAGCTTCAAATACTTGTCACATTTCACATAAAGGTTTTTCTTTTTCTTTTGATCAGATGCGAAGATGCACAGAAAGTTAGAGAACATCTAAATACACTTTTGCCAGCACTTCTTCATGCCTCTGGACCGGAATGAGGAGGCCTCCATGGTAAACGCGTCAAGAGTCTGTTGGGTTTAGGCAACTCGATTCCAGCTGCCCGCCCGCCTGCCTCGCCGACTTGGGATCTTCAACTCCAATCTGCCAGATTGATTGCCTCTCCATCTCTCCTTCTCCTCCCTCCCCGATAGGCCGCTTCAAAGTTTCTCCATCTCTGTCTCCCAGGCCCGCATCCGAGCGAGAGGCTGCCGTTGTGCGGTATAATTACCCGTCAGCAAAGGGGAACCTCACCATTGACCCGCCCCTTGCAGCTGATGGGAGCCGGTCCCGGAGAGTAGAGAGAGACAGTGAAAGGTGGGCTGCCTGACGAGACAGGGTGGGGGGGGGGGGTTTGAAAAGGTAGGAGGACGGCAAAGATGAGAAGGTCGAGTACGGAGGGAGAGAGGGAGGGAGGGAGAGAGGGAGAGACAGCAGGTGGGAGGAGGTGATGGTTTGAGAAGAGGAGCAGATGCGGTGGAGAAAAATGACGAGAGCAAAGTGTGAGAATCACCAGCGAGAGGGTGGGAAGAAGACGAGAAGATGAAGAGGGCGGAAAAGATGAGAATATGACCCCCCCTCCTCTCCCTTCTGCTTCCCTCTCCCTCCCGGCCAGTGCCACGGGGGTGGCTCTCGGCGGGAAGACAAACAGACAGTCGATGATAAAGCGAGTGGGAGGTTTGTTGCCAAGGGGACAAGGCCTTTTTAAGCCCATCGATCGGGATTCTTATGCAAAAGTAATTAAACAACTGCTTGTCTGTGCTGTCCTGAGTCTGGAGAGGAGAGTGATGCTGCCTCAACCTTCCTCTTCCCTTCGTTTTTTTAAATTATTTTTTAAATTCCTACCAGCTGTGTGAATTAAAAGAAAAGGGTGTCCCAGAGTGCCTGGGCTGCGGTTCATATCTGTCGATACTTCCCCATTAGAATTCCGCCAAGGTTTCCACTTAAAATGCAAAAAGCCAGCCATGCCCTCCAGATAAGAGAAGAACAGACACCGCGGCTGTAGATATTGTACTGTATAATGCCGCGGCCCTTTCTGCTAGGAAATTTCCACAGAAAATTAAATTTACCTCTCTGTGCAGACAAACCTGGGAGGAAAAGCAAACATCCCACTGAGTGTGCCGTGTTAAAAAAGAGAGAAAAAAGAAACAATGTGATAATACGCACTCATTCCCGACACGTACTGATAAAGGAAATGCCACCAACCATCACTCAGGGATAGAAAATCCTTGACACACGTGAACCCCGTGCTCATTTCGCAAAGTGTGTTTTAGATACGAGTGCGTGCCTCCGCCTTTTGTGTGCCTACAGGACTGCACAGAACACTTTGTACTGCAGACACATTTTTTTCCTTCTTCCTTTTCTTTTTTACAGCTCTGCACCCTGTGGGTGCGGTGGATGGGGTGTACCACGTAGGACAATGCAGTGTTTCAACTGTCGTATTCAAGTATCATTCTATCCATTTCGTGTCAGCGTTCAAATACCCAGTGCTATAATTGGATCCATCCAACGTGGTCGTCGGATCGCTCTCATGAAAACAAATTAGGTGATGTGTGGGCTCGCTGTGAATGCTGAGTACGGAGCACTTTTGTGCAACACGCTTTTATGTGTCCGCACAGGGTGTTTAAAGGTTTACCTGCAGGATGACCCAATGGCCGTTCTTGGCTGCCAGATCGATGGCCTGCTCGGCTACAACCTCTTGTCCTTGACCCAGCGAAACATTGTGGAAGTTCTTGCTGTCGAATGTGAAGCCCAGCTTCTTCCCTGGAAGGAAAAAAGTTAATTAAAGGTGTACCTGGAAACATTTCTATGATGACTAAACACACATTTTAATGAAGAAACCCACTCGGAGAGCAGTCTAAATTTAGTACAACTAAGTTTTCTGAACATTCTGCCTGAATATATGATGTGTATTTAGAACTTAATCACAATGGTTAGCAACTATATTGGATTTTAAATGCTGCATAAGTAGGAGGGGCTTGGTGCAGTACTCTAGAGATTAGTTATTTATATTATATTATATATAACACCAATTATTCAGGGTCAACATATTCTTATAACTTCCTGAAGACTTTAAAAGTCAGATTTTAAGGGAATCATCTTAATCAGAAGCTTTTATCATACTGGAAGGGTTTCCTCCTGTGAGAAATAGGTTTTTCTTTTCCGCTGTCTCCTCTACTTGCTCTGGCAAAATTGTTGGTTTTTCTCTTTAAAAGTGCCTTGAAATCAATGTGTTGTATTTGGTGCAACAGAAATAAAATTGCAATAGATGATAATCAATGTAAACCAAGTAGTTCAAACATGCCACCTTACTTTCCAGGTTTGAGAACTTCTGCAGCACTCTTTATTCATTTTCTATTCAAATTAGCAGGCAGACGATGACTCAGCCATTCTTACCCACCTTGAGTCAAGATTCACTGAAACGGTGCCATTATTTCAGTGCCTGTCATTAAAAGTCTGACCTGAACCCTGGAAGAAAAAGCGAGGCTTTGGCTTCGGGGATATTAGTCCCCCGCAGAGCATACAAAATCACATCATCTATCTAATGAAAATCTAATTGAAGCCTAATACCAATGAGAAACCCAATAGTCACAGCTCTAATGGAAAAGCACTTCTTTCTCGCTCGGGCTGCTGCTGCTCATCAGCACTGTGCTCTTTCTACACCAGCGACTTTTCACTTTCAGGCTTTGATGTGGCCGGCTACTTAGAGTGAGGGTGTTAATAATCAATAATCACAGGCCATACAGGCAGTTCCAGTAGGAGGGCCCATCTCTTATCATATTAGGAAAGGATGGCGGATTTCACACGGGGTCCGAGCTCCGGATCCGGCTGATTTAACCACCTGCTGCCTCCCCTGAAAGCGAGGCATCTCAAATATTCACAAGCGATCAAAAGAATCCACGCTATGAATTAATTCGGCTTCACAATGGAATAAATCACGAGAAGGAAAAACAGCAGTGATGAGTTACTGGAATGCATGAATGCCGACGCTCTCGCGTGGCGGTCAGAGTGGGAAATCTTCCTGTTTCAGTAAACCGACGTGAATATTTCATGGAGCCGACTTCAAACTGACTGAATTATTTGGCAGCAGATTCTGAAGCGGCAATGGTGCCCCGTTCCATGTCGGAACAAACGCTTCCCACTTTTTGGCAGGTTTCTGGTGCCAGCCAGCCACATTATTCAAACAGGGAGTGTAGAGTAACTCTGAAACCGATGACATTTACTTTCTGCTGGCCCTAATACACCAGCGGTGCCATCTCATATATTTGTGACCTTTAGTGTAATCCCCTTCAATCTAGCCGGAGCCTGTTGTGTCGCTGGCAGTGAGGGCTGATATCGCGGCACCGACGGGCACATGTGTTGGTAATACTGCGAGACCGACTGAAAATCCCAAGCATGAGGAATCACAGAGGGAATCCTGCATGCAGGTACTGCCTGCTTTGGCTTCAATGAGATTTGACATGCACTGAGACAAAATGAGTCGACTGACATACATTTTGCTTCATGCCATGAAAGAAAAGCCCAGACAGTGTTTGGTTTTTACAACTTATTAAAGATAAAAAACAATCCGGAGACTTTACCATGCTTCTCCACATCCTTCAAAGGGTCAACGCCAGGGGAGAGGATGAAGAACATGGGCGTGGCCGGACCAGACTCTTCAAAGGAGACGGCGAAGTCCAGCGATCTGCCAATCACGTACTTGCTCCCCAGTTTCTCCTCGACGAAGTCTCTGCGGGGAGGAACATGACTCAGTCCTTCTCATTATTATCTCTGACCGGCAAGCTGAATAATTCCAACGGTCCGCGGTACAGTGCATTAGACAGACAGCTGCTTAAAAACCACTGTATTAACGGCAGTCACGACTGTGTTGTCAGAGCCGCTTTCTCAGCCACTGTGGAATAAATCCTTTGGTCTTTCAAACATCACCACTCGCTTAATTCTGTTCTGCCCAAGTCCTGCAGGCTCAGATAGAGACGCTAATATATTCTATATATTTCACATATATACAAGGTACTAATGAAGTTGGTGGTCAGTTATTAGTTTTCTGTATAAGCAAGAATGTGCATCACTGGATTCAATGAATACTTAATATAAGGTGATATAACGAGATCTAAAATAATCACATTTATTATTTGTGCGGCAAGTCTTCAAATATTCAACATCTAATAATAACAAATAACAAGAAAAGTTCCACATTTGTGCGACTCCTCCTAATACCAGTGGAACAGCTGTGAAAACACAAGTAAGTCTCCTCTTAACTGGCAGTGTGATATTAGCCGTGTTGTGCATCACAATTGAAAGTAGGGATACACTTCTTCACGCTGGCGTTAGCTTGACTAGCGGATCCCTGACTACTCCCTGCCCTATGTATTTGAGAAATGCATTAGTTTCAACAGGAATAAAACATTCTATGCTTTTCTAATAATGCATTTCGTACAACAAATGGTGTTTGGTACACCTTGGCACTGAAGATTGTAACAGCAGAGCGAACTGCCATTAGCTACGTCTGAGCACCAGAATGGAACACCTTGACCGCCATCAACATTGGATCACTTCTCACCTGACGGCGTACGTCATGCGGTCGGGCCTCAGTGCTCTCATCATGCACAGCCTCTGCAGCGAGGTCTTGCTCTTCCACTCCTGTGGGAACTTTTCCTTCTCAGGACACTCGCACTCGGCGAACTTCTTCCAGCGTTTTGCCGAACCCTCGATGTCCCGGTCCAGGTTGCGGAACTCGTCCATGTTGCACAGAGACTGATTGGAGGAGAGAAAAGCTACTGAGTTTCCTCTCCCTGTGATCAGCGATGCACATGAAAGTCCACTTTGGAAACATTTCACAAAACGCAGCAAAAGAGCTAACTTTGTTTGCAAAAGTTGGACGGCGGTGAGTGGATTGGAGATAAAACAGAGAGGAGAGCTTATCTTTCCTCATGCCTATATAAATAATATTTATTCAAAAGGAAATGCTGAGTAAACACGATCCCTTTCATAACGGGACAGGGGGTAAGGAGGGACCAAATATGCCTCCGCTGCAGAACTAGCGGGGGCTTCATTGTGGCGCCCCAGCTGACAGACGCCTTATCTCATCTGCGGAGAACAGCAGTGTCACGCAGTGCAGGTATACACTCCGTGACAGCTGCACACACACGTGCAGGGTGTATGCGCTCCCGTGGACTGCATAAGCAATGAGGAGGGTGCTGAAATCCTCCCACTGCAGACGCACTGAATACAAAGTGTCAAATCCTCGTGTGATTCCAGCAAAATCTGCCTCTCTCTGTCTCTCTCTCTCTCTCTCTCTCTCTCCCTCTCTCCCTCGCCGCCGGCCGTGAGGTGGCACGGCGCAGTGAGGCTTGGCGGTGAAGCAGCGCAGTCCTTCCTACTTCGACTCGCTTCTTCTAATTACCGCGGGCAGTTGGCAAACCTCTTAGCTGCCGGCGAGGGGGGAGAATACACGGGGTCTCCAGGGATTCCAGCACCACTAATATCGTCCGGGGTGGGGGTAGGGGGGGAAATCAAAGGATCTCATCCCGCTTTAAAGCTTTCCAACTGATTACGTTTCCAACTGCGATAAGGTAAAGAAAAAAAGAAAAAATCAAGTGACAGGATTTGATGAGCGGGGGCCTTAAACATCCTCAGTGAGTTGATGCAGCCGAGGGGCCGTCTTCAGACCCTCAGAGAGGTTAGGGTTAAGTTAATATTGCAGGCAACTCAGGTTGAAAAATTCATGAGTGTAAGAGGCTAAAAAAACATGCCGCCGTGAGGGTTCGGTTTGCTGCTAAACTGATGTGACAAGAGCAGGAACCTCTGCCGCCTGACGTCCACGGGGCCAAGGCGCCAGACGGCGGTTATTTACAGGACCTCCCGTTATTAGGTCCGTCAACATTTTCTGTCACAGATACATCACCAGACTGCTGTGGTCACATTAAACAATAAAAGAAAATCATTGAATGGTAAAGCTGCCAGTAAAAAGAACAATGATGCTGGTGTCAAATTACAGAATGGGTCTCATGCGTTTCCTGATTTGGTCATCTGGTTCTGGGTCGAATATCAAATTACAGATTTCTTTATAGGGTGACCTGCTCCAAGCCAAGCACATAGCAGGCAAAAAGAAGCCAAGAAGAGAAATTGAGGCTGGTGTCAAACTACGCACAATGCTGTGCAGCTAATTGTCATTTCCTCATATGGTACCTCATATAGAACCTCCTCATATGACCATCTAGTTCAGGCACAGCAGCTAGTGTGATGACGAGGCTGGTGTTCAATTACACAGTTTTCCTTAAATGGTCACTTGATCTCTGCAAAGCATATATTAGGCAAATTTTAAGCAAAAAAAAAAAAAAAAAGAGACAGTCAACGTGGTCTTTTGTTTGAAACATAATATGGATTAAAAGTGTCAAAAATAAATAATGTAAATACATTGAAAACTGATGAGGCCGATGTCAAATTACAACTGATCAATGCTGAATCTCCGCAGTCCATACACTGCTGTCCCAATTCAATTCAGAGAGAATTGACATTTATTTTTGTTCCAGGCGGAGAAGCAACATTGAAAGACAATGATGCTGGCACCAAATTCCAAGTCGTAACGTGCATGATCTGATTCAGTATTCGAGGCTGGTGTTAAACAACAAATAAGGTCATGGTTACAGGCAACAAACACATTTGGCAAAGCAACAACTTAAAGACATTGAGGTTGTTGTTAAATTACAAGAAGCCATTCCTAGCAGGACAGCAACGTTGAAATTAATACTTCTAATGCGCTTTTAAAGAGAAGCTCACTTAAAATTTCACTTCTTTCACAGAGTGTGACCTGAGGGCTACATATAAAGCCACTCTAACAGAGCGCCAGAATATTTAAAAAAAAGCCTTAAATGAGCATAATAGCTCCTGTTTAGGTGAAAGTGTGAGTCTGCAGAGTTTGTTGGACTGTTCGAGCCACAAAGCAGAGTGTGGCCCTGGAGAATCACATCCCGGGTAAAACACAACCGCACACTTCAATTATGCTGCCGACTCTCTGAGTGTGTTTTCACTTTAGCGTAGTGTTTTCTCACGGAGGCTGGGCTGCACAAATTGCATCATGGGAAGCAATTCCACTCAGTGTGTAAAGTCGCTACAGGCTGAAAGAAAGTGGTGGTGGTTTGGGGGGAGGTTTGCAGTTATCGGTCATGCCTCTCATACATGACAGGCTCGAGGAAAACACAGCAGTGGATTCATGTCTCTACATCTTTTTCTGATTTCAACATCGAGAGGCACGTAAGGCGGGATACTAAAGATGAGACTGATCAATTTAATACCGCTCACGCATCTTTTCAGTCCGTCTATACGAGTTCCAAGAAGAGAGCTCTGTGGTAATGAAAGAACATTTCATTTTGATGAATGAAATGTTCTACTTGAGATTGCAGCCTCGCACAGATAGAAGCATCAGAGTTTTCTTTGGCAGGGAAGTCGCCTCCATCGACAGTCAGGCCGGCGTTTCAGCGAGCGAGTTCCCGGAATGAAATATCAACTGAAGGTGCAGCATCAATACCAAAGACTTTCAAGGCTTGTGTTTTTCCTTAATGTGACGTCCTTGTTTACGTTTTCTAAGAAAGTTTATCTTACAAACTTGTGATATTATGGTGACTCTCAACTATAAAACTACCAAGTCCCGGGAGAATATGGACTGGGAGTCATTAGCCTCATTGTCTATCGAGTTCAATTCAATCCCAGAGTGCATGGGCACTTCAGAACGTTTGTGTAATTTGGCTCCACCCTCACCACCTTCTTGATTGTGGCTGTCTGTGACCATATTAAAATAAAAAGGCGAATCTAAACCACACATTTACGGAGGGCTGAAGACTCAAGTTACATAAACATGAATATTTGAGCTGTTCAGACACCAAACAATTCATTATTTGCTTTAAAGATGAAATCCTCATATTTGGATAATCACTAAATATGGCTGACAATGAAAAGCACTTTTCAAACTTTTCAAGTTTACTTTGACTCAGGCATTGACAAAAAACTGATCTATTCACAACAACAGTTTATTTGATCTCAGTTGTCTTCATATTACAGAGGCAGGGACACTGCTCTGCCTCTCTCTGTACCTTGATCCCTCCCCAGGAGTGGTCAGAGAGGAAATCCACCGGGGATGTTACACCTGGTTGGACAGGGTATCTCAGAAGGAAGTCCAGCTCTGCAGGGTTTATTTCTTTATTCATCAGCAGGATCTGGGGAAACAACAAACCGAAGAAGTTGTACTTTCAGCACAAACCACATTTCCTTTTCCACTTGATTTGATCTGAACAGGCCCCGGTCCCGGGAGCCGGCCGATTCTACGGCCGGGCTTGTTCTTTAAAACAAACCATGCAGAAGATGAAACCTGCTCCGCACTCCTCCACCTCCTCCTACCTGGAAGGCAAGCTGAGCGATGTACGTGAGCTTGTCGCACTCGAACAGGCCTCTGGTGGTATACTGGAAGACCGAGGAGGTGATGCTGTCGATCAGGTTGGACACTCGCTGCTTGAGAGCGTCGTCCGGCTCTGCCTTCAGGACTGCTTTCTGGAAGACCACGCTGAACGCCTGGGCACGTTCATGGGAGCAGGTACCGAGAGAGACACGACGTCAACGAGACGCACGATCCAAAAATCCCATGGCGTTAATGAAAGATGCCGCGGTGTTTTGATTTTTAAATTTAAATTACGTCTCATTTATCAGTGTCGTTCACCTCTGACATGATGGATATGATGCAGTCTGCTCTTAAGATGAACTGATCGATAGTGCTCGGGCTCTTTAGGGAGAGCCTTTAGCAGTAATTGATCGAGAGGTGTTTTGAAGTCATTAATATATGCAAAAATATGTTATTAATGGCACAGGCTTGGAAAATGGGTTCACTTGACTGACAGATAATTTCTCACCATTTCTATATATTTCCCATTAAAAACTCAAAGCAGTAATGTCAAAAGCTGATAATGAAAGAAAAAAAAAAAAAAATCCATTACCTGTGGCATTCCCAGAACTGAATTACATTTCTAAATGGCATCAGTGGCTGTCTATTCACTACCTGCTGGTCCATCATCAAGCAACAATGGAGGCGTCAGCAGAACATATAGCTAAATAGAGGTTATCTATTTTAGCCTGAACTGCTAAAACAAAGCAAGAAGACGCAGACTAATTAATCCAAGTGTGTGGGAGACCCTCAAGGTGCCACTCACCACCATTGAGGAATCGGTGTGCTTTTGGGGTCCCTTTATGCGGTGTACATTTAAACAGTGCTAGACGACCCTGAAAACACCACTTTTTGAAACTTGCTACCAAAGTGGAACCTTTCAAAAATGCTCTGACTTCGTATAAATGGGAGGAAAGTGCATATTTTTGAAAATGCGTGGGCACCATCTACACGCAGTTGGTAGAACTTAGTAACCTGACTATACGAATGCCCTTGTACTCACCATTGTTACTGTTTATAGCATAGAGTTCTCTGCACAGTGTGTAGCTTCATGACACAAAACAACCAACAGCACCCACTTGTGGCCCAACATGTAAACTTGAGATGTTACACTTTAAAATTATAAATACAACGATACAATTATGCATTTTTCACCTGAAACGTTGTCATGGAAACTAGGTTTAATATTCACTATGTATGCAAAACTCACCAGAACAATAATTGCATGTTTGACGACAAAGGGAACAATCTAGCACTAAGCAGTATAGATTATTTTATGGGTTAATAATCTTTTGTCTTTGCTGGAGAGCAGGTAGCGTTACAAGCTACTTCCTGGTGGGTTCTTTCGTTTCTTTCAAGCAAAACAATACCGATGGTCAAAACAGTGAGCCGCAGCGGTAGAGCCGCAGAGCTGGGCTCTACTTCTTCAGAAGAAAACTGCTTCACATTAAAGACCGGCCATTTGCCCTGTCGTTAATCTGTGGCCATTGATTGGTGCAGCTTTAAAATCTTGTGCATTCAGGTCAGCGGGAACTGATGGGCTGAGTGCCACGGACTAATGTGTGTTGGGGTGTTTTCGGGGGTTGGGGGGGGGGGGGGGGGGGGGGGGGGTTTGAGGGTTGGAGAGGAGATTTTTGTTGGATTTGTTGACATTAAGAGGACTGCAGAATAACAGCAGCCTTACCTTTTAAACTGGAAGCTAATGTGAAGTGTCAGGATCTGCACTACCTCTGACCCTTTAAGACTGCTCTTTAAATGGGCTGCTGAGAGAGAACGATGGCTCAATCGCCCTTGAAGGGATTTTTCATTTGATCTGACTGGAGACCGTTCTCGGCTGGCATCACAGAAACTTTGAGGCGCCTTTATGAAAACACTCAGCAAGGCTGGGATGATTCACACACGTCTAGTCACAGTAAAACTTTATCTCACAAAACTGGCAAATTTGACATTTTAGTATCTGTGACACATTTAGGAAGATGTTGTGCAAATTTGACCAGATCAAATGAAATGTCGAGTTGTAGCTTTAGTATTGCTGCTATTTTTTGGGTTCTTTGCATCTGGGCTTGTATTTGTATTTTACGCTTTCATAACTGAGGCCTCGTTTCAAGTGAAAACACAACATTTTTTGCAAATCAGATAAGTTTCGCGTTACCACAGCAACGTTTTGAAAACAATGTAGTTTGCATGCCAGGCCACAAGTTGGTGCTGTTGTTTGTGATGAAACCACACACACATACCCCCAGAGAACAATGAGACAGGTTTGTTTTACCTTACTGATGCACTACTACTACCTTATACTCATTTTGATTATTTGTTATTTACTTTTCTTTTACTTTATTTGTTATTTACTTTTCTTTTACTTTAAAAAATGACAATTGAGGTAAAGGGGCAGAGTATATAAGCTTAATCTTTTTTCTGCTCCCTGTCATTCAGGCGTTTAAATTTTTTGTTCTGTATTGTTTTTTACTGAATTGCTTTGTATTTTTATTTTCATAATGACTAAACGAAACGAAACGAAACGAAACGAAACGAAACGGCAGTGGCTCGCATGTAAAATGGCAGTGGTTCTGCCCAAGCAATTTCACAAAGTTGCACCTTGGGAGCTGTTCTCAAAAAGTTGCATTTTCAGTCACGCTGAGCACCGCTTTCATGTAAATTGACACCCAAAATACAAAAAACTGTTGCTTTATCACTTAGAATTATATTTTAGCTACAATCATGGCTCATATTTGTATCGCTGCTTCTATAACTGAGCCTTTTCTTGCGTTGATGTTGTGGCTTTTGTATCTGCGGCGACCTTTCGGCGCCGCCGCAGAGGCACCCAGAAGCAGATGTGTCCTGCGAATTGAAATATTACAACTGCAAATAAAATAATTGTCATTATCTTCAGCTCAGTGATGTGTGGAGTCATTTTTGTCAATTTGGCAGAGTTGGACTTTGCTGTAGGTGGTGTGATGAACATATATTACAATGGATTTCATTTCACTCACAAGGTCAAAGGTCTATAAATCCAGAATGTGTTTTCATTTGATTACTCCTGGAAATGACGCGGGCCGGGGGGGCCCCCGGCTACCTGCGGAGCCGCGAGTGATTGCAAGCCATATCTCAGGCTGCCTCCTCTCAGCGCTCACCGGCTGACAATATCAAAGACATTACGCTCTACATAACTACATTAGGGAGCCACAAACACAATAAAAGCCGGGCAAAGAGCATAAAACACGGCAGACAAACGGGAGGGAGGTAGAAAGGGGGCGAGCGTAAAGAGGGGTCTCAGTGGGGGAGGGGGTTGGAGAGGGGGAACATGGCGGGTCAATAGACAGGCTACCTTGAGAGAGAACTGGTACATGGGGTGGATTTTATTGAGGTCGTTCATTATGAAGTACAATAAGGAAGCCCGTGCTGCCGCCAGTCGGTAGTGCTCCCGAGCCTCATTGATTTTGGCCTCTGTCACCTTGGCTTCTTTTACCTACAGTAAAGACAGTGGAAACACACACGCACACGCACACACACTCAGGCTTCAATCAGGTAATGATGGAGTCGTCTAATAAAGCACCCTCCAGTGACGGGCAGAGCGACTCCAATTTCACGCCTCCAGCCAAAACGATGCGTGGAACAAGACAATCAACCTTCATTATGATTATTGTTTTCTTTTCTTCTTCTTCTTCTTTTTTTTTTTTTAAACTGCACATACCTGCACTGCCGAAATGCAAGAGTGACGCTTCTGCAGAGGCAGACAGGAGGCACACGCTCCCGTCAGCCTCGCAGGACTTCCTCGGGAGTGCTGCCAGGTATCGGAAACATCAGTAATTCTCCTTGGGCTGAGATAACGCTCCAAGCTGACGTGATCTAAATTTCTGACCACGGAGAGGAGTGAAGGCTGATGGGAAGACGGCAGCACGAGACTACACCACTCAGAAACTAAAGGCCAATAACTGCCGCCTTCAAAAACCGTCCGGGTTCCAAATTTTATTGAGGATGATTACAAGTTAAAGCGATACTAAAAGCTCCAGGACTCCAGATTTTAGATGCCTGTTGCCTAGTTCAAGTGTTGGATAGTTGGTACTACATCAGAGTGTTGTTATTGGGTCACCTCCAAGCGAGGCCTTGGCTTGTAAATCTCAACTGCACAATGACAATTCCAGTGATTTAGTGGGATCGTTTCGATGCTGAGGTTTTGTGTGCTTTTTCTTTTTTGTTCAGCTATCATATTCATTTCCAGTTATTTACAATATTATGGAACTCCTTTCAAGAAGCTTTTTGCAATGCAGTTTTCTTCACGTCTTTATAGGATTTGTCTCTTTACAAGCCATCGCAGCTATAAACACAATAAGGGACGCAATAAGCTGATATCCTTTCTGTCTGAAACAAATGAGGTTTGGTGTCAAATAAACAAACCAGAGAACAAAACCGGACCAATGGAGGGTCGATCCCAAAAATGACAGAAACTACTGACTGAATGTTTCAATTAACTGTACTGTACTGAATATTGTACATAGGATTTTAAGATATCAGTGATGCAGCAGAGAAAGTAAGCTACTGTATTGTCAAGTATCTTTGGCACAAAAGTCACATGATTATCGAGTTGCACTGTTACTTGCATGAATTTCAAAGAAGAAATAGTTTCAGGATATTTCACTGGACCAGGTCAGGTAATTTAAGTTGGCATGTTATTGCAATTATTGGGAATGCACCGATACGACCCTTGTATTGGGTCCGCTACTGTTCTTGCGAGCGCTTCTGAAGCTCTAATTCAGTCTGATGGCTGTAATCACGGCATGTCAGGAGTAGGGATGAGAGGATGACTCAAAAGTTCAAACCTTTTCTTCAATCTCAGCAGCGGTGCGTTTGGTGGTCTCAAGGTTTTCCACCAGCTCTGTGTCTCCCAGGAAGTTCCCAGAAGCAGAGGACAGGCGGGACAGCAGGTTGTCCTCCAGCGTCTTCAGGGTGATCTTGAATCCATTCTGCTGCTTGGTCAGTTCGGACTATGGGAGAAAGGACAGAGAAATTGCAAACAAAGTCAGTGGAAAAGCTTGATTCCTCTGCTGATCCAGAGTCCGAGACGGTGGGAGACCCTCAAGGTGCAAGTCAATACGAGGACGTGGACACTGAAGGGCAACTCAAAGGCAGAACCGATCGATGGGCTCTGTGTCTGCTTTCCCCGACACATGAAGGCGGAGCGCTTTGGGCCGGATTAACCGGCTTCCATGAAGCTGCGGACATCAAACCTTTTGCCGAATTGCCTCAGCGCGATGAACCCGATTCCGGCGGGAGTTGGCGCTGCTTTGATGGCGTAAGTACACACAAACACATGCACGCTTGCCTCCATTATGAATCATGCATAACGAGACATTATGTTTTCAATTATCAGCAACTACAGCCATCACAGCCTATGCGTGTGTCGACACACAGCTCCACAATAATGGCTTTTCCTCGCACCTCACCATATGGATTAACGCGGCCCGTCTTCTAATAAAGCTTTGACTCTCATCTTTTTTTTGGTCTCCCTTGTCTTTGTTCTGACTGCAAAAACAAATACGCCTGAGAGGAACTTCCACTTTTTCAAAGCGCAGGCGTTTGAGAGGCGTGGAGGTGGAGGGGGGAGAACAAAGTCGACGGGGCCACAGTCACTCGCTTTATTGCCTCATTCCGCTTTGTCCTTCATTACAGTCTGTTGCGGCTTCTTGTTTCTGCTCGATAATGACTTTGCTTTATTGAAGTTTTCCCTAATAAGAGCCTTTGCGACCTTTGAATTGTTGTAATTACGGGAAGAGGGGCTGAGATTTGCCTACTCGGGGCGTTGTCCACCACTGATGATGGCAGAGAGGTTTTGGACGTTTATTATATTTTTATTTTGAGCGGCGTGAATCATGGCGGGCAAAGGTATCTAGCTATATACATGGATTGCAAAATGAGACAAAGATAAAAAAACATTCATCCCTTGGATGCCTTTTCCTTGTTAAATCCTAATAGAATTTTGTGGTACTGAAATGAATGCAAAGAAAACTCCCCCAGGTACACTAATGAAAAAAACGGACTCCTCCAAAGTGAATAAATATCTATTACCTTCAAGACAACATTATGTCTGGCTGTAATAACTAGTTATGGATCGTGCATCGTATCACGTCATTTTTTGAAAGTCGTTCAAGTTCTTTGCAGCAGCACAAGGTGGAAATATGACACTGTTTGATGGATTAAGGCCCCGGAACAGTCATGACTGCCTTTAAAACATTCTTGTCTACCTTTTGCTGTTTGGTAAATGGATTTCAATTATATAGTGCTTAAGCAGTCCCCAAAGCACTTTCCACTGTTAATCACACACACCAATGGAGGCGGCTGCCATGCCAGGCACTCAGATCGTCCAATGGGAGCAATGTGGGGTTCATTGTCTTACTCAAGGACACTTTGACATGTGGATGGAGGGTATGAAGAGTCAATCATCGGTGCTGAATATTGAAAGTTTGTTGAATGTTTACACGTGTCCTTCTTGCTTGGTATGAGACAACATCATGGGTCAACAGTATGCTTCTTTCATTCCTTCACGGTGAATTGCACTGACATCCAGGTGAAGTGCGAGGAGTCTGCCTTTCAATTTTCAACAAATAAAAAGTGGCTTAGAGTGTCGTTTAGCCTTCATGGTGCCAATAAAGCACATAATTAAGACTGATTAACCTTTGTTAAATTAGGTCAATGTCAGCAATATTCCTATTAAAACCTCAAGAAGACAAAATTCGCAGATCAGACTTGAGAGCAGGTGAGAGGATTCAAAATATATTTTAACAAAGTATTGTGTGCCAAGAGATAAATCCTTGATCTAAGCATGTACAGGAGTTGTATAAAACTTCTTTCACAGTTCAGTTCTTTAAAAGGTGAAATAAACAAGAGCTGTGTTTGTGCAGGTGCAAGTTTGAGATACAAAAGCAAAGAACAATTTAAATGGGTGAATATGAATTCAATGAAGTTGACCAAGTATCCACCGAATTGGCAATTATTGCAATGTGTGGCCAGCCCACATAAGCAGGTCTGATAAAGCTACTTAAAAAACACAGATAGGTGGTTTATTCCACTTGTATCGAGGAGAAAATCCTCCCATACTTTCGACTGGTGACCAAGGCGGAGCTAATTCCATCCTCTCAGTCAGCATAATGCACCCGTGACAAAACACACACTTAGCTGGGGATCGGACGAAGGGGGGGCGCACAGTTTTAAGAGATCACACTGCTTAATTACCCTCTTTAGGACAGTATTTCCTTTTGTGGTGATGAGAAGTATTTTATACCATTGTTAAAGCTAATTGAGCCTCGGTCTTGTTAAAATCTTACATCTTCTGGATGAGAACTCACTGCTACACTCTGTGGCTTGAATTGCCAAAAAAAGTAAAAAACTGCTGGCATTTCTTTCATTTCTTGTCAAAGAAGTGTTGTATGTTTAGAGAGGACAGAGATAGGAGGAGGTCAGATGTTTTTAGTGGTGGATATTCAGATTCTGGTCTTTTATTCTTTTTTCTGCTTGCGTGAGTCAACAGTGACCTTCTACATGCCTGCGTCTGGTGTTCCTGAGGGGGTAGCGATGGGGGACGGGAGCGTTAACCACACTAAAACATTCCCAACTGGTATCCGGTAATGAGTCCGTTCTTAACGATTCACTTGCCTCTGGCACGTTGTTCTTGTAATTGTCCTTGCTTGGGAAAAAACAAACAATTTACCAGTCAGCAGAACGCTCTAATTGGGACTAAAATGAGATATTACATTTATCTTTTTTTATTTTATTTATTTTTTTCATTTGGGGCAAATGATTACCGAGTGTCACAGAGCAACCCTGTTGAGGTAATTTGGGAAGTGGAGCGTTCTTGGTCTCATTAGGGTCCAAGAGTATAGAACCGTATCGCACTTGTTTACCCAATGGAGTGCTTATTCTGGGGAAAAAAGGTTGCACTCTGATTCCTCTTCTGGGCGCCCTCATAAAAAAAAACCAACAACTTGACATTTTAAGCTCCTTAACCTGGGTTAAACGAGGAGGGGGGTTCAGCCACCCGACTGTCGTCTCACGGCTCAGCGGTGACGCTAACCTCATTAAAGCGATAATCGAGCCGAGTCACTGAAAGAATATAAACAGGTACAGCCAATTTGCGCTGCCTCCTATCAGTGTGATGATTGTTATCAGTCCAGGGTTGTTTACTGACAACAAGCTTAAAAAAAGAAAAAGCCATTCAGGAGCTCATTCAATGGGACCTTGTTGTGATAGGAGTGAACACGCCGCCTGCCGCCACCCACCTTCCACTTTTGGTGTTAATTAAAATGATAAGTGAGTTCCAGATCTTACTTCCTCCAATCTCAGTGAAATGCTAATTAAACAAGCGTCATTAAATCATATTTCACTTTGTCTAAGGCATTGGAAACTGCTGAGGGGACATAAGTCATAAAATGCCTTATAGCATTTCATTTTTTTTCGTAATTAAAAACTTTGTTTTGTCCTCTTACAGCGGCAAGTGAACTGAAATCACCAAAGTCTTCAGGATTGTGGGAATATGTTGACCCATTAACTAAGTTCCAGCCACCTTTACCGATCAGATAAGGCCATTGCCTGGCCAGAAGTATTCCAGAACCAGAACTGATTTCCGATTCCGATCGCCACTTTCCCATCTGTCAACCATAACTTTGACTAACAAGAGTTAAATTTGAGCAACAGTGGAAGTGTGTCAATGTGTTGGCTAATTGCTGGTTTGCAGTAGCGCCAGCGGCCGATCTGTTCGGAGCCGCCGACTTGAAAAGATCCGACTGTCGGTGAGGAACGAGAGCGCGAGGCGTCGTTAAGAAGACGATGCTTTGATCAAGCGAATTCTCGCCTAATTGCGAACATTTACATTCAAGACGTGGAGCGAGAGGCGTACGCCTTAACTACGTGTCGCTCATTACTTCTGAGAAGTTGCGGGGACCTGCAGGACTGCAGCGAGCTGGCCATTAGCTCTGACCAGCGGTGACAGCTTGGAGCCGATCAACAGAGTGGAACGACGGCTCGACGATCTTTCCACCGGAAAAAAAGACTGAAGCCCCCGTGGAACAAGGACAGCAATTGACATTAAAACGAGAGAGTGGAGAGAAGAAAAAAAAACACCTCCAAGCACCTTCTATCTGCATGTCTTTTGATTTCAGAGGCGTGGATGTGTGCGGGTAAATGAGTCGGCTGGAGTAGATGATAAATATAAGAAGATGAAATTCCCTAGAGGATAACATCAAGACACAATTACACTACTCCCGGAGCTTGATGATAAATGGCAGCGTGTCACAGAAGCAGTACCCAGGGTGGCTGCCACACAATGCTAAATTGTCTCAAAAGTTAATAAGCTTTTTTTCTGGATTCAGGATTAATGGAGTTTTGGCTTTATGGGTGATTCTTCACAGCGCAAACCAAACAGAGATACTGCTTCAGATATGGCGTATCGTGGAATGATTAAAGACGCAGGTAATTTAAGTTTATGAAAGCGTCTGAATTTTTCTGTTTCACACTGTTCGTTGGTTAGGTCTGCGATAAAAAGTGATATTCCAATCACGTGTGTTAGCATATCACATTCACTCTAGTGATTTAATACTGGAGATGATAGTGTGGAGCTGAACAGTCGTGGAGTGAAGGGGGATCAAAAGTAACTTTGCCTAACTTTATTACTGAATAGATTAAAGCTGTTTCCTGGAGCCTTACAGATTGGGTCGGAGAAAAGCGCTGGACTCGCTTTAATCTCTAATTACTCAAAACATTACAATGATGCCAAAAGCTGGTGGACATACCTACTATATCCTACATTCAAAAGTAGAAGTCTTCAAAGTAAATAAAAGAGTTTTTCAGGTTTGCTCTCTCTTACATAAAGTGGCTTGTTCTGGTTCTGTCTGAGATGTGAAAGTGTAATTTTGACGATCTCAGAGCAGTAAAATCTTCGGGCCTCCCCAGGGTGTCTGGTGCTTCTGTCCAACTCCAGGTCATGTCCACAAGAGCTAAAACAATCTTTTTTCTCCCGGTCGTTCTTTATTTCCCCCCCCCCCATTCACTCAGCACCATAAAAATTGCCTCGTAGTACATATGCCAGGCCAACTGTATATAGGGTGGTGTCGCTCTGCCACAGAAATAAACCAATAACCGATTAATGCCACGCCATGTGGCTGATTAACCAAAAAACGAGGGGGGTTACATTAAACAGCGTTGAGTCATGTGGACAGGGCCTTGGTTGCCACTGCAACACACTTTCAGCACATTTACAGCATCACTCAATCAATCTATCAAATCAAGTTTCCCGACCAATCATGTCAATGTGTGGCTTATCTCCTGAACATCTTAATACTCTGGACTTTGGGTGTCAAAAGGTTTGGTCTGAGAGAAAAGTCTGCCGCAGCTTAGACTTAGACAATCCAAGCTTTATCAAGAGCTTCTTGATCCATTTGAAGCTGACACTGGGAACATTAGTATTTCTGTATTCTGCCAGATGGAGACGAAGAGGGTGATGACCGTATTGGCTTGGGACGCCTGAGGTGTTGGCATTGACATTTTGAGTGTGACACAGTCAGCGGTGAAACTGACATCACCACGCTTGAGCTCCATTAGAAGAATACACAAGGTCCAAATGTTGTTGTCCATGGTACCTTCTCGACCCTATAGAGATTCCCCAACACGCCTCCAGACCGTGTTCAGGAGACACACTGGAGAAGCTCGTTAGCTCATGTTAGCTTCAGGACTAACTCCAATCAGGCATCATGAAGCAAAACACAGAACCTGTAACTAAAGAGCTGCACCATAACTTTGTCCACGACCGCTGCTGAAACTGTGTACTTACTGCCAATTTATATCTCCAAACTCCACTGCAACCAAACTCTGGCTGTCAAATTCACACTGGTTCAGCAGTTTCCTGCAGGGAAAAAAAACTTTTCCCCCCCGACTTGTTATCTATAGATTAGCAGGAGATGGTTAAATGTTTTGACTTTTATGGCCAACCGTAGAATTAGAGTCTGTGATGATGGCAGCCTCTCAATATTCTCTCTTCTATAAATTGTAATCAAACCGACACAAAAAAAATAATGCTCTTTCTTTAGGCTAGGCCCAGTTTACCAGTGAAAATGGAACACAAAGGTTGCTTTTTGGTCTCTCTCAACTGTCAGCTACTGAAAATGCAACTTTTTGAAAATGGCTTCCAAGACGGAAATATTCTTTTTAAGCATCTTTGTGAAAACGGGGGAAAAAATGCTACATTCTGAAAATAAACCGAATGGTAGAAACTAAATTATTTTGAAAACGCTGCGACTGTGCATGTACACCACAGCCGTAGTAAATAGTTCTGCACATGCTCAGTAGATTAACAAGAACAACAATGTTTGCCTCAAGAGTGTCATGACTCCCAGTCGTTGTTCTTCTGGGACTTGGTCGCTTTATAGTTGAAAGGCACAGTAAAAGCAACCTGACTTTGGATACCTTTGGATCTGAATGTGCTTGAAATATACCAGTTCATGGAAAACAGCAATACGTGAGCTTTTTACAACAATGTCTTTCAGTAGGAGAGGACATATTTATCACATTAGGAGCGACTGATCTACAAAGCCTTTGAAGAAATCCCTTTGAGGCCTTCTGGCGCGATAATAGAAGCATAACAAATTAATGCTAACGTTGCTTTGTGTCTCTTGGATGTGTAAATAAAGCCGTCGCACAAGAGATCCGACAACAAGTACTTCTGCTTTAACCTTTGTTGTGTGACCCTCCAATCGGAGAGGCTCCACAAGCGCGGACACTAACAATGGAAAATGAATGAAAGCGCAGCGTGTTTGACAGCTTGTGTTTCATTCGCGGAGCCGCTGTCTCGGCGAGGCAGCGAACGGAGCATGAAGAAAGAACACGGTGACACAGAAAAGATCGATTACTGCATTTGAAATGAGCCGCTCAGAAATGATTCGCCCCGCTCTGGTGGCTGTATGCAGATCCCTCCACGATTTGGTAGAATTGTCTTTGGGCACTTGTTCCAGGTTAATCCCGACAACTCCCACAGTGACGCGGGGAAAAAAAAGGTGGAGAACTTAAACTGTCACAACACAGACGTTAATGTCGTTTTCCTTTAAAGACAGATTAGGGATTGTAATTTCTCAGAATAATCTATATTAACACACACAGGTTAACCTCCTATGCATCATTCTAACAATGACTTGATTGTCTTACATTCATTTCCTGCAGATCAATTCAAACCTAGTCTACTTCTGGTCCAACCCTGATCATATCCTTGAGTTTAAAACATGTCTTCACCTCTAAATTGATTGATTGATTCATGGGGACCTCATTTTTTTGTTTCCCATTGGTTACTGTGCAAACAGAATTAGGCCCCCACTAGTGTAGTAGAACAAGAGCGCACGCACGCACGCACGCACGCACACGCACACGCACACACACACACACACACACACACACACACACACACACACACACACACACACACACACACACACACACACACACACACACACACACACAGCTGTGCAGGGTCCCTGTGTCCCTCCACGAGGCACCCTCAGTCCCATAATTATCAGACACCCAGCAGCCGTTAATCAAAGGCCCTGGCTGATTGTTTTGGAATCAAAGCGCCTGGACCTGCAGCCTCTTGTGATGTTTAAAGACAGACGTTGCTTCCTTGCCGGCATGTCGCGGTGCAGACAGAATAATGACGAGCGAAACAGCGCTACACCTGCTTTCCGGAAGCTCTTCCGACTGTTTCTTTTATTTCCACCAGCGTTGTTGTCGGCGGGGAAACTCAAAAAGTCCAGCGCCCGGTGCTTGTTTCGTTCTCTGATAACACCTGGAGACTTTTACAGACAGGAAGCTTTTCAAGTTTGGGATTGAAGGCTTGAGCATCTAGTAAACGTGCTGCAGTTCTCTCACCTTCAGCTGCTCCAGGTCCGGTCGCTCCATGCTGACCACGGCGGCCAGCAGCTGGTCCTCCAGACCATCTCTGGTCACGGTGAAGTTGATGAGCGTGCACTGGGCCTGCAGCTCCGGCTGGTAATGAGGGCTAGCCAGCTTCGTGTGCAGGATGAGGCGGAAAGTGGGGTTGTACTCGCACTCCTTGTCTCCGATTTTGATGTACCTGTTCGTTGGAATGAGAAAGACAAATCTAACTTTAACAAAATGGCACGAGAAGAGAGTGGAAATATTTTCAAGGGACCTAAACATCACAATATGAAGGACTGCTCTGATTTGTTCAACCACTTCCTCAGTCTGCGAGGTAATGGACAATAACAATGTTTGCCTCCAGAGGGTCATGACTCCTAGTCCATATTGTCCTGGGACTTGGTAGTTTTATAGTTGACAAACCTAATAACAATCCAACTTTGTCGTCTGTCCACGAGAATGTCCGCGTTCTCACCTTTGTTAATGTAAACAGACATTGTTTTCAAAATGTTGCGATTTTTGACTTTTCTTTAATGTTTTTTTTTAAGTATATTATTTTTTTAAACTCATTTTAAAAAGTAAAGAAATATGTGCTTGGCATGTCTTTACTTTACTTCATTTAATTCCCTCTGTGAAGAGCGTGCACGTGTGGGATGAGCAGTTGAGCCGGTGGTGCCAGTTTGTTGATGATACAGATGATCCATCAAGAAGCGACTGTGTTGCACTGAGATGGTTTTCACGCTGATTTTCTAAAAGTGAGTTTGTTGTTCACCGAGATATGTCACTTTGTAAGGGAGACACAGTCTGTGAGAAATGACTGGAAGCTTTTGTTTATCCTGTTTGAACAGTCAACTCAGTCAAGCTTGAGTAACTTATTTTTTTGTGTGCATAAAACAGTTCTCAACAGAGTATCTTATACTGTTGGAATGGTGCTACATACAGTATGTGAAAACATGCATTTGAGGGATGAATATCTGATTTTGGTAAGTGGCCCATCAAAGGTTTGTCGAAACCCAAAACGATTGTTGTTTAGGACACACGTGACAGAAATGCTGATGCAGTGTTTGGGAATGCGAACACGGACATGTGTCCTTTTTTGAAGAATACTGTTATTGTCTTTGCTGTTGCTTTTTAACATTCAGATATGATCGTTTTCTATTATTTGTCTCTGAAATAAACTCAATTTTCTTGATAGATAATAGTTTGAGTTCATTTTACTTTCACTTGAAGGACATCAGATTACATAATACTCTATTGACTCCATTGTGTTAATTAGTTGCTGATTTACTCGCCTTAATTCAGCTGATGAATACAGTCGTAACGTGTGAAAGCAGAATCTCTTAATAGGCTATTGATCCAGATTCTGACTATCCGATAGCTTGTTTAGCTTGGAAACGACCGGTACCAGTTCACACTGTGGTCGAGAAATGATTTGCTTCACAAATCTGTTCCCAAGTTTGATCTTTGACGGAAAGAAAAAGGAAGCGATCAATGTCGTGTTGGTGTTTCTGTTATTGTTAATCATGAGTTGAAAGTGCTTTAAATTGCACCATTGTGTGTGAAGCAAACGTTGCATTGAGGTTAATCAAAGCGAAATAATTTTTATTCATATATGACTGAACTGCAAATGCATTTTCATCAGTTTCCATACACAAGCAAAGCAGAATCGATTGAGCTTGATTCCAGTTGATGATGTCAAAGACCGTTGATATTTTCACGAAAGAAGCAAAGGAAATATGAAGAGAATTATTAACCTGTGAAAGAAAATTCTGAGAACTCTTCTTACCTTCCCTTCTTGATGGTTTCTCTGCCCAGCAGAGGTCCGAGAACAGGGTCCAAGTTCTCTTCCAGGTTCTCTATCAGAACCACGTCGCCTGCCGCCAGCGCTCTCTCTATCGCATCCAGGTACCTTTTAAAACAAAAATCTGTCTGTCAGAGATCCATCAAGCCCTCAGCTCTCTAGGCAGACGTGTGCCGAGCCTCTCACCCTCGCTGCCCCATGCGGATCACCCGCAGGTCTTCGCCGTACTTGTTCTTGATCCACTTGACGCCCTGCAGCTGCGGGTCCACCATGAGCGGCCAGCGCTGACATGACGTGAGGATGGTGGCGTTCTCAGTGGACATCCTGTCGGCGGGTAGACCCTCGTTCTGCCACGCCGCCACGTCAGCGTCGTCGGTCAGCATGGTCAACGGGTCCAGGTCAGGAGTCACAGGGATGGGAACCTTTCACGCAACAGTGGATGTTCTTTCTTTAAAAGCCTTCTGGTTCATACGCAAACATTTCTTCTGATACAGATAGGATTCAGGTCTTACAAGATTGCGTTCAGGAAAAGATGTTTCTATTTATTAAATCTGTCTTTCTGAAAAACATCAAACAAACAAAAGAAACCCATCATATTGGAGCATGTTCCTGGAGCCGGTGTTCCACTCTCTGGAAGTTCTGAACCAGGGTTAGAGTAGCGATAACAACACAACACAGAGACCCGAGCTCAGGCTCGCTAACTCCCATAAGCTTCAAAGCCATGCTGTCAGGGTGAGTGTAAAAACACCCATAATGCAACAGCTATAGGAAAGGTTTTGGGAATATTTTACTGTATTTTGCACTTGAAGGTTTCATTAAAATGTTGAGATTGGAGTCATTTTCGGTAAGAATCGTTTGGTTTTGTGAAAATGTGAAAACATTTTCAACATGTAAACTCTGCACCACAACAACGAAAAAGTTAAAAATTTAGATTTAAAGATTATTATAGCACTAGTTTTACCAATCCGGCCCACTCAGGATGAAATATGCTGTATGTGGCCCCTGACATAGAATGTTTTTGACACCCCTAATTTACATGAATCTGTCCTTTCCAAATTTTAACCGTTGCATTCTGGAGCTAAATCTTTGGTTGCAATTTCCTGATGCTAATCTGTATTAAGAATCTTTTAAGGTTATCATCAATATCAGAATTCCACACTGGAAATGAAGTTCAGCTCCAGGTCTTGAACCGACCTGGAGCTGACTGAGATACGGCCTCCAGGTGTCGTCCATGAGCTGCAGCCTGTAGCGTTTGGTGAAGTAGCCCAGGTAGGAGATGAATGCGGTGATGAGGAGGACATCCCCGCACAGAGTCCTCTCCTGCTTCTTGAAGTTTTCCACGGCCTCTGCCCAGCGAACGTTCTCCGAAGCTAAACCACCAACCTGGAAAACATAGAACGAGAGGATCGTTCATCTCCTTCAACTTGTGTCATCGCAGCGTATTCCCCATCGGCGGCGTGTAAAATCAAATCTAAATGAATCCCTGTCACCAGCCGTTGACGCACCGGCCCGCGAACACCAAGAAAATCTTCCGAGCAACAATGACTTGCTGCTTTTCAAGTCGGTTTTTATTAGGTTTTCATATCCTTCATAACCTGCCCGTGTACCCGCATCTCTACTTTTTACTGCGGCGAAGATCCGATTTCCCTCCGGGGATCAATAACGTTCACCTTCATATCTCATTTCTTCTAAACTTGGGAGGCTGCGCCACTTTGATGGAGACTGAAAGTCTACTGCATGCATTGCTGAGACGGTGTTTGATTCAGCATTTGCATGGATATTTGGGCGGATGGACGCAACCTTTTGTAACTCCTGTCAGGCCTTTTTAGAAGCTCCCTCTGAATAATTTAAATTATCATACTAACACCGCCAACACTCATCTTTTTGTTTTGCTTCTGTCAGCAGGAGATTTACACTCTGCTTCATGATGGTGGGATTTGTGTTTATAAATATGTATACATTTCTGTGTGTGTGTGTGTGTGCAAACATACGTACAGTACAGATAAAGATCCACAACAATAAAAATAGGTGTGTAAGAATGCTGATAAAAATGAACATACGCCCAGGAGTAATGCAAAAGCTGCTTTATACACAGATTATTGGGAAGCGTTAGTCTAGTTTTAAAGGCTGATGGGAATGTACATCATTGCAATAATTCTCTACAATAAAGGTCCAACAAACACAAACAGAGGGGTGTCGTCAGCAAAACACACAAGGACAAATCAAATACTGAAGGAGTCACTGAGCAGCCAATTGGTTTATATTTAGATCACCAGCTCTGGAAGTGTCCTGTTGGATAAAAAGCTCAGGAGCACACGGTTCTAATGCTCAGACTTTGCGCATCGATTCTTAAAAATATCAGATTGGAATACAAAATAATCTGTAATGAGCAAATCCAAATTAATTAAATGAGGTGGTCTGTGATAAGATTTCAATCGGTCTTAGATGTAAAACACGTTTTTGAACACGTCGTTTCAATGCTGGTGCTGATGTGTGACTTTCCAATCAAAAAGAAAGATTGAATAATTTAAAAAGCAATTTTTAGTTGCATTAAAACAACCATATAACATATCTGCCAATACAACCTTCTTCTGCTGTCTCAAATGTTCCCGTTCATTTGGACTACTTGACCTGTTGCACTGCTGTTCGCTGGAAGCATCTCGCCCCCGGTAACACTCTATAAATTCATCTCCAAACCACCCAGATTAGACAAGAAGCAATAAATCATCCTGGACAAATGAGACAAATATCAGGATGCAACATGCCCGTGTTCATAACAAGCTAAACTAATTGGTTAGAGGGCAGTGGGTGTGGACGTTAATGGACCTTTCAGTCAGGTGTAATTTGTGTTGATATAAAAAAAAAAGGAGAGTCGCTGCCAGGAGAGATGTCTGAGGAGCGTTTGATTCGTCTTTTAGATGAAGTGATGTCGTTGGATTAATGGTAAAGCTTCTCCTCTCGGGGTAAACAGACACCGAGCGCCGGCGCAATCCACAAGCTGATTCTTTACATGAGATTGGGCAGGCGACTCAGTCTGTTTGGACCAGTATGGTCCAAACTATGGCCCGCCAGCCAACTGAGGTCCAGAAAATATTATCAAATACCATTTACCTTCATTTTAACCACACAGCCAGTTTTAGTGGGAAACTTGGAACCATGTAAGAGCCACAAAACCTTTATCCTCATTAAAAAGGTCACAATATGATGTGTCTCTGCTACTGGAAATATTTATAGGAACTAACTGTCAACTCATTTGTGAAATTGTTTTTGTTATTATTTGTAATTTAAAGGTATAGTAGAGGATTTTCTTCTTCCGGGTGGATCATCAAAATAACTGGTCCTCCCAATTGTCAATCATTCCGGTGATATATGACGTAAGCCCGTCGTACGTGCTCGTCTCTGCGCGCAGCTCACTCTCATCATGCCGGTGGCCGACCCGACGCATTATTCTCGGACATTTTTACACAGTTTCACCCCCTCTGGTGCAAATCTTCTTGTAAAGTGAGCTTATGTGAGTGATGCCGACTTGTGACTTGTAAACAGAGCGTGCACGAGGAGAACTGGGCTCGTGCATGTCTCTCGCACGCGTTTTAGTAGGCGTTCCGTCTCGGGAGCAGGTACAGCGTTGCGCATGCGCATTTTTTTCAAAAAGTGGAGAGGGCGGTTCTTTCCTAAAATTCGGGAAAATCCTCCTGTATACCTTTAATATTTAAATTACCAAAGTTTTGGAAATTCAAAACTCATTAGAATTACTTTCTTTTACTGTAAAGCAGTAAAGGCAATATTTCTTTGTAAATTAGCCACAAAGAATGGGAATGGGAAAAGAGCACTTATAATTTTCTTGTGACTGACATTTTAGGTGTCTGTTTAGATGACAATGATGCTTGGAGCCACTGAAAATGCTACTTTTCTGAAATGCTGCTACTGCATCATGGCTGTAGGAAACAGTTCTCCTGCAATGAATATAACAAACAAAATTTTTTTTGCAGTTCTTAGACTTCATGACACAGTTTTCCACAGTTCTGGTAACCATGGAAACCAACTATATAGAAGTTAATTAGCTGTGTTATCTTCATTATTTAAGTGGAATGTGGGTGAAAACAACTCTTAGTCGGAGACCTCTGGACTAAGGCTATCAGTTCCCTGATATAACCCCTCCTCCTCACCAGGCGGTTGGCGAGCGAGATGGTTCTCGCGGTAGACTCCGCCTCCTGTTGGCACTTGAGCTTGTCAGCAGTTGCCTGCTCGAACTTTGCCGTCAGCTTGGCCAGGTTCTCATTAAGAACCTGAACATAGCACACAAACACAAGAGAGAACAAAGAGTTAAAACGCAGGATCCTCAAAGAAATAAAAGACGACTGAAGTTGGGTAAAACTCAGCGTTCCCCGCCGCTATGGATTTGTTTGGCGCATGGAAGCAATTAGCACAAGGACAAACAGGATTAATCCGCGGAGAGGCGAGCAGGTTCACTAGATTAGTCGGAGGATTGCTAATTCCCCTCAGCTCTGAATCCGCACTGTCCCTGACTGAAGGGGGCCAGAAACACGAAGGCCGGGAGTCACGCCGGATCTTATTAGGAGTTGTCGCTTGGCTCGCGGCGGGGTTTTTGATGCTGTCCCAGAGCGCACCCCCCCCCCACTGCCCCCGCCCCCTTCACCCTCTGATGTGCTGAATGTCAAACGCAGCTGAGAAACAATTATTTACAGCTGCTTTTATCAATAGGGGGGGGGGGTTTAGCTTGATGGATTTGGTTTTAGATTAATGAACAGCGAAAGCCTTTAAAAGCACTTACAGCAGCCTCGCTTATTGATGGAGCGCCCCGGCGGTATATCACTTACCCAAAGAGATCCTGTGTCAACCGTCACTCACACTTTGATAAAATAACTCATATCCTGGGTTTTTTTTTTTTTTTTTTTAGCTTCTGCAGCCGTAGGTGGCATCAAATTCTTATTAAGCATCTTCTGGGTTTGATAGAGTTGTTGACATTTCTTTTAACTTCAGCTCACTTTCTTCCTCGTCAGGCAAAGTTTGAAGTTTATTTTAGTTTTTTTTTTTTTCTTTCAAATGATAAGAACCAACGGCGAGTCCTTTCTTTAATAAAGCCGTTTGGAAATCCTCGGGATTTGACTTATTGAAATTGTCTTCTCGCGGAAACTTGCGGCGCGGCAAACAGAACTTTTCATTTCCTGCGCCCTTACGCTGATCTTGCTCTTGATGGCGGCAAGCTTGTCCTGCGCGGCGGCCAGCTCGGCGTTGGCCTTGCTCAGAGCCTGCCGCTTGGGCTCCACCTCGCAGTACACCTCGTAGAACTTGACGATGTTCAGGACCCAGGAGCACAGGCCGGCCGCCGCGTACGACTTGGAGGCCACCAGATCTGGCTGGAACTCTTTATCCTGGCAACACACGCACACGCACACGCACACGCACACACACACACACACACACACACACACACACACACACACACACACACACACACACACACACACACACACCACACACACACACACAAAAACCAGCATTTTATCACTTGCTCCGGTCGGGGGGAAAATGTAACAGGTCTGTAGAGACGGGCCAGATATAGTCACTGTGATAACTGCAGATGAATATGCATGCTATGACATACATCCATACATATGCATGCACATCCTACACACAGCTTAACCCACGGGGGGGAAAAAAAAGGTGAACATGTACTCATACGTGCTGGAATAAACACAAACAGATGTATGTGTACAGCCAAGGAAGTGTGCTGTTGAACAGTGTCAACACGAGCAGCAGTGCAGGAATAACGGGAAAACGTCTGCAGCGATTAGTGAGAGGAAGAGAAACGTGTGACGAGAAGAATGTGACCTCTGATAGCTGCTCTTCTGCCTCTTGGACACTAAAACAGACACACACGCACAAGCACACGCACACGCACACGCACGGATCATTATTTTAATGAAAGACTGCACATGCTCACCGCATGGCAAGTGTGTGACAGTTTACATTTAACATACAATAATAACTCACCCCTGAGTCTTCCTATCACATATTCATTAACAGTGAATTACAGTAACATTTGTTCTTAATGTTTGATTTCATTAGAAGTTGTTGCATTGGTGCATTGGCCCCTGGAGAAGTGGGTATAGTCAAGATTTTTGCCTTCTTTTAAAGCAGCCATAATGTTTTTACTTTAACCCTGGAACATGCATAAGGGTGCAGTTTGAATGTAAACAAAGAGAAAAGAAGCAAACTCTTCTGACCCTTCACACTGACTACCATGCTCCCTGGTTTCAGCATCATTGTGACAATGTAGCTAACTGAATGTGCAAACTGAAGCAAACGAGATTGAATTATTTTGAGTCTTTCCCCTATAAAAAAATGAAGAAAGTCAACCTTTTAGGTGTGAATTTATTACACTTTTTTTCCTTTATCCGCTGTGCTGACATAGCTTAAATTCGCTCCGTTGAATGGCCTAATCAGGGTGGCTGTATAAAATTTGTAACGCCTAATTTACTGGTTGATTTTCTTCGGCTGTCATTCGGATCCAGACATAATGTGCCACTGTCATTGTAGTCGCGTCCCCCCCTGCTAAAATTATGAGCCATTAGTCCACGTTGAAGCAGCAGGCGCCGTGAGCGACGTCTCCGCTAAGCGGAGGCTGGTTGCAGCGCTCACCTGCAGGTAAGGCACGATGGCCTTCAGGCACGCCTCCGGGATGTTCTCCTTGTTGAAGTTCACGAGCGAGTCCAGGAACGCATCCACCTTGGCCATCATCACCTTTGCCGCCTTCCAGCTGCGGTCTTTAGGGACTTTCCCGCCAGGCGCCATCAGCACCATAACCGCCGCCGTGACGTTGGTCACCGCCGCCACCGGAGAACCGAACGACTTCAGCTCCGTCAAGTTGTTCTGAAGTCGGCGGGAAAAAAGAAAAGAGAAGAAAAGAGCCGTGATTTAATTGAGTTTGAACGGCACATCTCCGAGGGGGTGAAAAAAAAAGGAGAGAAAACGGAACGGATTAGGATGAAAGAAGAGGAACCTGTGCTGACTTTGAGAAGACAACAGAGAATTCTAATTAGGGCATCTTTAGAGAGCGCCGAGCGGTGATTGAACTGTCTGTTCTGCCTGTTTGAACAGAGAGCACCTTTTAAAACATGGAAGGTGTTTCTGAAAATCCCCAAGGCTGCTCATAAACCTTCATGGGATGCAGGGATGAAGTAAAATGTCTGCCGAACATAGGGAAGACATCATTTCTTTAGCTAAATCCGACGATTCAATAATCTTCTATGTAGTTCAAGGCCTGTGTGGACATAACTTATTCTTCTGAAGCCTTGAAATCAAACACAGAAGTGAAAAAAAAAAGAAAAAAAGAATGTAACCCCTCGGAAAAAAAAAAAAAAAGAACAAAACCGAGAGAGAAAAGTATAGCAGAGACAATCAATGATGCACAGCGAGGGATGACGAAAGGCTCTGACCTTATTGAGGGTGTTGAGGGCGTCCTGAGCGGCGAGAAGAGCCGGTTCGGCCTTGGCTAAATCCTCCTCGCAGTCTCTCTGCTTGCCGCTGACCACCACAGCGATGGCCGCCACCTTTCGCTCCTCCTCGTCGGCCACGGCCTTCTCTCTGGACACCTTCTCGGTCTCCACGCCGACCACCTGCCGACGGCGGCAGAGGATTTATTCGGTTTAGGCGGAGTCAGTGGCTTTAGCAAACACACTGCTGGAAAAGACGACACTCTCAACAAGCAGAGGATAATCCCAGAGTGACGACGGCTAAGCACAATGTCGTTAGTGTGTAAAATTGAGATATCACACTGGGTTCAGTTTTTAATAACATTTAAATTTAAACATGAATGGAAGTCTATTAAAAGTTAGGTTGGGACTCTCCATACATTAATCATATTAGTCATTAATATTACATTAGTAAAGACAGAAGTCCTTAAAAATTATAATCCCACTGGATGTAAGTGGACAGAAATACCAACATTTTCCAACATCCGTGATTTGCATTTGGAAAATTGCATTTTCAGTTTTGCCCATGCTGACACATTAGATTTAGTTCTTGCCTGAATCAGCTTGTCGGCATCTTCGTTTTTCTGCTTGAGTTCCACTTCCTGAGCAGCCAGCTTGGCCTTGAGCTCGTCCACCTGAGAAGAGACAGTGAATATATTCATGAGAATGTTTTTTTTTTTTTTGCATAACAGAGGAGTCAAGGTGCAATGCAGGCAGTGAGTCGACACCAATTGACCATTGGTGTAGCAGTATGACCACCAATATTTATGTCGGTCCTTCTTTTGCTGCAAAAATAGCCCTGATCTTTTGATTTAAAGAATAAATACAACTTTGAATAGCACTGGAAGTAAGTACTGAAACATGTGAGATACCACCCACATCAATGACCGGATCACTGTTTTTCTCCCTTGGCCCACATCTCACTGTGGATCATGAATACCACCAAAAAAAGCTGTTTTTCAGTCGTCTGTCATCCATTTTTCTGCTTCTCTCACTTCAACTTTGAAGAAAAAATGTTCACTTGCTGCCCAATATATCCCACCCACTAACAGGTGTCATGGTAAAGAGATAATCAGTGTTATTTCCTCCTGTCAGTGTTCAGATTGGCATAGCCGATTGGCGTATATAGTCGGCTTTACTTTCACTAAATCAAAACTTCGATGTTTCACGAAAGGCCAAAACAGTATTCTCTTACAATCTGAAAATAGGGAAAACAACAGCATAATTGCTCCCGCTTGCACAGACATCAAGAGCTTTCTGTGAATGCCCATCTTCGCTGCGTTCCCAGGAGTGTGGATCAGGTTACATAGATCAATCCAGCTGCGATGTTTGTGACTTGAAGAGAAACAGACGGCCTCGCTCGGTCCAGAGGTGAGAAATACACCTGTTGATCAGCTAATTAAAACCCCATTTCAGATTGATTTGCACAGAAACAGGAATATGAACAGTTGGGGGTCTGATGAAAGAAAAAAAACAGATATCGGTAAATCTCCAGGATGATTACGGTTTCAATTCATATGACAAGCATCTGCAATCCGAACATATGCAAAAGTTTAACTTTAGGTTCTTCCATCGGGGAGGCGCCTGATCAGTCCTAAATTTATTCAATCCAAAGGAAGACTCTTCAGCCACAACAAGAACAAGGATTCTTGTGGCAGATGGTGAAGCCCCCAACGGGGCCCTGATCTCGGCACCACAGAGCCAGTCTGGGATTACATGAAAGATAGAAGACATGGAAAAGACAGCCGACATCCACAGAAGAGCTGCAGCAAGGCCGAGATACTGGGAACGACCTGTCTGTCAAATTCTGGAAGAAAACAGTCGAGAAGAACCGAGGCTGGGTTTGAAAGAGAGAGCCTTCATGCCACAAATTTATACATGATTTCTCCCTTCCCTGCATGCGGTAGGATGTTTTAATGCACACTACATGAGTCGAATGATTAATGTGAGCCACTGTGGCTTCAAATCTGTTCTTAAACTCGCAATTATAGGGAAAAAATGTAATAGAATCTCATTACATCTTTTAAAATGCATTTTTATTGACATATTATAAAACTTATGTGTAAAAATGTCAATTTAAATCACAATGTGAGATCTATAACTGTCATATTCCTTCAATACTACATGTTTTCATAGACACTGAAGAATCGCAAAAACTGTTGGAAGTCTTGGCAACTACGACAGAAAAAGCTGATTGCTCTCAGCAACCTTGTATCTTCATTTTCATCATGTACATTCTGCGCCACAACAAAGACAAACTTTAAAGTTTAAATTTGAAGGTTATTATGGTCTGATTTTACTGGTCTGGCCCACATTAAGATGAAATTATACTGTTTGTTGCCCCTGAACTAAAATGTGTTCGACACCTTTGATTCTAGTCTGTCTTGAAGAGAGAAAGATCTGAAAGGTGCTTAAACTAGTCAACAAACCACAAAAATGGCTGTAGATCTTCGCAACTTTAAACTGAAAAGTCAGATTTGAGAGTACAGACTGTACTTACCATATAAAACCCAAAAGAGACTCTTGGAATAAATATGAGGTCACTGTCTAACAACCAAATGGTGAGCCCTTTTTGCTATTGTCAAAAAAGATTTGAATAATGATTATTACTCAAGAGGACTTGGCCACTTTAGCATGTCGTCTGTCCCCGCTGTCAAAAGTCAAAGATATAGCAGGTTGCCAACAGATCAAACTTTTAGCACCAAAGTGGCTCCAACATTCAGAAACTTAACTTCAGAGACCTGACTCCAACTCAAAATTCCCTCTTCTCATTTTAAAGAGTCCTCAAAAAAAACACTATATATACGAGACTGACTCTAAAAAGCTGTGTAGTATCACATTGTCTGGGTGGAAATGAGGAGTGGGAATAAAACAGGAGGTTTGATCAGTGGGAACATTGGAGTCCCAACAGTAAGCAGGAGGTTGTGTTTATAATTGGGGGAAAATCCAGATGGACGTGTCTATGATTAAAAAGATTAGGAAGCTATTGACGAAATGGGCCACAATGGCTCAGTGGGTAGCAAAATAATCATAAGGAAAGTTTTGTAAGTAATTGCAGAAGGGTTTAAAAAAAAAAGTTTACTTGAACAGAATGTGACAAATGGTCAGAAATGTAGTCATTCTATCATTTAGTCTGAAGGTATAGCTGATTTCATCAAGCTGAGATGAAACAGACAAGATAAAGGTCTCTGATGACTACAAATAGTACAAACTCACATGTAAAATAACTGATATTAATTACACAGGTTCTAGTATGCCCTACAAATGAAAAAAACAAAAAAACAAAGCACATGCTAAATGGTAGACGACATAAAAATGACCAGTAGTGCTGGTAAAGACTAACAAGATAATTCTCTACAAGCATTAATGAATGATTGAAAGAAATAGAAGGTGCAAACACAGATAAATGAAGCAAAAAGAGTTGCACGGTCTTGACAATGACGACTGAATGGCAATCTCTGAGAGGACAGATTGGGCCCTACATGAATAGCAATGTCACCACAAGCCACGATAATTCCATTAAATGCATCACATTTACTACAACTTCAAGGTTGAGGAGCCTAATAATGAGCAGTCAGTCACTATATTATCTAGTCTGCCATGTTTCCATCAATACAAAAAAAATTAATAAGAGGTACCAACATCCGTAGATTGCTAAACCTGGGTAGATAGCACAATCCCAACGCAACGTACAATTGTAACATTGTTTCATTTTGAGTGATGCACTCATGCAAACGGTTTTTGTTATCGTTAGATCTGCTAAATAATTACTGTTTGAAAATTCCAGCCAGGCTGATGCCAGTCTCACTCCGTGGCCCGTCAGAGTGGCCGATAATGGATGTTTGTCTGTTTTCCTCTTTGCAGCAGAAAGAGTCGGTGAATTAATGAATGCACATGGTGACTCGTGAGTCACCGGTCATTAAAGTGTGTCATGGGTTTTGAATGATTCACTCATTCTCAAACATCACCAGGCGTGACGCCATCTAAACTTCTGGGACGGTGGAAAAGAAATTAAAACGTTGGTCATCCTGAACTGAACAGGAGGTGGTCACCCTAATTCCAGCATCTCGTCTGTCGTGAGTCCTACAACACTGCCAACGCTGGTAAACGGAACAACACGTATAACGTTGGCTATAAGTATTCATGTTTCCGGACTAAATGGACCAGACTGGACACAAGTAATGCTGCACAATATGAGGAGAACGTGCGAAATGTGGTAATGTTGAGTAGAGCAATATAGATATGAATTGCTTCGAGAACAAACCCTTAGAATGTAGATGACATTAGCATATTTGTGCAATGAGATTTATTGTGATAAAAAAAAACAGTGCTCTTTCTCTTACCCCCTAATTTCTATCTGGTATGAAATAATTAAGACGGTCTGTCATTTTACATTTTAAAATAAAATCACTTTGAACTTGCATGGACGCGATTCCCTGTGGTCAGTTCGCTTTCTGCATTGCATCATTGCATATGTTGATATTGTAATAACTAACTCATTGTTGCACTGCAGATGGCATTAGCTACCTCTTACATGTTGTATCATATAGTTTGAAATGAAAACATGTGCATTAATACGAGGGGAGTAGTCAATAAAACATCGGGCTGGGCTCCTCACAATCTATTTTTGTCTAATTAAATGCTATAAGCAGCAATGGTTGTGTATATCACGGACACTAATGAATCCATCGCTATCGTCTAATTGAATCTCTGAGGCGGTTTTGAAGGACCTATCATTTGTTTTTGTTGTTTGTATCATTGTCGGGTCTTATTAGCAATGCAATCTCGGATCAGGGCTCAATGGCACTTTAATTGAAACCTAAACGTCTCGTCAGTTCTTCAAAGCGAGAAATGGGATTCTGTGGCTTAGGGAAGTTGAACAAATAGGCTCCGCAAAGCGGCCTAAACCTTTTGCAGATAACATTTTGTGCGGTGCAGGATTGTGCCGTGGACCACGTACGTGACCTTTAATCTATTACTGAGGGGGCGAAAAAAAAATTCTTAGCCTGTCTGAGCAGATAAAGGGGAAAAAAGAAAAAAAAAGATGAATGGCAAGCAGATCTGGGGAAAAGAAAAAAAAAAAGGCTTTTGGATCAAGAGCAGTTATCAGCACACACACACACACACACACACACACACACACACACACACACACACACACACACACACACGCACACACGCACACACGCACACACGCACACACGCACACACGCACACACGCACACACGCACACACGCACACACTCACACACTCACACACGCAAGAATGCATAGAGCAAGGACGGCCGTAAAGAGAAATTAAAGCCGTTGCAAACTCCTCATAAGTCCCGGAGAAACAAGGCTCTGCATCACCGTCCAGCTCGATCCCAACGTTGCACTGGGGAAATAAAAAGAGGCCGTTTCTCATGCTCGTCTTTCAGCTAATTAACAAACTGGAAATCGGGCCGTAGGGAAGGCGGACCTTCCGAATGGTGGTGGCGGCGGCGGCGGCGACAACAACGACTCCGTACAAAGGATTCGGTCGAACGTCGGACGAGCCCCGAATGAGCCATCAGAATGATGAATAGGCAGGAGGAGGGGGAGACAGGAGGACGAGAGGGATCAACTAATTGGTGGGAGAACATGGGTTGATGTTCAATACAGCTGAGCTGCTGCTGTGTTTATCTGCTGTGGCAAGAAATCAGAGTACAAAGCTAAAAAAAAAAAAACTTAAAAAAAACCCCTCATAATACAACACACTCTTGGTTTCCCTAAACGAGAACACCCAGTTCTTGAGGCGAGATCTGACTTGATCAGAGCGAGAGACGGCTCATCCGTGTGTGTGGGTAAAATTCAACCGCCAAGAGTTTGGTGTTTGGCTCACGATGCAGCGGCGGCTAAGTATAGCTTTATTCATGCAACAAAGAGACATCTGGCAGTTTGTGTTTCAGAAGGAGGGGGTTTCTACTATTTCTATTTATCCCCTGAGAAATTCTACCCTCATTTGTGAAGGATATTTTAAGACATTGATACCTGGGTTTAAGATGTTGGTAAAAACCAAACATGAACACATGACGTCATGTACTTGTTGGAAAAAGCTGAAACTGACCAACACCACGGATATTGTAAACTTTACAGCTGTCAAGACCTACCCCCCCCCCCCCCCCTACATTTTCTTGTTATGTTATTTACTTCATTATGACAATTATCACAAATTCTGCAAATTGTTGAAAGAAATCTGAAAAAATGTTGTTGTTACATAACAATCACATGCCACATTAAATGAAGCTTATTGGTTTTCTTGTTTGCATTGCGAAAAGTTGTGATGGGAATGCTATTTTTGTGAAAAGTTCTACTGCTAGCTTTACTGAGTCCTACAAGTACAAATGCTGTGACTTCACCAGTGAAGGAATGAATGAATGAATCTATATTTCAAACATATTCAAGCCATAATCCATTTTCAGAAAGTTGCATTCGCAGTGGCTCCGACCACCAACGTGTAAACGGGTAGCCAAAATGTAACAAAATGCTTGTATTTTCACTGGAAAACATTGGAAATGGGGTCGTAACGACCGTCCTTGCAAACTGGGTTTCATAAAGCTTCGCACACCTTCCGCTGCTGCGTCACTGATGCTCTGAGTGTCTTGCTATGAGCATTTCTTCTAGTCAGGTGAATTCCACAGCAAATTCATCAAAAACACTAGTTTATTTCATTAAAATAATAAATAAATAAACTTGTGTGTCATTTATCATTTTTATACTCATCCCGATCGTCTTGCAGGCAGATTTTCGTCTATATGTTTCCTTGAAAGCGACTGGTTTGACCACCTCGTCCTTTAAAAACCACAGCTGTTGCTACAGATCCTCCAGCTACAGCACAATTAGAATTGTCCTCGCATCAGTGCTGCTTTCTCCTCCACTAATACAACACCCACCACCTATATGGACACTGCCACTGCTGTTGCTGCCTTCGACACATATCAATGCTCACAGCCTCAGGTAGGATACTACCTCCACAAAACTGAACACGGGGAAAAAAAAAACAGAAAAATAACATGGAACTAATGTGGTCTCCGGGGAGCAGATGACTCATACACTTATACAGCATCTCCTGCAGCCCCCCCCCCCCCCCCCCCCCCCCCGCAGAACAGACAAACACAGCACAGTGGTCCCTGCTTTAACCCTCCCAGAGTCCTTGTTTACCATGACCACAGCAGCCCCTGGTGAGCCGCGGCTTCTGCTGCACGCGGCGTTAAATAACAGCACTTAGTAACAGGGCAGCCATCAGCGTGGATGCACTAACAAACACGGGGCACATTAATGGTGGTTCGTTGCTGCAGAGGATGTACTCTCTAATTAGAATGGTCCCCATTTACCGTACAACCTTTACATGTATATATAAATATACATACACATACTGTATATATGTTTGTATGCGTGTGTGAGAGAGATGGGAAAACATTGTGGCTTTGTGCAAAAATGTCACTGATGTGTAAGTATGGGCTGTTTGTGTGATTGTGATGTGTGATTCTGTAACGGTGGGGATAAAATGTGTGGGCTCTGTTTATGCAAACCATGTATGGTATGTTGGATCGAAGGCATGCGAGTACGTGCGTGCGTGCACGTGTTTTGTTTAAAAAAAAAAAAAACATTCACACAGCGGCGCGGTGCCCACCGATCCGCTATAATTAGGGGCTGCTTCCCGCGCAGACCTGGTGCTGCATTATTCATATAGCTCGCTCCTGCAACGGTGTGGTGGAGGTAAACACAGGGACAAATGGATCCAGGTGTAGATATTAAAGACGGAGATGTTAAATGATGCAAATAAACATTCCGCAGGACAAATGGCAGAAGGGAGTATCAGGGAGTAGGTGGATGCACGCGGCATTTCAAAGACATGGACACGAAACCTACGACTGTCATCATAAAATACAAAGTAGTTCTCACACAGTCAGTCGTACTTATTCCTGTAAATGAACATAGTTTACAGTACACATTATATCATTACTATGTTACGTGATTAATACATCCAATACAATAACAGTGCTGCCATCCAAGGTGCCAAATCCGTCCATTGGCAGCAGTCTGGAGTTCAGTGTCTTGGTTAAGGACACTTTGGCATGTGGACAGGCGGACATGGGAATCAAACCTGCAACCTTCTGATTGGGAGATGACTGCTCTACCAACCAATGGACAAAGTTAACAAAGTTTCCCTTGTTGAGAGAAGTGTAATGAAGATCCATAGAGCAGGGGGTATTCATTTTGCTTTCAATGGTGTTTTTCTGTTAAAAAAAACGTCAAAGGTATCTCATAGAAACCAACTTGACTGAAAGCAAAAAGTCTTAAAGAATATTGAATTCAGTTGAGCTATTACAAGCAAGAGTATTAACCCAAAAGTTGAGAGATCCCCAAAACCGATCAAAAATCCAAAGTTCTCCTCAAGGTTCTTGTGAATTCTGCACTTCTTTCCCCCTTCAATTTGGTCTTTTTTGTTCAGTAAAAGACAATATTTCCAATTAGAAGCTGTTTGGAAACAATCCCATCTACGCGCTAAAAAGGCTGCCAACGGTCAGCTCCAGGCGTTTATCCACCGTTATGTGGCATTAAGCATATAAAAGAGAAAGAGGCCGAAAAAGATTGGGAGGATCGATAGCGTGATTGCTTTCAGCGAGGAATAAAAGAACATTTAGAGGCATGGAAATTTGAAAAATATAAATAAAAGATAATTCAACAAAACAAGATAGAACCACAAAGTGCAGTCACTCAAAGCCCACAAAGGAAAATAGATGAAAGTTATAAAAGGGAATTATTGAAATAGTACCAGGGAGTGTAGTAGGTATAGCAGTCAAAATATCTATTATCCAGTCAGGATGCAAGCTCTGTTCTGGAGATTGAACATGCTGAATACCTAATGTAGCACTGTTACAAGCAAGAAGTGAAAACACATCCTTCATATGAAGGTGGACTGGGCCAAAAAGCAGAATCCACCAAGTAATGAATACCTCCAAAGTCTGTACTGATGAAATGTGAAGGCTTTCATGGAATTAAAGAGATTCTCAAGAAGATTGTCAAAGAGATTCAAAGATGTCGAGACTAGAGGCCATGTGGGAACATCTGGTCATTGCCTTGTCGGTGGAGGCACAGCATTTAGCATTTAGCATCCCTGCACCATTTATTCAGACTCTTCTAGAAACTTCCTGAAGCCTTAAATGAAGCACATCTTTGAGCTTGTTGCGTTATCTTCTCAGACTCTAGGATAGGAGCTGCAACATGTCAAACGAGCCTGAGTGTGGCTCGCAAGCAAGAGCTGTTGTTTGGTGCAGGCTGATCTAAAAAGATGGGAGTCTCTCAATCTTAATATTTTTGTAGACTTGCCACAGGGCGAATGTTTAACTGCTTATCCGAGTATTTGCACGCATCACTTGCCTGAAGTATTGGTCTTTGCTACGTAATTGCCAGCTGTGCAGTCACGGGAATGTCACTCATTAGCCGGTGCGACTGGAAAGCAACAATCCCAACAAGGACGAAGCGGCTGCAAGACTCAATTCTCATCGCAATTAGATCCTGCATTACTCTGAGTGAGGTTAACTCTGCAATCTCCGCTGCAGATTGGTGGGAATGCAGTTCGGTGACAAGCTGCCTCTGAATTAGATGCACTTTGCAGAAATTGTCCGTCCAGGTGGGCAATTTATGTTTCCTTTCCAGTCACAACTCCAGGGAAAGCTTCGGAGAGAAATTAAGACGTATGTGAGAATCCTCAGCAGCAGCTGCACAGTTAGCATGAGCTGCTCCGCTAACAATCATGAAAGCAAGGTGGAAAGATGTGGAAATTACCCTCCATTGACGAGCAGAAGAGACGGGCTGGGGGGGAGCAGGAGTCAGGGGTGAAGAGGACAGCTGCTTGCCAGTGTTATAAAGTTACTCCAGTAGTTTGGCCTGGTTACCAACAGTGTCGGCTCGAGCTGCAGTCAGGAGACGCTGGTAAAAACGGTTTACGGCAGCAATTAATGTACTCTCAAACCATTAACGCCCGATTACCGCAATTTAGGTCACATTTCTTCAATTAAAACCCAACCCCAATATTCTCCGATTTCTGAATCCAGAACGACTTTAACGTTCCATCATTGACCCCCGACGTCAACTGCGAGTGAAGTTGAGAAGTGACGCGTTTTAATGCCTTCTCCCAAATCGAAAGTGATTCTGTAATGGCTAATTTGGAGAGGGCCGTGGTACAGAAAGATCATCGCTCACACCTGTTCGACCACTCATGAATGGTAATCAGAAGCCAGACACCATGAGCATCAGGCTATTTGCAGTACGTCTGTAAAGGTTCGTCCATAACACGGTAAATCTTTCAATTGACTCCAGAAGTTTATTCTAAGAGGATTTCAAGGAATAAGCGGCATTAGCAGAATTAATGAATACTCATACACACAAGTGGGGATATATTATCTAAGTACTTTTCCTTTCATTCAAAAAACCTTTGATTTGGTCCATTTGCTTGAGCAACACATCTCGTATTCCAAGTGTGATCGTCTGATCGAGGCGCTTAGCAATTTCTTGAATCTCTAGATCTCTATTCAGACACACACTTGATAAGCCACTTGATAAGTGTGAATTAATTTAAAAAACAAACAACAGCACCTACTGGAGGCCCAACATGCTGACTACATATTTTTCACTTTCTGCCATTTACATGTAAACAGACATTATTTTCAAAACCCTGCTGTGTAAACGCAGAACTTTTCCAAAACAAAACTGTGAAATGCCTCCACATAAACCCTGATGTGGTATTACATTTAAAATAGACTAAATGATTACATTTTTGGTTGCTCCGTGTAATCTGAAGCGTTAAATTAAGTATTGTATACAGTTTGTTGAAGCGAGAAGAAACAATATATTCCATATTATTTACAAGCTTAAAAAAATAACTTTCAAATGCTGAAAAATGTTCTTATGGATTGTTGCTGTGACAATAATATTGTCAATATTTATTATGAAAATAATATTTTAAAGGACAAATTCACACTTTTAGCAAACAGAGTGAACTTTATTTTACAAAGCTTTGGTTTTGGAGTCAAAAACAAACTTCAGGGACGTAGAAACAAGAAGTCCAAACTATTTAATAAGCCTTGTGGTGAGATTTATTTCTCACTCTGGGCTCAGAATAAAACTCTTAAAGTCACCAGCATTAAGGAATAGAATGAAAAACATCAATTAGCTTTGGATGTAAACATGTTTTTGTTGAAAGAAATCCAGTTTTACCGGATGTAGAGGGGAAAATTAGCTTGGTGTGATAACGCTGTTTAACAAAGTGGAAACAGTGGATGTTTAGTAGAAATAAAGAGAAACATGAATGCTTGAAGACTCCCTGCAGGCGCTTCTGAAGACGCAGAAACACACTCGGCTTTGAATCTGAATTTATGTCTGATGTGCGTGGGGTTTTTTTTTTTCTTCTCTCTCCTCTCTCCAACCAAATAAAAGTTTAATTACCTTGGTAGACTTTCTTAAAGTGACAGATACGCCCCCTCACTGAAAAAAACCCAGAAAGTGATGAATATGCTAATATTTCATTTGAGAAGGTTGGAAACGAGCAGACTTCCAGTGCTCGTATTCACAAAGCATCTTAATACTAAAAATAGCTCTTGGCGACGTCACTCTTAGAATTCCTCGAAATGTAAGATTTTTCTTAGAATTTTCCCTTTGCCTGAGAGTTTCTTAAACAGACAAGATGACAGAAAGACAAAGAGAAAGGAAAGATGTTCTCCGTTTGTTTAACGACAATGATTTAATGACACGGTAACGGCTCGATCGTGCAGAAATAATGAGATGAGCTTATTTGTTCCACGCAATATTGCCCGAGATGAAGGTGATCACGACATTGCAGTATGACGCTACAGAGAGACTGCAGCAGTGTCGTCTGAGAGTGATCAGTCTGACCGTTGCAGCACTTTCACAGCCCCACATTAGTCGTAAATCACAGGAATTGGTGACCGCTGTGTCAACCGCTGCATTATGTTAATAATGCAATAATTCTTGCCATTTTAAGGCAAGCAAGTTTTTTAAATATACTTTTGACATGTTGGAATGGGGTTATAATGACTTTTTTGACAAAGACGGAAGAATTCAGTCAAAACTTGTCAAAGGTATGTTTTACAAACCTACTTACCTGAAAAGACAAAACACTTTTGAACAAACTAAAGGCATAATGAACATATCTAAGCGATCACTGGGGGTCGGTACCTGAGCAGAGGTGCTGTTGAGCTTCTGCAGGCCGTTCTCCAGCCGCTCCATCTTGCTGGTGAGGTCTTTGCTTTTCTGGCCCAGCAGGCTGCGGTACAGCTTGATCTGCTCCAGGAAGGACTTGGGCGTGGTGTAGTTGTAGCGCCGCTCGTTGGCCAGGTACTCCCTGGACGTGTGGTTGACGCTGGCGTGCACGTAGGCCATGAATTTACTCACCGACTCCTTCACTTGGGGCTGCGGGAAAGAACGCGGCGGCTTGACATTCAGGTTGAGCAAGATTTCCTCCGGCTCGGGAATTTAATTTTCCTCCGTCCGCTTTTGAAATTAATATCACATTGGTTGTGTCACGCCGGCTGACATTTGGAATTATATTTTCAGACCGTGAATGTCGTGTTTGCTTGTGAGTGTCGTAGCTCACTTCGATGTTCTCCACCTCCTGCAGGAAGCGGAAGCTGACCGACTCCAGCGCCTCCTGTGGCCACTCGTGGAACCAGTCGATGGCCGTGCAGTTGACCACGGCGGGGAACTTCCGGCTGCGGACCCTCAGTTTGCTGCCCACCGGGGAGAAACACAAAGCCACCTGCAACGCGGGGGAGAAGAACAAAAGGCGGGATGGAGGAGGGGCTTTCCGCTCCGATTAGTCGTTTCTTCATGGTCAAGAGACGGGAAACGCAGGAGTGCGAATTAATTATCCAAGGCCACGTCATTAAGCAAATAAAGCCTCCAGCGAGCGAGGGGCAGACGGATGCTCGCTGCTGGAGACGAACAGCTGGCTTGTTGAGGAGCTCGGCCAGATGCTCGCTACCGTTAGACTGAAGGAGCAAACACTGGGAGGAGACTCCACCCATGACAACACAAACAAACAAACACAATCCTTTGTGTTGCGCCTGCTGAACTATCTTAGTTGTATTTATTGAATTTTTTGAGTCACATTTTTTTCCACATCTTATTTCCAAGATGCGGTGGGCACCCACAATGAGGCGTTCTGGAGAGCTAATGGGGGGTCAAGGGTTACGCGCAATGGCAAGGCACAAAAACTAGATACTGGAGCAGTTCACTCTGCCGTCATGAGGCAGTGTGATTCAGAGAATCTAGAGGAGGAAATCATTCTGCTGATGACATCCAGCTCATTAAATGTAGCTTTGAGTGTGTTTGAGCATCATTCTGGCAGTCCTCCATCGCTGAGACGGTTCCAGTGAAAGTCACCAGTAAACATTCATGGCGACTTACATTGAAAGCAAAGTGTTTGGGTATCAGAACAATTTAATCAGCTATGAGGCTACAGCAGTCCTATAACTGCAGCAAGGGAATAGAAAAGGAAATTCAGTGAGATGATAAAACAACTTACAAGTTTACCCAAAGACCTGTTTGTTACCACTGCATTACGTCACTGGTAGTGTATCAGACAAACAGACTTTTCAACAACAGGTATCTTTGTACGCGTTGACAAATCTTATTATGTGTACAAATTCTAATACAGATGAGCTGATTTTTTTTTTTTTTTTTACACATTTCAAAACCTAATTGCAGACAGACAAATTATGAGACAACATTTGCAGATTCAGGTTCACACTGACAAATCATTTTACATATTGACAACTTTCCCTTTGGACACAGATTGAAATACAGACAGATAAGTCTCTCTCCGCATTGACAAATAGTTGTGTGACAATAATGCCCCCACACTGTTTGAGACTTACGTGCTGACATGGGTATCAGGACTCTGAGAGGTGGCAGTGTGAACTTCATCCCACCTCATATCGGCTGATGGTAATTTAGTTAATTAGCAGCTTCCCTGCTCTTTCTGCTGTTTACCAACCCTGACAAGCTCCGACTCAAATATTTTAGCAGCAAGTCACATATTGGCTAATGACAGGCTCTGCTAACTGCTAAATGCCACAACACTTTCCATACTTAATTTGAGAATCACTGAAAAACGATTTTTGGTGTGAGCTCTTGTGTCTGCACAAATGCCCACCGGCTGCACTGCTTTGACTATGAGTGGCAGTTCAACATGCAGGATTTCTTCTTCCGGAGTGTGAGAAACTCCCCTCATTTCTCCAGAAGTGGGTCATCTGAAACAACTTAACAGCCTTGAGCTATTCAAAATCAATAACCAAAAATATGTTTGTCAATTATAAATGCAAATTATGTTTGGGAAATATATTTGGGGAAAAAAAAAAAATGTTTTCTGCAATCTCAATATTTATTAAGCTATTACTGGTGACAAAGCTTGAAAGAAGCAAAATAAAGACGATTTAGTATTTCAATATATAGGCACGAGGCCTTCTTTTCCATACTGTGAGGCCAATTTGCAAAACTTTAAGTTTGATGGTAGAATGAGTTTATTTTAAGGGCATGTGAACAAAGTATCAGTCAAAATCATTCCAATGATTGATTTTAATATAATTACACTGTGTGCCTGTTGATTCAAATTAAATACATTTCTAAAATGAGCTTTTGAATTTCTGTGAAACATACAGTCTCTTTTGTGAAGAGAATTCATGCTGCAGTCACAATGTTAAAATTTTAAAGGAGGTGACAGTGAACTTTGTCACTAAACTTTCTCTTAGATTCCCTCGCACACGTTCAGCAAACTTTATGAATGAGATCGGCCAAGTTTTAGATGAGGGAATCTACTGCAGCTGAGCTTTGCCCCGTGGGTCTGACTCCATTCCTTCATCCTCTCCCTTTGGAGGTGGCTGTGGCTCTCGCTGTGGTAATGACGGGAAAAAGCTACGCTCTGGAATCTCTTTCTCCACGAAGCGGCTACACGCGGGTGGAAATTATCTGCTATCTAAACGGCGGCTTTTGTGCTCACGCCGGTGATTTATAACGACGTCCGCTGCCTCCGAGCAAGAATGTCAGAGAAGCAAATTGTCTGGGGAGCGGCTTCATCATAAAGCCAGATGTTTATCCGAGTGCGAGGGGAGCTTCTTTTTTTTTTAATATTCTGCTGGTAAATGAGAGTGTGAGGCTGCATGGACGAGTTATATTAAAAGATGATGGGGGATCAAACATGGGAGGCCGCTCCTGAGGGAAAAGATTGATGGAAAACTTCCAGGAGAGAGACAGAAACTTGGTTTTTTTTTTGGGGGTGGAGAAAGCTCGCTGCTTGTCCGGCTCACCTTGAGCTGTCGGCGAACGCGGTCGATGAAGAACTTCCAGCAGTTTTCCCTGGTATCCATCAATCCCGATCCGCGGACCTCCGACCTGACACTGCCGATAATGTTCTCCACCTCGTCGTCCGGGAACAAGTCAGGAATCTCTCCTGGAAATCGATCAGATGAAGCGCGTTAGACTGCAGCAGCCACACTCCACCTGCCTTCCCGAGCTTATTGAGTTTAACTTATGCGGAAACTGGAGAAGTTTCTAATCAGGTTGGGATCTGAGCTGACACACACACTCACAGATATCACTTCCAGGTGTGTTAATGGAGGCGGTGGCAGCAGCGGGGGTTCACACAGAGGACTTATGCTAATGTGGAGGATCTGCTTTAAGTCAAAGCCTGCCACGAGTTAAGACGAGCCGAGTCAGTGTCAGAGAACAAGCCCACTTCCAAAAAGGTTGGGACGGCGGGTTAAGTATGAATAAGGGAACTCACTTCTTAGCAGCGACAAGCTATCGAGAAATCAGTAACGCAATGACATGAGACCTGTTCACATGACGTTTTCAAGTGAAAATAAAAAAACTTTTGTTGCGTTTACGTACGTCAATTTACACACAACGGTGCTCTGAGCCACTGAAAACCAAACTTTTCATCATCTGTCCATACGAATGTCCTTGTACTCGCCATTTTAATGTTCACAGCGTGTAGTTCTCTGCGCGCATGTGTGTGTAGTTTCATTGCAAAAACAAAACAGCAGCACCAACGTGTAACCTGGCATCCTAACATCATTGTTTTGAGTGTTGTTGCCATTTCCGTGGAGCGCTACTTGAAACATTGCGTAAACAGACCCTCGGTCAATGCGAAATAAAGACAGATTATTGAATGAACCGCTTGCTGCACGAATTTGAAACGTCATCCTGTGGTAGTCTATGGCGCCCCCTAGCTGTGGCGCAAATGGAAAGTTTGTAAGGTCATGTTACACATCAAACTAAACGGGAGAACTTCAGCTAGAAGAATAAAACAACCACTTTTACACAAACAAAATTAATTTACCAAATACCAAAATATGTGAAGAGTCCTTTAGATTAACCAACGTTGCTTCTCTTTTCCACACATACAGACTGTACGGATGAAAGCAGACCCTCATCGTAATATTTTGGAGCAGATTCGAAAGGTTCCACATTTTGGAAAAACTGTTTATGTGCACTGACTGCTGATACAAATTCGGCATGCGAGGATAAAACTTTTTGTGCTGCCACGCTTCTTATAATTGGAACGTCTCACCTTGGTTTAATGTTAAATGCAGTTTTCCATTCTTTTTTTTCTGTGCTGCTAATTACCTCTTAAAACAGATAAGCCAGCAAAGGCTACTGAAAGAACAATTTAATAACGCCTTGGGCGGTCCCCACTCATCACACGGCTTTTATCTGGAAGCTTGTGGTCGTCCCGCGGGAGAGGAATAAGACCACAAGCAGGGAACCGCAGGGAGCTGGCGAGAGGTGACACGTCGGCTCATTGTTTCACTGTAGTGATCTGTGTCAGCTGCCATGATGTAAAGGTCACAGCTGTGTGTGTGAGACTCAACCAATTGCTGGCCCTTGATGATTTTCAAGTCTAAAATTTGGACATCTCCTAAAAAAAAAAAAAAAAGACAAAAGGAAAACTTGATTTTTGAATCTGAGATGGAAGGAGTTAACTTCTACATTGGACTTCATTCGATTTCACAAATTTTGGAGCAATTTAAGGCCCGTTTACACAACTTTTTGCAACATTTCGAAAACTATGTAGTTTGCATGCCAAGCCACGACTTGACACAATTGGTTGTTTTGTTTTCCTCTAGAACTCTGGAAAATTCAGTGACTCCGAGCATCATTGTTGTGTAAACGCACACCAAGAAAACGCTACGGAAGGTTTGTGTTTTCGCTTTTGCGTCCATGGAGAACAGCGTTGTCAAACACAAGACCTGTGAGTTGAACAAGAGGACGCATTCAAAGTGGAAGGAGGACATTCAAGTTTACATTCTCCGTAAAATACAGCACCTCCCACTTCTTGTTCATTCACTGGGGATTTGATTAAATCTTAGTCAGATCGGCGGACAGCTGATCCAAGAGCTAGCGAATTAGCTTTAGCGTCAAATCAAAACTGTGAGGTTGTAATTTGAGGATAAAAAGGTCATTTTGTTCTACAATGTGCTGTATTTTTTAAGGTGACATCAATTTGTTGTATTTGAACTGTTAACTTATTAGTGCAATTGAGAATTTTTTTCTTTTTTACCTTAAAAAAGATCAAATAAAGATATAAGTGGCCTCTTACCTAAAATAAGTTTGTCCACTGTGATTCTACAATCGTCTTTCACCTGATGCGGCCCAGCGCTCTTTAGTTTTTGCATCAGTGATTCCAGCTCTCTGCAAAGGCGTACAGCCGTCTTCAGGTCAGGACTCACTGTTGTGTGTTAAACTTTTGAAAACAATCCATATTCTCTATCTCCAACGGTGCCTTTGTACTGATCGGTGCACGTTGTGGCTTGTTGCTCTGATGAGAGCCCCAGGAGCTTTAAGAGAAACTCGCTTCCCTGACACTGGCGAGCATATTTATCTCTGAAACGTCTTGGTAATCTTCAGGTTTCACTGATGCTTTGATATCCTTAGTGTTACCAGAGGCCAATAAACAAACTCCCTGCTTTCCAAAACAGCTTCACTTTGGGTTCACGTGTCCATTAAATGCAATAGCATGCGAGTGCGATGCACAGAGGACACTTGGTACCAAAAAAAAACCTAACTTTGGAACATTTTGGGCTGTAATTGTCAAACCTTTATTGTTTACTTTTATTGAGGATATGTTTCCGATGATTTGCAAAACAATTTTTTTTTAAAGTAATTTTTTAATGACAAATTTGGGGGAAAAACTACTTTAATGTTGTTAAAATAGCAGAACTCAACAAGTCCAGCCAACATATTGAGCGGGCTACAAAAATACTGCGGCATTTTCATATATGTAGAAGGAACACTTCTGGGTGATATTGACATTAAAAGCGTATTTTCATCCTTATGTTCACATGCACTGGTAATGGAGTTCAAGATGTTTGTTATCGATTTCTGCATTACGTTTCAAACAAAACACAGACGTGAGCTACAAACGTATCCTTCCATCTGCGCTTCTATGTTGGAATGAGCATTTGATAAATTAGCGAGGAAATCAACACATTTTCACATTTTAAGTGTTTGATCATTTATGAAAAGGAAATCTTTATATTTCAATGATGAATTATATTGTACTGGCATCAGCTGAGTCTTGTCTCATAATAAGTTGCGATAAAGTGACAGAGCATATTAAGAACAGCTAAACTTCACAGCCAAAATGTAGACTTCTCATTCGTCACATCCTATTTTCAGGATCTGCTTCCCTTTCATTGTACTATGAGTTATAAATGTCAAGCGCAACTCTGGACATGAGCCTCGGCTATACGCTGATGTGCCGTGGCTGATGAGTAATGATGCCGAAGTGACACAGTGCTGATTTATTGCTGCCGCGAAGCCAAAGCATTTTCCTTACCTCTCTCTATCACAAAAAAGAAATTAAACATGACATGTGGTAATTAAGTGCGCCTGCACTGCAGTTACCCGATGCCAGCAGATCATTGACCAGGACGAGGAACTTTTCATCTGCCACCTGGGCGTCCGTCATCAGCAGCACGGTGCCGATATTCTTTACTCCGGCTTTCACATAGAGGGACGCCAGGTCACTCTGGGTGACGGGAAGGGGAGGGGACAGGGAGAGAGAGAGTGACACACATAAAGAGATTGGGCCCAGACTTGTTTTTTTTTTTTTGCAGAGCTCCACGGCTGAGACCTGTGAGGGATATTGTGTGGGATTATATGCAGTGTGCATACTGTCAACATTTAGACTACTCCATGTTTCAATGTGACGTCAACAGTTAAAACCGGTTAGAAATAGACATTTGAAAACATGAATATAGATGTATCACTCTAACTCCATTTTTCTTGCAGTACTGTTTATACATATATATATACACAAACTCAACTCATTGTCAATGTAAAATGTTAAAAGCCAAATAATTAAAAAGTAAAATAAAAAGAACAAGAGGAAAACAGAAAGAAAAATGTTGTAAAATATAAAGTTACAAAATTTAAAAAGGTGATAAAAGAGAGAAAAAAAGTTAAAATTGAAAGTAATTAAAACTTAAGTCAAAAATGTTAAAAGAAAACAAAATTTACAAAAAAAATTCATCTGCAGATTACAAAGAATAATTCTGCATGTAGAGATGATGAATTCAACCAGAGCATGAAAATAGCAAAGAAAGTTGATTTGAGAGACTTTGAACGTCTCATGGTTGTTGGTGGCAGACGGGTTGGTCGAAATATTTCACACACACCCATCTCCAGGGCTTCCTGAGATTGGTGAGAAACAGAAGATCTCCATTGAGCCAAAGTTCTCTGTTAGGCAGACTGGTTGGAGATGATAGAGATTCACACCACAGAGATTTAGCTGACAACTTCACACCGTTGCTGCAGATTTATCACGTCAATATGGACTGAAACCTCTGAGGAATGTTTCCAGCACTCTCTAGAATCTAATACACCAAGAACTGAAGCAGAGCTAGAGTAATAAACGGTCTAATGAGCTCCTCAAAACAAAAGGTGTACCTGATAACGTGGCTGGTGAATGTATATATGAATAAAGAAAGCCTTATTTCCATATATACAGCAAACACACACACACACACACACACACACACACACACACACACACACACACACACACACACACACACACACACACACACACACACACACACACACACACACACACACACACACACACACACACACACACACACACACACACACACGGAAGATAGCCTCAGATGGAGTGTGTGCTAAAAAAACAGCCTTTTAATCATGTTTATCTTTCCGATTACCCATTTCTATGCTATTCATAATACGGCTTATCTCAACAAACACATTAACATGAGAGGAAGCGGCCCCTCGATGTGGGTGTTCTCAAACTTGTGCGGTGTGGAGGGTGATCCTTCTCAAACCTTCAGGTCGGCGATACCGTAGCCCTTCCTCAAGGTGATCTGGAAAACCTCCAGGTTAGAGATGAAGGCGGCCAGCCGGGTGAGGCTCTGCTTGCCGCTGCCGCCCACTCCCACCAGCAGCGCGTTGCCCCGTGGAGACTCCAGGATGCGGTTGATGCGGCAGCTGCATGCGGAGGAGACGAGCAGACAGGTTGGAGAGAGGGGGTGTGGGGAGGGGTGGGGGTGGGGGGTGACACGCATGAGGGAGGAGCGGGCAGAAGGGCGAGATAAAAGGTAAATGGAAAAAGCTGGATACAGACAGTCTCTGAGTCACGGAGAAGAGACAAAAACAGGCTGGTTCTGTCGTTTGGTGGCCACGCTGAGACCCGGCACCATGACAGTACGAGACACACCGGCAAATCTTAAGCCTTTAATATCTACACCATTTGAACTGAGTGTGGGATCACTGCAGTGGTTTCGTGCACACTGTGACAAATCTCACATGAGTTTGTTTTTTTTTCCCTCCTCAGTTTCAAAAGTGACGCCGCAGCTCGCGGTAACCACCAATCAGAAGCCTCAGGCCACGTCCACTGATTTATTTCCACGTATGAATGAAGCCTGCGTTCAATCGCAGAATCTCAGAATGACGCGTCTTTTTCCAAAAGCAGATCCGACCTGTGCCACATAAGAGCAAAGAATTGGCATCGGGTCTCTTTACACACACGGTGTAAATGCGGCCTTATATTCGCAGAGTGGTAATAAATCCAGCAACATTTCTTGTTTGTGTCAAAAACTCCAATAAAGCTTATATTTGTTTCAATCATTTTCATTGCTTGGAACATTTATCTCATTTTCATCTCAACGCTTTCTGTCTCATTTGTCTTTGCAACATTCATTGCTTGCTTGGATTTCCATCACGTTTGCCTCATTTTCATTTCAGTCACCTTAATTATATTTTGTTCTCTATATTTTCTCAGTTGTTTACTTTGCTGTTTCAAACACGTTAGCTTTAAATGTTTTTTGTTTTTTATCTGGTTGACCTTGACTGCTTTCATTGGTTTTCCTTCGACCATTTTCATTTTGTTTGTTTTATCTTTGTCTGTTATTCACCTCAACACATCCATCACATTCCCATTGACTGTTTTCATTTTACTTACCCCTAAATTGCTTTCACTCTCATCCCTCTTTTACTTTATTCACTTTTATTTTCATCACATTTGCTTTGATGCATTGATCCATTGTTTTCAATTTGATCCTGTTCAACTTTTTTTATGTCCATCGTGTTTGCTTTTTCCATTTTTCAATTTGGGGATTCAATCTTGTTTACTTTGACCATTATTATCTTGCTTTGACTTTTCATTTTGTTGCCTCAATAATTTATATTTCCTTCATTTAGCATGTTTCATCTTTCTGCTGTCTTCATTGTTTTTATCTGGTTCGCTTGAGACTTATCCTCACATTCTCATCGCCGTCTCTATTGCGCTTTTAGACAGCTTAAAAGTAGATTTTTTTAAAGGCCCCGTTTACACGACAACGTTAAATAGTGAAAATGCATCATTTTTTGGTGTTTTCATTTCATAAAGGTTTCGTGTTTACACCTCAATGTTTTGAAAACCATATCGGTTTATATGTAAAATGGCAGAAACTCTGTAAAAGATAGACGTAGTTAGCATGCCAGGCCATGATGAGTTGGCACTGTTGGTTCTTTTTATAATGAAATCACACACACATGCTTGCAACAATACGCTATAAACATTAACAATGGAAGAACACAGACATTATGGACAGATGAGGAAGTTGGTTTAGTTTCACAGTGACTGTTAATTATAAAGCTACCTGGTCCCAGGAGAACATGGACTGGGAATCATGACACCTCGGAGGAAAACATTGTTCATCAACTGAGCATGTGCAGAAGAAGTATTTACTACGGCCGTGGTGTGCATGTGCAATAACAGAGTGTGAGCATTTTCTAAAAGTAACTACCTTGGAAGCTGTTTTCAAAAAGTTCTGCTTTCATTGGCTCTGAGCGCCGTTGTCATTTAAACATCAAAAACGTGGCAAAAGTTGAAAATGTTGTGTAAACAGGGCCTATTCCTTGTCACTGTGGACTGTTTTCTCATCTGTGGACTTTGACCGATCGTATCACGTTTATGTCAACCAGCTCCTTTGCCTTCACTTCAATATTTTTCCATCTCATTAGCTTTAATCATTTTCTATCGTTCACCTTGGCTGCTTCCACACTGACAATTTTTTCTTTTTTCTTTGCCTCAATTGTTCACATCTTGTTCAAATTGTCCATTTCTACCTTATTCACTTGATCTACTTTGCTTTGATTCACTCAGTTTTTTCATCTCCATCAACGACACTTGGTGCCTTTTTATCATGTCCACTTCATCTTGTTCCTTACAAATGTCTTCATCTTGTTTGCTCCAACTTTTCGTCTGTCGCTGGGAGTGTTCTCATCTGGTTCAATTTTTTATTTAATTTTTTTTTGCCTCCCTCTTACTTCAACAGTTTCTCAAACTTGCAGGCCAGCTGTCACGTCGGATGCTCTCATACTCTCCAAATGTTTGTTCAGCTGCTTTCGCTGATAGCATGCAAACTCAATTTCCCACAGGGCGAAAGTTTGGAATTTACATGCTACTACTTTGATAATCAATTATTCATCGTGAGTGGTTTTTAATGCTAAAAATGTTCTCATTCCAGCGTTGCAAAATGTGAGTATTTTCAGGTTGGTGAAGTCCTTCATGAATAAACTGAACGCCCTGACTTTAAGTGCGGACAAAACAAGATGCTTTAGTCGTTGGGAAGTGCAGAATATTTATTTCTGAGACCATTTGCTGTCATTCTTGAGGAGCAACGTACAAATTGATATGCTCCAAAAAGTGTTTAACCAATTGTGAAAATATTTGGTGCCAAATTACATTTTTCTGCATTGATCGAGACGCTTCAGTCCTCTTCATGTGAACCCTTTGAAATGCCATTTTCTGCACCTGTGATCTGGAGTTAAATCGCCATGGTCCTCACCCACACTGTGCTTAACCTAATTCCACACAAATAATAGAGCCTGCCTTCATTGAACACAGTCATCAAATATTTAAAGTGCAGGATTTGATCAAATCAGTTATGGCAGCTCAATCTTTAGCCTTCCATTTGCTGCTGATCTCAATGATTTGATTTGATTCTCTGTTCGATTCAGATCTATACTTGATGCCGTTGACTTCCATGTCTCAGCTCCGTGTCCTGCAGTGTTTCTAACGTCGAACTTCTCTAACTCCTACCCGAGCATCAGACTGATGAAGTGACATATGAACTCAGGAATGTCAAACACATTTCAGGCCACTTAAAGCACAGTTTCATCTTTAGATTTGAAAGTTATTGTGGTAAAGTTTACTCATTAAACTTAAAGGTTTTGTGAGAAAAATCTGTTTGTTTTTTTAATTCTAAGCATTTGTGGGCCAGTTTTGGCCCCCAGGCCTAATGTTTGACACTCTTGCTCTAACGTTACACTGCACCCAATTCTGACCTAGACAATTCCTGATAAAATGAAAGGCCACAGATTTATTTGTGAAGTATATGACGCATCAGCAAATGCACCTATACTTCAGGAGCTTTCGCACATTTTGCACATTCCGCACTCAAATCCGGACCCATTCATTTCTTTCTGACCATAAAGAACAATTCTTTTGTTTGGGCCATATTCACCAATTTATGCAATAATCTACATAATTTAACATTCTTTTTGTGTTCTCTTCTTACTTGACGCAAAAGCAGTTACACGATAAGTAACACCAAGTTCTGGGACAAAACCCAGAAAGAAAGCGTCCTTCAGTAAACTTTTGCTTCTCTGTTTTCATGAGTCACCTTTACAAAAGAAGCTGCTTCCCGTATCTGTCTGGGTGCTTTTCTTCCACGTACCTACATTTTAGAAAACACTCTGCTGAATCATAATAGGTGATGAGAATTAAATGGGGAAGAGGACTGACCTTTTCAAACAAGAACTCGGTGCCGTTTTTACTACATTCATTTGCAGAATCACAAAAAGAGATTTTATCAGCAGCTGCTGGGTGAAGGAAAACAACAAGAGTGAAGGCGGCTTCTTTTCAACAGAGGATGTGTTTTCGGCTGCGTAAGGTTTTCCATCACTGTCCTTCACTGGAAACTGCGTCCCTTTGATTCATATCAACCCACAACAGGATGTTAATCTATAACTGATGAACATGTTTATTTCTGAAAGTCTCTTTTCTTTACTGGCTTGAACCAGAAGGTGGTTGGAGCGACTCTGTCATGCCAGTCAACTACTGTTTTGAACTATTCTTTAGTCATTGTTGAGCTGTTTGTGATCATCTTCATTACAATGTTTCATCAGATGCGTGTGCTTTTGTCCAATGAAGAGTTTTCATAAACATCTTCTGTTGACTTGTCACAAGATCTTTCCAGCACATCATTGTTAGGTGAGGAAGGCCTATTGGATGTAATGCAATGTTGGGCATAAATTCTTGTTGGTATGTTGGGTTTTCTGAGTTCTTTTAGGAAAAATATACCACCTGTATAATCCTCCTTTTTCACGGATACGGATTTGGAGCATTAAGAGTTTCATTTGGGACCTGTTTTGAAACATTTTCGATGACTCCGACAGACACCCAAAACACAAGAAAAGTTTTACGTTTTCACGAGAAAACATTGCGTAAATGACAAGTGTTTTTTCAGTATCACACTTGTCTTCAAAACAGATCTTGATTATGTGAATGATTATTTTGGCATATTTTATGTAGAAGAAGCTATACAGTCAAAAATTATTTTGAAACATTCCTTGAACTTTGGAAGTGATCTTAGTTACATAAATCTATACATTTATATTGTTGAATATTGTTTTTATTACAAATTCTATCTGATGGAAGTGTTTTTTGTGTGCCCTGCACTTTGATTAACTTTTCTTGTGTTGAAATGTACTTTTTGGAAAAGAAACACTTTAACCAATAAGGTGATCAACGTTTCCAAAAACCAGATCTGACATGAGAAACGTTGAGGCTGAACCTCTCCCCTTCTTCTCCTCGGCTGTCACGATACATGCTGATTTTTTTTCCTTTTTATTTTAACAGATTTGCCCGTCTCTGCTTCTGACAGTCTCCAAAATGGAACCGTTAATCCTAAAATACCTTGGAAGATGGCTGATTCCCTTGACAGACAATAACCAAACTGACAGAATTGCTTCACTCGTCCTCCACCGGTGCTTTCTGCAACTCACATGTGAGCCATGGCGTCCTCGAACAGCACCAGGTTGAGCGTGGCGTTGACCTCATTGTATCCGTCCAGTACCTCCAGCAGCGTTGTGCTGAGGCTGCTCCAGGATTCTGCAGGCATGTACCTGGCCTCCCCGAGCCCGCGGGCAAAGTGGCAGTACAGGTTCATCTGCCCGCACTGTTCCAGAGTCTCGTCCACGTCCTCGAGGGGAGCCACACAAATAATGCAGTGGTAAACATTAAGGCCACCACACACACACACACACACACACACACACACACACACACACACACTGCCCCTGTCAGCATAACATTACTGTTAAGCTTAAACAGTCTGGACAGGGACACAGCTGAATATCACAGCTGCGCAGAGGGGTGACCTAGTTCATTTTCACCCTGGAAAACTGTCGGGCCCCAAATCTTTCACTGAAGAGATGGTGTATGTGTGTGTGTGTGTGTGTGCGTGTGTGTGTGTTCGTGCGTGCATACATGCGAGAGAGACTGCGTTTCCTCTGAAAAGCCTTGTAGGTGTGATGAATGAGATTTTCTTTCCCCCCCCCCAATACATTCAAGTGAAAATCTCTTGAATCTTGTTTGCATGTTATCCGAACAGGTGGGGAACAATGCGGCGTGTTGCTCGGTGGCACCGGGGCAAGTGGCCACGAGTTTACACAAGGGCGGAGGCTCTGTTTCTGTGGGTGGCTTCACACTTGTCGGGGTCGTCGATGTGGCGTGGCAGGAGGGGAGAAAGAGGGAACAACGGACATAAAAACCATTAAAAATGTTTTCCAATTTGCCAGGCTGACAGCGCGCGCCCTGACATCCGAACCCCCCCCCCCCCCCCCCACCCTACCCAGCCCCATTAATATTCTCCCCAAGCAGCCTTTCCCTTCCTTTTTTTTTCCCTCCTCGCCATGTCGGCTACTGACGTCCAAATCCAGAACAAGCAGCCTAATGACTCTCTTCTCTCTTTTGGGCTGAAGTTTGTAAAAGACGGAAAAACTCTCACCTCGTACAACTTTCTCACTGCGTCCGCCTGCAGCTTATCAAAGACCTGGAAGTCCTGCTCCTCCACCAGCTTGTCTCGGTAGACCCGGCTGGACTCGTGCAGGTAGATTTTCAGTAGGTCCCGAGGGGCCTTCAGACACTCGCCAGTACAGAAGAGGATGCCCTGGGCAAAGAGAGAGCGAGAGAGAGAGAGAGAGAGACAGAGAGAGAGATATGGGCGAGGTTGAGAGCGTTTCATTCCAGAGGCTGATTTGGCCCATTTAATGGCCACAACAAGGAGGGAAATGCAAGCCCAGCCACCGCGGGGAGAAATCGATGGCTATCGAGTGGGCAGAGCTGTGAGTGGGTGTGTCGGAGAAAGTTGGGGAATAATGGTCGAGCTTTTCTTTCATCTCGCCGTCTCGTGCTGAAGAAGTTCTGTGGGCAGGTGTTGGATCCAAGAGTTACGAAAAGTCACACTTCTAATGGTGTTAACACTTTTCAACGAGACACGCGACGCAGCAGACTGCTTTGAATCTTAACGAGGTTTCCAATGTTACGGTGCATCCTCTGAGGAGTCTGACTGAAATGTAGCTTGTTTATTTAAAGACTTAAGTGGAGAGAAGGTAAACCCAAATTAAAAAGACACTTGGTGAATTAATCTACTGTTAGACCTTCAAAACGTAACAGGAGTTTTGCGTTTTCACTTGAAAAGATTGTGTAAACTGGGCCTAAGTCTCAAAACTCAAAATATTTAGGGTTTAATGCTTTTCACACATTCTGCGATGTCTTTAACGAAAGAATGCCAAAGATATCATAATAAATTCATTCTCTGGGGAACAAGTATATTTTCATGACAATTCTTCCAACAGATTGATATCTAGTTCAGTCTGGACCAACATAGTGAGGAGCTAGCATGGCAGAGAACAGATGTGTTTTTGTCTTAGTGCTTTTTCTTTATTCTCCTCGTAATTAAAAGACAAAAAAAAGGAGATGATGCGTTTAGGGCATGATTGATGATTATTGCATCTCTGGAGGAGGCCAGTATGACGTGGCGGCTTTCCCATGAGGGACATTTGTGATGCAGCCAGCCAGAAACCGGCAACAGTCGAGGGCGCGTCGAATAACAGGTGCCACATCGGATGAGGAGAGGAGATGGAGAGGCGCCCGGGCGCTGTTTGTTCCCGCTCTGCGCGCTGTCGCCCAGGAGGCAGTGGCGGAGGCAAGCAGATGTTGTGTGTTTCCAGCCCCAGAACTTATTCTAATCAACAGAATCGTCTCCGGGGGTTGAAGCTGGCTGAATCCGATCTGCCTCCATATCTGAGCCCACTCAGTGTGACAATTGGCTGCTAAATCCACTGTGTAATTGAGCAGACGGGAGGTGTGCCGTGCGCGCGTTTTTGATATCTGCACGGACGGGTGTGGTGATGATTCAGAAACGAGCCGGGTCGATCTCAGAGATGTTTTTTCGAATGGTTTAATCCTTCCACTTTGAGCAGATCTGGCTTTTTCCACTTCATTTCATTGCCTAATGATGTCAATCACCGGGCTCTGCATTTATTGCATACAAGCGAGCCTAAGCAAAACAAAACACCATATGGCGCTTCCAAGCTACACTACGGGAATATACGCATTTCGCCGTCGCGTTAGAATCCAAACGTGCTAACAAACTAAAAGGAGCCAGAACTTTTTTTTCCCCCCTCTCTTATCTTGCTGACTTTGGCAGGCTACCTCATCTTCTCCCTGTCCCTGATCTTTCATTGCTTTGTTCAACTCAGAGGAGAGGGATTAGAGAGTTTCTGGGTGTCAGCATGTATCTGTCTGTCTGCAGCCGGCAACGCTTTCCACGTAGTCTTGACAGCTGCTCTGAGCCCCAAACAGTGCTTTCCCCTGCTAACAAATGTACCCAGCTGACTATCCACTCAACATCATGCAGACATATTGTGCAGTCAGTACAGTTTGGCTTCAGCCTCTCCGTACCGTGGACTCCCCTTTCCTTTCCTTCCCTTCCCTCCAGTCTCTGTCCTCCTCCTTCAATCCGACCATCTTCCATCCACCGTCATCTCCTCCCTCGCCTCTCCGGCTTCGAGGAGCTCATTTAGGCTGACGTGGAGAAGACAGGCCGCCGGATATGCCCGCTGGCCACGGCGGCAAACCAGCATTGGGAGACGGAGCTCTCTGACAACGCTCTCAGTCGGACGCCAAACTGTTTGTCTTGCCCTATTAGTGGAATTCGGCTTCTGTACTTCACTTATTGCACATCTACAGGGCGCAATGATCAACAGTGGAAAGTGGAGATTTACAGTGAGAGGAATGTGACAGAGAACTGCCAAAGAAGAACGGAAGTAATCGTCTTCTGTTTCTACTGCACACAGAGAAATTAATCAATACTGAAAATGTTATTAGCTTTCGACTGCAAAAAAATGCAAGATCCTACGAAAAATTGTTCAAAAGTTATTAAATATCTTGTAAATTATATCTTGTAATTCTTGTAAATACGAGCGCTTCGCCCTCCTAGGGTTAAAGTACAGAATAATGTGGAAGTCTGTATTTTTGCCTCTGGTATACAAACAACTGGATTGACCATTGCCAAAGATCAGGCAAATTTTAAAGCAATCAATTGTTAAAGAACTTGTACAGCAATATAATATATAGGTTTTGAGATTTTTATCTTAAGACCAACAGATTGCTATCAAATTAAATATTTCACGGTCCAAGAGTGTTGCCCAAAAGTTTCAACTTATTTATTGTGCCGGTTCATTGAACTGCACAGGAAAAGTCAAGGCAGTGAAAAAAAAAAGAAAAAAGCATGGGAGCTCCACAAACATCTTTGGTAAATGTGACAAATCCACTAAATGCAAGACAAATATTAATTAACCTATCTTGTAAAACTTAATATTGACATTTCAAAAGGATAAAGATTTTAATCCACCTCTGACTTTGTATGCACAGTGCAAATATAAAAGTGATACACCAGCTTTTCCTCTGCCACCAGAAGAAGTTTACCTTGAGGTTTAAATTCCTCAGCCAAGGATGTGGGGGGAGATCGCTAAATCTAAAAGCAGAAACAATGATAACAACAGATCGCTATAAAATCACAAAAACAAACAACAACATTTCAAAACAATTCAATTCAGTTCAATTTGATCTATATAGCACCTAATACAACACAGTCATTTCAGGGCACTCTTACAGAGAGAAACCAACAGTTGCAGAAGCATTCATTCCGTTCAACAGACATTTCAGTCAGGACCCTTTTGGCTAAGTAAATGACCTGCAGACAAACAGAGCAACTTCCACAAACCTGGCATGGCCACAAATAGACATGTTTTTCTATATTTCTTTTTTTCCTCCACAAAATTTGAATAAACCACCAAGAAAAAAAAAAGTATGACAAATAGCAGATGATGCACTTAGTGGATAATTGGAGATTATACAGTCCCTAGATGAAGCTAATATGATGCAACTGTTTTCCCGCAAGGACATTCTATTTTGTTAACCTCATCCGTCACTGACCCAAATACCAGCTACAATGCGCAGTGTTTTCTGGAGGTAGGTTTTTGTTGTCACACTTTAAAGTACCTTTCCAGGCAGGCTGCTGCAGAGCTCAGCGTGTTGGCTCTCTCGAGGTAACCCGAATGAAGCAGCCTGGCTGCATCTCCAAGTCCCAAATTGGGAAAAAAAACAAAAAACAAAGTCCCACTCTCTAATTAGGCAAACATCTGAAACGTCAACTTTAAAAAAAAAAAACCTGACTGACAACCGCTTACGTCTCAACGCTCCAAATTAGAGGAAGCATTTGTATTGTCACATTAAATACTTTCCCTCTTCTTGGAGCTGTGGTTGCCGAGAAGCTGCTCACCTCTTCCTACCTGTCCTGAGGTGTTAGCACTGGGAACTGTAGAAGAAAATACAAAAAAAGAACTTCAAACGAGCTCCAGGAGTCTATTTTCTGGCTGTCTTTACCTTCTCTCTGCGGGGTGGAGAGTGGAACGGCGAGAAAGCTTTGACACCGTTTCCTCTCAGTGGTTCTGGGATGTCCAGACTCACTGAGCGGTCCAATTAAAAAAAAAAAAAAGAAAGAAAGAAAGGGTGGGGTGGGGGGGGTGGGGGGGCACAAAGACTTTGACAGAACAGGCAGAGTGGCCTCTTCAAACGCCTGCTTCAAAGTGGGACGGCGGCGTTAAAATTCCCCACTGTTTTGAGGGGAGTGATGTGCATGATCAAGGAGGAGTGAACGCAAGCCTGGAGGTCGACTTTTAGAACGGTAAGAAGACTTTTATCTGAAAGCGCAGAAGGCTCAAACCAGATACAAATGCCTCAGTGTACTTAATGAAGTGTTTGGCTTAATGTCTGAATCCCCCACTTTGATGGCGATCATGAAAACGAAAGTGTCATGATGGCGCCAATGGGAAAATCTGAGAAGGCATTATCACCTATTTTCTTCACGGTAACCAGTCAAGATGGGCAGTCAGTTATCTCAATAACTATTGAACAGACACACAAAATACTGTCCAGTGATAAAGTGTTACTTTAAAAGTCGTCAGAGTTGGAAGTAATGAGGTTGATGACTTTGAGGACATCCTCAAGCTCCTGTTTTGAACAATTTGGTGCCAAAAAAAAGTTTAAACATGCCAAATATTTTGGAAGAACTTTCAATCAGAGCCTGTTGTGCTTGGTATGAGGACCTAAATATGCTTCGATATGCTACTTTCACAAGCGTTTGGTTTTTTGCCCCTAATTCCCCATAGCTACATGTTTGTCGCTATTTACCATGTTTGTGCTCTTCTAATCATCACCATTATATTTACTGCATGTTTGATGCAAACTGGCTTTATTACTGGCAAACAAGTTGGCTTTATTGGAAATATTAAGACATTGAGAAAGAAGAAGAATGTGTCACGCATCAAAGAGTTCAATTACTGAATAGTCAATGAGATTCAGCACACCAGTAGTACACGGTCTACAGGTAGTACACCATACCACGACAGCCTGAAGACGAATGGTGCAGCTCTAATAAGTCCGCAAGTGGCACTGACGTGACCAATGGTCCAATTGAATTAAACATTCAAAGACATTAAGCTGACCAAAGGTGTACTGTCATTAGCTACTCAAAAATACGCAAATCAACAATATGACTGCATCAGGCTGTTACACAGCATTTAGCGAATCAATCCAATATATCATCAAGATATTCAGAAATAGTGCATCTTCATAAAGTAGCAGCTTGGCATTAAGTTGATGTTTTGCGAGCCATTGCTGGAACTCGTAAGTTGACAATCAAATGAGCAACACTTAAACAAGCAGCAGCTTGATATTGAATAGTCCAATGGTGCAGATGGAATGGATGGTTGGCATTCAGCTGACTAATGATCCAACTTCATCAAGTGGTCTGAATCAGTCATGGACACTATGTTGAACCAAGAGTGGAAAATCGTCAGGCGGTCAATCTATATTCAGCTGACCAATGGAACAACTTCCTTTGACAGTCGCTCATCAGAAATTCAATCAGAAAGTGGAACTTTGTATGGCGTATAATGATGATTATTCTTCTATATCTTTGTGGTAGAAGATTAAAAACTTGAGCAGCTACACTGAACGACTGAAAAGAAAACAAAGGCAATCTCGTTTTACATCCGTGTGCCGTCGTTGTCTGAAGTGACAAACATCTACCTACTGAAGCGCGAACAGGTGGTCTGAGCCACTTCGTCACAGAATCGCGTTTACATCTGCTAATTAGTAAAGACCACAGCTTGGGGTTCAGTTCCTTCCACAACACTTTCAGAGGCAGAAAATTATCAACAGGTGCAGATGCAGGGAAAACAAAAAAGAAGGAAAACTTCAAAACATCAAGAAAAACTAACAGGACAAGTCAATTTCCATAATCTCTCCACGTCGTTCCAAGGAAGACTATATAACCAACTTGTGACTTTTAAAAGACGTCTGAGTCATGGGATTTTAAGTTTTGGTGGTGATAACTATCCTATATTGACCTAAAACAACTTTTTGGCAATATATTATATACTTGTAAATAAATAAATAAATACACACAGACAAAAACAAAACCTCAACTTTCGACATCACCAGCTAGTGGTCAAATATGAAAATTCCAGCGTTTCTGCCATTCCTGTGTAAATGGACATCAGTTACAAAACAGCGTTGTGTAAACACGAAGCCTTTCTGAAAAGTTGTGTAAATTGGGCCTTGATCAGATCTTCGCCATTAACATGAAGACTAAAGGCATGGTAGTTGGTGAATGAACGGCGCTTATAAAGCACATTTTAGCGCTTCAGCAATGTCAATGGGTTTTACACTGCTGGTCACATTAACCAACCAAATTGACGTACAAGGAATATTGTTCGATCGTATATACAACTTCCCCCAGAAGTGCATGTGTGAAAAACGTACTTGTTATCTGCACTAATTAATCTGGTTGTGTTTGTTTTGAAGTTCCAACACCAGACAAACATTTTGCTGGTTCAGACTATAATCAGGAACTGATGACAACAAAGATATTTGATGACATTGGAAAGCCATCCAATGTGCCACTGACATGAACTCCATTCATGACCAGGGTCACACCACCTCCTACGATCAATGGAGTAAGGTCAATCTAATCAGGTTTCTTCTGATTGGTGTTTAATCTGATTACTGCTAGTCCGTGGAACCGCAGCCACTAAATGACTAATTTTCTAATGTACAGTCAAGTTTCATCAAATCTACCCCCGCCTCATGTTAATTCATGCAAAATCATTCAGAGACCGAACATGACACATCAAACAGATGTATATTAAAGTGCTGCAGGTGGAAAACAATGTATATCCAGAGCAGGAATGTCAGAATGTTCACTCTGTTCACTGGAGCTCATGTAACCATAATGACACCGTTCTACGTTGCTACGAAACCAGATGACGGTCGTTTTCGTTCGATTGTGACGTGCAGTAGCTCCGAGCACTCGGTGGTTTGCTTAACATACCACCTCCCCGGGGAGAATCGGATACGCCACATTGTCATTTCATCTATTGTCAAAAGGATAAATATTGATTCCCGTAGGTTCAACTGGGCGGGTTTCGACGGGTAATACTGTAGCGTTAAAGCTCGGTATTCTCCGTTTGTACAGTGGCGAACTCGGGAGCTGCCTTTGTAAACTCCAAGATGGAATTATGAAAAATGGAGTTCCTATAGCTGGGTGGCTTAAAGCATTAATTATACAACAGAGTGTGTTAAATGAGAGAGCCTGCCCTCCAAGAAACCGTGGAGGAATCTGACAGAAATATTGCCCCCGAAAGCTTCTCCCCTGACAGCCCCGGCGCTCTGATATTATAGTCATTTAAATACATTAAATCATGGCTAACACCCGTGGAAGTGCAAATCCATTCTATTTTCTGTTACGCTCATTTCAGACTTATTTCCAGCTCTCAGACCCTGCTCTTAAATCAATAATCATTTAGATGAGAAATTAGTGATAGAAGCCTGGCTCTGCCCACGTGGGAGGCAGCGCCAGCGAGACGGAGAGAATCAAGGTAAACTGACTGGCTTCGGGTTTGAAATTGAAAAACTGTTGTATTCTGGGAAGAAAAACCACAACTTTTTAAAAACATTTTCTTTTTTTTTTTTTTTTTTTTACTTGTTATCTCCCGAGTCACCTGGAAGATGTTGGAGAGGTCCCGCAGGTTGAAGATATAGTGGAACTTGACGGCGGTGGGCAGGAACGTGGAGGACATGCGCTGGTGCAGCGCCAAGGCCAGCTGGACCAGGGTGGGGGCGCTCTTCTGCACGGCGGCGCTGAAGCCGTCTGCTTTCAGGTGTTGGGACAGGATGGAGGTGTAGATGGTGGTCAGGGCTTCGGCTCCGGGGAAAGACAGGGCGAAGACCGAGAAGTGGCGCTTTTGGAGAAAGAAAATAACGTTTTTGCTCTCTGATTTAAGATCACCATGAGAGGGTCGGTTGGACGGAAGTCACTTTTTTGATTAGTGTGACAAAACGTTTGTCATAAATGATAAATTTTTGGTGAAAATCTCTTCATAACAGCCCGATGTCTCCTCTCCCGATCGTTCAGTCCACTTTGCTGTATATCTACAGAGCGTCGAGCTCCATCACAGGCGTGTCCAACCAGCACTCCTACAATCTATTTCAATGTAATGAGAAGTGGCACCTTAATCTGTCGCAGTATTCCTCTTTTTTTCTACTTTAATCCACAATTTGTTCCTGTTGTTCCCTATCCGATCGGATCAAAAGAACTCTTCTTTAGCCAGAGTAATTGTACCAAAACAGTGTTTTTTTTTCCCATCTGCGGTGGAGACATACAGTCCTGACCACTGCGCCTGGTGATAACTTCTCCCTGTTCTTGCCAAGGTTGAAACTGAATTTTTCCATTCTGCGCTTGGAGCTTTGTCACTGTCATCTGAATCCAGCTGCTTATCTGGTCCCCACCACTTTCTAAACACTCCGTTTCACATCAGCTTTACAGTCTGACACTTTTCTAATAAACCCAGACGCAGACTTTCAGAAACAATCACTCAGCACCAGATTTACATCCGAGTAACTATCGACCAACGTGACTCCATACTTCAAAGAAAACTCCCAAAATGTTTAGATTTTGACATTATTCCGATTTAGATTGTCAACGACATTTCAATGTAGTTCACTGACTGATTTTTGCAGTCCCATAGGAATTAAAACTGAACATGTACTGAGATCTGAAACCCAAGCGGCAGGTTTCCTCAGAGGTCAGTTAGCGAAACATGAACAGAGATTGATGACTACAAATTCTGGTTCGTTTGTGGAACTGCGAGTTGGAAATTTGTGGACATTTGTGGAAATATGTGGTAATGGTCTTGTTTTCGTGTATTAGTTTATTCTCTGTGCAGAAGTGATTCCTTTTATGGGAAGCATTTTTAAAGATTTTTTTTCTGGGAGAGTAACTTTACAATCCTGACGATTACAGATGATTGATCACAGTTTGGTGATATTGATGTCGATCGTGATATGATACGTGTATGTTTATAGCCACGTTATCATCGGTCTGATTTCGACAGCACAGTTTCAAATTTGAGCCAAACACTAAAGCTTTAATTCTTTTTTAATCGTTGTCACACATTCGATCAGTTTTTTTATTTTTTTATTGCGTAATTAAACAAATGGATCCTTCCCCGGAGCGAGCCGCCTCAATTTTCCAAATTTTACATTATAATGTTTCGGTCGTGGAGGAATTCATGTTCCCCTCAATTCTGGTCCAAATCCAATCAACTCTGCATGAACGGCCACAGCCGAGAACGAGCAAACAAATTAACAAAGGCAGAGAAATAACAGACGTGGACCCGAAATCACCTAATTTAACCGAGAGAAGACTGCTTGCGATAAGATGAATTAACGCATACGGAACCCCGGGAGTGGGTTGCATAACGGGTGGAACACAACGTGATGGGAGCACATGGTGTGTGTGTGTGTGTGTGTGGGTGTGTGTGTGTGTGTGTGTGTGTGTGTGTGTGTGTGTGTGTGTGTGTGTGTGTGTGTGTGTGTGTGTACCTGCAGTCTTGGATTAATGGTGAAGCTGCCCGCCGTCGGGTTCATGCAGGACACGTACTGAACGTTGTGTATTTCCTTCAACAGCAGCTTATTACGGTCATACCTGGGAGCGCACACACATACACAGAATCATTATTTAAGAACCTCGCATGCACACAGGCTCCCACTGGCTTTTCGATACGGACGCCTCAGCGCCCACTTAAGCTGGCGTGGCTCGCCGGCGTCCTCCTTCCTCTCAATTTCATAGCCCGGATCCTCCGAGCATATCTGTAATGGGCTGGCCGTGTCTAAACCACTCGGCCTGTGTCTGGCACCGTGTTCACCATTTACAGAGGATGGTGCAACACCCCCCCCCCACCCCCCCACCCCCTCTCCCATCCTCAACTCTTCCTTTTGACTTTTGACATCTATAAAAAAAGATGGAATTGAAGCGGGGAATACTAAAAGCTTCTGAATTATTAGAGTATTACACCCGTCATCTGCTGGCACTCCATTATGTCGACGATCCTGTTCTATGTTAATACACAGAGGGGAAACTGCAGGAGACCGTCCATCATATACGCAATTAAAGCCGGCGACGCTTTCACTGACAACTTCGTCAGCATCACCTGCAGTGTGTGTGTGTGTGTGTGTGTGTGTGTGTGTGTGTGTGTGTGTGTGTGTGTGTGTGTTTCGACACAGAGCCCCACCAGTGGTTATAGTCCAGGTGTTGCCGGATGAGCGTGTGCGGCTGCACCGTGCCATACGCGTCCACCTCCGGCATGTTCAGGTCGTCGATGAAGTAAATGAGTCGCCTGCTGCCCGGTGGTCCGTAGTTGCGACCTGCTTTCTTCTCCAGGGGCTTTTCCAGGACGCCTGCGGGTGGGATGGATGAAGGGGGAGAATGAAGAGTTGAAAACAGCATACGGGGAGTACTTCACAGGAGGAGTCAGACATGAGCCACAAAAGGCAAGCGAAAATAAATTTTTACTCGGGATGCACCAATACCTGCTTGTACCGATACCAGCACTTGTTAAATATAATGAAGTCCACATGCGCAGGCTATGTTTATGTTTATATTTTAATCTGTATTGATGTGTGAGTGTTTAGTTATATATAGCACACACTGGATGATGCTGGACATCCGAATTTGCCCAAATGAGGATTAATAAAATACTATCTATCTATCTATCTATCTATCTATCTATCTATCTATCTATCTATCTATCTATCTATCTATCTATCTATCTATGTGCCACTGCGAACCACCTTTATATTCTCATAAGCTACCTGAAAGATTTCCATGAGTTTCCAGTTTAGTGGCTCGTCTTAAACTAGCGGACAAGCTAGTTGAAATAACCACGCTTTAAGAGGCACCGTGAAGAGTCAGGAGGATTTCTTTGTGTGATGAATACAAAATCCATTCATTTAATTAACACTGGAAGAAGTGCTGTACGCTAAGCTACAATAGCATTGAGTACTTTTATTCTTTATTCCGCTTCCAACTGAGTCTCAAGTTTGACTGCAATGCGGTACCTCTTATTAAATCTATTTTTGTTGAGAGTAGACAGACTCTAATTTCAGTTGATTGAATTGAATTACTTTTTTTCCTCTCTTATGGGATTGGACACACTCATTACACCCTCTTGTGGTATGAAATGGTAATACAAAAAAGGAGACGCAAGTTAGCTTGCTAGGCTCAGTGGTAAAAGGAGTGTCTGGTTTTAGATTGACCGTTTTCTCAGTGTTTTTACTGTATATGTAATGTGTATTTACTTAGTTGATGTATTTAGCTTAACTAGTTGAGTCACGTTTATAGATCAGATGATAGTAAATTGATTTCTCGCCACACGTTTCTCAGAATTTCAGTGGAATTCCTTTAAAAACTGGCTAAATCAAGCTTTTCGTCAATCTTTCTTTAAAGTGCTTTTATCTGACATTAAAGTGAGCTTCTTCCAGATTAGCCTCTGGTCAATAAATTTGGTTGTAAAGGATAAATAATGAGGCATCATCTCACTGAAAAGATAATTGGCTGTCCAATAAAAAAGCAAGGAGACGATCAATTCTTTGAATAAAGAAGCAGCACTCAGGAAGACAGATTTCCGTAAAGTGTCGGCCCCTTGGAGACCCTGCTACTACAGCCTGTAAAATATTGTGAGTGGGACCGACGTGCAGCTCATTAGCGCTTCATTAGGGCAAAACAAATAGTCAGATTTCTCCAATTATCATGCTTCTTTGTAGCGTGTGCAACATCTATCATGAGAGATGTAATTCTGGTTGAAGCAAGAAGAGTAAACATACTCTAAGGTTCTAATTTGACTTGAGCAGTACATTCTTGTTTTTTTTGTTGTTTTTTTTACAAAGAACACTGTTTACATACTATTTTTTGAACAGTTGAACCTCAAAAAAACCTGTTTATTTATCTTATAAATTACTCTCAAGGCACAGTAAAAGGAAAAGCTACACTATTGACCAGATGCTCTTGTGAAGACTTGTAACGCCACTGATTGTTAAAAGATGGTACAACAGTAAGGGAGACAGCAAGGTTGATATGATAAATGCAATTTTTTCACATTCTGATGGTTGTGTTGAGATTTCTTAGCTTGTATCCTGACACGCGATCACTAAATACCTTGGAGCATAGCAGACGTGGTGTAATAGTTGAAGGGGACGTTCTTGATCATGTATTTTTCAGCGTCCAGTGCTCCCAGCTTGTCCCCGACCAGCACCGACTTCCCGGTGCCGGCGTTCCCAACCAGCATGACGGGCCTGCGGTGCTCCAGGAGGCGGTCCATGAAATATCGGACCCGGATGGTTTCCATGGTGTGGACCAGACATGCCTGCATTCAGATCACGGATAGAAACACGGGGAGACACTCGTCAAGGGAATTAATAGTTACTCTGATTTTCACGAGATTCACAGTGAAAACCTCAAACCTCAAACATGTTCAAGATTTAAAGCCAGAAAAAACAAATTTTTCCTCTTTTTGTTCAGTACTAGGAACTTGTTTGTGCAAAAGTCAACAATAAAGCCAATCGACGGGAGTACGTGCCCATCCTGTAGATACAAAACGCCATTAGAACTAATTTGCAGTTGAGTGTTGGCATTCTGACTATCACAACTCTTCCAATTCTGTTTATTTTAGTTGTTGTTTATACAACGTCAAAGCCTTCCAGAGGTCACCGCAGGGCAAGACTTGACAACACCAGTGACAAACTCAACAACTTCCTCATGAGGAAGCTTTTGGCAACATTAAGAAAAAAGAAAAAATTCTTCCTTTCAAGAGGAATAAAGAGCAGACAGGAGCAGACTGGGAGCTGCGCGGCCATCTGCCACTTCGAGGTGAGAAAACAACAGCCAAGAGAAACAACAAAACAGTAAAGAGAGGGCAGGTTGGACGGGACCGCTAACCACAGATCAGACGGCTCGGGAGGCACAGGAACCTGCAGGAGGGCACAGAGAGCAGCGAGATTTAATGCTATGCGGAGCAGGAATGCTAATAAGGGAGGCCAGGTTTGCTGAGGGGATCATGGGACGGTTTTCCCTTCGGCTTGTCAGGCAGGATGGTTCAGGGTCGTCTGTTATGGTTATCAACCGACCCCCTCGGGAGCATGCTCAGGGAGGTTCGCGGCTAAAACGCTTGATTTGCTGAAAACGCCACTCCGTTCTCAGGCTAAAATGCCTCGACACACATTAAACAAGGTCGCACTTTGTGGTAATTGAAGACTTAGCAGTGTAATAGAAGATTAAACACTGAATAATGATCGTTTGCACTGAACAAATCTTTTTCAGGAGATTATTCTGGAACAGAGGAACACAGAATTACCATAAATGAGGACTCTTTGCGTGCTAGCGAGTGCGCTGCTCCCGGCACCCTCCCGCGGCTCCGGAGCCGTCTGATTTGTAGTTAGTGTTAATGTTTGGGATGACAGGGATTATCATCAATTTTTCCTCTTTATCGTGATCAGCCCATTTTCTTCCATTTGAAAGTCAAAATTGTTATGCTGTAACACAGTGGCTTTAAAGTTTGTGCTGCTTTTGTTTCCCTGCAAACCTGAGAAAAAAAGATGTTTTCTATTCCATTGTATTTTATAAACCAGAATGCTGCAACAAAACAATTTCCCTTCAGGGATTAATAAAGTCATCTATCTATCTATCTATTTATCTATCTATCTATCTATCTATCTATCTATCTAATGAAGAATATCAAGGTTCTAATGAAATATTTTCAGAACTTTTGAAACATCTTATTAACATCACTAGATAAAACGCAATGACGAACACTGATGAAAAGCAACAAGAAAAATAGCTCATAGACCTCAAACTGTGAGAATGTCTTTCCTTCTTGAGGAAAACTGGCCTTTTTGTAAAAAAAATTCCTGCCCACGACCTTGCTCACATTCCGGACTTTTTTTTTAGTTATATGGAGTTTGCGTCTAATAATTTAACACAATTCATAATTTTTCAATCAGCATTCATTAACAATGACTGTTATGTAAAGGTTTTACAAATATTAAACCTTATTAGAAAAAGTGAAAACTGGATACTGGTATCGGTGCATCCCGGCCAAAAATCAATATGAAGACTGCAAAGGCCTTAAAATCCAGGAAATCCGCCCACTGTGTCGTGATGAGTCTGGAGTACCTGCAGTGGCGTGTCTGCGTCCATCTCGAACTTGGGCACCATCTTGGACCAGGGCTCGAACTTCTTGCTCTCGGGGTCGATGTAGTAGTCGAAGACGGTGCCCTGGGACGGGAACTTGATGGTTTTGAACTCGGCCACCCACCACTTGCTGAACTGGGCTCTGTAGTCGACCAACTGCAGTCACACAGAGACACAGAGGGTGGGCAGAGCGCTCGATACCGTCGTACAGTAGCTATGGATTGGCGGCGGTGGCGTGGAGACGGGGGCCGGTTGAAAGGGAGAAAATGAGAGGCGGCTGGCCTCTTCTCTCTGCCTCTGCCGGGCCCCTTCGGTACCTGTCTCCTCCATTCACCAGCAACTCTCCAGTCAATAAAACCACTTAGCATTTAAATGCATCGGTGATGGGAAAATAAAGTGGAGCACATTTGTACGGATGGGAGAGCTGTTTTATCCCGTAAACGTAGACGGACGCGCTTACTGTACGCCGCTAACCGGATTGCTTAGCAACTGCCGGCCGCGACTCTCCCGCTGATTTAAATCCTACCGGCCGGCGCCTGAGTCCACTTCATTTTCAGATGATCTCTCTCTTGAAAAACCTGCCATTTCTTCCAGTGAAAATAGCATTCAAATGACTTTTCATGAATGGAGGAACAAAGTTGAGCCACTTAAGAGCCACTGCGGCGGGGAAAGCAGCGACGGGTAGCCGGTAATACAAGAAACTCTATCAGGGAGGAGCTTCAATCCGCTGCCATTCCTAGAGCCCTTTTATTTCTGCAAAGTGGAAAATGTGAAGAAAACCACTGAATCCAGGAACGAAAATGATATTTACTTTTGAAAAAGGGGGAATCACAAGGATAATATTTTCACATATAGTGATTGTCGAGATAGCCGTTATGAAATACGTGGCTAAAAACACACATGACCATCTTTAGCCCCACTTTAGTTCAATATTTCACTCTATTTTATTCACATTAAATTTTTTTTATACACGTCTTATCTCAGAGGTGACAAATGTGACTTGAATGGATACACTCCTCCGTCAGCCAAACTATGCATCATGCTGAAATGTTAAAACTACTGAAACAGTATAAACTGCATTTTCACTTGAAACGTTGTCGTGCAAAACAGAAGCTTTATCATTCGATTCCCAAGCTCACATTCTTATTGTGAAAATGGGAAGTGGATCAGAAGCCGTACCTGGTCCTGGAACATGGCTCCACCGAAAGCCCAGATGGCGGCGAAGACGAAGTAAAGCTCGTGGAGTTCTTTGGCGCAGTCCGGCGGCGTGTTTTCTGGAGTCAGAAGACACTCCAGCAGGTAGCACAGCATCTGGACCAGGCTCTGCTCGGGGATGGGGATGATCTTCTTAAACCTGAGAATGGACGGACGGACACACACAGACACAAACAAACACACATTACAGGACATCGCAGGACTGCAGCATTATTCGCGCTCGCCTCTGCTCACAAGTACTGCCGAGCTAACAGAAGCAAATCAAATGTTAAATTATGTTTTCACCTTCTGTCATTTGGAATTGTGCGGCCCATTATTTTGCACGTCCACCAGAACAAACACAGCTTCTTTGACTAATTCAATTATGTGAAGCCGAGTGACGCATTAGTGAGCTTTGCTGCGCCGAGTGGTGCTTTGTATTTGGTTGGGAGGACAAACTGTTCCTCCTCTGCTTCCTGTGTTGGAGGAGACGACTGCTCCTGCAGAAAGCGGGACGACGTCCAGTTCCCGTGATTCAGCGCTTGTTTTTTTTTTCTTTTTTTCTTTACCCCCTCTTTGTCCAGCACGCCCACTCAGCGACACTCTGGTGCTCATGTTTCTTACAGCAGCGAGTGCCGCTGACGCACCTCGATCTGACGGCCTCCAGGCAGGACGGGAGGTACTTGTCGAAGAGGATGGTCAGGTTCGCTTTCTCCGATTGGACCTGCCGCCTGTCGATCCAGCTTGTCACCGGGGGGTTCCAGCCCAGATCTGCAGGGTTTATGTACAAGATGCCTGGGAACAGGAGAGAAAAGAGGATTCTTGGGCTACAAGATGCATTCTTTTCTCCAGAAACTTCTGTGAATTTATTTCTCAGCTTTTAAAGCCTTGTTTTTAGTTTTCAGAACAGTTTCTCTGCTTTTTTCCACAAGTGGAGAGCCAAACTAAACAATAAAAAAAAAAAAGTGAATGGGATATACCCTGTAATCCATCGTGAATAAATAAAAAACTGAAAAGTACCTTAAATATAATATGGATGTCAATTGTTAAGACTTTTGCACATGCCTCAACTTCTAGTTAAAAGGATCTTATGGAAACAGTGGCCTTTTGGCTCACGCTAAACCGTCTCGATAACTGTTTTGTTGTACATCGAAACAATGGCGTGACAAGCCCAAAGATACTTCATTAATTGTACCTGTGACAAAAAATTTATTTGGCTAAATTAGTGGATTTACACAATATCATGAAAGGTTCCTCCAGTTAAAGGGGATCAGAGAGTACCTGCTCTGGACACCGTGGCTGGAGTCGCTGTGCGAAGGTGGCTGATTTCGAACACCAGCCTCATGGTGGGATTGAGAGGGATCCGCTCATTACTGGCCAGAGTCAGCACCTGACAGAAGGAAAGGCCGTATTCACTGGGAAGAAGTCTGCTCTCTCCGTGGCGTTCACACACTCTGAGCCTGGACTATGACACCTGCTCTGCGCAACTCCTTTCACTATTCTTAGCATTGCATTGCTACAGACTGTCATTTACTCTGACAGCCAGCGAATACAAATAGTTTACAACTCTCTCCGTCCCTCGCGGTCACTTGTTCTTTCTCGCCCGCGATGACTCAGCCGCATTTCCTTTCCAGATCTGGATGCTCATTTGGTGAGCAAATGACAGTGAAAATGTCATTCTGGTACTGAATAGTCAACATATCTTGACACGCCATGCCACCCGCTCGCACCTTGTTATCATCCATGACTGTGTTGAGTGACTCGATCCACATCGGGTCGATGTCGCCGTCCAGAACGATCCACTTGGGCCCGTTGTGGCTGACGTTGGCGAGCTCCCTCATGATGCTGGAGAACAGGCCTGGCAGAGGGAGGACAGTGTGTTAAATAGTGAGCGCTGGAGGAGAAGATGATGACCGAGGATTTGGTCACTTGCCGTCTTTCCACTCTCTGGTGGCCGGGTTGATGATGCCAAAGAGCTCGTCGTTGGTCACGGCTTTGGGGTTGAGGTCTGTCCAGACAGGCCGGCGCTTCATCCTCTGGTAGGTCCGCTGGAGCGACCGCAGCACCTGACTCTTCCCAGTGCCGGCGTTCCCGATCACAAACACAGAGTGACGCACGGCCAGCAGCTCCTCCAGTTGCACCACCTGGTGGACAGAAAAGACATTCAGAGCAAATCTTGTTTCAAGCAGTCATGGAGGTCTTAGTCCAACCTTAACGGTTACATATTCTACAGTTTTTTAAACCATTTGGCAAAGTCAACAAATTGGTAGCTTCCTCACGATTCAAATTTTCCCCCAGCTGACAACAGCATATTAACAACCACTGAATAAATTAGACATGCTTAAATACTTGTGCTCGATCGAACTCTACCCAAGCGTTATCGGGTAGAGTTTAATCATCTCATCTATAATGTGGCTGTTAGTTATTATTGAGTTTGGAAAAAATGTGTAAAATTTATAAAGGGCCAAAAAACCTTCTTTATTTCTCGGTTTTACAACTTCAGTCATAAAACACACTCTGAAATTGTTGTGAATGGTGGTGTAACACTTTCAATGGGGGCATTGACATCGAGAAATGTCCAACAAAGAGCAACAGCGAGGGGGAAAAAAGGGGGAAGAAAGAGATTTCCTCCCCATTTTCACTCAAACATAGAGATGGTGAGCCCAATCAATGGCATCGACTCGGCCTCTTGCGGCTCCCTCTGGTCCATTCAGCCACCGCGCGGGCAGCTTTCCGCTCTCAAAGGCTCCAGCTGATTACGCCTTCGATGTTTGACAAGGGCCGATGCTAGCGCGGGCTAACGCTATAGGTACGGGCCGTTTCTCCCGCGGCCTCGCCTGTGGGCCCCCCCCCCCCTTCCTCTGTGCTCATTGTCTGGAATCAAAAGGTTGGACGCGCAAACAAAGACAGTAAAAAGTTCAGGCTCTGGGGGCGGACGGTTTGTTATTGAGCGCTCCGCCGCTCTCTCTGTCGCTCCGTTTCTTCTCCTCTTTGTTTATTTCTGCGGCTGTCTCTCACAATGTCAGGGTTAAGTGGCGCGGTGCAGCGCCGGCCGCCGTTGATGGACTGTTATTATGTGGTTCCCGTGCCTGTTTGACCTGAGGCAGATTGCACTTATTTCCCCCCGGTCCTGCCTACATCTGTCTCTGACATATATAACCCCTCCCGCTGCGTGTGTATGTGTATGTGTATGTGAATGTGTGTGTGTGTGCGTGTGTGTATCTGTATGTAATATAATGATTACAATTAGGTCATCAGCTCGGGTACCTGAGCTCTCGGCTATATTTGCCCGATTCATCCAGATGCAGCAGACTAGCTTGACACTAATGTGTATTTCCCGGCGGGGCATTATGACGTGAGGTAAATAGCTTTTGGAAAGGAGCGAGATAAATTTGAGTCGGAGTGCCGCAACTGTAATATCCGTCCAAATTGTTCAAGATGAAACCCCCATTTGGGGACTCGTGCTTCTCAGACAAGTTGTAATTATGTTTGTCTTTGTCCTCGGTGTTGGCCACCGACTCGCGCTCGAGTGGGACCTTGTCTTTTTTTTTCCCCTACAATCAAAGCGCGGTGAGATAAACCCGAGCAGACAGGCACGGAGGCCTCCCGGCGCACGCTCGCCCTACCTTCAGCACGAAATTGTCCTCCGCCTGCAGCTTCAGGTCCAGGATGGACTCCTTCACGTGCCTCTCGAAGTCCGGGTCTCTCTTCCGGGGGACGTCCAGCGCCGGGAACAGGTCTCCGATCAGGCCCATGAACACGGGCATGTCGTCTGTCACGATCTTGGGGATGTTGAAGTCTCTCAGAGCTCTCATCAGCACCTGGTCCTCAGCCCGGCCAGGGTCGCCTCTCTTGAGGGATCCGGCCACGACCAGAACCGACTTGATGGCCCGGAGGCCCCAATCGTAGTGATCCTGGAGGAGAAGGAGGAGAATACTGAATTCTTTCGCCCTGATTCTTTCCTCCATCGATTCTTCTTCGTCATGCCTTTCTCACTTTCATTTAATGCTTCTTCCTGCCTCGCTGGCCATCTTTCGTCATTTACCTCCAACATTATTCCTTCTTTTCTGCCTCGTCACGATGTGGTGCTTTTCTTTTTTCTTCCTTATTCACATACCTTCTTTCACTTTCATCCTGTTTCTCTCACTTCTCCTAGTTGTGGTTGCCTCATTCACCATTCTTATTTTTTCCTTACTGCCCTTCCATGTATTCTTTCTTCCCCCTCCGTATGCAATCCTTCCTCACTTTATTCCACAATATTTCTTTTCACTCTTTTTCCTTTCCATCCTCACCAGACATTTTTCTTCCCACTTTGTTTGTTTCTTTCATTCTTCCTCACTTCACTTTCCTTATTGCTTCCCCTCAATCTCTGTACATTTGTTCCTTTCTCACTCCACTTCCTTGCCTTTTCTTCCCTTCTCACTCCCGGGTTTGATTTTTTTTTACTCACTTTCATTCCCTAATATTTCTTTGCAGTTATTTTTCTTGCTATCCATCCCTCTTTCCTTTTTCATTCTCATTTCTCCAATATTTCCTCCTCTTTGATGTGTTTTTGCTGGAAACATTGCTGTGTAAATGGGATCTAAGACTTCTTACAGATTGTGAGATTTCAACAATCTTACAAGTTCACAGTGAGCCACACTATATGGCAAAAATCTACTGTACGACATGAAGTTTGCTGTGTGCAGATTGCACGACAAAAACGCAAGCTGAATCTCAGCCTACGACAAAGTGATTGCCAAAGTGATTGCACGTGATTGTGCAAGAACAACATGTCCAAAATATAAACATGAACAGAGCCCTTGCTGTTGTGGTATTTATGTGTTTGGAGTGATATAAAAAAAAAAGGAGAAGGAGGAGAATATGTATGCGGTCATGGCTCGGAAAGAGAGGCCAACTTGGGATGCCAAGCTTTTAAGTAATTACTTGTTAGCATCTTCTCCCATTTTACATTAGCATTTACTGTTACGGTCGTTTTTCCAACAAAACACACTCGGAACCATAACAAACACGTCTCAGGTCGCAGCAGGAGTCACAATCACCCCAAATATCTGACACTCTCCAAATTCTTTGGTCACATGATGTTGAACTTGTCTCACAGTGCGACATAGGGGGACCAAAGTTTGCCGCAATTCTCCCACAAATGATATCTTTCATCTGTAATGGTCGATAATTGCATAGTGTGACTCACGAAAAGCGACTCCTGACTGAGCGAGCTGCATCTCTATCCTTCATATGGATGCTGCTTGGCTGATGGACCCACTGTATGCATGTCAATAAAAGCATAACCCCCTCCGAAGCCCATTACTTCATACGCTTCATACGCTTTGTCTGAAAATATGAACCAGAGCATAGGTCGGTGACACCAGCCGACCTCTGAGATCACTGTGTTTTTAAACTGTCACCAGACAGGCTGATGGTGAGACATCTACACAACCGCTGTATCAGCTCTGGATGTCTGGGGAAATAATGAAGCTGCATGTACAACATGGATGGATGAACGCGGCAAAGTGTGCTGATGCAAAACTGATGCGCAAGTGTCTACTTCCACTTCCAGTTCGGGTTGAATCCATTTACAGGTAAACAGACTCGTGGAAGCAACATGTTCCGGTTAGGAGGGGAAAGCAATACAATGAGTTTCTCATTGAAAGGGATGTTTTGCATTTATGGGCAAAAATCTGCCTTTTCATTCACAAATGAGATCATATTGTGACACAACATGTCAGATATAAATCATTTGATGGAGTGATTCAATGTGAGTTTTTGCCATTTTCTCCTAATAAACTACCAAAAATGGCCAATTATAAAAGCCTGGCTATAATAATTTTACCCATTTCAAATGGAATAGAATCAATAACATAGCATTTAGAGACAGTGCCGAGAGACAGTTTAGAGATAGATATAAAACTACAAATACAACTTTATTGCATTATTGGCCATAGCACTAGTTAGAAAGCAGAAAAAGATTAAATAAACCTTGTTGATCAAATGTTTTTGATGTATGCAGTACTTCATGCAGTACAAGTACTTGGCTATCTTTAGGTCAAGATAAGTTTTAAACTGAGTTTTCCACCACCGGCTGGCCTTGGTGCTGCCAATAAACCAAAGCTCGGTGGCACTTTCTTCCCTGCAGCCATTCTCCAAAACTTGAGCAAAAACTTAGCACTTTCAATTGATTTGCAGCTTCAGCCTTTGTGAGAATCGTTTAGAGAGGCGGTCTGTTCATTTGATTTCATTACTGCTAAGTTGCTAAACACTTGAAACAACAGAGAGAGAGAGGGCTAAAAAAAAAAAAAAAAAAAAAAAAAAGTGTAATTAAGGTGATATTTAAGAAATGTCGGGAGCAGTGTGCGAGGACTGCTGAAATGATCATTGGAAATTCATCCAGAACTGAGGGCTCATAACGATCACTCACCTCAGCTGTAACTGCACTGCACCGCGAGCAGCTTTTATTGCATTTTTTTTAATCTTGATCATTAAGAAAAACATGTAATGTACACAAGGGGAGAAGAATGAATGGGATTAAAGTGAAAGTCCGATTGTCTGGTTCTGCAGGCACCTCGGATGTGAAGAAACAGGTCGTACCTGTTTGGACAGCAGCTCCTTGCACAGAGTGTACAGCGTGATGAACTTGCGGGCGAGTACCCGGGCGTTAATGAAGCCCTCGGCCACCAGCATGATCTCACAGATCAGCTCGAAGTCCGGCACCACCATGGCACAGGGTCTGTGTACGGAGAGGCCGGTAAGACAGCGACTATATTCGCACATACACACCAGCATCCGCCGACAACCCATCAATCCGCGAGGTTACTCTCCCTCATTTTCACATAGCTGAAAGTTATGAAAGCCTCAGTGCGATCCATCACAATTAAACATCACGGAAAACTTCCCCACCAAGCTGTTTACTCCTTTTTCCGCCTTGAACTTCAAGTTTTCTTGAGCGGAGAATATTTTCTGAATATCTGAAGAATCGAATGAGCCTGCTCAAACTGCTCAAACGTCCCTGCTCCCACCTGAATAGTGCTTTGAGGTTCTCGGGCAGCTCCGTCCTGCCGGCGTAGCCTGGATTCATTGTGATGAAGATCCCCACGGAGGGGCAAAGGTTCACCTCTTCCCCCATGAAGTTAAACCTCTGCTTCTTATCACGGATGGCATCTTGGATGCTCTTCACCTGCACACGAGCAACAAAGAGTGAATAAAGCAGGGGGAAAAGGCTCTTACAACGACAGATGGGGAGGGTGGGGGGGGGGTGGCTCACACAACAAAATATTCTAACCCGGAGCAGCCGACTACACAGGTACGCTTCCTTTACAAACTTCCCAACCACTCAAGGATGTTTATCAGATTTCACACAGCTCCTTCTGAAGGCTTTACACAACTTTGTTCTTGTATAGTGGAACACGGCTCCAGAGTGCCAAAAAAAATGTGCCAAGTGCGACTCAACATTTCCACTGATCGTACCTGTGCGGTTGACATTTAGCAGGTCTGTCTGTGTGTGTGTGTGTGTGCTATTTTATAAAGTGTGAATTCTACAAGAAAAACACAATGACTATCTCTTTGATTCCATCTGATGTGAAGACATTCCTCCTGTAACAGGAGGACCAAACTTATAGAAATCCTTTCTGTGGAGATTCTGAATGTTTTCCAGCCCTTTACGGGTAATTACTCCAATATTTATGGATTAGAATACAAATATTTTATTAATACCAGAGGGAAATTTTTGAATCGCCACATCTGACCCCTCCTCGAGACGGGGAGCAATGAGCTGCCATTGTGGCACTTGAGGGGTGAGATAAGGAGCTTTTTCTCAGGGGCTCACAGAGGCGACCCATCAGCTGTCAGAATCGAACCAGTGAACATGGGATTTAATCCAGTGGACGTGGCTGCACACATGTAAGGTAAACTGTTCATCCAATGGGAGCAGTATTGGGGTCAATGCTTCCACAGTTCGAGATTGGGAATGCAACCTGCAACCTTCCCATTGAGAGACAAAAACTCTGTGGTCTGCGCTTTCAGCCACAAGGTCTGTTTCGTCGTCTGTTGTGGCGTAGTGTCACAGTCCGTATACCAGTCTGGGCACTCGTTTTAATCTTCTGCCCTATAAAGGTTTTATGAAATTATTGGAACTATGGAATAATTTGAGTTTTGAACCATCACACTGAACCAAATGCTTTGAGAAAACTTAGAAAAGAAACTTTACATGGGTTGCAACTCCCTCTTATTAGCATGTTATTAATATCACTAAAAGGCACACCCGAATCGATTTGAAACACCCTGTCAAGTTGTTATGCAGAATGCAACTTTTTGTTTTGTAAAACGACGCAATTTCATCAATTATGAAGGTGTGTTATCATCCAGGGTTTACTGGATGGATGAACAGCCAAGGCTCAGCTTGTCTACATTATGATTGAATGAGATATCAGAAATGAACAGTGTGTGTGTGTGTGTGTGTGTGTGTGTGTGTGTGTGTGTGTGTGTGTGTGTGTGTGTGTGTGTGTGTGTGTGTGTGTGTGTGTGTGTGTGTGTGTGTGTGTGTGTGTGTGTGTGTGTGTGTGTGTGTGTGTTGGCCTGTAACGCTGAATCCCAGCCTGTAAGAAGCTTTATGAATTTAACATGTGGGCGGTAAAAGACCATGGCGAGTCGACAGCTGGAAAGAGGAGGAACATCTCTTCATGGGTGAGTACTTCACTACAGATCACTCAGTCATACTAACACAACCACGAGAGGAAGATGGAGAGGGGGAGGGGGAGGAAAATAGCGGTGCAAAACAAACAGGGCAGCTCCGACATGCATATCACAAAAAAAAAAGGTCTCACAACATTTTATGAGAACACTGGTGGAGCTTGTATTTCATGTGAAATGACGGCACCTCACCGCTGCGATCTTACAGGGATATGAGAGGGGATAAAACACAGAAAACCCGTTTTGAAAAAGTTCAACGGAGATACCGTTCAGAGAGGTGTGGTCTGCCAGGGCCTCTTTAAAGGTGTAGAGTGGAGCCTTCAGCTTTAGTACACACTACCTATAAATACGTATTCAGCACCAGTGTGTGTTTTAGAGGGGATCCTAGTCATTAAAACTCAAGGAATTTACACAAAAAAGTGGATTAATCCGAACTCGGGTCTGCAAAGTCAACCGCATGTGCAGAAAAAAGGATGACCTCACACAGAATTTGCTGTTTACGAAAGTAAATATGACCGTAGATCATATTTCCGTGGCCTAGGACAAGGGTTTTCTATCTGTGGCTCTTTAACCACTCTCTAGTGGCTCCCTGAGGCTTTCAGAATATATACATATATATCATGTCACCGGTTCACTGCTTCTCCTTTCCTGAGCTACTTTTGATGGATGCTTACCACTACTGCATGTTTGGAGATGCTCTGACCCAGTTAAAGAGCCTTCACATTATATACGTATGTCTATAGAGTGTGTGTGTGTGTGTGTGTGTGTGTGTGTGTATATATACATATATATATATATATATATATGGGTTTTTTTTGTTTATTTTTGTTAAATGCCAGGAAATATTCCAGAATGACTACACAAATCACAAATTATACAAATTATAATAAATAAAAATCCTGCCAAAATGGCTAAAACTGCTTTAACCACTATATTCATTACAAAAGGAAGAACAGTGAAAACAGTTCAAATGGCTGATAATTGACCAAAACAAGAAAAAAGATCATGGAAAAAGTCTACAGTTCGAAATTACAGATAAACAACTAGATTGTTGGTATGTCGAGGACTGAAAGGAACTTTTTTTTAGGTGCACTCAGAAACGTTCTGTATTGGTATCGTACTATCTGCAATCTTAGTGATTACAACAATGAGCTCCGTCAATATATTTTCACGTTGTCTCACTGCATCAATCAAAAGACACCATCCACACTGTGAAACATGGCGGAAGCAGCGTCATATTGCTGCGCTGCTGGTCGGTCCTGCAGGAACGAGAACAGCTGTAAATACGGAGGACAAAGTGAAAGTAGCGAAAGAATGACAAATCCTGAAGCAACAGGTTATTCAGTCTGCTGGAGAGGAACTTGGGGAAAGATTTACAATGCAGCTGAACAATTGTGATTCTGTTTAGACGAGGGGAAAAGCATCTTTAATCAATTTTCTCGGCGCTGTATCTACAGGCTCCAGCAAAGGGTGAACCTGACCGATTTATCTCAATGTAGTTACGTCTGGCGGCCTTATGCTGGTCCGCCGCTTAATTTACCGCCGAGTCTGTCCCACCACCTGTGCTGGGGAGGCCCGAGCGTCAGCAGGGCATGTCGCGCCGCGCTGCTATCTGCTTGGAGAGGATGGATTAGGCGCGCGTCGGCGAGAGATGGCTCGGCATCGAGTGCGAGCTGCCAGCTGTCACAGCGGGACGCCTGATACGGCCTCTGTTCGTACTCGAGGACTGCTTTTCCACGTTCCAGCCACCCGGGATTTGGAACTTGTCGCGCCACCCGACACCTATCTGGTCTGTTCTCCGAGGCAGACTTCCAGAGGAACGACTTTCATTCCTGCCCGAGAAGACAGGGAGAAGGGCAGAGGACTGGCTCCGAGTCGACCGGTGACTGACGATCCTTTGAAGAGCTCCGTCTCAATTATCGTCACGATCATAATCTCCTTCCTTATCGGCTGTATAATTTTTTTCTTTTTTTGGATTTGACAGTGGTGCACATGCATGAGGCAGCCAGCAGCATGCAGCATTAAAGCACACCAAGAGGACTTTTGATAGCACAAAGAAAGAGAGAGAGCGAGAGAGAGAGAGAGAGAGAGAGAGAGAGAGAGAGAGAGAGAGAGAGAGAGAGAGAGAGAGAGAGAGAGAGAGAGAGAGAGAGAGAGAGAGGGGCCTCTTTTTCATTCAGGTTAACAGAATGCAAGCAACCACAAAAGCAGGCATCAGCTGAAAACACACCAGATCGGGCTGATTTCTCAAAAAGAGCCTTCGTATGAAAGAGGCTAGCTACTGTGGGTCACCCAGAGTATGCAGCCTTCAGTGGGTGGAGAATCTAAAGAACTAGTCTTTTTTTTATTCCTTCTTACTTTATGTGTCATTACGGATGAAGCGGAGAGGAGAACAAAGGTAAAGACGCTGTCAGAGTGATCGGCTCAGTTCATCCACAGAAGGAGGGGAAAAAAAACCTGACAAGCTCAGGTTCGTGATGTGAACTGATGCTTCACTCCGACGCGAGCAGCAAAACAATATTCAAGTAGCTTGACGAATGCAAAAGCCGACAACGTGAAGGTAAAAAGCTAAACTAAATCATGATGCAAAAACAACAAAAATCAAGACAAGAAATCAAACAGAATCGCAATGAAAGACATCGAGAGTGGAGTAATTCATGGTCACTTTGTTAGGTATAGCTTTTATTATCAGGACGGCCAAAATACTTGATGACATGGTGTCATTGCGAGGACGTTTTGAAGTGAAAAAGCAAAACTTCAAATATGGTGATAAAGAGATTTTGTAGATATAGAGTGCTTTTGATTGATGAGTCTAATAGATGCAACTGTATAATGTCCAAAAATCAAAACATGTTTGGGGTCAAAATGTGTGTGAGATTTGGTTTTAAAGTCACTAACTTAATGAAAAATGAGAATATGTGTGACTGACTGAGAGAAAACAAGATGTGTCTGTGACTGGACACAGGTAGGGAAATAATAGGAGCTTGTTACTTCACAAAGACGATTAATTAAAAACAGGAAAAGAGGCCTAATTACAAGTGAAAAATAACTTTCTTATTTGCAAATCAAATCAAGGTTGAGCTCAAAGCGCTAAGGCAGAACAAACAGTAATTTATCCAAAATGATTCCTTCTCTTTCCTCGGAGGGTTTGGACTCTTGTCCATTCGGAGTTCCTCTTATTAGCAGAGAAAGATATGAACGACACACGACCGGCAGCTCAGGCGGTCGTCCGTTCTCAAATCAGATCAGAGAAAGCTCCAATTATGACGACGCTGCGAGGAGCAAAAGGCAGCAGCCGCGGTGGATGAGGATTAAAGCAGAGGCGATGAAGAGGCTGTTCGACTTCTGCACTGCGGTTTTAAAGTCTTCATTTTTTAACAAAACTTGATTTGAAGATGCTTGAATCACCAGCGAGATTTTGAGGTGCCGTTTTACACAAGGTTTTCAAGTGAAAACGGAAAACTTCCGTTGCCTTTCTGGGGTTTGTTCACTTGTGATCCGGTCACAAGTGGTGAACCCAAGAGACGAGTGTGAACGGGCACCAAAGCGTTGTCACTCAAACCACTTCCTGAGGTGGTCTGGGACTCATCTGATCACAGAGGCGCTACATACATTATTCAGTCTTTTGGAGCCCTTGGACTAAGTTGTCACTTGGCTTCACCTAAAAAATTCAATTTTGTCTTTCATCACTGGCTTTGCTGTGTTTTGGAGACAATCTGAAGGGAGACGGTGACTGTAAAGTCTCTTCTTTGGAGGGCGGATGTGAGGTGTGTGTTTGTTCTCACCTGCACTGCAACCACCGACAAAACCTCCACGGAGATCCTGTTGAACTCGTCGAAGCAGCCCCATGCTCCTGTCTGCGCCAGGCCTTTGTAGATGCTCCCGCAGGACTGACGGACAAGACACAAGTTACACCGGTGCACTGAAAGGTGCAAGGTGCACTGAAATTGGGCCTAAACACACGTCACGCCATTAAAAACTGTTTCTGGAGGTTGGATACATTTTTTAAGCTTCCTCTGAACTTTGTGAGCAAGTGAGACCAGGATGAAGCTTTTCTCTCCAATTACAGATCCAAAGACACCTTGTGTGACGCCGACTGGAGCTGACTGGAGGATTGATTTTAACGTGAGCGAGTATGAATAACAGTGTGAGCCTCTGAAGTCTGGTTCCTCCAGGAGTACATTAGCACTTCTCTCTCCACTCGGGGTGCCATGCAGCATTGTAGCCGGGGGGGCATCGTATGCCTCTGCACTGTAATGATGCCCCCCCCGCCTTGTCTGTGGGAGGAGGGGTGGGTGGGGGAGCCGGATGATGAGATTATGTTTACATCTCCCCTGGCCGCTCTATATGCAGAAGGTGTGAGCAGGAATAGAAGAGAGCGCATCAGGAAGCGACGTGAAGGCTTCTTCAAAGCAGGTGGAGCACCGGGCGTGAGGGGGTTTAAATATGGGGAGATGAAAAGAGAGGCGGTGAGCAAGAGGAAGGGCGTGAAGGCGGACCGACGCCTGGAACAGCAAGCGGATAGCCGAGCGAGGCGAAGATATAAAAGCTAACATGTGCATAATGCGTGTGTGTGCTCACCTTGTAGTCCATCTGCTCGGAGCAGTTGAACACATACACCATGATGCCCAGGGCCCGGCCCAGGTCCTTGGTGGTCTCTGTCTTCCCGGTGCCCGCGGGCCCTGCAGGGGCCCCGCTCATGGTCAGGTGGAGTGACTGGGTCAGAGTGATGTAGCACCTGCGACGCAAAGACAAAGCGTGACGGGTTTCAGGCGCATGTACTCAGAAAATTCACTTCCACAGCTACGATTAGCATAGTTAGCATCGTGGCTTATGAGAACGTGGAGGAATAAACTTCAAGAAGTGTATTTTTTTTTTTTTTTTTTTTTTACTTTTCTGTTTGTATTTCTTCAAAATGTGTTATTAACATTAGATCATTCCGAACTTTCGAAAGTTCCGCCTTGGGAGCAGTTTTCAAAAAGCTGCGTTACCAGTGGCTCACTGCACCGTTGTCATGTAAACAGGGCCAAGGATTCAATGCTTTTTTTGTGTGTGTAACCATGGAGGCATTCGATTGGTGACCTCATCAGTGCGGTGCGGGGCCTCAAACTGCTCACATGACAGGCGGTGACTTTCCCCTCCTGCCACTGCGGCGTTATTAACCTTCCTCTGAACGATCCGCATCGACTTTTAATAAGCGCATGATAGGGAAAAGGCTTGATTGCCTAAGCGGCTGTCCCACAGCACACATGACAAATCCTGAACAGACGCTGTCTTCTAACCGGCGCCGACACCGTGGAGCAGCATGCATAACTTCATTATATGATAATACAATCGGCTCCTGTGCTTTGATTAGCATGAGGGCTGATTAGTGACACCCGTGATTGCCTCTCCTGCACAAACAACCTGCCTGTCTCAGATCATGTAAAAAAAAAAAAAAAAAAAACTGCAGCAGCATTGTGAGCCGATGGAGACAATCAGGGCTTTATTGATCACGACAATAAACGTTTCGCCTTGAATATCAACACAGCAGCGGTTTTAACGAGCTGCTGGTTAATGGTTGATGTATGGAAGGGAGGGGGGGGGGGGGGGGGGGGGTGTTGGAGAGCGCATCGAGACACAGAAGCCAGGAGAAGATGAATGATCCCATCTGTATACAGTGCATCATCCCCCGATCGTGGTGCCAGTGGGCTCCTCAGCTCCCCCGCTGAAATATGGGCAAAAGAATTCTCCATCGGTGGCGTGGGTATATCCTGCCTTGAATAGCAAAAGATGAGGAAGCTGGATGAAACAGGGCTTTGACAAGGTGACTGGTTTTATCACCTGCTCTCAAAAAACCCCCCCGATATATCAGAGCATCTCATTCTGCATCTCCTTTTAAACCGGTGTGAGTGAACTGAGTAAAAGACTCCTGACACTGCATAACAGGGCCGCTCTGGAGATCCCGCTGTAAGTATCGAGCGCTTGCCAACGAGGTGCCAATACCGTTCCCGCTGATGGATCAGAGCGACTTCCTTTGGCCTAATTATATGGCTGCGGGAGGATGAACATGCACAGAAAACGCCGCTCGATAGCGTTACAGTTCCTGTCTTTTAATTTCCAATGTGTATGAGCTGAAAACATACATGTCGTATATCCTCTCGGTTTCAGTGCCAGGAGTTTGACGTCATGCTAGTGACTGAGTGTTTTGCTGTATCAGAAAAATGGAATCCAGCCTCTATTGGCATTATCAATTGCTTTAAAATAGTTTCTAGTAATAATTATGTCCCAACTGATCAAGAGCCAAGAAAAAGACCTTGGCAAAGTCATCGCCTGTAAGTGTGCAGATATGGAAGGTCATTTCTGCCAAAGTGGCATAAATCCTTTCAGTAATAATTCAGTGTCTTCAAATAATATTAAATCTTCTTCATATTATCACTTACCCTCTCAAACTGGTGACAAATTCATCCGTCTATCAAGAAACTGTCTCATTATTTAGAGAATGTTTGATATTTTACCATACGAAGCTGCTGAGTCATTCACTAGATCTGTGAACGTACTTATCTCATATGGTAATCATTGATTGGCTTCTGACTTCATAGATCTTTAAAAAAAAAAGGGGAGGGGGGGGCAAAATACCCGTGAAGACCTTTTTGGAGTTCAGAAATGAATTGGGAGTTTATTAGGGAGTTGGAGAGAAAAGGCACATAGTTACGGATTCTGTTGTACACAAGAGGCTAACAGATGACGAAACACTCCCTGAAATTGATTTGGCCAATTCAAACTGATGTGATTTGTGTTTGCGAAATAAATAAAAATAAAATATTATTTACGCTCCATTAGGCAATGCAACAGCCCACGGCACCAAGTATTGTAGTTCAGGGTCCCCAAACGGATCAAGGAGTTATATTGAATGTACTGATTTCGACAAGGTAGAATAATACTTAAAATGCTGAGTCATGATTTTGAAATGATTAGCTATTCTTTTTAGGTGGTAAAACATGATTTGGATGCATTTCCAAAAATGCTGACTCATGGTTATAGCAAGGCATGCTGTTATCTCTGGGATTTTGACAAGCTGAGATTTCACGGAAAATGCTCAGTCATGACTTTGATATGCTATGTCAGTTTTAAGTGGTAATACAATGCTTTGACACTTTTTTGACTCAACAAAAAATGTTGAGTCATGATTTTGCAAAGCTGTGTCAATATTCTAAAGTTCATGAAAAGCAGAGATAAACACTTCATTGCTGACTCATGATTTTGAAATGTTTAGTCAGGTCATTTTGAAATGCTACGTTTTGACGAGCTTCATCATTATTTAAGGAAAATAAGTGTAAGTCTTTGAGATGCTCAGTCATCGTTTTTAAAATGGCAGTTTTGAAACGCCAAGCCATGTTTTTGATAAGCCAAATCATTATCTCAAGATGCTAAGTTACGATCTTGAGAAAATAAGTCATCATCTTGCTGAGTCTTTGGAAATTTAAGACAAATCAGATTATCAGATTGAGATAAGCTTAACAGAAATCCTCAGCAAAATGGAAAGTGGATTAAATTTAGTTCATAACATATTTATCATCTGCGAGTGCATAATCAACTGAGTACACGCTTGTTCTCATCCCTAATAAACCCTTCCTTTAGTCTTCCTGCTAATTCTATTTTGTGTCTCTTTATACTACCTTGTGTTTATTTTATTTTTTTAAGTTCCTCCCTATTATCCTCCTTTAATCTGTTTGAGCTCCTTCGCCGTTGAAAGGTGTCGTGCAGATAAAGCTGTCGGCTTGTCTCCGGCTGTGACGGGTGGGACTGTCTGCTCGGAGAAGAATCTGCTGTCTGTGCCGACTCACCGTCATGCTGTTGAAGTGTTGGGGGACACTGAATTGCCATTAACGTTATCTGCAACATCTGTGCTTCTGCTCCTAAGTCAAAACACCTACGGTGGAAAAAGCCTTTTAATGGCCTCGACCCCATCAACGATGACTTCGCCTTAACGTCCCCTCCTCAAGAAACTTATTCCTGACCTTGAGATCTTGTTCGTGGAACTCTTTACCTAGAAAATATAGGACTTCTCTAATGTCTACGGACTTGAGTTTTCTGATGTGACAAATGGACCTTGAGATGAGGCTGTGTTCAAAATTCAGCGACAAGTTTGGCATGGACTGATTCCCCTCTACCTCTGTATCGACACAACCGAGGTGAATGGCGCTTCAATCCAAGCAAGATCGAGTCTGAATCGGACAGCGTTACTGTAACAATATCTCTGTCTCTCAGGATAATCTCAGGATAATCCACAGACAATAGGCTTCACCGGGATGCTTTCTTGGCTCCAAGTACTTCCATTAGAAAAAAAAAAATAAGTGTGTGGATCATCCTAAATTACTGAGGCTCCCTGCTCGTCTACATGGTGACCTGATTCGCCCAAAGTTCTTCAATCCGGCATTAAAGACTCCCAAACACTCAGCTGGGTTTGTCGCTACCGTGCAGTCGGGTTCATATTTCAGCTGCGTGCCAAAAAAGTGGCCAGTCGGTGTCGTTTCTTTCTGAATCTCCCCAATCGGTGAAGTGAGGACCTGCCTTCAGCCTGCAGATATTTGTGAGAAGATTTCCAAATCAGCTCAGGTGTAAGAGCCTATGGCAACGTCGTGTATGTGAAAAACATATGTTGATGTGGACTTCATTATCTGTGCATGTCAAGTAGACTGAGAGATGCGCTCTCATACCTCAATGTTACAAACTAGGATTATTTCTAGCCTCACACTATTCAACATTTTAACCTTGTCCTGTTTTGTTTGCCTATTTGTACATCTCCTGAATTAGTTGGCATTTCTTGTACATCTCGTTTCTCCTTTTTTTTTTTCTTCTAATCTCGAATTACCATACTGCTAAAATGTGCAATTCAAATTTCGTCAAGGGAAGGTAAACACTCTGTGCTTGAGGTGACCGAGCCATTTCAAATCCTTCAGCACACACACAAATATGCATGCTGTTAAGATAGATACATGAATTGTGTTCTCCCTCACTGTGATGTTTGAACAAAGTTATGTAAATAAATAAATAAATATGGGAAAAAAATCACACCACAAACAAGCTTCTGGCTGTTCGTTCGAGTCGTGGATTAGAGGATTCGACACCTCGCTTTCCCCGGACCGTGCTCCATTGTTGCAGCGTTCACGACGAGGGCATGCACCATATGGTGAAGTCGTGCTCCGCGGCCGCCTGATCTGCCCATCAAAGCCCATTGTTTCTGCTTTGTTCGGGCTTCAAAGGGAATGATGGTCGGCCTGGAAAACCACGCCGTCCAACGCCGCTGCGTGCCAGAGGAGCCTGGGAGGCAGGTATTCATCTCTGTGTACTCTCACTCCATCAGGAAATCCTGCACAAGCATGCAAGAGCGAACAAACAAGCTGCTGGCGGCAAGCCCGAGCTGACTTGGTCTAAAAGGCTCTGCCGGCAGAGGGTGTGCATAATGATTCAAATGAAGATTCGCAGATGAGAGGTCTGTGTCGTCTATTCAGTTCCTAGCAATAAAAAAAAGATGAATTTTCATCAGCACAAATGGATTCTTTAACATGTGCTTGATCTTCGAGTGAACTATCGAGAAACAACTAAATGCTAAGTAGTTTGCTCAGTGAGGACTTGTTTGTTGAGAATGAGTGGGTGATATGTTCGGAAAAATTTAATTATGTACAATCTAATAGCACGTAATGGGTAGAAAACAAAACGTCTTCAGCGAGTCTGTTTGCGTTTAAGCTGAGATTTCAAGGAGACCCGTCCAGGACTAAGTAAAAGAAAAAAAATAATAAATAAGGGAATTATTAATGAAATGTGATGCGAGTACATTTTGAGGAGGACTCAACAAAAGAAAAACCTTCAGTTTTAGTTTAGTTTCCTTAACATACTTTGAAACTCTAAAGTGTAAGTGTGTGTTACTGCAAGTCCACAACATTTAGTCTATAAGTGAAGTCTCACCACATAAACACTTGTCACGACCTGGATCGTCAGGATAAGTCGGATCTTTTAGCCTCAGATCTGTCTTCAGTCTCTGGAGTCCGGAGAGACTTCACTCAACATCGACATGACAGCGTCACACACTTGCTACAGATACGACAGCTGAACATCTATGATGTGACTCTTTTTTCCTCACATCATCCAAAAGGTACAGCGTTAAAACGACTGTAAAGTCTGACTGAGTACAGTGTCATGCTTGAGAAAGCTCTCCTGTCTGCTTAACCAGTACATCATCTCTAAAAGCATTGGGAAGTTGCCTTTTCTTTAGGGTAGTGGAGTGAATTTCAAACTAATGTAATGAAGTGATTACAAGGAGGACAAGTGTACCCAATACTGTCAAATTTGAGTGTGAGAAAATCTGCGTTGAATTCAGAGGAACATGACATTTACGAGATTTAATCAAAGACGATGTCTGAATCAAAAGAAAACATGTTTTGAAATCACTTCTCAAAGTTGGCAGAGTCCTTATTTTTACAGCGTCCACAAAAACCCCGAAGCACAAAAAAAGGCTGAACAAACAGTGTGTATATCTGCTCCAATGAAAGGTGCAATCATTAACGTGTCCGGCTGACGATTCGACTGTTGTAACTTAACTCTGCATTACTTCCAAGGCCAGAGGAGCCTTTTATTAGCCAACTAAATTCTATTGGTTTTACATGTTGCTATAAAAATAAACAAACAAAAAAAAAGCCCTCATCACAAACTATCAATCCAATGTGGAGTGTGATTCTCTAGTGTGGAAGCTGACAACTTTACCAGCTTACACTTCAGCACCCTCAGAGTCACTTGTTATCCCAGATCGATCCCATTTGGTCTGACCTCGTGCGAGTGTTGGCTCTGGGAATTGTAAACATGTCCCAAGTCTTCAGAGGGACGGGTCATGAGGACAAATTGTAGTTAATGGCCAGTGATCTTGACTGCAGTAAAACTCCATCACCCCATTTACAATGCATTTGTACATAATCAAAGTTGTCATGGTATCAAGTCGTATTCGCCTCAGTGTGCATGATTTAAAAAGGCATGATAGTTTGTTACTTTTATTATTTAGGTGTGGTTAAAAACCTGTCCGTGCATGCAGATGTGTCCATTCAGTACAGGGTGTCTGCTCTTATAGGGGTTCTCCCCTTATGTTAATATATGTAATCGCTGAAAATTCAAAGGTGAAGCCTGAGAGCCGACTGGCTGATCCATTCTGTAGTGTGACCTGGGTTATTTTCACTATCCAACCAAACCAATACATTTCCAGAAAATCGATGTAAAATTGTTTTATTTGATCCACTATATCCCATATTGGAACATTTTTATCTCCATGGAAGTGCTTTCATTCAGGATGACGTTGCCGTGACCTTCGCAGTCACATGACTTAAGACCATGTGAGCATCATTTCCAGATTGTGAGCAGACAGATCAGGCAGAGCTCTCTACTCCAGTCGTTGGAAAGAGGAACAACGAAAGGTAATCCCTTGGAAGATTGATATCCAACCATCCAGTAGAGGTTTGGATCCAGCTCTAGTGTCATGAAGTACCCTGAATAATGCTGGCTTTTCACAACATTTCCTTTGCTGTCAGCTGTCACGACCAAGCTGACGTACACGTCAAGCGCAAAAATCACAGAACCTATCTCATTTTAGTTAACCAGTTAGAAATATAAGGGTTTTTAAAGAGCTAGTGTTATAATACTCTAGATACAGCTGACAAAATCAAATACTACCAGTCATTGTTTTGTTCAGATTCATGGTTGGTGCAACAAAGAAAGTTTGGTAACATTGAAACCATGTGAGTCCTTCAGTTTTAGCCTAACTCTTGGCTTTAAAAACCAGATAGATTTGGTCTCTATGTCAAATTTATCCTGCTGCGTATCATAAACATTAGCTATTCATTATTTCCAACAAAAAGTCATCCCATTGGCTTTTTGGTGGGAATCATTGTTAAGTCTGATTTACTGGAAATCACATCTCAAGCCTCGAGCCACTTTTAGAGAATAATAAAGATACGTTCATGAGTCGTCATGCTTAAATTGAACTGACAAAACTGAAAAATGTGATATTACCAACAGTATGATGGTAAATCTGCCTCTGCTCTCATCCCTGACGTGTGAGATTGGAACCTTGCAGTGGTAACAGTACGCTAAGGGTCAATTTCACCTTCACTCTGTGTTTTGCTGCCTGTGAACAAAAGGCTCCAGCACTCACACCTCCGTACCTGTCCGTCAGAGGAGTGATGACTAATCGCGGCGTGTTGCCCAGATATTCGTAGGAGTAGAGAAACTGGGCGTCGCAGATGTTGGCGAAACAGTGCTTTTCCTTTTCATCCCATCGGTGCCGCAGCTGCGACAGCCACACAAAGGCCTGAGAATTCTCCACCTTCGAGAAATAAAGACGGGATAATTGAGCGACAGATGCCGAGGCTTCGGATAAAGCCCCAAATAATCTATGCTTTTCCGCCCTCTGATTATGGTAATGACATACCTAGCCTGAATATCTTGAGTGCATTAGTCACTGGTAAGAGCCTCTTCGAAAACACAAGCAGCAGTCATTGTGTCTGTGTGGCGATGCATACGGGCGAACATGTCCACTGTGGTCCTCTCACCTTCTGAGCGATCATCTTGGCCACGACGTCTCTGGCGTGCACGTCGATGGTGCAGATGGTCATGACCTTCTGCCGATCACCCGGGGTGAGCTGGCCTACCAGCATGGAGATGAGCGTGTTAAGCTGGGATACCTGCTTCTTATAGTACTCCTTCATGGCACTGTCGTAGCCCTCCTCCAGCCGGCCGAAGGCCATGCCCACGTCGGTCGTCCACCAGATCTGAGTGCACGTCAGCGCCACCTGATGGAGGAACCGGCACCACGTGAGCCTCTAAACCCATTTTAGTTCAAGGGCCACATACAGTCTCACTTCATCTTGAGTGGGCAGGACCGGAAAAAAACCAACTGCTATAATGACCTTGACATTTAAACTTTAAAGCTTTAAAGATATTTTCATGGCGTGGAGTATACATGATGAAAATGTGGATTGGAACAAAAACTGAAAAAAATAACTACAATCTCAACATGAAGCCAGTTTTAATTAAACTTACAGTGAAGTGTCCAAAAAAGTTTCAGATGAGTGCTAGTTTGCTGGCTTTCATGGCAGCATCACCGAGATCTCAACTCGGGTCTCAGTGTTATGCTGTGTTTGCTACTCTTTAAAAATGTGTAAAAAAAAAAAAGAGTCTCAGTTTTCTCCCACACATGTGGTGTCTCGGTACACCCTCCTCATGTAATTGGCATATTTGGAACAACACCTCCAGAAGACCAATACAAGACCCCCTACAGTTAAATACTGAGTTAAGCTCTCTATGATTCCACTGGAGAAAGAAGATCTAGCCGTCACAAGCAAAAACTGCAGATTAATTCAAACCTTTATAGAATTCTGTGAAAATCTAGCTCTTAGTTAACAACAGTAATAACTTCATATGAAATGACCAGCTGGATTTGGTTGGCTGATTAGGCTTTTCTCTCTTTATAAAAGCTATTTTGGTTTTTTATTGTACGTATAGTGTTGTGTGTAGTGTATTTGAATATGAGTACATCTATACAGTGTGACCTTGATCATGAAGGTGAACAAATTTGATTTGAGTGTAAGATATGTTGTTTTCCTTTCTCTGTTTTTTCTTCTGTGTGTGTATGTTTTGATTTGTTAATTTGTTCATGTTTGTATGTTAATACATTTTTAAAGTCTATGTTTTCTTTGAAATTATCAACATTTGCTTGGTAGTTTGGCTAGATAGGGGCCAGTTTTGACCCATGCGCCTTATAATAGAAACCCCTTATCTTATGTACACCTACATTGAAGTTTGCTCAGAACCTGTCCTGTAGTTAACTTTGGAAACAAGGCGGCAGTCGGAATACAGATACATGCAGGAAGTGAGCCAAACATATGTCCTCGTATACAGTCAGGACCATATGTTCGCTCAACATTTGCCTTTCCAAACTGCAAGTTGTGAAGGAACGCTTGGACTTGGATGCAAAGGGGCCGTTTTCTGCTGATCAGTGCAGAAAGTTCGCTTCAAGAAGGGCTGCATGGGCTGAGCAGGTGTTGTGTTAATTGGGTAATAATGAGCATGGGGTTTAAAAATAATTCCTTCCCACTCAATTCTTTCGCGATGAGAAAGGTGGGACCTCACTACACACGATGCAGAGACTTCCTGAAAAATTGGAAGGTTGTGGAAAAGTCCTACAAAAAGTGTGCGTGATCTGATAAACTTAAGCCAGCGAAAAGGGGGAACAGTCAGAATGGCTGAAATTGCAAGAAACAAAAATAAATAAATATATAAATATCAGCTGAAAAAGTTCAAATGGTAAAATTGTTTCAATGTCCAATGTAGTTCGCATGTTAGGCCATTCGTGGAGGCTGTTGTTTGTTTTGTTGTGTGTAATGAACCCACACACGCATATATGAAGAGAATAATAGACTATCAACATTAGCAATGGTGATTACATTGGATATTCGTGTAGACAGGCAATTGAATTATTATTAAAGTGACTGTCAACTATGAAATTATGAATTCCCAGGAGAATGTGGACTGAGAGACATGACACTGTTTTGGACATCCAAAATGCAAAAAAAGTATTGCGTTGTCACCTGACAACGTTGTCTCCGACACGGAAAGTTCCTCAGTGCACTTGAGAATGTTCCATTCACCGCTAACACACTGTGGGTAACCTGTAATTTTGCTGCGATGGATCAAGAGGTATATAAGATGCATGGAAGATAGAACATAAGTCACAGGGCGTTGACCTTAACCATGTTAGCTAAAAGCCAAAAAGGAACCGAACAATCTTGACCACACTGTGTACCTGAGCCGGGTAGTCAAACAGCCACTGCTCTCGGGGTTTCTCCTCGTAGGCCGTCACTGCTTCCGTCATCTCGTGACGGACCGTGGAGCGCATGGTGTCCAACACGCGGTTCAGCCATAACTCCACCTGAAGGCGGATGGAGGATAAGCGTCAGTAAAGCCATGGCGGCGTCTGTTAGATGAGCGAGCAGGGGCGGGCTCCCTTATCAATGGGCCCTAATGAGGTCATTAATAAGCATTAGAGTGGAAGTGGAGTCAGGCAAATAGTATGGCATGTAATGGAAAATTAATGGATTTACAGGCTTTGATATGCAAAAACCCCAGGGGCAACCACGGAGTCAATTTCATTTGTCTGCTTTATTGTGGGCCATGATATTCTTTCCATTACAGGAAAGGGCAGGTGAGTGAATTCTCCCATCTGTTACAGTCAGGTACAGTCAGCGGTGGGGCCGCGGAGTCGCCGCCGAGTCTAATCAAGACGAAAACCCGAGACATCTTCAGCATTGAGCTCCGCCACCAAGAACCCCAGGGGCCTTTCTGGAGGTGTGAATGGGAATTCCCCCTGTGGTTGTGTCTTACCTGTCCGCCGCAGTCGCAGGGCTGGTTAAAGGCCACGTACTCCTCCTCCTTGCTGTACATGCCCAGGCCGATCTTGGAGGGAGCGCTCCCTTCCCCGTCTGTTTGGAATCGCATCTTGGCCATGTTGTCAAACAGCTTAGACAGATGCTTCTGGACCTGAACAAACACGCAGACAGGCTTCAGCTCGGGCTCAATTTGCACTCGGCTCGCACACGCCGGCTGGTGTTTTCACTGCCGCCACGCAAATAAATAACCATTCAATGCTTTCTCTCTCCGTCGCTCTTTTTTTCCCCTGATTTGTTAATAGAAGGGCAGGACCCGTGTTCTGCCGCACGCCTGCTAACTTCCTCTTAGAGAGATTTAGTGGCAACTTGCTCTTAACAGTGATTTATTTCTCTGAATGCACAAGACAATGTCCAAATGATTGGAGGAGGAGGCCGGCTGAGAAAGTGTGAGAGACATTGCCTCTGTGTGGACAGCAACAGTACGGCAGGGAGCTGAAAGAACTCACATCGCTCAGATGAACTGCTTTAAATCTCAGATTAGAGAAATAATAATCTCGCAGTTATTACTCCTCATTATTGACGATACTGATGTCATCTATCTATGAAACAGTGATGCATATCTGAAGATCAAAATTGTGTTTTATGACTAGTTAAGATTTGTTTTTGAAATGACCTTACAGGAAATGTCATTGTCCTAATTTGCTACAGGGTGGCGGCCCAGTGAGGGGCCCTGAAGGTAATGAAGGGAGGCTGAGATATTCACGAAGTAGGTTTCCCATTGGGAGGTGTGCCAGTCAATGACCTTAAGCCACACCTCGGTTACACAAGAGAGACAGACTTCAACAAAACCCTTGGACATAGGTGTGTTTAGACCTTTCAAATATTCTATAACAGCCCAGCTGTGGTGAACTGTAATTATAGACCATGTCCATATTGAACCCTTCTGTTTCATGGAAACTCATCTTCGTCTCATATTTGGATCAGATTGTGGATATTGGTGTTGGTTGCACCACAGAAGACGTTTTGATTTTCAATTGGGTTGTGATATTTCGTATTTATGTATTTATTTCAACTATCCCACCAGGAGTACACAATACTATATTTGTTCTTGATATGCATATCCATTTACGTCTCTTTCATCTGGATCACAGAAATGAAAGAAACTGGATGAAGATATGTTAGATTTAAAGTTGCATTTAACAGGAAAAACTTTCCACTCCTCTGAGGTTTATGAGATCCCTCCAATACTTCAGGAGATCTCTATGTCTTTATCTTGAAACACCAGGTGCATCCCTAGTAATGTATTTTAATGTGTCCCTTTATTTCAGTGTTAATGTCTCCGAAATGAGATGTTGCATCTCAGATGAGGCTCTCTTTCCAATAAAGCTGAATGAAGTGGTGAAGGCACCTGGTGCGGGTTGGTGCCATTGGAGAGGATGTCCAGGAGATCGGCGGAGGAGATGAAGTAAAAGCGAGGGAAAGCCAGACGCTTGGTGTCCAGGTACTCGGCCAGAGCTTTTTCACACAGAGAGAGTCTGCGATGGAAACACAGCAGACAGAATGAGTGGAGGTCCGTCCAGTGGAGCTGTTTTGAGGATGCACCATTACCACTTTCCAGCCCCAAACTCAACGATCCAAGAGGACAAGCCATCACCGACATTGAACTTCACCTTCCATGACGCTTCTACACCGTCATGTAAAATTTTTTGTTATGTTGTCAGGTAACATTTTGATACTTTATCAATACAAGTCACAAATATATAATAAACAGAAAATTTCACAATAAAATGTTTAATTGATCTGTTTTTGTTTTGCAGTACATCAATTGCTTATAATTTTGTGGTGGAAAAAAATGGCTTTTGTTTGAAACGGAACAATAACTGGTGGCTTTGCACTAGCTTTAGGTAAGACTGTGACTGCGAGGATTGGCAGATTCTATCCAGTTTAATTTGATTATGTGTCATCTGCATAAAGAATAAAAACACTATGATTAGAAAAGGTGGGCAAGTGTCAACATTAAATGGAAAATAATGTGGGCAAGAAACAGGGCCCTGCGTCACGCCACAAAGAAGTTGAGCTACGGATTATGTGTAGTCAGCCAGAGCAACAGTTTTTATTACTGTGACATTTTGGTGATTGCAAATGTTCCCAGTCATTTTGTACTTTGCAAATTAAAAAAAAGAAAGAAGAAAGTGGGGTTTTTATGCTGTTTGGCACCAAGTTGCCTCATTTCATGTGTCGGTGCTTCATTCTGAATTGTTTCATTCAAAATGACATGAGGCAATAATGATCTGCTGATTGTAACTTTCTACTAAAACCCAACCGCTGCGCTCCCGTGGGTGCAAACCTGGATGACAGGAATGATTCCTGCCTTTGTAAACCCTCACATGGAAAGATGCCTTCTGCTCAAGACGCATCTTTGATGGACAAACTCCCGAAAGAAGAAACAGAGTTCCTTCTCACCTGCTTTGGATGTCCTCCAGCTTAGCGAACAAGCCCGGCTTATTGGTTGCCTCCACCACGTTGGGCGTCTGATGCACAGCGTTGGCCAGCTCTTTGAAATTGGCATCAATCCCCTCAAAGCGTCTGGAGTCCTGCAGAGAATTTAGTGAAGAAGGCCTGGTCAGATGGTTTAAGCTTCCCGGAGGAGAGATGGGAGGGGAGCGATTCAAGGTTTAATAGCAAACATCTGGACTAAAGCACAGCGCAGACCTCCCGGGAGCAATTAAAAGTGGAGTAATCTCAGTTTCTAAACCGCCTGTAAGGTCAATTAATTAATTCTTAATTAGTGGCTCTAACAGTCATGTTGCCGGTGTTTACGCCACGGTGGCGCGGGTTGGAGCTCCGCATGCTTATGAGCTCCGTGTGCTTTAAATACAGGATGCATCACCTCCGGCAGCTGCGAGCGGATGTCCTCCGAGCCGATGAAGATGCTCTCCAGGTGGGTCCAGGTCCGCTGCACCTCGAACCAGATGGAGATGACCGAGTCGGCCACCGACAGCCTGCTCTGCCACGAGGACACCTCGTCCAGGAAGTGCGCGATGTACTTGGACGACATGAGGTTCTGCAGCTGCACCTGGTTGTCCTCCAGCGTCTCGATCAGCTCCTCGTCAGTGCGCAGCAGGGGCACCTGTGTCCTGTGGTGTGGCTCGTACTGGAACCGCATGCCTGGGAGGCCAAAACGGCGAATGTCCCTCGGTTAGGCATCCACTCGAGAGGGATGAAAAAGAAACCGTGTCGAGACGCTCTCGTACCAGTCCATGTGGAGTTGAGCTCGGAGAGGACCTTCTCCATCCCCATCTCCTTCACCGCCTTGTCCACGATCCCTCTTACCTCGTCTTCAAAGCAGTGCAGGTTGAGTTGCAGCAGGTCAGCCAGAGTGGTCTCCTGCTCAAACACAAGGTGCGTAAAGCATTTCACTCACCGCAACAAGCTAGGATTGATTAATGGAAGGCGCCTTGAAGTAGTTGTGATATTTACCACACGATTCTACACTGAAAGCCATCAGGCAGCAGAAAACTGCAAGGCTTGATGACAAATTGTGAGGTGGGATTGAAATGTATTCATCTCAAGTGCACGATATCGATCGATCATCGCCATCAAAGGTATGACAGCGATACAGATTTGTGCCACAGCTTGACGTGTCAGACACAATGAAAAAGTTGAAAGTTCTTTAGCATTGATCTTTAAATCTGCCCCGTGCTGTGTAACATCACAATAACAACAGTACAGTCTTCATAAGACAGAAGGACATTCAGCAAGGTGCTTTTACATTGATGCTGCAGGTTTACTTGTGGCTTTTATGTTAGTGTTGTGGCTTTTGTATTATAAGTTTTACGTTGTAGTGATTTGTATACGTTACTTGGTTTTTATATACATGTTGTGGCTTTTATATCGGTGTACATAAGTGAAGTGTCGTAGCTGATGTTTTTTTTTTTTTTTTAATTGTCATGCCATTTTGTATTTGTGTTGTGACTTTTGTAAAAATGTAGCAGCTTTTGTATATGCGACTTTAGTGGTTTTGTACAGGTTTTGTGATTTCTGTATCGGTCTATAGGCTTTTGTATAAGTGTAGTAGCTTTTAACAGTAACTTTTCAAATCACCAGAATGTAAAAAAACTGCTTACTTTCAAAAGAACATTTATTGAACCTATTTCTAAATTAGTCCATTCTTCGATCCATTATTGTTGAGCGATTACACTGGTTATTAAAGAGTCATTACATGGCTATCAAACTTGTTGCAACACATTGGTAATCCTGAAAGATGAATAAAAATGCAATGCGTGAGCTCATAAAGCTTCTGTGGCTGCTTTCCTGGCACAGCTTCGCAGGTGTAAAACACCTCTGCTAAGAACTAAACAGACCTCCTGCTGTGCAGAATCAGCAGAAAGTGTCCGCCTGTGAGAACAAGTCTGGCTCTATAAAGTCTTATCTAAAAGGAAAAAAGGATCAAAGTGGACCAGTTAGCTTCTGCAATACTTCTTTTTTTTTTTTGACATACTAAACAGCCGGTGGCGACGTACAACTTGCATCTGATCTTCGCTCGGCGGGACACACTGCTGAAGTTTGGATGCAGTTTGAAAAGTACCTGGTCCATGGTGAAGCGGACTCCGGTGGCAGCCATCAGCTGGTGCCAGTGTCGGGTACGTATGGCCGGGTTCTGGAGCTCGGCCACGGCCCGGAGTGACACCAGGAGGTTCTTGACCCGGGTGTCCAAACCTGTGAAGGCCTCCCACGCTCGGACCTGCAGCACAATGAACCCACATCTGAAGAAATCACCTTCCAGCACCTCGACTTCCCCTCTGCTTTGCAACAACTTACACTTTACCTCTAAAGTGACAGTTTCATTACCTGTTTATGTTGAGCGGACATTTTATACTCTTAAAAGAACCCTGGCTGTGCAAGCTGTAATTTTCAAGCACGGGAACATTTTCCCGTCATTCTGAATTGATTGATCCTGCGGGTACAGGTACATACACGTACTTTGATGGAGTTCTTAGTCAACCGCGATGTTCTGAGCTGCTTTGGTTGTAAATTATTGTCAAGAACCTATATATTCATTGCTTTTCTAAAGTTATCAAGGGCACAAAGACTCTCTGACTTTTATACATTGTCATATAAAAATAGTCATAAAGATGTGGAGAATTCTATTTTCACAGAAATCCTCTACGTTTCCCCTTTTTTGAACTCCAGAAAGTGAAATTATTGACAAAACTATGCAGTTACTCTGGTTTTGGCTCTAATCTTCAGTTAAAACGAAACAGTGTAAAATATTTACACGTTTACAGCTTTTCTTTAGCTCATCAATACGAAATAAATTATCTTACTGCTGTAAAACTGGCTGTATCACGTGTTGTTCTTAATTAACTGTCCTCTAATAGAAGAATCCATTAATGGACACAGCTGATATTTTTAGGTCATTGTTGTAAAAAACGGTATAAATCAAGTAATGCCAAAAAAATATTTAAAATATTGGATACTAAGTTATATCTTGGTCTCTGTCTCACCTCGTCCGACTCAGGTCCTTCTTGTTCATTGGTAAGACGAGGGTGTTGGTTTTGTACGGTGAAGAAGTGGTGAGTCACTTGTTGATTGAAAAATTATATAATTTTATATAATTTAGCTTTAGGTTGACTTTACATGACAACACTTTCAAGTGAAATCAGAAAACATTCATTGTGTTTTGGGGGTACTTGGAGCCACCGAAAATGTTACTTTTTTTAAAAAGTTTAAAACATTTTGAACTCCATGGAAATGAGGAAAACAGAAACTTTTCTAAAACATTCCCACTCCATGTAAAACCAAACCAGAATTGCTGCTACTGCATTTTTTTTGCATCCGCTAGTTTCTGTGTAAATTGACATTATTTCCAAAACTTTGCAGTGTAAAGGCGCAACGTTTCTGAAACAAAAACATCAAAACAATGCGTTGTCACTTGAGATGTTGTCATGTAAACGGGATATTATTGACATAAAGTTAAAGTATCTGGGTTTAATGTCTTCAACAAAAAAATATTCTAAACCTTTTCAAACTGAAATACCTCTGCTGAAGCTTAATATTAGTAGGTTAAAAGCCTCTTCTCAAAGGTTTACTCAGCAGTAGGAAGACATGAAATATTCTCTTTTGCTATCTGAATCCTGTGTTTGGGACATTTTTGAACTCCACAACAACACATGCTGTAGTGGTCGAGATCTGCTTTCAGCTGTAAATTTCAGTTAAGAGGCAATCAAAAGTGTTCACAGCGTTTCTACAGATAAGAGAGCGTGTGACTTGCACGCATTTCCTTAACTGCGAGGGCGAGATCAAGTGGCTGTAGCCAGACACAAGTGTGTTGCACGAGATGTAAATTGGCAGTAAATTCAGTTTCAACTAGTCTTGCTGGCAAATGAATGCAGCAGCTGATTAAGTCATGATCCCAGCGGTGGTGTAAGGCAGTGGAATTCACCCTGAAGGTAGCGTCTGCTGCACACCTGAAGGGGAAGATAAAGGCTCCTCTGTGTCTCATTGACCATGATCAGAAGGCTGAAGCAATAAAAACTGACAAAGGAGAAAAATATAAACCTCCCGAAGACCTGCGGCTGTTTCCTAAACACAACTGAACTTGGGGGAAGTGTTAAGCCGATGTTTAAATCCTTCAACACCAACTCTTTTAAGGTTTCTGCCTCTGCAGTTGGGAAGCATAATGCACCACGAGGAGAGAAGTCACTCTTGATGTCTGTAGAAGAACTTTCCCAATAAACTCTTTTCTTCTCCAATATCAATAATACAGCCGCGAACTCATGAACCACCTTCAATTTGAGTTTTCAACTCAATATTACTGTAAAAAGTAACTCCGTATATTCGGCTTGGATAGACATCTTTTTTTTATAAAGGGCGAGTACAAGTTTGAGAACTAACTTTCTGATACTCAGTGCCGATATGAGTATTCATTAAATGCCATTACCTTGATGTATCATTTGCGTATCGAGTATAAATTAGGCTGAAAAGCCCTTTTCCCACATCAGTCATACTTTAGTCATGTGTGGCTTGTAGCATCGCTGGTGTTTCTGAACTGTGAAACTCTTTAACATGTATCATGAAGCACAGAGTAAAATCCTCCTGGACCCACTGAGAAGTTATAATAACGAGCAACACTGGGCTAACTGCTGGTCCAAATGTCACTGATGAACAGGTTGCTGGTGTTTTAAACACTAGCTTCATAATAATAAAAAAAAGAATACAATTTACAGTCTGTCTTGCTTTTACCATTATCATTATTAAAGAATCTTCTAACCGCGGACACTGCTCATCTTGTCTTGTCAGCCTGCTGACTTTGCTGATGCATGACTTCATCTAATACTAAGTGGGCTGTATTGGGGAACTTTAATGAGTATACCCCCCCCCCCCCCCCCCCCTTCTCCTTCCCACACCTCTTTATCCAGCCCTCGGATGTCTTTGGAGAATCGCTTGCACTCCAGCTCCATGTCCTCCACGTTGATCTCTCTCCAGGGGGTGGTCCTCCACGCCGCCATGCTGGACTCCACCATGGTGATCATGTCCCACAGCTCCTTCAGCAGCCCCACCTCGCGCCTGATCGACGCACAACAGGCGGACAAAGTGAATTAATCCAGCATGAAAACGGCAACACTTCCCGATGTGAAAGGGCGCCTCTGCATGAACGCTTCATTCGTTGGGGGCAGAGCTCGGTTTCCTTTTACCTGCATTGTCGGAGCTGCTTGTAGTCCGACACGGTAACCTCGAACAAGCTGGCCGAGGCCACCAGGGAGGCCATGACCGCCTCCCGCTCCCCGATCTGCTGGTGGAACGCGTCCAACATCTGGTAGGGGTTCTTGCTGTCAATCCTGGATGAATGCGCGGGACGCATACGAGTGGCCATTAAAACACACTCAGTTTGAATGAGGCGTTTGGCTTCTAAAACCCGACTTGGCCGCAGCGCCGCTGGTCCGGGGTCTGCAGCGCTGTGACTATTACCGATGACTTCTCTGACATTAATGGGAAAATAATCACCAGGTTATTAAGAGAGCAATTACACACATAACTAATCTGACAATTAGACGTTATGACGAAGCATCGCTACCTTGGAATTAATTATCATTATGCAAAGAATCAATTAGCCTTGTCGGATGCGAGAGCCTGCAGATAACAGATCATCGAGCGAGAAAAGCACAGAAAGGTGACATTCTTCTCTTTCAAAGGTACTCACTCAACTCCATCACCACAAGGTAACGGATTAAGAAACTCTGGTCCGATAATATGTCATGTTTCTTAATAGTCCTTTTAATACAGTGTCTCTAACGAGGACGTATTAAGAAGATGTAAGAAAAAGTTGAGTTGGGCAAAAGAGAATAACTGTACAACATGAAGACTGATGAGTATGCTTCATCAATGGATTGCTAATGCAGATTATCTAACCCTTGTCACTACCACTTATTATTCCACTTTCATGCTGTGATAATACAGCAATTAAGGCAGCCAGTTGTTGCAATACAAGTAACTTACACATTTTTCAAACTAACTACTTGAGCAAACCCGTTGCAATTTGTTGGTGTTGCTAATGGCAACTTTCATAAAGGCTGGCTATTGGTTGGAGTTTGGTTTTTTTTACCTGAAGGGCCCGTTCTTCCGAAAGTGTTCCCTGAAGGTGTGCTGCTCCACGTCGAACGTTGCACACTTCCTCCTCAGGCTGGCCACCTCGATCACCTGCAGTGGCGCCACCTGCTGTTTGACCACCACCGCCTGCTTCTTGGCATTTTTCCATTTCTCTGGTAACTCCTGTGAGACGGGCAGACGGAAAGAGAGATAAACAGATTGATGCGGCGCAGGAGTGGAGGGCGAGGATGGGGAGGAGGAGTGGCAGGTGATGAATTGCCAAGAGGAAGAGCACAGAATGCGGGACGGGTGATTGGGTGATGGCGAGAAATGGGAAGAGAAATGGCTCTGTCTGAGCTCAAAGAAAAGATCGACGCTTGAAAGTAATCCGAGTCGACCGGGCGCCACTCCTCACCTCCAGCTGTTTGTAAACCACATCAGGCAGCTCCTGCTCGTACTCCTTCAGCAGAGCGATGGTTTCCTGCAGAGGCTCAAACATGGTGTCCGTCGTGCTTTGCCTTTCCTTCACAGCTCGTAGGTGACCCATGACGCCCACCAGGCCACCGTAGTCACCGTCCTCCACCTGCTGACCCAGCCCAGCCTCAGCTACAACGATGAAACGCTCCAGATCCGACAAACTGAGGACAATTAAAGGGGACCATTAGATTCAACACTCTGAGGTAATGGCCTCTTCTGGTTAAAGGTCTCTAAAAATAACAAGAACAACCTGTTTTAATTAACTTGAGGCGGAAGTCTCACAACTCCATGTCAACACGTTTACATCCGTTCTGAGTGAATTCACATTATCATTTAGATCAGACTGTGATTGAGAGAATCAGCAGTTGTCTTCGGCCTGATTTTATTAAGACAGATGGATTCTCCAGTAATGGGTGAGAAGCAGCAGCTTAAGCCGGCTGACAGCTGCCATCTGGAGTCGTTCCACGACGGAGCCGTAAACGTGTGATTCTTTATTCTTTATGGCTGCGTAACAAATGCCAAAGCTAGCGGAAAGGATCGATCACAGTTTACAGATTATGACAAACAGGACGGATCTCTGATGATAACTTTGTTTCTTATGACCTCTTAAAGAAAACCATAATGGGATTCTTGCTTGTGTATGTTTGATAGAGTGGATGTGTCAACCAGTGGTAATCTTGACTAATATTTTGTGAAATTACAGATCTATAGAGGGTTTGCACTCTATCTTACAGACAAACCGAGGGGGCTCCAGGGTACAAAACGTTGAAAACACTGCTTCTGACTGTTAGAAATAGGCCAAAAGTATCTGGTAAACAAAATTCAAACTAAAACGTTATGCGTAGTTTTAATAGTGAACCAACACTTCCAACTCTTGTTGCAGATATTATTAAAAAAGCACACAGACTTTTATAAATACACTAAACAGAACAAGAAACAACCTATTCTTTGCTTTATTCGTGTGCCTGCCTCTCTAAAAGGTGAGGCGTAAAGATTATTATCTTCGGAGCTTGTTTATTGTTCTTGTGCTAACGTGTGCTATGTGAACAAGCAAACATGCCAACATGTGCTTTAACATATACAAGTAGTGAGCAGCCAGAGGCAGGCACGCACAACGTCCTCTGAAATTTTCTAACATTTGTTCTATAACCTTTAAAGGAAATGATAGTCGGACGTACCTATTGGTTACAAAGTCAATAAGGTGCTGTTTGAACATGAAACTCCACTTTTTGATGATGTTGAGCAGGGCACTCTTCATGCTACGGCCATCCACCCTCATCCAACCGTTAAAGACACGCACCGGATCCAGACCCTGAACCTCCTCGTAGATCTTCTCGTAACTGGAAACACGAGGATGGTTACTTCTCAGTTTGGCAAGAGGAAATATGGACCGACACAGCAGGCACCAAATCTTGACAATCGAGAGAAGCCCAATGATTCAGTACCGACCTGTCGACTTGTTCTCTGAAGTTCTCGAGAGTGGGGGGATTTTCTGGGACTCCGTTTTCTGCGTAAAGCTCCATCTCCTGGCTGGTCAGGATGTGGCCGTACAGGAGGAACTGCCGCATGAACTCCTTCCTGTCGTCCACATACAGGTAGCTATAGCACTCCAGAGAGTTGCGGAACTCACAGCACGTTGCCATGGCGCTCTGCACACGCTGCATGAGGAGGTGACGCATGTCCGCCAGGTCGGCCATGTCCTCCATGTCGGCCTGCAGGACACGGGAAGGAGGAATCAGATTCAAGATATTCCAGGGGAAGTCAAATTACAAGACGTGGGCGTACTTGGTAGTGGGGGAAGGGGCTGTTCTGGGCAAGGCGAGGGACCATGGAGGAGATTCTGAACACGTCATTGACGAGGTTCTCCACCAGCTCAAAGAAACTGTCTCCGGCACCGTAATCCAGAGAAGGGGTGAAGACCATGTCAGGAAGCTTCAGATCCAGCTGAGCCTCAAACAGAGGAGCCACCACGGCTCGCATGTCTGCAGGTGGACAAAGAATTGAACAGATTATCTATTTTTAAAGCATCATTTTAAATACCGCTTGGAAAATTGGATGGCTTCAAAATCTTAATAAAGGTTTCACCAATACTGACACCAAAAATGTGACCTCGAAAAAAAGGTTTGTTGACTTGACCAGGCAGTGTATGTTTATCTTCACTCCAGACCATTACGAGAAGATACAAGCCCTTTCAAAAACCACATGGGTATGATCCAGAGGACGTCCCAGAGCCAACAGATATCACCCGGCTACAAACAGGATCCTAGGATGGATAGATGGATGGATGGACGAACAAACGGAAAAATGCTCTTTTTGAAGTCCAACTCACTACCTGTATCTTACAAAGTAACGCTAATACTATTTAATTGGTACAGATTGAATCACTTTTAGAGAGTTTGTCACTTACATGGAGGTCTTCGTCTCATAATTTGGATGTTTGAGTTCTCAAGCCTTTCTACTCAACCTGAACTCATTCGTAAAACTTTCTGTTAAACACTTTGAGTGCTTGACAATACAGTAGTATTTTAATTTTGCCCTATTCTTTCACCTGCAACGCATTTTGAGTCTATACACTGGGACACGTCCGTGCCACACCAACATATTTTAACATTTTAGGGAAAAGGTTACTATATATGAAGCAGACTTTTCAGAAAATACAGATGTGCTCCCCAGACTGAAAGGACAAGCAGTGCAGCCGGATGATCAAATCATCCATTTCCCCAACAACACTTCCTTGACATTGATCGAAAACAGAGTAAGGTCAAAAAAGGATGCCAAGGTGATTTCGTAATGAGACAAACATACGCCCACAATATGCAGAGAAGACATATAAACCTGTCAAATGCGATGAAATGTCAATGTAAATTTGCTCGCAAAGGTTACATCACTTGATATCATCCAAGAGCAAAACAAGCCTCCAAAGATATCCTCAGTGTAATGAAGTTATCATCATCTAACACGTACTCTGCATTGCAATGCAAGACAACACAGTTAACATCCGATCGATTCAGGGTATATTTATGAGTTTGTTTTGACTTTCAAAGATTTTATTATCTGTTCAACCTCCATACGAGTTATGGAGTCTCCTTATGCAATGTCCCAGGATTATTTCTGATAATAAATAATACTGAGACTCATGTAAACCCGGGGTGAGGATCCTTTGCTGTTGCCTTCTGCTTACTGAGCAAACACTTAATACTGATAGCAAATTAACTGGTTCACGTGAAGGGAATGATATCTAACACACAAGATATTTATTTATTGATTGATTTATTAAGTCAGGTTAAAGTTCAAATCAATTTTCAGCACATTAAATTTAGGCATCTTGCAGTTTTCTTCCAGTGAGGAAACTATCCAAAGTAATTAAAAGACCATAAAAAGACCAGTAATTGTGTCCTTCATGCCTCTGATGTCCCTGGTGAATCTTCACAACAATACATAATGGTAGAAATTGAATGTGCTATTGAGGCCTCATTAGGTTGATTTAAGATTTTTGTATTAGAGTGACTATATATTTACTTCCATGAAAAAACACTTAGCTTGGAGCCAAGGTACTAAAACGGTCATCAGCGTTTACTCATAGAATTATCATATATTTAAAAGTCTGCTTCATCTGCATGTGTAAAAAATGTTATTGTATAACACCACTCTTTGAATTTTTTTACAATCTGCTTGGTTGTTTAGCCGGATTGGAGATTCTTGCAGGCCTTATGTTTGACACCTCTGGTATCTGAAGTTTAGCAAGCACTGACAACACTGTTATGAGAACCAGTTTTTGGCCCTGGTAAACTACTTTAGAGTGACTTACTTAAAAACATTTAAATTAAAAAAATGTGATTTGATGCACCTTCATTTAATGGAAACAGTAAAGCTACAAGCTATAACACTGCTCCATTAAACCGAGGAGAACTGTGAAGGTGTTTAATAATTCTCTGTGGGTTTGTCACTACATCGCACAAAGTCCTTTGATGCACGTCAATAAAACAGAAAAAAAAAGAAGGAAGGATTAGTGCAGTCTTAAAACTATCTACTTCTTTCTTATCTCTCGGAAGCTAAACAGAAAAAAAAAAAGTGCTGAAGCTTAATTCCTCAGTGTTTAGAGACCCCGGTGGGTCGGTCTGTACAGTTCAGAGCCCTTCTAATCATGAAAGAGGTTCAGTGCCCACACGAGGAGAGGCGGAGGAGATGATGATGAAGCAGAAGGCCGGCGAACACGCGGGCGAAGGATTGGACACAGTGGCGGTCTGGCAACGCTCCATCTCATCTTGAAACACATCCCAGTCCGTCTAAAGCGCCTGACAAAACTCCTGCCAGCCAGCGAGCCCACAGCGAGCCAACAGAGGCGGACACCCAATTGACATCAAACCCTCCCCACCCCACCCTCCGCCCAACCCCCCCATCCCCATCTCCCCCCCCCCCTCACCCCCAGAGGATGTGTTGCTCAGAAGTTTCCGACTCAGCGCTGGCTGGAGGACGCCGTAGAGATCACCAACGGATCGAGTCGTGAGGAGCTCGGGAATCTTCTCAAATTAATTTTAAAGGTTGGCGGCAGCGTCCCTGGCTCGAGCACGACAGTAGTGACACTTCCAAAAAGGCTCCGCAAACAGCAAACGAAATAGTAAACACAAATGTGTGAGGTCAGTTTTTCTGAAGTCCTACCAGTGTTGTCCAGGAAGAACTTGAGCGAGCTCTCGATGCTGCAAAAGAAGCCGTCGATGACGGCGTCGTCGACGTACTCCACGTAGGCCTTCCACTCCTCGGAGGATGGGTCGGCTCGGAAGAGCGCCTCGTTGCTCTAGGACGCAACAAAGAGGAGCATTCTGGGGAATGTCTATTTCAAAGCAAATCCCAAATCACAGACTTCATTATAGCCTCTTAGGATGATGAAACGTTGGTGAAACTGGAAGATCCAGTGTGAAAGGTTTAGCATAGAGCATCAAAGATGGAATATACTTAAGTGGCTATGTATGGGGGAAATGTGCACTGGTGTAATGGTGAGCACTCTGACTGATGGAGAGATGGATTATGTATAGGCGCAACAATGGTGCAAACGTCAGGTCAATTAATCTTTTAGTTTAAATCATGAGGGGGAAAAAAGCAATGAGTGGAAGATAACAGCAATATAAGTGACATGTATTTTTTTTTTTAAAGAATATTAAAAAAAAAAAAAGTAATTTAATTGCAAGAAAAATAAAACTCAGGCCCCTCGACATCATTTTCAAATAAAAACTGAAAACTTTCATTTCGTGTGGGTGTCTGCTTGCAAACACATACTGCCATATACTGGCCATTGTTAACGTTTATAGCATATTGCTCTCTGCGCGTTCATGGCTGTGGAGTTATTACAAAAACTACCAAGAGCACCAACTCATAGCCTGGCATACAAACTACACCGTTTAAAGCATTTTTGCCATTCCCTTGTGAACAGACATCTTTTAAAAAAAACGTTGCTGTAAAATTCGAAACAAATCACACAAGATTGACCTGTAATCACATAAAAACAAGGCCAATTATAGGAGGATCAATTAATTTTTTCAACTTGTTATGGCAGCATGACTTCAAAATACATTAATAATAAGATTAGCTCACAGTGACGCAAGTTTATTGGCGCTAATAATAATAATAAGCTAATAGCTGACTAACTTCTACTTGTCTGTGAATTCCAAAACATAAACAGTACCTGAACTCACAATCAATCTGGCCACTTGGCTGGCAGTGTAAAGAAATTAAATGATAATCTAATCATTCATATTTAATGCTTTACTCACTTCACTATCGGTGGCATGCTGAATCAGGCTAAATTATGCTAATGCTACTTGATGTGCGCCAACAGTAATCTTTTAGTTTAAAGCAATTTCCATGATATATTTATTACGAACAGCTGTCCTGCTGACCACGCTCATAGTTTGACATGATAATACATTTTATGTTTCTATTCATCTTATTGTCAGACTTTCAAAACTTGTGATGAAATGTTTCTCCAGCCAATCATTTATTGCTAAGTGCACACATTTTAAAGTTTTGTCTTTTGGTAGATTATGTTGGCCCGAACATTTGTTCTCGAACGATAAATTTGCATGACTTCAACAATATTAATCTGGGCTGGTGTTTGTGAATCTAGTATTATCTGCTGGTGTCAGATTATTTAAATATCTTTTCATTATTAGCTTTGAAGAATAACGTCAGAAAAGTCTCATCCGCCACCCCTGAATGACTTTTCTCATGATGACGGGAGAATCCATTTGAAACATGTCAAAGGTATGTCGCAAAAGTCTTCTAGGCTTTCTGGCCCGACAATAAAAACATTGTCTTCAGCGTTTCTGCTCTTTCCCTGTAAACAGACTTCAACAGACTTTCTAGCATTACAGGGAAAGCACCTTGAGCAGGAAGTGAATCTTCTCCCCAGACGACCGTATCAGAGCGTAGAACTTGTCGAGCCTCTCGGTCCTGTCCTCCAGACTGAGCAGTGCCTCCTTCTTGCCCTCCTTCCGGTCGAACACGGGGTTGGCCCAGGACCTCATGCAGCCCTGGATCTCCTCCACGTTGTCCTTGGCTCTCTGGAGTCGGCTCTCCAGGTCGCAGACGGAATCTCGCACCTCCTGGATGTACTGCCAAACGCCTGAAAGATGTGTGGTTGAGAGGTCGGGAGGCTGAATTAATAAATGACGCTAGTGTGGGAGCAAAATATTAATTATCTGCTTTTTTACAAGGTCTCAACACCTCTGACTATATTAGATCCCCAAGGCAGGGCAATTTAATTAAACTTTCGGGTAAAATTTTGGAAAGTCATTTTTGTGCATATATGTTTAGCGCCTCAGAAAATAATGAGATATAGACAGTATTTTGGTTTTAGTGTATCACTCTGTTTGCACGAAGAAAAGCATATTGATTTTGTCCAGCATTTATGGGTCACTCTGCAGGACGACTGTGTTCCCTGTTGTGTTGAGTATTCTTTCAGATCCAGCACTTGAAACACAGACGCAGAGTCACTCGAACAACAATAGATCCATGTGTTGCCTGCTGTCAGCACAGGCTTCCTCCAACAAACAGAAAGCAGAGCTTCAATCATGATGAGCTTGTATCTCACTGAACCTGAACCCCTCGAACATTACCGAATGTCTCAATCTCTGATCAGGACTGACCCGATTCCAGCACACGCTGGCGTGGACACATATTGTGGCCCAGACAACACTTTTTTGACTGTGAAAAACAGTTGTCAAACAAAGGCATTTCAATACGTTCTGGGAGAGTCTGGAGTCAAAACATCAAGAGGTAGCGAACAAAGACCCGTCTCGCACTCCTGGACCAAACGCAGCATGAGAAGTATCTGACCGGGCTTTTATGTGTATTTTGGCTTTTACCGGCACATTGTTGTATTAAAGTATGTTTATTAAACATACGGACAATCTGGGGTGTGACCGATCTGTCACTTTTGACAGACTGGTCACGCTTCAATAATAGCAGCTGATAAAAGACACATCATACAACACCGCCAGATGACATATCTAATGAAGACGAAGGAACGCTGTTGAAACATGTAAAAGGTTTTTGTAAGAACCTACATGCCTGAAAAGATGAACGCAAAATACAAAAATGTAAGACTCAAGATCAAATGAAAATAAATTAAGTTTGTGATCAAACATCCACAGATGCCAAAAGTCAACATGGACTTGGCTCAGTTATGTGTCATGTGCGATCAGAAAACAGACGTCCATGTAGGACCTTGCGATGCTCATAAGGTCTCTGCGGTTAAAGAGCGAGCCTGTATGTTGTGGTTTGTATGCACTGTTAACCAAAGCGGAAATATTCTCACTCATTTTCATGGTAGTTTTGATAAGACCGCCGATTTAATAAGAGGATTTGTCACAGGATTTGGGTTTGATAGGATGCTAGCCTTCCAGACAGGGCGTGCGGATGTGACGCTAATATAACACAACGCGATGTTATCAGAAAAAACATAAAATGAATACATTTCCAACACGGAAAATTCACTTTAGAGCCCCCCCCCCCCCCCCCCCCCGCCCCGCCCCGCCCCGCCCCACCGCCAGATCTAATGCTTGTCAGACCCAGAAAATATATTGAAAAGAAAATGCCCATCCCGTGCTCTTCTGCCAAATGAACACACACACAACTCAACATAAACCAAGTGAGAGTGTAGCCGCTGCAAGTCGGTCCCCACAGACGGCAGAGTGCACTGGCTTGTACCATAAACACTTTTCGATTCTGACACCGTCCTCTGGGAATCGTGGAGACGAAGGAACCACAACGTGCCTGCCAGCTCCACGTCAATCAAAGCTTATCAATGATTGAACACCTCTCCTATTCTTTTTTTCATATGTTGTTCAAAATGCAAAGCCTCTCTGCATCTCAGAGCAGCCTGCTCTGCCCCAGAAACAACGAGAATGGAGGAGAATGTCAGGGTGGAGGTATTTCTGGAATAATCTACAAATAACCACACAAAGAAATATCTGCCGTGCGGCAATATAGGCGCCTGAATGCAGCCTTAACAACAGGTGGAAAAAAACAACAACATAAGTGACTGAGCAAATCAATTCCGTGTTTATCTCCAGGATTAAAGACAAAATGTCACAAAGAACTCCAGCAGAAATCAAGAAAGATAGCTATGGTTCAAGTTCTACTGTGGCAACCACACAAATGTGTATATTTAAAGTCGAACATGAAAGTTTATGAAGTGTAAGAAACCGCTTACATCAAACGATTGATATGAAATGGCTTTGATGCGCTGTCGTCTCAGCAAAGTGTGACAGTAATGTAATGGTCCATCAATGATGACAAATCATCCCTGAACCATTCATGTGATTCGGGTTAATAGTTTTTGTGAAAGGTTGGTCAAATACATACATCCATCCAAAACAATAAATCAATCAATAAATACTCGTGGACAAAAACATGATCTTCACCCCAACTTTCATTGGAGAAGGTAACAATAGCGCCCACGAGGTCTGGCCTGGCATGCTGATGAAATCTTTTTTGGCACTTCTGCCATTTCCATGTAAACAGACGTCACTTTCAAAACTGTGTAAACGCCAAAGAAAAATGCAAAAAAACGATGCATATTCACATGAAACGTTGTGGTTTAAACAAAGCCTAAAGTTTCCCATGGTCAGAGTTTGGCTCTCAATCCCAGCCCCTCCTAGAAATGCTTGTCTGTGAAAGAAATGACTAATTTAGGTTGTAAGAGGTTGCACCTTAAAAATTCCTAAATTCCTCCTTCAGCATGAACAAGATGTCAGAGTTGCACTGACTTTAGCCTCTACGCACAGTGCCAGAATCTGCTCTGCTGTCTGATGTATTTAAAGGCTCAGAGGAAATATCTCTTCAAAACAGTCGAACGCAACAAGCAGAATATCAGGTCTTGCAAAAACTCAACATTTTGACATTCGCCTGCATTTTCCATCATAACTGGGATTTTCCAGTGTGAGCACATTGAGCTCAAAAGACAGCCATGATTAATTCAATGCAAAAGACTTTGAGCTACAAATCCTCCTTTGCACAGGAATAATTCACCAATCAGCCAGTAAATGTTAACATAACCATGGTCTACAGATACGTTTAGAACTGTTTGAAGAAAGCCAGGCCCATTACAAATATTTTACAACTCAAATTAAACTCTTAACGATCACAGTAATCCTTTTCAATATAAATTCATGGTTTTGCATTAGAGGATGACAGTCAGCGACCATGTGGTTCCAAAAGAAGCCATATGGAGACCATATTAGCAGTGTCGACTTACCATTGAGTCATTGTGTTGACAGTGACGACAGCAGTAAAGATGATTTTCTTTTTATCAAATAAAAAACTCCACCGCCATGCAAACTCACTGCATGTGGCTTTCTCTCAAGGCGAAATCACAAAAACACAACCATCGGGGGGGAATGTGTCTTCGATTTGTCTTGTTTTGAGCTAAAAAAAAAAAATCCATAGCTTATTATATATCTTAACTCCAACAACCTACAAATGTTTCCACAGAGTCCCGTTGTAACCTTTCAATGGATTTGTTTCATGTTTCCTGATGAGTCACTGAGCACAGTGGGGTACATCTTTTATAATAAAACTTATATAAACTCTCATTCAAAGATGTTTTTAAATCTTTATAAAGTTAGTGATGTCAAATATTGATCGTTCTCATAATATTTGTCCATGGCGATATCGATTGTGAGCAGGTGCAGCCAAGCTGAGAATCAGCTTGTATTTTTATCACATTATCGTCAAAATAAAATCACCAAAACAACACTGGGGCAAAAAAACGCAGAAGAATACTTTTTTAATACTTCTTGTCCATCTGCAATGAGTGTTTAAATAAATGATAAACAGAACAGAGGTGACTGTTGATTATGGGGATGTTAAGGACGGTTAACGATGGGTAATTGTGACGGTTGTTCATATTAAACTGACTTTATTCAGTATATCAGTAAATTTGCTAAGTTTGTACAGTATGTACCCGTGGGAGGGTCAAAGTGAGTATCCACTACCAGAATGAGTGGTTATTTCCCCGTATGATGTCATGAATGGAAAAATCTCTGATTGGCCAGTATGAACACACATTTACTAAAAAGTGGAGCAAGTAAGTCAGGGAAATAACAGACGTTCTTCACTTCTGGGGCTTCATACACAGGCTGTTAGAAAAAACATTCTAATGTGAATTTTGCATAACATGGGACCTTTCAGTTCAAAGTTTTATAACAAGTAAAGAAAGAAATGCACATGCCATAAGAACGAGATTACTTTAGTGTGATATTTTCTGACTCAATTATCTATAGAAAAGTTATAACAGCTATATCATTGACCTCGTTGGCATAAGACTGATATTTTCTTAACATTACAGTATTGGTTTGAAACTGTGCACAATGAAGCTGAAACTTTCCACTGTAGGACTGTGAAAAGAAAAACCGCCGTGTGTGTGTGTGTAGGGGGAATTTAAGCAAAGATGTCTGTGTATTATTCAGTGTGACACTTCCTGACTGCGTGTTTTGGAGTTCTGAAGCTGCGTTTGAATATCCTGAAATGCCACGAGCCAAAAGTTATTCATCTCCAGTGTGTTGTGATGTATGAAAACCACTTTTGTTTTTCATTTTCCCCAGACAGGCACGACTAAAAAAGACTAAGACTATCTGCACGGCTAAGCAGCGGCTTTGTTCCTATGGTCGCTCCATTGTATCAGCGACTTATCAGCAGGTGTCCAGACCTTGGCTGTTCCAGTTCAGGGTTTCCTCGGCCTTTCGGAGTTGCTCATCGATGTCCCCGAGCTGGCCCCGGACCAGCGGACGCTCCACGTCCAGCACGGAGTGCAGCACCTGCAGCCAAGGAAGACATGGGAAGGTGTGATTTCACTTGCATTGGAATGTGTGTGCAGGCCGCGGGCTGAGACGCCGTGCCGTCCTCATTAAAGCTCCTGTTTGGCCACCGTTCCATGTCGCTGTCACTTAATTGGACTTGAACTTTTTAGTTACCTGAAGCAATGAATTGCAGTATTTTATTTTTTTTTCTGAACTAATCATTTCTCTGAGGTAGCTGGGGTATATAAGGTTGAGCTTTGCAAGAGCAGTCCTCCGTGTGGCTCAGTTAATTACAAAACTGATTGCTCGCATATTGTTCTATGCTACATTATTGAAACTGCCACTTTGCCCCGGCGCTCAGTTCTCATTAAGACCGGCACTCAAAAATGTGATGCTGGCAGAGGGCCGTGTCGTAGATATAAAAAAAATAAATAAAATCTTCTCAGTTTACATGACGGTTTAATTGAAAACACACGGTTTTTGTTTCAGAAAAGTTTCACATTTCCACTGAAACGTTTTTGAAAATGAAGTCTGTTCATGCCGGATGGTGGAAAACGAGTGGGTGCTGTTGTTTGGTGCGCATCTGCAGTAGCAGCATTTCACGTTACGTTTTCCGGTTTTGATAGAGACAGAGTCAGAGCATTTTAGAAAAGTTGCATTTTCCCTCGTTTCCATTTTTAAAACGTTGCAGTTTCTGTTGCTCTGAGCACTGTTGTTGTGCAAACGGACACCCAATACGCAACAGTTTGATTCAGTTTTCACTCACGCAAATTCTAATCAAATGTAAAAAAAGAAAAAGAAAAAGAAGTCCTATTGTGCTACTCACTAAAATGACTAAAATTAAACAAATTATTTTGTTCGGCAAACTTGCAGAATCCTCTCTGAGACAGTGTTTTCTTTCAGGCTAATGTTGGAAAAAAATGTGTCTCTTCTGAAGACAAATGATTATTGCTGCGTTCAGCCTGTATGTTTTCACCAACGTCCCCTCGCAGTGTATGAACGCTCCATTAACAAAAAGCTTGGTTCGTCAAAACAGAGCCAGAAACTGCAATTACTTGTGTGAGGTAATTGTCCGTTTGATTTTGACATGTTAGAGCCAGTCTTGGGCCACAGGCCATACATTTGACATCCCTGATTTACTGAGGAGAGTAATTAAACAGTTAAGATTATCTTGACATTCAATAACTCTTCCTTGTGCCTATGAGACAAGTCAAATTTCCGGTGTAAGACAAATGTTAAACATTAATCAATATGATTTAGAAATCACGCCCAGGCTTTTTCGTTCTGTTATTTGGTTTGACGATGTGTTTCATTCATTCATTTGTTTTTCTAATGTTGTATTTTTGCTTTTTGCACAACTTGCATGACAATTTTGTCCATCCATAAAGCCTTTTTTGAAAAGTAAATCCTCTGAATTTGCTGCTTCTTCTCGAGATGCGAAGTGACTCAATGTATCATCTTGTGGTAAAAAGTGGTATTACAAGACTGCTAAATTTCTGCATCATTGTGATCACTCATCTCAGGTTGTTATTTGAAAGTTTCTCATGAAGACAAAATACACAATTTGTCTTTATCGGTCATATACATTTGTAACCATTTATTTTCAGTAAAAACGCAAAAATGTCACTATTCATGAAGAAACAAATTTTTTTTTAAATTAAGATTTCAATATGCTGATTGTGTTACCAAGCAATAAACAACACGTGAACCCACCTTGTTGTATCGGCCCACAGTTAGCTCCAGGTTAGCCACATACTGCCACAGCTGGCCCCTGGTGGTGTAGATCTGCATTGCGGTTTCGGGAATTTTCACCGTCTGTCTGGCCTCCAGGTACTTCACCTCCCTGAGCACAGAGGCCAGCTGGGAACAGGCAGGGTACATTACAGGTACATCAGAGTGATTCACCTCAACACGTTTTCAAATATAATAATATTATCATCAAAAACTCATCTTTTTACAACCTTTTGCACTTCGCAGGTTTTCGGGTTGTATTGTGGGGGTATTTTATGTGCAGATATGTGTACACCTGAGAACAACTGTGTCTTAATATTTTATGTATCTAGACAAGAAGTTTTAAGCCCATTTTAGTTCAGGGGCCACTTACAGCTTATTTTATCTTATTTTATCCGAACCACTAAGATAATGCCATAATAAAATGTTTCTGTATTTACATACTAAAAATGTTTTTATAGACACAATTCATCAAAAATGACAAGGCACTGAGAAACATATATTCACATGTGTAGTAAATACAATTTGGTAATCGAATTAATGGTCTCAAAAGAGCTGCAGGTTGGTGACTGACACTCGCTGGCTGACATTTAATAAAACAGATTAGTCTGGTAAATCAGCAAACTAATAAATCTCTGGCAGCCTATTCTGTACTAAAGGATTACAAGCACTAAAGCATCCAGCTGCCTGCCGGGGATCACTCTCTGCAGCTTGTGGGCTTAATTTGAGAAACCTGCGGATTGAAGTTGACGGAGATGAGCTGCGTGGCCGGGTCTCTGCCGATCAGCGGCAGGCCGAGGTTGTACTGGGAGCTCTCGCCCACGCTCTCCGTCCACGCCTCGTACAGGCCGCTGGAGTACCTGAAACGAAAGTTGTCGTGACGGGCGAGAGGAAGAGAAACAGCTCCCACCCCTCGGAGGCGCGCGAGGGGACGGAGTTTTCGTTTCAAATCGGGCGTGAGAGTGGCTGGCGTCGTGGAAATCAACATAAGCGGCGAAAACAAGCAGCTAAAAGGCGTGTGATTGAGCAATTTTCCCCAATCCTCTCAGGTCGTAAACACAATGAGGAGCGTGACGTGCTCGTCCTTATCACGCCGACGGTAAGAGCAGAGGGGACGGCGGGTAGGGAGGCGGGGGTAATGTGGGGATAAACGCTGATTCATCTTGCGAGGAGTCTGGGAACAGACAATATGTCAGGGCTCCATACAGCTATATCAATCTGTAAATAGCTGCGATTATGATGAGAACCTCAGTGCGCACCGCATGCTCCTTATTGGATTTCTGCTGTGAGCTTCATTTCCTGATAGTGGCACCGCAGACGCAGAGGCAATCAAACGCCTCGGTCATGGCCATAAATCACGCCGCATTTTGTCTGCGGGGGTAATGAGCGAGGATGCCCGTCCTGTTCCTGACTGGAATATGTATAATAACGGCGGTGCTCATCGGAGGCGGCGGCGATGATTATTATTACGGCATAACAAGGGCTCCTAATTTGTGACGGGAGTAAATTGAGGGCAGAGAACTGGTGTTGTTCATCATCCCATTACTCCGGTTTGGGAGGACATGAAGTGCAGGAGTGATATTAGGCCCGTCGAGCAGAAATAATGGGCGTGTGGAAGAGTTGCAAGAGCGCACGACGACTCGATTAATTCAGAAGCTTTTTAACCTTTGTCCTCTCGCATATTGTCTTCAACGGTTACAGCCAACTACTGACTCATCACATCATACTTATATTAATAGAGTTTCTTCTTGAAACATCCTCAAATTGGCTCGAGGAAAAGCTGCTGACAATTTCGCCGATCAAGCAAAGTGCTAAAACAATACAGTAAAGTCACACACTGGTGGAAAAACCCACTGTAACCAAAGTACAGAAAGACATGGAGTTGAAATTCAAGTGTCTGGAAAAACAAACCTTCGGATTGTGACCACAGCCTTGAAAAAGGGAGCAGAACAGGCTCAATTCAAGGAGAAGGTTTCAGAGTTCAAGCCCGATTACGCAATGTTTTTTAAGCATCAGACAAAACGCAGAGAATCGGTGGGTAAAAGTGTAAGTTTCCTACTCTGAATCAGTCAGACCTGCTAAATGAAATATGCCTATACTCACCTGCTCTCAGCTTTAAAGCTGGCTCAACTTTTAGAAGCACAAACAACACATTCATCTATGGATTTGGATGTTACAGACTGAAGGAATTAGGTCTGAAGCTGAACTTTTATTGCTTCTTCTTCAATGATAAGTAAGTGGCTTTTAATGCCAGCGTGGATCATTACTGAGAACATTAAACCTCCAAACACTTAATGTTGTATTTGAGCTCTTCTCTGCTGGAGAAAAATACAATAAACCTTTTCTATCAGCAGTTTACTGGCGCACAGTTCAGATGAGTTCATTCTTCTGTGATGAAGTCGTATTGTAACCTAGTAGGTGAGGATGATAATATCGCTATAGATCTCGTAATGAACCATCAACCACAAAGCCGACACAATTTCGTGGATTAATTGTCTTTTCTCAATTAAATCCAATTGCTATTTTTCACCCAACAATTAAACTTTACTACCCTGTATTAAAAAAAAACAACTACTAGAGATGAGTAAACTGCTAAACTCTCAGTCAAAATGAGGACTGGCGCTACGAAGCAGCTGGTGGTTATGTGTTAACTTTCTAGACTAATAGAAGAAAACTCATTATGAAAAAATAAAGCAGAGTAACCTTGCTGGTGAATTTATTGTGAATTATAGAGACATTAACCACATCGGAACTCTAACTAAGGTTAGGCTTAAAACGTTTCTATTTAATAAAGCTCACAGTTAGAAGTGGTTCCGGACCATTTTCCAGTTCCACTGCTCTAGGTTTAGACTGCTGGGAGACCTCGCTCACGTGGAACACTTGAGATTTTTGACTCATTTCTAGACTTCTGTGAGTGTTTGACTTTGCCATCAATCAAATAAGAAGAAAAATCTCATTAAAATTAAATTTTTGGTCTTCATATCTCTTCATATCAAGACTTCTGTCTCTCCCTCGCACTCTACCAAATATTCTAAATCTTTTCCTTTTGTTTTAATACAAAGACACACAATTACATTATGGAAATTTGATTGAACATTTGGGATTTTAAGAAGAAAGAACTGTACGAATTAAAATGAATTGCTATTGTTAACAATGTCCCATTCAATCCCTCTGCGAGATGCTCGGTACATCCACTGGTATCAGAGGGGAATCTTTCCCGTGTGTTCTCTCGGGGGAGCCGGTGAGTCCTCGACTAAATGCATCGTAACACTGGACACACATTGAGGGTGATGATAAATATCCCTGCTAATGACTGCTGTCGTCATTTCGCAGAAGAACTGGTGGCAGCGGTGGTGGTCGTCGGCGGAGGGGGGGGGGGGAGGGGGAGGGCAACTGAGATTAACGATGACTCAATTTGGCGAAATGTCGCAGTAAGGCATGCAGGATCTGGAGGCCCTTGAACAAGCTCACCTGAATGCAATGCTCTCTTTAACATTAATTACAGTCGAGCAATTTAACAAAATGCCGGCAAAGACAAATGTTTATGCATACGAGGTGGAGAGGCTCCTGCAAGCCCACACAGGTGTTTTCAATTATCCCGGCTCATTAGAGCTCGCTTACCCGCTCGCACCTGGAAATCGTTCCCTGTTTACAACACAGTGCATTATACATTCATTTGGCAGTTTATGGCAAATTACTGTAGTCTATTAGAGCGATCAGGCAGCTGGGGATTATGGGGGGGTTTGGGAATGTCCCACTTCTGGGTTGAGAGCGTTCATAGGACGACTATGGCGAATCTCAAACAACCTGGTTGTTACCCACAAATCAGAACAGGAAAGGAATCAAGCTTAGGATTATATTTAAAGCACAATTCAATACATTTGCCAGTTGCATTGTTGGCAACTAATTGGTTTCTCCTTACATTTGATGTTCATTTAATTTTTTTTTAAGTAACGAAAGAAAGAAAACACCTGCATAGGGCGGTGACACTGCCATGAAGCTCGCAAACTAGCATTAGCCTTAAGTCAGGAGGAATTTGTAAAAACACCCACAATGCAACAGCTACAGAACTTTTTGGGACATTTCACAGTATTTTGCAACAGGGAATCTCATTAAATTGGTTTTATGTTCACATTGTAGTAATTTTCAAGAGTAACTATTCAGTTCTTTCAAAAATATTGCCAATTTCCTCCGCACATACTCTTCGCCACAACGAAGAAACATTTTAAAGTTTTAATTTAAAGGTAATTTTGGGACTATTTTACCAGTCCTGCTGATTCAAGATGAAATTGAACTGTATATGGAACATCGGTTAAAATGTGTTTGACATCTATGAGACAGATGATCTTGAGGAAAATACCTTGAAAAACAAAAAAAACATTTGCATTTGCGTGCACAAGGAGGGGTCTTCTTGCTGAGCTGCTAACCAGTACACCACAAATCATAAAACACCAGAAAAATGAAGAAAACCTGTGTAATATCGTTTTCTGGGCAGTTGTAGTTGCTTCCTTTGATTCATTGTCTTCCTTTTTGCATAGAACTCTTTACTTGAGTTAATTAAACAGTGTGTAATTGTGAAAAATGTTTGAGGCGATAAACTGTCTTGCAGTTAAGAGCTTTAAGAAAGAAAATATTGAGCCGCTGTTTAGAATACATAATGCTTCTGTATTATATTCTCGTATTTGGTCTGATAAGTTAAAAAAGTAAAGGGGGAAAAAAAAAAAGCTAAATGATGTCCACAGAGTGATTCCTCTGATCTTTGTGTGATCTTTCTTCTCAAACACAGACGCACAGAGCCTCTTGGTTCTGACTTTCCCCTCCCGACGGATTGCATTATCTCACGAGCTTTTTGATGTTGGATGTGGTCTTGGAGGCCATCCCTCACTTGGCGGCGGCGAGCGGGCAGCGGTGGCGGGGCGTGTGGGATTATGGGAGCCGTGTGAAAATAATCTGTCCGAGCGGCGCGGCGGTAATGAGAACATAAATCATGCCGGGAGCCGGGTGTCTGCGCAGTATTCCACCAGGGGCCGCTTCATAAATGTTACGCGGGACGCTAACGGAATCACGAACGGCGTTGGCGTGAAATTACGGAAGGGGGAAGGGGGAAGGGGGAGGGGGGGAGGGGGGTGGATATGTCAACGATGCAACTGATCTAGTTCAGGGCTGCTTTTTTTGTGCGCGTGTGTGTGTTTACAGCTCACTAAAGTGCCGTCCTGTTTCATCACTGTCTCCGTTAAATCTTTCTCTTTGTTCAGTGATACATACATCGGAGAATGATGACACATAATGTAACACGCAGAGACAAGAAACACATAGAAACACACACACACACACACACACACACACACACACACACACACACACACACACACACACACACACACACACACACACACACACACACACACACACACACACACACGCACACACACACACACACACACACACACACACCTGTCCAGGAGTTGCATCATCTCTTCGTACTTGCCGATGACCCGAAGTCCTTCTGCCGACTCCAGGCACCTGTCGACAAGATGAAATTTCAAAGAAAGGTTATATGCTATACCCTTTTTTTCTGGTTGGGAGGGAGGAGGAGGGCAGGGGTTTAAAAGCAAGTCGCAGAATGATTAATTTGCAAGCACACTGCGCTGTGACAGAATCAGAGAGTGGAGGGTGGATACTCACGGGAAAGGAAGGTGTCTGAACTTTGAGAAGGGGGTCTGGATGCGCTGCTGCAGCTCCTGGGCCCACCGAAGCCCGCCGGCCACCGCGGGCATGTTCTTGTTCACCGGAGCCGAGTCTGAGGAGGTCCAAAACCATTTGCACACATTTTTTTCCCTATATTATTCAATTGCAAAGTATCAGTGAATACAAGGCCAGGAGCAAGCACACATTTGTAGCGCATTAACACCACTTCTTACTTCATGAGCTTAAAAGACATTTGCAGTGAGTGACAAACTGGCGGCACCCTGCCGAGTCGGTACTCCCCTTTGGCAGAGATCACAGTGTGCACTGAAGCATTCCTGAATTCCAGTGGTCGTGACATTACCATGCTGATGTCTGACCATCTGGGGAAGATGGCTAAGAAAAAGAAGAAGCTAAAAGTACTTAATGATCTCGTCGTGGACGCCTGCAGGCCGAGGCTAAAGTAGCAACGAGGTAGTTGTTGTTGTTGTACTGTGTTGTGGTAAAGAGGAGACCTACGATGGTCAACGACTTCACAGATACAAGCAGCCGAATTGAGAATTCTCTGCAGGGGCTTACTCTTCGTTACAAAGAGAGAGGAATTCACACACCCACAAGTGGTTACGTGGAACATAAGAAAACTAAGTCTATATATTTTGTGAAATCGTGACATGTAATCGATTCCACCTGATTCCATTGATACAGTCTGATCAGCGTAACCCTGTTTAACATCCGACCAGAATCCATGTAACGAACACATGGAATTGTTCCCCACATTCAGAGCTTTGCGCATGGCTGTTTTGTAGCGTCATGGTGAGATGGTTCACGCACACAAAAACTGTTTACGACTTGGTTCATTGGATTTAAATGCAATCGAAGTTAAGTAGCTTGACCTAACGACTCTAGCTTTAATACTGGTGATCTTTCAGGTAAAGCTGCGTGTGGAATTATCTGCGCGAGTTCCAAACGTGGGATTGATCTGTGAACAAAATCAGATGATATTCAACCACGTTATTCAGTGCTCATGTAAACAGGACACTTTGATCCTTTGATCGTAGAGAATTCAATCAAACTGACAACAAATTCATGACACAAACGCAGCTGAGGAGCCAATTAACGTCCTGAATGCATCCGATTCGGTTGGCTCTTATTCAAACAAGTTGTGATGGAACAGAAACTTCCGGTGGTCTTCTTCTCTCCATATTGCCGCCATGACTCATTGTATTTCAATGTGATTTTTCCCATCGTTTTCCTTCTCTAAAGAATCATCAGTAAAACCACGACCATTTGTGTCGGAGAAGAGAAACTTCTAGATGCAGGTCAGCGCGTAACTCTCCACGATTGTTTTCACTCTTAAAACACCCCAACTTAAGAGCAGCCTGAGAGCTTGGTAGTCAGCAGAATTCTAAAGATGTGGCTCTTTTTAATTAATGAGTTCTCAAATCAAGAGCGTTGCGAGTTTAATCCCTGGAACAACTTTCAGTGTCCTTGCGGCTTTCTAATGGATCTCACTGTTCACTGATCTCAAACTTGGTTTCAGTCCGCTCCAGTGTTTTTAAGGACGCTTGTCAGCAGAGAATTGAGTGACAAGAGAACTTGCTCGGACTTGAAGAGTCACCAAAACTACAAAAAGAGACCTTCTTTCGTGGAAGTGGCTGCGGTCGGGTGAAAGGAATTTGGTTGGTGGTTTTTTTTGGTTTTTGGTTTTATTTATAAGGTCATTTTAACCCCTTTTGACAGCAGTTTACTAAATAGTACACTGCGAAAAAAGGGGAGCCCAAATATAAAATATAAACACTAAATTTGAGAAGAAAATGACTTAAAACGAATAAAACTATCTAAATTGTCTTTGCAGCAAGTACATTTGACTTGAAATAAGATTTTTAAATATACATTTAAGATCATACTGTAAAATTATGGACTAAAAATAAGTAAATAACTTCTAAACAAGACAAATTATCCATCATGTCTGAAAATACTATTTTAAATTGTGGCAAGTGCCAAATAATTAGCAGCGTAAACGTTAACTCAGGTGTCTCAGGGACTGTTTGTGAGATGTTTTCAAGTGAAAACGTGAAACCTTTATTGCGTTTTGGGTGTCTGTTTACATGTCTACGGCGATCGGAGCCACTGAAAACGCAACTATTTTGGAAGCAGCTTCCACAAGGTGGAAAGAACAGGCACATGTTTACTTTTGAAGAGTTGTAACTTTAACCTAATTAGGCCTGAAAACTGTTCCGTAACACAGGGTTTGTCATGAATCTCACCGGCCTGAACGTGCTTGCTGTAGAGGAGTTTACAGCAGTCCAGCTCTCTGTCGAACATGGACAAAAGGAGGGGGTATCTGTCCAGAACGTCTGCAGCCACCAGCGGCCGCTCCAGCAGGCTGCCGAACATATCCACCACCTGCAGACGTCAGATAGGTGGAGATGGCTTCATGCTTTAAGTGTTGCGAGTGTGCGTTACATGTGTGGGAGGGGGAGATTAAACCCGCGCACCTTGAAGGCGTGCTCCAGTCCGGGGGCGTCGTCGAAGGCCTGACAGAAGACGGCGCCGAGCCGCCGGTCTGCGTCTTCCACCTTCAGTTTGAACTCCCTCACGTCTTCGTCAAAGTCCTGCGGGGCAGACAGCTCAGCTGCGACCAATAGCCGGGACGAACGCTCGCGCAGCACATTCTGTTGTCACATCTCACTGACTCAAAGCCATTCAGCGGGGAGCATCGGCGACTTCTCACCGGCAAAGAAAATTGCTTTTCTTGCTCCAACCAAGGAACATCTCGGATAAGCAGCGAGATGCCGTTGATAAGAAGTAAAATATAAAAAGAACTATGTTTTGGCTGAAAAACCTGGCCAGAATTGTTCAGAGAAAGGAAACAAAATACTCTCGATCTCAACTTACAATATAAACACTCCTGGTTGCTTTACTTCCTAGTGAATGGTGAGCAATTATCTACAATATTACACTGAGCTCTGGTGTTTTTAAGTTAGATGGCAACATTTTAGACCTCGTTGACAAATTTAAAACAAAAAAAAACTGAAAACACTAAATGTCTATTTTCATGACAACAATGTTCTGGGTCATTGAAAATGCAATTTGTTTTTAATAACAGCTCTCAAGATGGAACCTTTGGAAACAGGGTTATTTTTCTTTATAGCTATCTCAATAGGAGGAATCATTTATAGCATAATTAGGTTTACATCTTCTAGAGTTCCAGGAAAGTAACCAACCCAATCACGCGTACCGTGTTGTTCAAGTCCAAACAGTCGTACGGCTTCTCTGTCAGGACTTTGTAAGTATCTGTGAACTCTTGGTGGAGCTTCTGGACCTGAAGGCTCAGAGCTCGGCCTTGGATGCCTCCGATCTCCAGCTTCTCCAGCTTCAACAAGTCCTCAGCTGTCAACAAGATGTCCTGCGCAGAAGAGAAAACTCCAGATTTAACTCCAAGCAAATAAAGACGGAAAGCTTCCGAAGGGTTTTGGTGCTCACCCTGACGGTTTGGACTCGGCTGGTAAACCGATCGAATCCGGAGAAAATCAATTGTGGGGAAAAGTCCCACGGCCGAACCGGGCTGCCGTTGCTCTGATACTGCTTCAGGTTGGCCCTGCGGTCCTCGTACGTACTTCTGAAGAGTCGCAGGATCTCCAGGCTCATCTGCACCTTCAGGAGATTCTCTTGGACTTCTCCCCTCAGGATCTCCTCAGGTGCAAGGTACCCCCGTGCCTGGTTTGAAAAGGAACGAGCCAGTTTGATTCACAAAGGTCGACAGGAAAAGTTCTTCTTTATCATACTTGGGTTCGGCCTAAAAATCTGATTTTAGTTTTCAAGTTTAGGCTGCGTTTACATAACGTTTGTGTAGCTTGATTACTTAAAACAATGCCCACTCGTAGCCTGGTAGGCTAACTACAACGTTTTCAGCGTTTGTGCCATTTCTGTGTATCGTTTTAGAAAACAGGGCCTAAGTTAAGAATAAATCCCCCAAACCCCAGTCTCTTTTTTATTTTATTGTTTGATCTGACACTCTATTGCATGGTTTTCACACATTTGACCCCCATGATGTGTGACATTAAGCATAAACCTGCGTCAATCCGTGATGTTTTCAGTCCGACTTAATTGGTGAAAATGTGTTTGAATTTCAGGACGTCAGTGCAGCCGATGCAGCGCTTCCAACTCAAAGACAAACACTTCACAGCCGTGAGCTCGTGCTCCGAATTCCAACGGCGCCATCAGAGCGTGTCGGAGCCGAAACAAGTCGTCAGCTATCTGACAGCGTCGGAGTGTCGGGGCAGACTGTGAGGCCTGCTGTTCTCTCCAAAAAGAAAAAGGAGAAGCTGCTGCATCTGAGACGGATTACTGCTGAGTTTGCTGCAAAGAAATCAAAGAGAAAGAGAAAAAAAAAAAACTGCCACTTGTGTAGTTTTGATCCTGTTACTTAAATCCTACATGAAAACAAATTAGCTTTCTCCTCAAAATGTTGGACTATTTGATTACACTGTATTTCTTTCTCGACACCCGGTGTTGCTTAGCGTCTGCACGTCTTCGTGGAGTTTTAATACTTTATCGTGGGCTCAGTCTGCCGCCTCGGGGGGTAATAATGCAAATATTGCAAAGTGACACACGCACAAAAAAAAAATACTTGGAACACAGTTTAGTCTCTGGAGTTCCCAGAGAAGTAAATTCAAACCAAGCATTTGTGGTTTGATGGTGGTTCGGCGCCACAGGATAGAAAACACACAATCCAAAGAGGGGGATGGGGGGGGGGGGTTGTGGACAAATTGGGCCCCATAGCTCCCGTATCACCCCGAGCAACAGAGATCTCTCATTTGCAAACAAAAAATCAGACAAACTTCCTGTATGGTGGCTCCCAACCAGGGATGTGCTAAAGATCCCCCGAGTGGGGGCTTGCAAAGCTCACTTCATTTAGAAAATAGGTGAGTGTCAAAATTCTGAATCACCTCAAGGAGACAAACACACAGGAGTCCGGCGAAAAGCCATTGGAGTTTTTTTCTAACAGTGAGTTAGCATTTAATTCACTTTTGTTACAAAACTACTAAGTTTAAGCTTTTACATTATAAACGTAAGAAATGAGAGAAAAACCCCAGAATCGAGTCTTTTTTTGGTGAAAAATTGAAGTGGTACCAATCCACTAAACACCCCGAGACGTTGTGTAACCCAAAGAGTTGATCCTCACAGGAAAAGAAGACTTGGGCTGCGCGTCTATTCGATAGATGTCAGCGTAGGTTCGAACATTCTATAAATTACGGTAATTATGTGTGACTTTATTGGCACGGAAGGAGTTCTTGCACTTGTGCATGTCCATATTAAGATATTCCCCGCGCCGAACCTGTGTTCCACCCGACGGCGGACAACCCCCTGTGAGAAACCGCACGTGGCAGCGAGCAGCGAATGGGAAGGCGAATACATGTTTGTGCTTCAAGGAGAAAAAAACAGTATGTTTTTTGTGTCATGAGGCGTGTCGGTTGTCAAAGAGAACAATATAAGTCCACATTTTGACACCAAGCATGGAGCTATGTATGTCAAAGTTAGACTTAACAGAGCAACTAGCAAATAATTTTTTTTATATCTACGCAAATGCATATGTAATATTTGTAATATGAATAAGTAATAAAGTCAGACTTATTTAATAATGAGGAGTAGTTACATTTATTTGTTTACATTTATACTGTATTACAGTTACATTTGGCCCTTTAAGGGCAACCGTTATGCTGATGTGACCCTCAGTGAAAATGAGTTTGTCGCACCTGATCTACTTTGTCAGATCATGAACACGTTCTAATCCTTCACGATCTAATATCGCCACACGGCACAGCCCTACCTCATCGTTACAGAATACAACAAAAGCTACATTCACACTGCAAGTCTTGACGCTCAATCCTGATTTGTTTTGCTGAGATCCGATTCCTTTGCGTGATCGTTCACACTACCTTTTAAACACGACCTCCGTCAGACTGCAGTGGGAAAGTTAAGCGACCTCAAAGTGACCTTGTGTGTGCCGAGAAAAAGGTTGGGAATTACTGCAATAGAGGACAGTCTGAAGAGAAAAAGCCTTCACACCAGAACCGAACATGAAAGATGGAAAAAACTGCTCACCCACTCTGAAGTGACAGGCGACAAAGCTCAGAGACAAAACAGACCTGCTGTACGAGGAGGTTGCAGGTCTCCTGCAGCAGAACGACGAGGCGCGCGGGAGCGCTGTAGTATCTGGAGTTTGCCCACACCAGGCACACCGTGTGCATCAAAGGCCCGATTTGACTCCCGACCTCATTAAACTCCACGCTCTCCATGTCTTCAAAGAAGCGCTGGAGCGGCCGCAGGTAGGTGCAGATGTCCTTCGCCTCTTCAAGAGCTGGCGAGCGATCAAAGTCAGAGTGGCGGTGTTCGCAATGCTGGCGTTTTGCGTGGGCCGAGACGTTACCTGCGAAGGCGTCGCGCTTCATGTTCAGGAACGCGGGGAAGTAGCTGCTCTCCCCGGCCTCCAACAGCGAGGCCATCTTGGTCACCTTAGAGGATGTTAACTGGGAGTGGACGCACTCCAAATCTGCACATCTTCAAACGGGAAAATGTAATTAATATATGGAAAACAAAATGGTTCAAAGTAACAACGGGGAGCCAGCACAAGAAATGCTCCCTCGCATCTTGGTACATTTCTACAAGCAACTGAAACACATCAACTGGGATTTTGCAAGAGGGTGAATAAATATAGTGATGGATGAATAGTTTCCGATGCCACAAGTAATGTCCAGGCATGAAGAAGTAAACATTTCCAGCCTCACAGACTGTCTCTCGTCCTCTACATAACGTTTCACCCAATTGAAAAGCAATTCCCCGGATTCCATGTCATTCCGGTTTGTTGATTATTGGTTATGCTTAATTGTATCAAAAGCTTTTTTGAGATTGATGAATATTCCATCTGATCTATAGCATTTGTGATTTATTCAATTAATTCCATTAATGCCAATAGGCTTTTTGATTCATTTTTTCATACCGACTGTCGGACAGTAATTCATGTTTTTCTATGAATTTGTCAAGTCTGGTACTGAAAACTGTTTTTGAGAATATTTGAGAATTGAAGTAATAAAGGAAGAGGCGTGTAGTTTGTAAAGTGTGGCGTCTATTCCTGGTTATGTGCAGTATATTGTCAAGCCCTACTTAGCACTTTTGCTTTTTTGTCATTAAACATTGTCTTCATTACCTTAACATGACAGTAATTTTATAAAAAGTATGCTCTGATGAAACTGATTGCTTTTTTTTCTCAAGGTCTCTTCTCCAAATATACACTGAATAAAGGCACGCCCCGATGCAAGTTGTATATTAATCTAAACGGAGCGTAAATGAGTATATTTAAATTGATCTAAGGTGTGCACACCGTGTTTTTTCTCTCATTGTTCGGTAGAAAACAAGTGATAAAACTAGACGATAAGCCCTAATCCTGCTGACGTGGGCACATTTACTGGAACAGCAAAATAAAGCAAGTGATGGGCTGCAAATTACATTTTTCACTTGACAGCACGGGAGCTCTGAAAGCTGAGTAATCAGCGGGAGAAGTTAGCAAGAGGAGGGAAGTTTGAGATCCTGCGAGTGGGGGGTGGGAGGGGGGGGATACTGACCTGTTCTTCCAGAAGAGCAGCTCCGTGTGAGGGGTGGGACTTTTGCCATCCAGCAGGGCCTCCGAGGAGTCTTTCTTCAGGATGGCGCGAATCTGATGGCTCCACTCGATCACGGCGGACTCCACGGAGTGGACGAGGCTTTTGAAGGCGACGTCCCCGCTGTGGCGTTTTCACAAATACGGCCTTTCAGAATGATGCATCGTCGCCACGCTCGGCGGGTTCGCGGCTGTTTGCTTACCTTTTGTCGGCCCGCTCCACTCCCTCCGAGCCCGCGGGGAGAGGCAACAAAGTCCTGCCCTGGACTCGTCCGGACACCACGAACACGTTGGTCTGGAGAGAGTGGACGTGGCGTCGGATGTCCTGGGAAACCACCTGGGGCCACTCCGTGTGGTTGTGGCTGTTGGAGAGCAGCGGGGCCACGACCTGGAGGAGTGGAAGGACACAAATTATGTTTTTTTTTTTATTTTACTGTATTTTGCACCAGAATGTTTTATTTAAAATTTGTTTAATGTTGCGATTCTAGTCATTTTGGGGAGTAATTGATTTTTATCTTTACATCATGTATACGCTGCGAATAAAAGCTTTAAAGTTGAAATTAAAAGGCGATTAGGGCATTATTTTACCGATTCAGCACACTCAGGATAAAATTAGGTTGTATCTGTCCCCTGGGAAAAAAAATGTGTTTAACACCCTGCCTGAGGGCTTAATGGCTTACAGACTAGTTAAAAGTATAAAACGAGTGTAAATAAGTACATTGATTCATTTGTCTATGGAACCTTTAAAATCATAATGTGAATTATATCAGGAAGTGAGGTCATATTGAGTTCAGTAACTTCAAACTCCTCTGTAGAGTAATCAATGCTCCATCTGCTTCATGCTGAGATTAGAGTATTGTCAAGAGAGTTGTAAATTTGGGATTTTGTGTAAACATAGACATTTTCATCACATATGCTCTGCTCCAAGCCGTCCTGTGTAGTGGAGGTTTCTCGTTGAAAACACCAGACTTAAATAGTGACTGATTAACTCAAAACAAACCGTGTGCACAACAATCTGGAATAGAACAGTTGAAGAGGAGTCTCCGTAATTTGCAGCCTTAATGTTTTTGAGCCGCGTGTGTAGCATGAATCAAATCGACTCTTATAAACTCAAACGATGTGCTAAATAAAGATTGAGTCAAAAGTGTTTATGAGTCCATAAACCAAGAGGTTCTTTTTGTCAGCAGACTAAAAAGGAAAGCGATGCAATCTGGCTTTACAAGTGCACTTTTTTTCCACAAACAAATCAGAGCTATTGAGCCCTTCATGCCTGGATTGTGATGCCAATCCAGAGACGTGTGTCTTCAGACAGATGTTAAAAATGTTTAATTTAGAACAACTTGATCAATAGGTTGCTAACCACAAATTTAGACATATTTATGTTGTTTTAGGCCCCATTTACATAACATTTCAGAGTGAAAACAGAACATTTTTGTAGTGATTTGGAGGTCAGTTTACACGATAACGATGCTCAGAGACACTGAAAACTCAAGTTTATGAAAACGGTGCCCATTGTCAATGTTTATAGCATATTGTTCTCTGTGCATGTGTGGTTTCATTACAAAAACAACCAACAGCGCCAACTTGTGGCCTGGCATATACACTACATGGTTGTTAGCATTACTGCTGTTTCTGTGTAAACTGTGCAACAAATTGTTGCAGCAAAACAAAAATGGAAAAAATACGGTTTTCAGCTGAAACTTTGTCGTGTATACGTATTTGATCTCAATGTCCGCTACTCTGAACAATTTTTTTTTCTTTCAAATTCATCCAATTTGCTTAGTGGCTGGTTGGTTTTAAGCCTCTTGTGAGTTAGCTTTGTCCAGCAGGCCTTTTGTTTAATACCCCTGTTTTAATTTAACCTTTTCTCTGTTATTTCCCTTCCAACATCCATATTTTTAATTACATGCCCATATTTATTCATGCTAAATTGGTTGCTCCGAGATTTAAAACTCTTTTTTTTGTTAGTTTCTTACTGAGAAGTTGGCAGCAATGCACTGGAGTTTTGACTTCCCTGATTTTAAAAAACGTTTCCAAACATTAACTTTCCCCTCTAACAATAATTAACTCAACTTTATGGCGCTTACCTCCTCTACCAGCGCAGAGAACTGGTCCAGGGGGGTGTAGGACAGGTCCCCGCATACCACGCCGTCCTTCATGGTCTCCGGGCGCAGCGCGGCTCCTCCGCGGGCCTTCATGAAGAACACCGCCTTGTTCTTCCCACAGCCGCCGGCTTCAGCGAGCGAGGCGGCGGCCCGCAGGAGCCCCGCCGCGCTCACGCACACCACCAGCGTCCGCTGCTCGGCCCGGTCCAGGAACCCCTGCAGCACCTGGCGGTTCTCCTCCGCCGACACACACTTCTGCCATTTGTCCTGTTTGAGCTTAAGCGTCCGCAGCACGTAGTCCGCTATGAAGTCCAGCCGCCGGTCCTCCGCGGGCGGCGTCTCCTCCATGTCCCGGCTGCCTGCCGCTACCCCTGTCGGCTCGCTCTCTCACTCGAGAGCCGCGGTTGTGTTGGGGCCTCCATGGTAACGCGGTGTTTGGGTTAATGTTGCTGGGGGGACACCGCGGCCCGGAGCTGACCCGCCATTGTCCTCTTTTGTTTGGCTTTCAGGAAGACTTGTCGCCAAAGCGTGGCCATACAATTAAAATGACGACTGGCATTGTATTATAACGACTGGAATAGGTGTTAAAACGGGGTGGCAAACATAAGGCCCACAGGCCAAATGGTGGCCTGACAGAGACGAAACAGTTTCTGTCCACTCAGGCATGTGGCAGCCAATGTTGTAATAATTTACATATAAAATAGAATAAAATAGTAAGAGATTGTTGCAGTGTGTATCTTCAATGTATTTTGGATCAGCAAACTACACAAATCAGCAAAAAATAAATAAATAAAAGCATTTATATCAAAGAAATGCAGTGCTATTTATGTATTACTGCAATATTGGCTAAACTTATTTGTTCTGAAAGATTCTTTTAAGAGAGATTTGATTATCAGGAATTGTATTCATGTAGTTTTATGAACATAATTCTAACCATTTTTAGTAAAGATTGATTTTTATATCTCACAGACCTTCAGAGATAATTGTGGGGTTCCACAGGGATTGGTCTTAGGTCCTGTTCGGTTTAATATAAAGGCAATGCATTGCCATTAAACAGAGGATCTCTTTCCAAAATGATGCTGATAATAAGCAACTTCCTTGATTAGAATACAATATAATAAAATCCCACATAGGCTAAAAGTTAGTTCTGGGATGCATTTCATTTAATTGGTTTCTAAGAAGCACTGCATGATCTTTGACCATATGCATCTTATTCAGTGACCTTTTAATTTCAAGTGTGGAACTGTTTCCACATTCCTTGGCTGAGAAACTTGTAATTTCCAGAGTTGACCACATGATGTCAATGCTGTGCCTGTTAAATAGGTTCAGGCCTGCTTTAGAAAGTGGTGATCTTTGCAACATCAGTACCTCTTCAACTGTGGATAGCTTCCTGGTGGTTTTCACTCATGGAAATTGTGTAAAAAATCTCCTGAAACCAAATAAGAGGCCTTGAATTTCGGTAAGTTATCTGGAGCCATTGGTGAAAGTCTAATAGTGATATATATATATATACACTGTGTATTGGAAAGGACAAGAAACCAAGAGTTTAAATATCCTGATCCTCATGTGATTTCTACTTGTGAAAAAACTCATTCAACTTGCAAAAAAAGGGCAGAACATAAGTTTAAAATAACACTACAGATCCCTGGAAGCCATCTCTGTGTGTGTTCTTTGTCCTTTGGAGAAACAATCACAGGTTTTCACTGGCAAAGCGGACAAATGAGCCTTGGGGATTCTGATGTGTGATGTGGAACAGGATTATCAGCAGCATGACATCAAATGTTTTTCTTTCACATCTTTTGTTTCATGAAGGTTTGTGTCAAAGTGTGTGTGTCTGACGGAAGGTGCAAGTCTTTCAGATTGTCCAGAAGCAGAAAAACGAGGAGGTTCGGTTCCTTAGAGAGACCATGAAGATTAAGACGACAGACCAAAAGAGCGCTATCGGAGCCAGATTTTCCATTGGCGCATCAAACGTGGCTGCCTGCTCGCTGATATGATGGACCTGCTGGCCGAGTCCAGCTGAGTGGCTGGACTGTGGAAATACATAAACCAGCAGCGTTTGCCTCGCCACGATCTTTAAAAGAGACAAGAGAATTAAAGCAACAGTGCAGAGTAGCAGCAGGGGGGACCGGCTCTCTGGACGTTCTTTATTAACTGCTAATATCAGGTTCCAGGGACTTTTAATGGCGAAGGAATTTTACAGGTTTGTCAGGAATCGTTACAGATTATGTTTCTTGACTTGACTTTTAATACACATAAACCACAGTAGAGAAGTGTTTCTGGATTTGCACATCATAATTTCAAAGGCATTTTATCCTCTGTTTGAAAAAGTGTCTTAAACCACTACATTTTTAACACGTAAGCCCAAGCATATCAATATAAGTGCATTTATACATACCGTGTATGTCTGGGTGTGAGTGTGCCTCAGTTCACAGTGAGAAGATTTGATCACCTCTCAAACTCCTTAAGGAAAAAAGTAAAGTAGCTACTATTATTGAATAGAATTGCTATTAAATAAAAGTCTAAAAATGACCAAAACAAACTGTTAAAACATGTTTTGCTGTGAATAATACAATACATAACGTAATACGTAAACATAATACGATCTGGCTCTTCACCACACTGAACCTGAATATCTGAGACAGCTGTGAGATGTTAAAACCACCATGAAAGACTTCTAATCATTAGAAAGTTCTTTTTGTTTCTGCCTAAAACCATGAATCTTGACTACATCACCACAGGGTTAGTTATTTATTTTTGAACAGTTTATCAGTGACGGGTCAACAATACGATGAGTCACACCGCTTGCAGTCGGCCAAGCCACCCAAACTGCTGAGGAGACTCGTCGTCCTGGAGCCGACGCATGACAGCTCCTCTTTAAATACATTTATTAGCCCCATAAATGTCGGTGTGTTCGGGTCCTGAGCGACCTGTCCGGGATGGACGCCACCTTCTGCCTGATAGCTACGATATGCTCCAGCCCAGATGGTAAATCGTGGCAGGGAACAGGGACAAAAAGGCTGAAACTGCTCAAAATATATCTATAAAAAAAAAAGTTCAGAAAACCTAAAAATACTTAAAATATTTGGGAGGGGGAACTTGGAAAATGCCCAAATTAGCAAGAAAAAAGGCTGAAAATACTCAAAATAGCAATAAAAAAAAAAAGGCTGGAAATTAACAAAATGTCAAAAACAAACAAACAGCTGTACATGACAAAAATAGAAAAAACAGAAAGGCTGAAAATGTCCAAAACACCCCCAAAAAAAGAGGCCCAAAATAATAAAAAGGCTGAAAATGCCAAAAAAAAAGCAAAGAACAATAAAGAGAGAAAGAGGCTTGAATAGCAAGAACTGCCAAAGCAGCCAAAACACCACTGATGCAACAGCTGAAGGGGACATTTTGAGGATGTTTCACTGTATTTTGAAAAGGAAAGTTTAATTAAAAATGGCTTTATGTTGAGACTGTAATAATCCTTGTTAGTAATTGTTTGGTTTTGTGAAAATGAAGACATTTTCACCAGGTACACTTTACTCTACAACAAAGAAAAACTTAAAAATGTTAAGGTTTTTATGCCACTATTTTACTCGGCCAGCCCACTGCTATAAAGGCACACATGCACAAATAAATGCATTAATCATACGTCAAGATCTACCTTGGATTTCTCAATATACTTATTGCAAAGAGATATTGCATTATGTTGTACTTCTAAACATCCACCAGGAGATGTCAGTGAAGCTCAAGTAATCTAAGAGAAGACCTCACTTCAGGCTGCAAGTGTGAGACTAAAAGTTAAATAATGACGTTGTGCAGAGTTCAACGCAGTCATCTTACCACAAACATCCAATACTGTTGTCTAATGGATGCAATGTAGATGCAGTCATCTTGTCCTCAGGTACTCTGGAATCTTCTCCTAACATCTGCATCCAGGTTAGCTCAATCTCAAAGCATGAATATGGATTAAACCGCAGAATATTAAATGTTCCTGAAGGTAACTGTCTTCAAACTTTCTTTTGTTGCGCTGGCATCGGCTCGCTGCGTAAACTTTACTCCGTTCCAGTTCCACATAAAACCTTGTAAACAGGTACAGTATAAAAACGTATTTATGAACTTGTTAAAATTCTTCTTTCACCATGTACAATTAGCCGGTCCCCCTCTCTTCCTCGCTTTATTGCTTTCAGATGTGCATCAGCACCGGCATGAGAGAGCCTGGTTGGATTACGTTCAGGAGAAATAACGGAGTTGGTATTCAGCCTAAACTGTCCATCGACACATCCTCATTCCTCTGAAGCCGAGCTCGACTGACTTCACGGGCTGGAGGGTGGCCAAGTGTCAGACGAGCAAACACGTACAGCGCGGTGAGTCAACTCATGTACTCGGAACGCATGTTAGCGTACTCGCACAACGTCAACACCGTGGGCCTTTGCAGACATTCCAGAACTTAAGTTTCTCAATGACTTGTTCTTGATCCGCGTCCAGGACGTCTGGACTCCACGTACACCTGATGAGCAAACGCTCTCAATACGTCTTCTGTTTGTCGTTTTGCTCCATAATTCATCAGTTTCTTTCCTTTAGTGGCTCAATATGCTTCACGTTGACCCTTGAGGCAACTGAGTGGAATGATTATTTTGTTACAATGACATCAGTAGTTGGTCTGAACAGTCACAAATCTCCAGATCTTGTTCGATTGTTGGGTCCAGTCTGCAGTGATTAGTCATGACTTAAGGGCCATCCATGCTCAACGGATCTTCATCGGCCATTATTTGCATAACTTGGTACAAATCCAGGGAGCTCATGGTTGCAAAGCAGAGTAATACCACTCATATGCAACCAGCGAAAGAAACAACAAAGAACACTTGGAGCAAAGAAAGACTTTGTAATGTGAATACAACTATATCTATGATGTCACCTCACCTGGACCTGATCTTCCACATTACCACACTACCCTCTACTGGATGTATTGACTAACAACCAGGCCAACGTAATGGGCACATGGGACCATGAAGGCATTGATGCATGACGGTGTCTGAAATGCATTTGTGCAGCATTTGGGCAGCCAACGTGCTAGAATCATCGATGCCAATGGCTCCTGGATTCAGATTGATTTGGGGGAGCAGAGAGAGTGCTTTAAAAAACTAAGGGTAATGCTTTGAATCAGAGCCGAGGACATGGAATGCTTCGCAGTTCCAACTTTGCCCACTGCTCTTTATGGCTACGTGAAATACTTGATCTTTTAAAGCGCTGTGTATATGTGACAAATACAGGTTTTATGCCCAGTTTACACAACAATTCAAGTGAAAATGGAAATGTTTTTGTTTGGGTGCCCATTTGCCCACACGAGTTACTGAGAATGCAACTTTTTGAAAATGGCTTGTAAGGTGGAACTTTTTGAAAATGCTCCACCTTGTCAAAAACTTCTGTTTTCCTCTGTTAACATGGAGATGGAGTTGGAGCAATTTGAAAAAAGTAAATATTTCCTCAATGCACACAAAATCAGAGCATTTAAATAAATAAATAAATAAAGTCGCTCTTCCAGAGCCATTTTTAAAAAGTTGCATTTTCAGTGACTCAAAACACAAGAAAAGTTTTCCATTTTCACAAGTTTCAAGAGTTTTCTTCAAATATCAATATGAGTTGACTTGTGTATTGTTGTACGACTAATTTTAAATGTCTACTCAGATAGCGATCTCAAGTGAAGTGGAAATAAAGCTGCTTCTATGAAGCACATTGTCCCAAAGACATATGAAGTTTTTTAAGCCGGGGGTGTGTAGATGGATTTCACATGCTGATTTCAATCAAGACATTTGTAGTTATTTAAAGCCAAACTTCCATTGCGTTTGACTCTTCGCAGTGCAATGACCTCTTGTGGAGTATACGTGTAATGAAATGTTGGTTCTGCAGAGAATGCCAAGAACCATTTGTCTTTGAGGAGTCATTTTAACACAATCAGTCATCAGTTAGTTACTAGATGGTAAACTGATCTACCCAATCACACAGATCTCCACAAGTTAAAAACAACATAATAAAAGAAAAAAAATACTGAAATCAAGCCTAAAAGTGTAAAAATAAACCTAATAAATTAGATTAATCAGTGAAGTTAAACTTTGGAAAACTGTAGCAATCTGTGCATGGACCATCTGCAAAATGTCTATTGAGGGTGCTCGGACATTAACACACTCACACACACTCGCACACACACGTACTCACATATTGATGCTGCACCCGCACGAGAAAAATGAGGCCTGCTTGATGGTGTGTAACCCACAATCATAGCACTGTCAATTACCACAGGAGGGGGCTCCAGTATAACACACCGACAGCTCCTTTTAACACACACATGCCCTCGGAGAACCTCACACATGTCCGGGAGATAAACACCAGGCTGAACGACTTGTGTGCCTATGACCTCATACATGCAACGGTGAAATGCCAAGCCAAACCAACTGGGTAGAGTGAAAAAGACGGCTAACAGGGGCTATCAGATTTCAAACAAAAGCTATTATTAATAAACAGGCGTCAAGCAGCCGCCAAAACATGATGCCACAAGTGGACAGTGTCAGTTACACTGCATCCGGTTTCCCTCTGCACACCCTTATCCACAGTCCTGACACATTTTGCAAGAGTTGTACAGCAAGATAGCTTTTGTATTCTGAGTCCAAGGCATTCCTGGCAAAGCTGGCCTGACCGAGAAGTGTGACGCAAAGTCTGGTCCTGAAGAGATGCCACAATTCATAAACGCAAGCATCTGTTTTGAAAAATGAAACAAAGAAACAAAAAAAGCCCAGTTCCTGGTGAAGTGCCAGTTGCCACTCAAAACCTCCTCCGCGCTGCCAAAAGCCCCGACGCTCCTAATGACCATCACAACCTGATGAACTGGCAGGACTGAGCACAGCACCTGACACCTGACGCTCTGTGTGCATGGATGTGTCCGAGGAATCTGACGAATACCTCAGCCCCCGGGGAATGCCAGTAATCCCGAACGCTCCGGAGCGATGCTTTTTTTTCCCCTTCCCCGGTTCGGACGAAGCCTTGATTCATTCGTTCACTTCACGCCGAGAGCCGCCGCATTAATCATACTTGAATCAGTTTGACTGCAGTGAACTTTGAGGAGAATCTGAGTTCATATAATTTGCTGTTTTCACTCGACCTCTGGTGGTGTTTGTCAGTAATGAGGCAATGCTAAATTTGTGAAAGCGTCATCAAACTTCGCTGACAGCCTATTATTGCAACGGACTCGGAGCTACAAGTGGCGCTCCCAGAGCCGGGCTCAGTTTCGGAGCGTCTTGGAAGCAGTGGAAGGAAACGCAATAGTGCGGAGCCTCACAAAACGAGAGCGAGATCACACCCAGAGACAGCATGTCAGGCTATTTCTGGGCCCCAACACTCCAGAGGGATGTGACACGTCGAGCGAGGCCGGGGCAGAGCCCGGGCCAGCGGGTGTATGAGAAAGCTGATAACGAGCCGAGAGGAAGCGGCGCTGTTTATCTGGGCCTTGGTGCGCGGCTATAATCACCGGGTTGTGCGGTCATTGAATTACACGGCCGTACAAACGGCTCGAAGCGACCCCCGCTCGCATCGTTCCCCCCTATGGGGGGGAGGAGCGGGGGTTTGTGGTCGGCGATGGCGGTGGGCAGCATCGTGCCCTGCCAGTCATGTCTGGCCTCCGAGCCGAGGTTTGTCAAAAGGAACGTTGATGGCTTTTAAAGAGCTGCGGGCCATGACTGGATGGGTAATTTTCATACTTTCGCGATTTGGTCGGGGGCCAAAAGCAACATGCTGGAGGCTCACTCTCTCTGAAACAGGATATTGGGTTAGTAATGGCTGTCAGGGGACCAGCAGAATGACATCAATGAAAAGATTTTTTTTTCACACATATTACTGGGAGCTAATTGAGGTCCTTGGATGTATGAACTTTGTTTTGAATAAGATCACCGGCACATCTTGTATTGATATTGTCGAGATGATTGGAAGTCAAGGTCACATTTAAGGTCAACATAACGGCTTGTGACCAATCATGTCGGGCAAATGAACATGAATGAAATACAGAAACTGCGATATACTTTTGCTATTTGGACATACTTAAAAGAATAATAAAAGTTTCATGATCCAGTTTTTAAAAAAATGATTTGAATCATTACTATGAAAACATTGGGAAAAGAAGGCATTTTCTATTAGCTTGAGTATTGCCCAGGCCTGTTTTCCTGACAGTTATTATTTTGCTTATCTCCTGTTTACTGTAGGAGGAGTGCTTCATTAATCCTGGCTCAGGTCTGTGACTAACGTTATCATTCGGCTGTATTCACTTTGATCCATCCCCTGCTTAAGATAAGCATTCGCTTTCATTTTCTGTCTGTTCATAGTTATTTTGCCTCAATTCTTTAGTGTCAAATGCATTTCAGTTCAAGGGCCACTTTCATCTTGAATGGGTCATATCTGTAAAATACCGCCATGATAACCTTTAAATTTAAACTTTAAACATGTTTTAAGGAAGCCTTCTGGTGCAAAATAGAGTGAAATATCCCAGTACGTCTCCTATAACTGTTGTATTACGCATGTTTTTTTTACAAACTCACCCTGATAGCATGGCTTTGAAACTAATGAGGTAGCTATCTCTCACAGCAGCATCACTGATATCTCAGCTCAGGTCTCAGTATTGTGATGTGTCCACTATGCTTTACTCTAAATTTGCAGGAATATATATATTTATTTTGACATTTGTAATATTTGCTTGGTGGTTTGGCCAGATTGGAACTTCTTGCCGCCCACTGGCTTTATGTTTGACATCCTTGTTTTAGGAGCAGCTTCTTAATTAAACTGTTTCTATCTATTAGTCATATCTTTTCTGTAACTTCACACTATTAGGAAGTACTAATTCATTGATGGTAGGTGGTGGAGACTGAAAAAGGGGCTTTAAGCACATAAATATTCATAAACCAAGTATGTTTTCACACCAGTCTTCATTTTTGGATTTCACTCTGATCATCTTGAAACTGTCATTGTATTGCGTAACAGTTGTATGTTTTCATTTGTTTTATATTTTTCTAAAATCTGGAAAGTAAAAAAAAAAAAAGAGACCGGAAAGTATAAAAAAAGAGGTCATGGTTAAGAAATCGAAGTGCGATTCTGATGTGATGACGCGTGATCTCAGACAGTTTACTGTGTTACAGACTACCGTTCAGCAGCATGAGGTAGTTTTTCACTCTGTAATCCTTAAAGAACGTTATTTATTAAGTGATTTTTTTTTTTTAACTTGTCTGCCGTTAAATTGCATAAAATTATCCCCAGGAAACATGGTAATGTAATAGCCTCAATTTGAGCTCCAGCCGAGGGCCCGCTGGGTTCTTAGCCCCGCGGTGACACCTTTACCTGGGCTAAAGAACAGCGTCTGGCAGCGGCGGGAGCCCCCACCCACCCTGGGGCTTGGCCTGGCTGACTTTCGGAGAACTCTCCCTAATAGCCGTGCAATCAAACCCAATTAGGAGCCAATTAGCTGCAGGGTTTCACCTATGAGGTCACATCGCTCTTCAGCACTGCCTGGATTATGTTGGTTTTTTTTAAAAAAAAGAGTGAAAATGATTGTTGTTTTTCCTCCTAAAACACAGAGGCCACGCAAGCAAAATAGGAGCGCTGGTGCTTCAGCACTCTACGAGGCACAGCTGTGTTGTAAATCACCCTTGGCTATGTATAGACGGGGTTTCGAAGGTCTCCGAAGAGTTTGGGCTTCTCGTTATGTCATGCGGCAGCCACAAATCAGCCCGGAGGCCACCAAGGCGCACCTACAGTAGTGAGACATTCACTCGCGGGCCGACGGCACGTCTCCGCCGGCCAGCGAACAGACGTGACATGACATTAAAAGATACTGTCTGACATGGCTGGTGAGTGTCCTTTACCTCACAGATTCCTGTGATACGGCTAAAGTAAATTTGGGCCTTGTTGTATATGCCTTACAGAAGTATACTGTTTATTTAACATCTCCAGCGTGCTGAGTTATGACTAGTAATGATTACTCAAATGCCCAGTGTTTGGGCTATTGTACCAGGAGTGCCTCCAAACAGGCCCGCCGGTGTTTATTTGAATTTTCCATTTTATATTGCCACGTGTCATTAGGCTGTTTAGAGTTTACCCAGAGTGATGGATCATTTCCTTCAACTCCCCAAAAAAACACACACACACACAAAAAAAACTTCTTCCACAAAACCCAATGGATGGCAGGAGCTTGTCCTGAAGGTAAAGCAAGTGCGTGTGTGTGTGAGTGTGTGTGCGTGTGTGGGGTGATAATGGCACCAGCAGAGCATCACAGATGTCTTGTTTCACTACCTTGCAGACAACGCCTATACAATCAGACCCCCGTCTGGCTCTGAAAGAGACTGAAGCTTAACCTAAAGCGTCGTTTATCCTATTTTAAGTCCTATTTCTATTATAAAGTTTTTCATATTTTAGTAGTTTCCAACCTTTTTCCAGCCACTTCAACTGAAGGGCGAGGGCAGAGCATCAGTCGGTCACAGGCCAAATTTTTATCAACTCAACACTGAACAGGCTCCGACGCCGCTCAACCGAGTTTAGTGGCTTCGCTGTGTCACTGCTTTTCACTGGTGCTTTCAGCACAACACAATCCGATGCTCTTTCATGTGCCACTTTCACGCACAAAAAACACGCACAACTGCCTCTTAAAGAGATAAAACCATTAAGGGGCTGAAATATCCTTCCTTCCTGCGGCCATAAGAATCTGTTACTGCTTCTTGTAAATAGTGTTTGTTTTTTACTTCGTTTTTTTCATTTGTATACATAACATACAACTTTCATGCATGTCTCAAAACGTCTGTATTAAGGCTGCAACTAATGATTATTTGGATTATTTTTTTACAACTATTCAATTAGTCCTTTTGTAAACAAGCATTTTTGTTTAGCCTTTATTTACCCAGGTAAGTTATTAAGAACATATTTTCATGAAGAAAAACAAGAGAATTATGCATTTTATTTAAATAATTTCAGTAAAACAGCTCAAAACCAACGATCCACCGGTAGCTTAAAGTAAAAAAAAAAGGTTTAAAAAGTTTTAAGAATACATTTTTGCTTTGTACTGTATATATCAAACTGCAGCAGCTGTGTTCGCCTAATTTTGAAGGTTAGATGTGTTTTGCGGCTCCAGGTGAATTTGATTTGTTGGGAAAAAAATCACAAAAATGGCTCATTTGCTCATAAAATCTGCAGACCTCTGGTCTGGAAGTAGCAGTGCCTGGTCAACATCCTACTGGTTGACGGACTGAAACCGTCTTCTTGGTCAACTCAGCATAGCAGCTTGTCAAGTTCCTTCAACCTGATAAATGAGAACTTGTCCTTTGGTTCAACTTTTTTGGACCATCTTTCACATGCACATGTATGTTTGCCATTAAAAATGTGCAGCTTTGACACAGAGTCCAAGAATTTGAGGGTTTGAACTTGATAATAAGTAATCTGGGGCAGGGTGGTGCAGCTGGAATGTGCTGGTCCCATAACCCAGTGGGCAGTAGATCAAACTCATCCTCTTCCAACAGGTTTGTCTTGAGGTACTCTATGAATTTATCTTGCTTTAGTCTGACCAGGTGTTTTGCAACATACAGCTGTTTAGCTCCTCTTTCGGGTTACGGTTCCCCTCGTTTCTTATCTCGCACCCCAAAATGTGAGATAAGAAATGTGATGGTCCGTTGGTTTGCCCACTGAGGCATGCAACAAATCCTCATATGTCACCAAACAACAACCGATAGTGGTGAGAAATGTTAAATGGCAAAAATAGCTCAGGCCCTGTCCACACGACAACACTGCTTCATGTCACCGCATTGTTTTAGACCTATCAATTCTCACGATGCGACATTTTCGGAGCTTCATTTCAACAGGTCAACAAAAATAAACAATGTTTTCATGTGAAAACGCAAAACCTTTCATGAGTCTACTCTCAGCCACTAAAAACACAACTCACGAATGTCTGTGTTCTCACCATTGTCAGTGTTTATAGCTTATTGTTCTGTGTGTGTGGTGTCGGTACCAAAACAACCAACAGCACCAACTCGTGGCCTTTCTGCCGTTTTGGTGTGAAATGTCATTTTCAAAAGTGTAAAAGCGCAACTTTGACACTTTAGTTGAGACAAGTATGCAAAAAAATGATACGTTTTCACTCAAAAACGTGTAAAGATTTGTCACCACAGAAAAAATGTCTGTGCCGTTTATGAGAACCTGTACATTTTCTAAAATTACTTTGATATAAGCAGCCAGAATATTTCCCGCCAGAACAAAAGTGTTGCTGACGTGTCTTAATAGACGCATGAAGAGAGGAATGGAAATCAAGCCAGGTTTTATTGCATTAATATGCATCACCGTGAAAAAAAAAAAAAAAAGAAAGAAAACCCAAACAAATGAGTTTATTCAAGCCGGCCAGTGAAGAGAAAGTGGAGGTCCCTGCTGGTTTGAGCGTGAGGGACTCAGCAGTGTTTCTCCTCAGACCTCAAACCAGCGAGTCAGACCAGAGAGCACTCATAAATTTGTTTCCCCCCCCCCTGTAATCTCTTCGCCCTGGCTGGCTGTCCCAAGATGTCCTCCTAGATTTAAAAGCAACAGTGTAATGTTTATGTTGGCGGAGGGAGAATATGCATCAAACTTCATTTGATCTATTGGAAGACACCGCTTGGACGCTGTTTACACTCGCAGGTGAAAGCTCGGTGGACGAAATCCTATTTTCTCCCCGTTTGATGTCATCGTGATTTAATTTCAATTTTTGGCCTGTTCGGCGTTTGAGGGGTTCGTGTCGTTAAAACGGGTGCTAAAATGTCCCGAGTCGACTCGCACCATCTCGTCCTTTGATTTCCCGGGGAGCTTTGCAACAGGAGAAGTGTCAAGAGACTGTTGCGCCACAGACCAACCTAAACACGCTCCGGCTTTGAAATTTTCCGCGAGAACACGGCTTAATTTATTAGTAATTTGATCTTTTTCCTAAACTTTGTCATATTATCAGGGAAACTAAGTGAGTAATCTTTTGGCAGGCGGCGTTGCTGATAGATAGCCCTACAGAAATCCTTTCCCCTGCACTGTACATGAGCAGCTTAAGCCTGGCCAAACCCCCCCCGCCCCACCCCCCACCCCCCCGACCACCCCCTCCCACCCGCCGTCCAGCGACGCTCGGTTTCATGAGAAACAAAATCACGCTTATTTTCAAAGTGACGCGAGGAGCACACCGGCCCCCACGCAGTTTCGTGTGCGATGAAATCCGCTTTGAGTGTTCATTACGCGAGTTATGTCATGAAATATTCATGTCGTTTGCAGAACGTGTGAACCCCTCCGTGCTCGACATAAATCACTCAAGCGCTCTGCTTTCCTCAAATTCTTCATGAATCTTGAAGTGAAACAGGTTGGATTGTGAGCGTAATGCAGGTTGAAGAAAGAAATACCCTCAGGATAAACACGGCGTCGTTGCCCATGTTAGGACCGACTTTGTTTCAAAGGAGTGAAACGTTGTAAATGTGTCATGGTTTGCAGTGCAAGGACTCACATGTTAAATGTCATGGACTTTGGCAATGCTTACAAGAAATGGGAGTACGGTAAGAATGCATATCTGTTCTACAGTCCACAATGAAGGACTGATTTTAGACTTTAAGTTGACTTTAGGTTATAGACCAGACATGAGCGCCTGTCAGTTTGCCTTCTGCAACAGAAGATTACACTCTAATGCTCTGAGCTCAACGGACACTTCCGTCTGAGAACTTCCTGTTGGAAGGCTTCAATGCTGAGAGACCGTTGATCGATTATTCGGTGTCGTCTCAGTCTCATGATCTCAAAAATATGAACAGCATAATGAGGATTGTTTAAAAACCGATTCGAATTGAAACAGGACATTTACAGGTCAATTCATTGATCAAGCACCTGTTGTGAATTGTGTTGAAGCATTAAACAGTTGGACTTTCAACAGTTTAGAGAAGGTCACATTACGTTCTCCTGCAGAGGTTAGAGTGTTTTTGAGTTTCATCCTGAAATTTCAACCAAAAGCCCAAAATCCTGAACTTTTTGTGAGTCATGTATCTTTGACTGTTGAGCAACAGTAATCTTGTTACTTTGGTTATGACGAGTGAAACAATAATCTCCCCCAAAATATGAGACTTTTCAGTCTCTGGCAAGAAAATTCTTCATCGCCTGCATTTGAAATTTCAATTATTTGATATGTTTTGTCTGATCTGCCGGTGAAGTGGCTCAGATCACACTAAGAGGGAGATGTTTTTTAATTCCATTTTGCCATAAAAATAATTATTCAGTAGACGTATCCAGGATTAGCAAATAGTTTTGGCCTCATTTCTGTGGTTACATGAGTAAAAATCCATCTTTGACTTCCGCTATATACTGTTCTCCACCTGCAGCATAATGCTTTTATTTCACAAGACATAATCCCCCAAAAACACGGCAGGAAACGACTATGGCTCAGATGGCAGAGTCGTCTCTCAATCAGGAGACATTGAACCCCAGGCTGCTCCCAGTGGGCGGGCTGAGCACCTGGGATGGCAGCGACACCGACAAGCTTTGGATTCTGTTCAATCAGAGGGTGAAACAAAGGTATTTAAGCAAAGTCCATTCATCATGGATCTGACTTCTATTGCAAGATTTTTGAGCCTTCTATCCATACTTGGCTCTATATTTTATTGAACTCAGCATACAAACTTAAAATAAGAGCAGAAAACATATTTGAACATATGTGTCTTTGCAGCTACAAGAAGTAGTGAGAGTCCCTGCTGAAACTATTAATCCTCAGTGTGGAGGGAGTCTGGCACATGTGTTGAATTAGTGGGTTTGGGTCCGACTTTGTGGGGAACACCAAGGTTCAGTCAGTGTAAGAAGGAACCTCAGGGGCCCAAATCCACACCGTTCAAATAAAAATCAGATTTATGGCAACTTTAGTCTTATTTACATAGTTTTGGCCATCGTTCCCATTGGTTATTACAACGCCGTGCTCGCAAAAAGCCACCGCTGAGATCTGGGAATGCTGCGTCTCGGCTATCAGTCCTGCTCGATTAATTTCGCCACATCCAGACCCAATCATTAAGGTGATGTGTGCGTTTGCGAGCGGTGGTTTGAAGTTCAGCTACCCTGGTGAAGAGCCCTTTTCACATATTTGCTTTGGTTTGTAGTTAGCATTTTAGCTCGAAAAACACAACATGTACATTTGTGATACACGATAATTCCACTTGAATCCTGAGTTGGGCTTAAGCTATAATTCAGGCTGGGAATCCGACTCCATCGCAGGCCACCCTCTTCAGCCGACCGCTAATTTTGTAGCCTCGCTGATGTGGCACGACTGAGTGTTGGCGAGTCCGTAATCGCGGTTCACTGTTTTTTTTTGGTATTTTTTTTTTTTTTACGAGGTGAAACACATTCCCTTCCTGATGTCATATAATTGCTATGTTGCACTCGCTGCAAGGGTTTGATTCTTTCGCATATTACGTGCGCCGTTAGCTCCAAAAAACCACAACCTGAGGCCAGTTTAGAGGCTTTCAAGTTCTTTTTTTCCCCCTCTGTTTTACACATGTAAGTTCAGTTCATTTTGTGCTGTGAATGTATAGATGATCTGTTTATTCTCCTGCTGTGTAGACTGGGTGAGAGGCAGTGATGTAACACTTGATCTGCTAAATACATTGAGATTACATTCCGATGTATGTCTGCACAACAAGATGTAAAATCAGCAAAACTATAAGTGCTCCATCAACAAGTATTTAAGTTGTCCTTCGAAACCAGCCCACTGGATCAATGGTAGCTTTTGGTTAGACATTGTAAAGCAGGGGTGTCGAACATAAGGCCTGCAGGCCAAAACCAGGCCGCGAGCGGCTCCAATGTGGACAAACCACTAAGAAAGTAATGAAAGTTTCAGATATAAAAAATGTTTTAAAGACGCTTCTTAAAAGTAGTGGACACAACAGAGACAAAAGGTTTTTTTTAACGAAAGAAATACAATATTTGAGCTGAGTTTACCAGAAGTATAAAGCTGCACTCAATTCAACTACATCGAAACTAAAAGATGTTAAAAGTCTGACAGTTTTCATCAAAATTCCATTGAGATGCGACTACAGTGGCTTGAAACTGGATTTCTCACATTTCTCTCAAAATGTCACTTGACATGTCTATTTTTTTCCATTTTTATCTGCCCCATGCTGACTTAGTAAGTAAATGAGCCCTTTTAATAGTTAGTGATGAGTTTAATTGAGCAGCAATTGAGGTGCACATTTTATTGACTGGAAATGTTTGAATAGAGTAATGTACTAAAGTTAAAAGAGGCTAAAAAAAAAGAAGACGAAAGAGCTAGTTAAAAAGCGAGTTTCATTTTGAGATATTGATAGCTTGAACTATGGCTGCAACTGCAAAATGATAAAAATCAGTTATTGAAAGTGTGAAAACCGATTTTGTAATCGACTTTTTTGCATCACTCCCATGTGGCAACAAGTTAAGATATTTGTACAAGAACATTCAAGCAGAGTCGTTTTTGCTCTTGCTCTTCTATCCAAACCCTTTGAAAAAAAAATTTAATCAACCATTTAATCGGTTACTAAAACGGTAGTTACAGCGCTAGCTTGAAATACTATTTCTGTGCCAATATTACGGCATCAGAAACTCACAGCCAGAGATAAACTGGTACTTTATCATAAAGTTTTCAGCTTCAAACTAAATCGGTTCATGTGAAAGAAGTGGAACTAAGCAGTTAGCTCTTCAGAATGGGAATGAAAAAGAAAGAGTAATACTTGTGGGTTCATTTAGACTCAGCAAAAGCTTAAAGTGATATTATATGAGATAAAATACAAATGATAAGATCAACGTCTTGTTTTGAGTTTTCCTCTTTTGTCAAAATGTATTTACATTTGAAACCGTTTCTGTGACCAAAGCGGAGATGGGGACAGAGTTTGGTGAGCTTAATCTGACTCACATCCTTATTTATAATAATAGAGCGTTATTTACCAGCGTGTGTTTTCTCTTTTTAAGACTGCAGAGGGTTCAGCTATTTAAAAGCACTGTCACAAAGCCTCCATGTTATTCCGAGCTGCAGAGATAACATCACAGTGCGAAAGCGTCGGTACAGTTGGGGATTTTGTTAGGAATGATGAGCCGTGTGCAGTCACACGAGATCTTTAAGATTCGGGCTGATAAAAGTTTGTTGGAGCAGTGTGCTGGATAATACATAGAGGACACTGTCATGTTGAAGTGACAAAGAGTCTGGATATTATTAGACACACCTTTCAACAAGACAACGTGAAGAAGCCAGTGTCTTGAAAACAAATGTCAGCGTTCTCCCATTGGTAAAGTTTATGGTGTATTGTTCTCTGCATATGTGTGTGTGTGGTCTCTTTACAAAAACAAACAACAGCACCCACTAGTGGATCAACATGAAAACCATTTTTCAAAATGTTGCTGTGTGAATGTGAAAAATTTCTGTAACAAAAACATAAATTAAGTTAGCATAAATGATTGATGGTTCATTTAAACTTTACACCTTTATTAAAAGTTATCAAATTTTTGAGTTAATAAAAAAAAAGGTCCTCAAACGTGTCTTTGACGCTAGTTAGTTCTTCTACACTTATTCGTGAACAACATCGTGTGGCTTTCTGTTTTCTCGTGTTCGCCCTGCGATAGACTGATGATCTGTCCAATGTTAGAAATCAGTTCCAGCATCCTGCAAAGTTAAATGGATTGATCTCATTGATTTAGATCATTCTGGTTTTGTAGTTGTTAAGAGCGTAAGGAACTTCTTCATAACTGAACCGAAATATTCCTTTAATCTGAAAGTCTTCAGTACCTCGGTCCTTTCGGCCGCTCGTTATTTGGATCCGATGCACCACGATTGATTCACAACGGGAACATTCGTCAAAATGCAAAATAAAGGTGTACGAGTGAAAGCTCTGAGGAAAGCCAGACCATCTTGGACCTCCGGTTCTCTTTACCTCACCCCCCCCCCCAACTGCTCGAACGCAACGCCACAAACACGAGCCTGGTTTCAGTTTGGAGAAAAATTGGAGAAATCTCGTGTCTGGAAGTGAACGATGGAGCTCGTTCCGCCGTTCTCCTGCAGGCTGGGCTCCATACTTGCTATTAAGATTGGATGACAGCAGCCTCCCTTTTTTTTGCCCGATCCTCAAGCATACGGCTGAGGTAATGCCTGGGTCGAGGGCCAGGAATACGAGCTCAGAACAGGGCTACGAAATCAGATCTAAATTTAGTTGGTTGTTAAGTAGACGCTGTAACAATTCCATCAATCAGGCCGGCTGACTGTTCCCTCTCATGTTTAACAAAAGGGCATTTTTCACATTTTTACCCCCGTGTGTCATGCATTACATCACAGCTGAGGCTAAAACTTCAGCAGTGTCACATTTTAGATGCCCCAACTCAGTCATCATGTTTGGCAGGTTGGGTTTTTGTTGTTTTTTTTTAAACTCCCGACCGTCGACCAGCGAGTGAACCCCCGGTGGGCACGAAACGATAAGAGAGCTGAGAGATCGCCTCAGAGCTCATCCTTGCGAATGTTTTCATACTTTGCTTCTTGATCTGTGGTGAACGATACAAGCTTCTGGTAAATGCCGGGCCGACTGTAAAATATTAGCCCCCTCTCTGGCGGGGTATCACATGAGCCTGCCTCGGGGCGTCGCTCAAAGCCCTTAATGCTCTCCACTGCGCTGTGATGCCACTTTTCCCAGGAGCTGGACTGTCTGTCAAAGAGTTAGAAACAAAAGAAGAAGAAGGGGAAAAAAAGGAAAAAAAAAAAAAAAAGGACATGGAACAAGTCCGGAGAACGGAGAGCATGGATAGACACATCAACCGAAGCTCATAAATCACTGAACAAATTAGCTGACAATTGAGGCAGTTAAGCGGAGGCCACTGAGGTCACGTCCTCTCCAGCGTTTGTGGGGTTTTAGCAACCTTGGCGCGGGTTTACAACAGTTACAAACATACATATATTTTATACGCCGACTCCAGTCATTAAACACTCTGTTTTTCCAACAGGATTCAGTAGTCATACACCAGAGTTTCATTCCTGGCAGGACAGACAGAGAGCATTTCCATCTTCAAGCCTCTCGCTCACTTTATTATTTTTTTTTTTACAAGTCATTATAATTCCCAAGAAAGTCTTGAAGACTCTTAGTAATTATGGTGAAATCTTTAGTTAAAGAGCTGCAAGTGAGCAGATGCATTACATGTGAAAACAACTTTACCTTTGTAACTGTTTTGAACTGAAGCAGCAACTTTTTAAACTGTTCATGAACGTTTAATCCCAGAAAATAGATGATTTTATAAGCTTATAGCAAAATATGTTGGCTCTACTGACTTTCAACAGTTTTTACTTTTTTGGACAGTGAGTTGAAGCCCAAAAGTTTACTTTAAACTGGGAGTATATTTTTAAACACTCATCAACAGTACTCAACACATTTTGAACAAATGACAATTTTGATTATCGAATTCCTATGAAAATAGTGGATGATGTGTTACGACTCAGGCTTTCTGGTTCTGGTTCGTTCCCATGATTTATCCCTCTTGGTGCTTGAATCCTAAATATTAGAAAAAGAATCCATTCGAAAATAATCAATTTTGGTTCCATCTTTCTGGCACTGAAGCCCAATATGCAATCAATCATGCAGAGATCGATTAGGTTGATGTTCTATTTCAGGACCGACGTGCTATATGGAAATGTACCTTCAGAGACCCAGAGAAGTCACTGAAACACTGGGAGGAGTTTCTCTTTGGTTGGTCCACTTTCCTCAAACCAACACATATGGTCAGATCAAAAACAGACAAAACGAAGGTGTGGCTAAATCTGTCTAGATAATTGAGCCACTGAGCCACTGGAACTCATCAATTCTTCCCGGCGGCACACTCGTTTCTCTCGTCTTATCCAATGACCTCACTACTCTACCGTATAACTCAGGAGATAAGCGAGTGGACGTAACAACCCAGTCTGCAAACAAAAAAATCCTCAGATTATAAATAGCCCCAAAGACTGCTTCAGACTGCTCGGAGGAGAAAACACACACACACACGCACACACACACGCACACACACACAAATACACACAGTGTTGTAGAGTCCATGCAGAGAAGCGGCAGCAGGGCCGGGTGAGGACACCCCCTCTTTTCAGGATTACCCCAGCTCCGTCCGACGATCCGCCGTGAGTTACGCAATCCATCTTGTCTCGCGTTGCTCGTCGGGTGCGAGCCGAAGCTAATTCATCTCGCAATCCCAAGACTTAGAACGCTCCCGAATGTCTTCATATTCCAAGCGTCAGATCTATAAAGTGAAGCAATCTGGAATAACAGAGGTAAATCATCAATAGCATTGGAATAATATTGTGCCGTGTCATTCATAAAGGATTGGGCGGCTGGCCTGTCCTCCGCCTGACTCGTCCAATTTGGAGTTCTGCTAACGGTTCCTTGTGCTTCACTCCTACTCGCTGATCAAAGTGCTGTAGGAAAGGATGAAGATATTTCACTGAAGTATGCGGCGAGATACCGGCATCAAAGGCACGCTGCATTAAGATTCATAACGGCGGGGCTTCTGATAGGTAACTCAAGAAGGGGGCTGCAGTCCGGGAGCGGTAACGCAGAGGTGAACTTGCTTTCGCAACTTGTGGCGAGAGCAGCGGTAATTAGTCTGAGAGGAGAGGTGATGTGGAGGATGGTGGAGGTGCCAGAACGTTTGCGGGTGTAAGAGAGGCGGGGATGACGTTGCCGCTCGTAGAGATTGACGATCCTGTAGCACGAGGTGAAGCGGCTTTGATGGTTTTGTCCACGTTGACCATTGAGCGCGTCTTCACTGGTGTGAACGGAGAATTGAAAAAGGTGCTTGAGAACCTTTTAGTCCCAGTGAAAACACACCAAAGTTAAAAGTCATTTTAAGAAAACAATGAAAGTGTTCAGTCTCTAATAAGCTATGTGTGAAGTTTTTGTCGTGTCTCGATATTGTTTTGCCCCATTTTAATGTTTTGTGTGAACTTCCAGTCTCTTTGAGCTCGTTTCGTGTTTTGTCATCATTGATTTGTTGTTTTAAGTCCTTTTGAGGTTGTATTATGTAATTTTTCTCGTTTTTTATCGTTCTAGCATTGTTTTGTGTCTCTATAATTGCTTCATGTCTCTTTGAATTTGTTTCGTCTCATTTTAATGTTTTGTGTCAATTTGAGGTTTTGTTTTTTTCTCATCATTGTTTTGTCTGTTTACGGTTCTTTTAAGACATTTTGGGGTTATTTTGTGTCTTTTTGAAGTAGCTTCGTCTCTCTTTTTACATTTGTTTTACATAATTTCTAGGTTATTCTGTCATTTTTAAGTTGTTTTTTTTCTGTTGGTCTTGGAAGTTGTTTTGCATCATTTCAAGATTATTCTCTCATTCCAGCATCATTTTGTGTTTCTATAGTTGCAGTTTTCCTCTGCAAACAAAATTTAATTAAAGTTTACCATTTTTTAACGGTTATTTATAAAAGTATTAATCATAATATTGCAAATGTATTGAATTGTAATGTAGTTTGCCATATTCAAGCCTTTTATGAATGGATCTTAAATTCCGTTACACGTTTAACAAAATTTCCAGTTCGGCATTAAACTAACTTGAATTTGGCTCGAATGTTGGAACTGCGTTAGTGGCTCTACATATGACTGTAATATGAGAATCTTCTATGGAAGTTGTGATGTTAAAAGCGATTCGCAAACCCTTTAATGTGTTAATTGCATTGACACGCCAAACAAGCTTAAAATATTTTCATATCTCAGCCATGTTCTCTCACTGGGTGGCAAGACTTGAGATTTCTTATTATTGCATTTCAATTACACATTAAACACGGTTGAAATGGGGCTCACAAGTTAACGCTGAATCACAGTGTTGAAACGAATGCTGATCTACAGAGGTAAAATAGTCCTCAGAAATATTCCAAACACGACTGTTATTAGTCAAAACTGCATCAAGCAGCACGCCTGTGCAGACATCTTGGCGTAGGTCTGAGGCCCCAGTCAGCTCAGCAACCAGAGGAGGGTTGTTTATAGAAGCGGAGACGTTCAGGAGGAACGTATCTTCTGGGCTGATCCCAGGAGCCGGACCTAATTAGAAACAACTGGTCGAGAATTCACTTCAATGGCTGCGCGGATCTCTCAGTTTTATGTTGCTTGGCCGGCCCCGTGCGTTCATCAGCTGCACCTCCAGGCTCATCTCCATCTCTTAAGTCTCTCCCTGGCTGTGCAGCGTTTACGGATTTCATGGCTGGTAAAAAGAAATTCGAGGCCCCGCCACCAAGCTCTCTCCTCGCTGTTATCTCTCCACACACACACACACACACACACACACACACACACACACACACACACACACACACACACACACACACACACACACACACACACACACACACACACACACACACACACACACACACACACACACACACACGTCTTGTCTTGGAACAACAGGCTACAATCACACTTGTCGGGTCAAACGTGTTTCCAATTGGCCCGAGACTTTCATGTGTTTGGACCTCGCCCCTGTTTGCTTTTGAGAGACATGACATCATGGAGCCGGTTTCACTGCGGCTCGCTCTGCGAGGTTCCCTGCAGTGTTTTTAAGCTCTCGCCTCGCTTGTTGTTTGGAGCTGAATCGGTGATCATTAGTAATGACATCGCACTTCAGAAGTGCTACCGCCGAGTCGTACGAATCTGATGTGGAGCGCCTGGCCTGCTGTCCGGCACGTGGTGCATGGTGATAAGATGTCTACGATTGTTACAGAACACGAGAATAGATGTTTTGTTATCAATGGTGCCGTGATTGTTTGAGAAGTGGGTATACACTAAATTTTCGCCTTCTTTTAAAGCAGCCCAGAAACACCTTTTTTTTTTTTTTTAAAGCAACATTAAAATGTAAAACTCGTCTAGTGAGTGATAGAGTGATAATTGCGGTATAATTTAGCTGCAATATTTGCCTCATCTTGACCCACCCTGGTCGGCCTCTGATTGGCTCGTCAGACCTGATCATGCACGGAAAACGGTCGTGTGACTTCTATGTATCACATAACTGCTCTTTGGTGGTACAGCTCCGTTGGTTTGTATAATCTAAGCTTTGCAACGACGGATTAAATTTGTACGTAACAAACAAAGCAAGAGTACAGATGAAGGTCAAATTGTCTCTTCGTATCAAATGTTTAGCATAAATGCGATGATTTAGTGTGTGGCAGCGCTGAATCGCAGTTTGGAGCTGTTTCAATTACCATTACAGATGAGGTCATACTTCGAAGTACCACCACCACGTCTTGTAAGTCCAACTGTGCAATGCCTGTTGAGTTTGGTGACGTTGCATTCTGGCACATGAGAGCTCAGACACTGTTGTTTAGGCCCAAGTCAGTTACCATCAGCAATGACATCACGGTGAAGCAGTGCTTGCATTTGGTGGTTGTAAGAGTCGGACTGTTTCGGTTTGCAATACTGATTCTGCCACATCTTTACGGTGATTGTACGTCTGGCAAAACTTCTGCGTCCTGGAACCCAGACTTGACCCCCCCCCCCAACCCTCTGTCAGTCTTATCCTGTCATCAGTCCATCCAAACAGGGAGTTCCTCATTCGATCGGCATCCCAGCGTTCCCCTTCAGACGAGGTCTGGCAGTGACTGGCGCAAATATTCGAACCAGGTGATGGAGTTTCACGTCAATATTTCTCATGACAGACTAAATAATCACGCCGCGGGAACTTATCGATGTGCTATCACCGCAAACTCGACACTGCAGATGGTGTTACTCCGGAAAGGATGCGCTTTATTTTCTCACCTGAGAGCTTTATTAATGGGGAGACGTGAGCAGGAGTCTGTTGATAAAGGGGAGAATTTGAGAATGGGCGGTTGTGAAAGTCAAGAGGCGACGTATTGCGAGTGCAAAAGATAAGATTGCATGAGTGCATAAGGTACATATACAGTATTTAACATTGCAGGCCTTCACTGATCCTCTCACCAGACACTTGCAGGTTATTTGACTCATGAAAGAAAACAAACGGAGCCTCGGCTGAAAATAAACTCCTCACTATTGACTACTGAAGTAGTCTGGCGTTGTTGTAACAATAATCCTCCAATAAGTGCCTCCATTTCGCACCCTATTCCAACTTTATTTCAAACAAAATACACACGGAGGAAGAGGAAAGTCTGTAATATGAAATCTATCATTGAAAACACTCCAAGAGCGAGCACATAAATGAAGGGGGAAAAGGGCATAGGAGGTGGTTTAATCAGAGAAACCACAGGACTTTTACCTTCAGACAAGTTTAAATCTCGATCCAAGCTACATGTATGTGGAAATGGAAAGGAAACTCCGTGGTTCAAGTCAGTGGGAGTGACCCATATGGAACCGTATTAAACCGAAAGATCATCTTAAATGGTTGAGGCACTTTCGGAATAAATATTGAGCCCCTGCAGTACCAAGGCTCCAAGTCGGGGGAGGTCTTGGAGTTTGATGTCCCTCAAACATTAAGTCAAGACAAGGCCGTATTATTCTCGGGTTAGCCTTAACGTTTAGTCCCGCCCCCTTTTACCTCCATTGTATCTTGATGAGCAGACTGGTGAGCATATCGAATGTTACAGTGACATAGCTCTGTTTATCGTAGCCATGTAGCATTAGCGTCATTTAGCTCCATGCTAACAATAATCAAACAAGTAAAATATTCGTAGCGTGTGTGAGGAAGACCATTAAAAAAAAAATTTTAAATTTCAACTTGATATATTTCTATTTCTACACAAAAGAGGTATAATTTTCCATCATTATTTAACACAAGAGGATTTAATCTATTACTGGACCAATGGTATATTTTGGGCAAAAAAAAAACTGCAGAGTCTGGCTGGTATTTGAACTCGCTACCCTCCCACTGTGAGGAGAGAGAGGAGACACTCAACAAAACTACCAAGTCCCAGGAGAATTAGGCCTGGGAGTCATGACACTCTGGAGGCAAATATTGTTCTTATTGCCCATCTCCTCTGACATTAGCAGAACTATTTACAATGGCTGTGGTGTGTAAGTGCAGTAGCAGTGCTTCAGAAAAGCTTTTCCAACCATCAACACGGAAACAGTCGAAGCATTTTCAAAAAGTTCCATCTTGGGAAATACTATGCTTTTTTTTCAAAAAGTTGCAGTTTTATATAGTCAAGAATCGTTAAAGGGACACCCAAAACAAAAACAACATTGAGAACATAGTAAATTGGGCCGAAAATAGAGAAATACTGTGACATACATGATATAAAGTATTGTTTTTTCCAAGTTCCATTTTACAAAACAGTATTCACAAATCTTATACTATTTCAAATGTCATATTCTCGTCCTCTGATTCCTCCCACATTTCTTGGCAATTTAGGTACAAATATAAGACCATCACAGTAGGCAATTGAATCGGCTATGTCTGGAATATTGTGACATGAACTCAGCTCCCATGATATAATTAATGAAAATATAGCTTGTTCTCCAGCAATTACACTGACCCATAGTGGTCGGTATAACTCATCAATGCAGACTGACATGAAAGGGGAAAAACTGCTGTTGTAGCCAGATATTGAAACTGCAGTTTCTTTCCCTGAGCTCAGAGTAGACTGAGCATAGCAGATATTAAACTTGAGTGTGTCTGTGGCTTGTGTCAGATTCTTCACCTGGTGAATCTTTTCCCTCTCTCTGATGTGACGGGATGAAAATCGATTCCCAGCAGACCTGCCGTGGTCATAACAACACTTCCATTTGGCCTCGGTCTGTGTAGTTCTGCTGCTGTACCGCCTCAAAACAGCACGTCGCTGTCAACGCACGTCGCGGGCGAACATCCCCGCCCGGAGAGCTTTTATAAAACACACATTCCTCCGTCTGTGTTTGGGGCAGAAAAAGGAATCAGGGAAGTTGTTATAGCTGCGGGGCTTTTAAAGGCAAGTCAACCCAAACAGAGTTTTCCTTTAACTACGGACCATCAGCAGCACCTGGACCAGTGTGTGTGTGTGTGTGTGTGTGTGTGTGTGTGTACCCATTGTACTTCCATTGCAGGAACCTACTTGATATAATGTGACACAAATTAAATCCTCTTGATATAAATGATAAAAGTTTGAAATGAGGGCGTGTTTATAGGTTAAACCAGGCGTGTCAAACTTAAAGCTCAGGGGCCAAAACCGGACTGCTTGACACTCCAATCCGGCCAGTGGGATGACTGGGCTTTATTGTATTTTTGCAACAAAATGGTTAAAAACGATATAATGTTATTGCATTGAGACTTTCAACTGGAACAAAAATGAAGAAAATTTGATTTTTCAAAATCTTGTACTCAAAGGTTGTGATGCTGCTTTTTATTGGAAATCAAACTGGGATGATTGTGGCCTCTTAAGCTGAAAAGAGTTGGACATTCCTGGGTTAAACCAAAGTTATGACAGCTTAAGGCAGATGTGTCCAACTCGTTTTAGATGAGGAGCCACATACAGCATAATTCCATCTCTCTTGGGCTGAATTGGTTTGATCATTGCATAAAAAAAACTTAAAAGCAATTCCAGAGTTTGAGAGACCCCCCAAAAAAATAGGAGTACATCCTGATAATCTTCACATTAATGCACTGTCACATTAAAATTCCATGCAATCAAATCCTCAAATAGATTTTCTCTTGAGACTAAAAACAAGTTTCTTCTCACAATGTAAGATTTCTGCAGCCATGATTGTTTTCAAGAACTCACCTTCATCATGCGACTTTGTTGCTGTATCGTTATTTATTAGCTTGCTGTGATATAGCTACCTTGCTATGAACACTCTCAGCCATCAAATATTATGTTGTCATTGTTAAAGTAGTTCTATGGCTTTAACGAGCAACTAGTGGAAACATTTGCAATAAAAGACGACTCAGCCAATGGCTCACCAGTTAGGTCTTTACCATTAAATCTCGATCAACAAAAATAAGTGTTTCTCGCCGACCTCGGGATCTCTCTTTGAACGTCAATCTCACTTTTGGAATCAAAAAATGTGCATGTTTGCGATCTCTTAACAGAGACAGGGAACCCAAAATGTCACTGTGCACTGGTTCAAAACGTTCAACTTAACGTGGTAACAGTCAGCCCACTTCCTGCATCCAGAACCACACACAAATATTTTACTGAGGCCTGTAAACTACTGAAGATAAATACATGAACACAAGTCCTTTAACTTCTCTTCTTTGGGTCCAAAATGAAATGACCTCAGTTTTCTCTGGGTTGAGTTGTAAAAAGTTCTGACACATCCACTCATGAACTTCATTTATGCTGTTAAGGGGGCGTGGTCATTCACTGACATTGATATATAGAGCTGTGTGTCGTCTTCGTAATTATGATAAGAGATGTTGTGATGTTCCATGATCTGAGCCAGTGGGAGGAGGTAGATGTTAAATAAAAGGGGCCCAAGTATGGAGCCTTGAGGAACCCCACAAGTGATTTTTATTTGCTCAGATTCATAATTAGCCATTGACACAGAATAATAATCATCTTGCAAGTAAGATTCAAAGTATCACTTCTCTTGTGTGTGTGTGCGTGCATGCGTGCGTGCGTGCGAGCGCAGCTCCCAGAGGGTCCGGCCATCAGTTTAACGGGAATTAGTAATATATTCACATCCTGATGATTCATTGTCTCCCTCCTCCAACTGAACTGTGCTGAAGGAATCAAAATGAAAAATCTGATTCTTGACCTCGGTGGTAATCACGCAGCGCGTCGGAGGCTCGAGCCGCAAGCTTACAGCCGACCTTCTCCCAAAACAAATGGTATCAATTTGCTCTCGGTCATTAGGGCCATGTTTTCGACTGGGAAGACATACTGTTGGGCCGGGACACGGGGTCCTAAATCAAATGACCAGCTTTCCCACCAGAAGAATGCCAACCATCTCCTCAACAGGACTCGCCGCAGACCGGGAGATTTAACAGTTTGGACAAGTGTGGGTAGTTTGCGGAGATGATGGAAAGAGTTCGGCTCCTTCTTTGCTTTCTAAATTTTTTTTTTCTCTCTCCACCATTCTCTTTTAAGAGGGAAAGAATGAAAAAACAAAACAACACATTTTACCCCCTCCTCCCTCCCACCACCCCGGTCCTGTCTAGCATGCGCTAAACCCCTCGGAGGGAGCGAGAACCGGAGGCGTCCAACAGAAACACCCGGCCAGAAATAGAGCTGCTATTTCAGTCTGAACCACATGTTATTTTTAGAAAAAGTGACCGGCTTAATGGTAAATTACGACATCGTACGGTCACTCCACAAACCCCCCTCCACCTCCTTCACCTCCCCTTTTATTCATGTCAGACCTCCAGATCTATGACTCACTTCAAAGTATGTGGTGACGTTACCCCAAACTATCCCTGTTTCCCGATCGGATAATTGGATATTCTCATTGACCCGTCTCAATCAAAAACCCTGTAAGATCCAGAAATGTCTACTTTGAACACTGTCATCGCCTTGAAGGGAATAAAACAAAAAGTAACCTCAGATGAAACAAAACAAGCAAACTATCAAAACTGTCAAAATGGGTAGAATTGTTAAAATAACTAGATATTAATAAGGATAAATACACGTAAAAGTGGCTAGTACAGCAAAAACAACCAAAAATGTCTTAAGAAATGAAAATAAAAAAGATTAAGCTGCTAAACCAACTATAAAAAATGTCCAGTGTTGTAACTTGTAGTTATGAAACAACAGACATGATATTCCTATTTTATAGGTTAAACATTGCAGCTCCAAACAAATTTGATTTGATAGAAAGAGGACGAAAACGAACTGAACAGGACCAAATGGTATTAATCCGGCAGATGCAAGGGAACGCTCAATAATTAAGACACCTGTCTTATCTTATATTATAACATCTCACCTTACCACAGAAGAAAACAAAGAGATGCACGACTTACCAAATATGGTGGCTTGTCCGATAAATGTTGGGATAGGCTTTTGGATTCCTGTGCTGGACAAGGCCCGTCCATGCATCGTAATTTGTTTGCAACATGTGAATGAAAGACGGCGCAAACATGTAACAGGATAAGGCCGCCGCTGAAATGCCAGGCCGAGGTTGTAATCGAACATGCGGGAAAAGAAAACAACAACACATGCTTCCAATTTCTTACTCATTTCAGCATCGTGTTCCAAGCAGTGATGTAGTGAGAGAACGGCGGGTAATCTCACCAACCGTCACCACCAACGAGGCGAATAAACGACAGGACAATGAAAGGGCACCGCTCATTTAGGAGTATTAAGCGTTTTTGTTGACCAAACTAAATCACATGAAGGAATAATAGATAATTCACATGGAAGTCAAAGTGTAAAATAAAATGAGGCCAGTGAATTAGAAGTTGAACTTCCATCTTATATAAAAACATTTACTGTAAACATATTGATGGATGTTTTACATGGATTATGGAGGATCTAGAGTTTAATGCTCAAGAAGGACCCGAATCATTCCTGCCTGCTTTTTCCCTCTGTACATATCAATTTTCTTGCTTGACAGGAATCGCCCCGGTTCAAAGAAAGCAACATTTTCTGGAATGAGGATGTAAACACTTAATCCAAGTGTCTGATTTGCAGGTGCTTCCTGCACTGGTATGTGGAAATCAGTCGGTAAACACACAAGTTGTGTATGGTTGGACTGTGTGAGGAAATGCCTGCATGTTTCGGGAGTTTTGCCTCGCAGCAAAAAGAGTAGCCAGCGGACTCGGTGGTGAGCGTGGTACATTCTGGACGAGCTGCCAGGCTTTCACACTGCGGAGGCAGAATAACACAAAACAACCACGCATGTACACCCACCGAAGGATTCGCTTTCACCTCCCAGCTTCTCGTGAAAGCTGCATTTTGATCGCAGTACGTTTCAAGGTACCGGAGCTCATCACGGGAGCTTTTCACAGCTGGAACTCATGACAATTTTATTTTTAAACTTTTTGGGGTAGTACTTTCAAAATGTTAATTTTGGTGGTGAGGTCTGTCGTGCTGAAGAATATCCAATTGGGAGGCCATATGGAAAAACCTCTGCCACGTCAACAGACAGAGAGACACAGAAAAACGCCATGTGGCTTTTGGCGTAACGCACCTGGGACTTCAGGCAACTATGGACTCAGAAACCTTTACAGTTCCTTGAAGAGAAGTTCCTCAAATCAAGGTACTTTTGGTCCAAATGTGAATCAGTCATGAACAAGTCTTCACTGTCATTTCTAATCCTCCAGGAGACATTCGCCTCTTCCTGATGACAGCGTTGGTTACCAGCAGGAAGGAAACTGCTGTCAGATTGGCGCTGTACAAAGCCGCGTGCTGGAAGGCCGTTTGCTGCTTTGCATGTTTGCCGGATGAGGGTGTGAGGACACCGACTTTCTCCTCCTACGGGTAATTACCGCCCCTGAAACTGGATGCAAGATGTTCGACTGATCTGGACGTGAGTTATGGACGGGGCCCACAGTAGTGAGGCAAATTAAAACAAGTGAATCCAATTACTGTTTTATGGAAAGCAGCTGTCCGAGCAGCAGCACATGTCGGTGAGTGAAACTATGAGAATAATTTTGCGGTTCAGAGCTCGTCCGTCTTAACACGACAGCCATTCAAGTCTTCCATTCGTGCGAAGGGGGGTTTGAAGAACCTCGTGCCATGTGTTGAAGTTTGTGGACCTGCACATTTTGGAGGCCTGCATCTGTAAAGGGATTGTCTTTCCTTCTTTCTTTTTCTTTTTTTTTTTTTTACTTGCACGAGTGTATTCTGATGTCATAACACCATGATAACTCTCCTCTATGGATTCACAGAAAAACAAGGTCAGTGTTTGCTTTCAGTCGCGTACAAACCTCCTTATCCGCGTGTTTATTTACCTACACTGAATCAATTCATCTGCGATACAGCCAACAGTCATGTACTGGATAAGCTTTCCTTTCAAAACATTTGGATTTAATTATCATGGGGATATGATATCCAAACAATCTGGTTTCTTCCATTAATAACATGATTGTGGCATGGCAGTGTGAGTTGAGGCCGTTGTGTTTTTCGTGTATTTTTCACAGCTTCGGGCCTTGTTTGCTTACTATTATGGGTATTAGTGGGGGTTGTGTAGGAAAAAAAAAACAATTTGGAGTGATGACACAGTTTATGTTGGGGAGTTTTAAAAGATCTGCGTGAGGAAGTGTCCCCGCGGTATCCCGGGTGAAAAACAAACATGGGCCCGTGTGATTTTTCTCAGAATGAAAGACTTTTAGCTTGTTGTGGCCTTTTGTGTTGACCAGCGCCGCTGCCACGTGGAAAAGGAAGTCGCACCGGCGCTTTCGTACGGCTGATAACTTGAAGTGCTGTACATTGAGGAAATGTCGGGCCGCCGCCGCAGCGTGTTGCTTCGCTGATAAAGTGCCACAGAACGTGACGGGCTAATTATAGCTCTGTTAAACTACACTGAGTGCCCAGGAGTCATGTATTCACTACAGAATTTGAATTTTATTTCATTTTAGCAAGCTATGAAATTTCCCCAGCAGCTTTTACTGCATTTGAACTCTATTGACGATTGTTTATTTATTTTGGTCCTCAATTTTTAGTAGTAATCATATATAACTTAATATCCTCATTAGTATCTTGTAATTTGCTGCAGAGGATAAAATGATCTCCTCATTTTCGCTCTCAAGGAGGCAAACTTTCACACATTTAAGGCAAAAGCCACATGAACTCAACCTTGAATTCCTACTAGGATGTGACACAAACCTGCTGATTTATGAAGGACCAAACCTGCTTTCACTGATATTAAACTATTTGCCTAATGTGTCATTACATCTTGTCAGATACAAAACAGAATTATATCCAAACACATGAGTGAAATACAGAGACAGTATCGGCCATGCGATCATTGTTTTGTTTGTCTGTGTTTTTCTGTGCATCAACGCAGCCTGACTTCACAGTTTCATCTTGTCATGTCAACCTTCCAACTGATAAATGGGACCAACCTCAGTCGTACTATTCCCAGTTCCATGAGCCTACTTTTGACTGAATTGGTTAAAGTAACTTCATTCCTTGTGGGAACTCCTTAATCGCAGTTTACATTAAACTGCCCACAGTAATCAAGCCGAGCATCAAACAGCAACAATTACTAATAATCATAACTCGGAAATGGGACACCTTGATCTCCCAGCTACATTAACCTGTTGTTGTATTTTGCTGCAGAATCCAAAAAAAAGTGTTGGTAATTTTTGGGCACACTGACATAATTTTCATAAATGATGAAGCAAATTGAAGATGTCTGATTGGGATAACTTTGAGATTACTACTGTAAATAAATAAAAAAAACTCACTTGGTTTAGAATAGGCGCTGGTGTTATTTGTGTCCAAATGACTGTTTAGCAATGAAAATGACAAACCCTGTGATCTCACACTCAAGTCGCGTCATTTGTTATTGTTTGAATTGATAGCATAGCTCGCTGGAACATGGTGTCTGTGGACACGTCAACACTTCTGTTCTTGGTGAGTAAAAAAGCTACTCCGGAGCTATTTACAGTTTTAACCTATCCTTGCATGTCAGCCCGGCAGTTTGGCCGCGTCCCATTCCGCCTCAGCCTGACGGGCGACTATAAAGATGTGTTGTCTCTGCTGTGATTTCAACGGGAGTCACAATGACTGACTCCCAGATGAAGGGGGGGTGTTTGTCTTTCTGATTTAGTGGCCTGAGAATTCCTCTCAGCTGAATCAACGATATCGCTTTGCTTCTTGTTCCACCGGAGAGCCGGGAGACTCTTGATTTAGGCCAAACACCTTCATTAGCAGGTTTTATGGAGAAGCTGCAACGAAGAAACGTCCACGAGTCCCGATGGTTTCTTCTTTCCCATTTGATGCAGTTGCAGTGTCGGATTTCACCGGGAGGCAGATCAGTCAAACGGCAGGAGACAAATCATTTAAATGGACCCGGGTGTATTGTCAGTTATTGGGGCTTAGGCTGAGTGCTGGGCTCCTATTTCAAAGAGCTCTCAGCATCACGCTCCGTGAATTCTGTCGGTCACCTTAACCAGCTAACCAACTCACTTCTTGTTTTGCCCACTCTTGATTTCTAATGGCTCCTCTTTATTGCACTTCTATTTACTCGCACTGTGGTGGTTTGACCCATCAGTGTAACGTCTCCATACCAAAAAGCCCCAACAGTTTGTCCCGTTATCTCCCGCCGATAAAGTCCTCTTTGGTTTCCCTCAAGACACACTCATATTCACTTAACACCAACGTGTGTTGATGTTTCCTCTCGTTGTACCCCCGAGCCTTCATGCAGTCTGCAGGCAGCAGGCTGTGGGGTACAGATAAGCTGACCTGCTCGACATGCAAACAACATGCTGATGGTATGTTGGTAATGGGTCGAGTTCCTAAAAGAGCTGAAGGGTTTTGTAATATAAACGCTATAGATTTAATTGAGAGTTTTCACTTCAAGTAATGAGAGAAAATGTAGCTTGAACTTAAAAGCAAATAAGTCTAATCCACTGGTGCAATGTCATTTGAATTGGCTGTAAATTACTTTTTAAAATGGAAAAGGTATGAAAGCAACAATAACATTACGGGAAGCTATTTATTTGTTTCAGATTTCATTTAACTTCATAAGATAAGCTGCTGAGCCTGGGAGCTCCCTGCAGATTTTGTTAGAATATTAAAACAATGGCCTTGGTACACATGCACATTAGCAGCATTTCAGAAAAGCTGCGTTTACATTGCGATGGAGTCAGAGGATTTTCAAAAAGTTGCATTTTCAGTGGCTCCAAGCACTGTCATTGTCGACACTGTTTTCAGTTGAAAACATTGTTGTGTGTAAACAGGGCCTAAGTTACTTTCGTGCTCCAGTTGTTCTACGGAGAGCATCACGCCCTCTATTTCACCTCCCTCTCCGACAGCTCACGCAGCTAAATGCCACACATACTGGCCGCAGGATTCTGGCTCGCTCTGGAATTAGTACTCAAACACATCGTACCACATGTGTCCAATTAGACTTCCAGTAAACCAAGTTGGCGCGCACACGTCCGACATAATTTGGGATACGCTGCCTATGGCTTTTCTATGAGGTCTAATTACTTTGTAAGACACGAGTAATTGCAATAATAAGTAATGTGTTTAGATTATGCAGAAGTCCGTCCAGATGTAAAACATCTGTTTTGATCCGCACTTTTTGTTACTTTACTTGGTATTGTGAGAGCCGCTGTCAACTTTGTTCACGTCTCCCATGTAAATGTGGGGCTGTGAGAGGTACAAGCGTGTGCTGACAACCACGTCTCCCTTCGGCCTTCCACTGGAAATTCAAAGCAACATGAATTGTGCTGTCCCGCGTGAAGCGCGGAGCGCTTTTGGCAGGTTGGCAGGATAGGAGCTGCACAGTAGCATCACTGTGCCGCGTAACAGCCGAGACACTTACGAGTTCTGATTCAGCAGCGTAGCTGTCGAAGAGCCTATAGGTCAGAGGATGCCACCTGCCCAGTCAAGTAAAAACATAAAGGGAGGGGAAAGAGGATGATTCTCATGATCAACAACATCACGACTAAAGCGAGGAAACAGGAAGGCTGGACCTTAACGGATTTGGCAGCAGGAAAAGCGAAGAGGGTCGAGATAATCCTGTCAGACAGTCGTAACCATACAGGTATGTCTCCAGTAATGATCCTGTTTTTGTTTCCGATCATTTCCATATCAGAGTTTAGAAATAAAGCTCTTAATAAGAGAATTATCTGGAAGATGAACCATCCGGCGCTCAATAAAGCCACTGACCTTCTCATGAAGGGGTCGGATCTTGATGTGCTGATTCCTAAAAAATTGGCACCAAACATCAAAAAGCTTGGAAGAATCTGGCAGGTTAAGCAACACCTTTGTAGACTTTAATGAGTTTATTCTGCTGCTGTGAGCAAAATGCTTTTAAGATGTCATGATGAATTCCTGCAGCGGAATCCTCCTAATACTTTGGTGGGTTTGTGACACGGCTTAAAGGGATTGAGTTCATGAGAAGTAATCCACGCCCGGGCCGAAGTGCTTTAACCTCCCGTTCGGCGCTCGGCGTTCCCGAACGCTTCACCTTCACAAGACTGCGTGAAGGAGCTCACTACCGCCTCCACTTCAAAGGTTCAAAGGCTCGGCCGAGGACTGGCGAGCTCTTAAATGTGTGCGGTGAATGATAGGATCTCATTTCGCCGGGAAAAACAGATTGGGTGAGTTTTCTATGGAAAGATCAATACCATCAGTTCCAGTTAGTCTCCAGGTTGAGTAGAAACAGACGTGTGAGAATAAATCTACTTTTGTTATCAACGTCCAACCGCAGATCATCCCAAACTCCAACTTGTCTACAAGCTGGATGGTTTTTCTGTGATGGATCGGACATCATTAACCCTTCTCCAAAATATGTTTCCAGCTATTTCTAATATGTACGGAATGAAAGCTTACAAGATGGATGGGTGTCCAGTGCAGACAGGGCCTTTCTTCCTAATGAGAGACGGCTTGATTATTGATTTCTCCATCATTGAGCTCTGTTCTAAATGCTGTTCATCAGGATTTCATCCCAATTGGAAAACTGGATTTTGGCTCAAGAATTCGTTCCGTCTTCCCAAACCTGGGTCGCAATAAAAAGTGAGGCTTGAACTGAACCGTATGTCAAAACTGACGAAGTTCACAGTGAAGGTTATGTCTGGATAACAAGATATTTTGTGTCAGGTTGATACAATCCCGATGTCTTTACCCTTAAACATGAATATATGAGAAATGTATTGTGTTTATTGTACTCATAGGCCTCTTGCTTGTGTCTTTTCAAACCGTCACCTGTCACGCTGTTGTTTATTGCGTTGACGTTACCATTCAAACCTGTTATTGCCACAGGTGTTGGCAGATCAGCCGGGCCTTTCATTCAGTTTCTTTTAAGAAAGTGCAGGTATACATGCACGCTAAATAAATAAACAGATTTATCCTTTGAATCTGATATCTCCTTTAAAACCTGTTGGTTATCTCTTAGAATTAAAGACGGTGAGGCTGTTTTAATGGTGACTAAAAGCATATTTGGCATAACGATCAAATGGCCAAGACGTGAGTAGATCGATGCAGCGATATTGGCTCTGTTCTGTAATGCTAATGTAATTCTTTAAAATCCGGCCTCATGGGAGCATGCCCACCATCTGGCCACAGTTAAAAGGCCTCTGATCATGCCTATCACATAATCTGCAAAAACATACACACTGTTTACAAGAGTTTTGCTTGGATTGTCAGTCCATCAAGAGACAGTGAGGATTCTTTAGCTCCTCTGCAGTCGCTCCCTGAAATTTTATGTAAAACTAAAGTAATCATACTTTATTAATGCCCTCAGGGAAAATTCCCTGCTCCCTGTTTACCCATTGTTTTTCTAGTATGTGCTGCACAACCACATTAAGACACTCAAGGGAGCTGATGGGGGGGGGTGTCAAACAGTCTTGCTCAGGGACCCACAACAGTGACCTGTAGAAAGAAAACAAAATTAAAAAATAAAAAAAAACAACAAATGGAAAAAAAAAATTTGAAAAAAAACCCCCAAATTTTAAAAACTGTAAAAAAAAAAAGAATTGGCTAAAAAAAGAATTACTACAACTCAAACAAACAAAAAAGAATAAAAAAGCAAAGGAGAATTTTTTTAAATGGCTTAAAAAATTTACAAAATATCTAGAAAGCTACAGAGATTTTTCTGATTTTATTTTAAAAAGAAAAAGAAATACAGATAAATCTGCCTAAACTACCAGAAAAGATAAAGAAATGGTGGGGGGGGGGGATATCAACACGTAGAAAACGGCTGAATAAATTGGCCCTCCATGTGAATGTGTGTGTTGTTTTCTCTGTTTGTCCTGTGATAGACTGACAACCTGTCCCGGTACATCCTGCCGTCACCCATAGTCTGGGATTGGCTCCAGCACCCTGTGACCATGAACAGGATAAATCAGTATGGAAGATGGATGGATGTTTTGCGGCGCCAGATGAATTCTCGTTGGTGAAAAGCAGCAAAAATGGTTGTCTTGGTGATAAAACTTGGAGAGCCCTGGTCCAACCTTTGGCTGTTTTGTTCCTGCTTCAACGGGACTCCAGACTTCTGGTGCCGTAGTTCAACCTTTCCCCAAAGAATGTGATGACCTCACACATCAAGCAGATGTTCTCAATCAATATTTGTTGACGTGAAAGCCCATCAGTGAGCTAATTGCATTTGCATAAACACTTCACCAGTTCATATTTACTACGCTGGATTGCTCCTCGTCCAGTTTACATACAGTGGCCCTCAAGTGCTTGCACATGTTTGGTGTTTGGCCCGGGGCAGCGACGCGGACACGTACTCACGCAGCCAATGGCGTCCAGTGTCCACGGCCACACGCACGTCCGCTAACAAAATATCAGCAGCGTTCCGCCCTAAACATCTTGCATTCCCCTCGCATTGCTCAGGGTAAGCAAACATTTATCCGCGACGCTGGCAGAGCAACAGTGCGGTGGTGCCGTTTGTTTAGTGGAAAGCCCGCACACACGTAAACAAGCTATTGAACTCTGTTTAATGGGAGGTAAGATCTGACAGCAGTTTGCTCGTTCAGTCACAACCTGTGGCTTGCTTGTTACAGCAGCGAAAGTCGCAGTTTTACAAATTGCCGCATGGTGTTGTGGTGGTTTGCACTATGGCCTTATGGTGAGAGTGTTGGGGCTTTGAATCTGAACCTTTCTGTGTATAGTTTGGATGTTTTGCATGCATGCATGCAGAATTCAGCCCAAAAACATACATGTAAAGTTATTTGCTGCCTTTGAGTTTTTTGATCGGTTTTTGTTTATTGGCCTTTTTAATCATAGTTAAAGTTACAGTCCCTTCAGTCTGATCTCAGGTGAAGATGCCATAATGTTGTTGAGCATTGAAATAAAGACATGAAAGCAAATACTTATGCAGATGATGTTCGTGTCTTTATACATTGAGATGTGTTCTTCGTCATAACAGCCCTTTCTCTGTCAGTTGATTAAAACTCTGTAATTAGTTAAACACCTATCTTATTGTACAGTATGAATACAATATAGATTCCATTACAATAACAATACTTAGGAAAGCTTAATTTGTGAGACTAATTGAAAACATATGTGGTAAGAGAAAGTTGAATACTTATTTGTAGTGCAATTGTATGGCACTACCAATGGTAGTAATATTCTAATTTGGTCACATTATTCTTTTGTCTGAAGGAGATTTTGCATTATTGCAAAAGATGGAACAAATGTGATTCAATTGGATTTGAAAAACAAACAAATGTCAAATAGAAACATTCATATTAGATGCTGATTTAGGCTTGCACCCTTAATTTTCAACACTTTCAATTTGAATAAGTAATTTAAAAAAAACTATTCAAAGTTATTGCCAGTGGAGGCCCAGAGGCTGGGTTTCTGTCTGCAGAAGACGTTTCGTCACGTGGAAGCTGAAACATACCAGGAATGAACGCTCCACTCAGGTGTGTTGTGTCCAGTGCTCCGATACCGTGCGTACATTTCCACTGACGTCCAGGGACACGGAAATGGAATTGAGCCACCGATAGCGTTATTAGTTACACCTGTGCGTCTCCCGCTACGACTTTATGACAAGTCCGACCGTCGGCCGCAGAGTTTGGAGTGTTTCTGAGAGGAGAATGTGCTCAGGTTGTACTGCCAGTAAGTAAAAAGAACAAAATGTGAAGTAAAACACAGCAATTAGCGGTATTCAACAACTGCAGCACACCTCGAATGAATCCCAAACACGCTACGGTATCTACAGAACTCAAAGTGAGCAGCCAAGCCCCCGGCAGAGAACTGGAGGGCTGAAAAAGAATAATAAGTAAGAATGAGCAACACCAGCGTGCTAAGTTAATGCAATACATAGTAATTAATGTGTAAGTGAGAAGTTAGCATGTTTTCGCCACTGTTGCTAATGATATCAGTTAGTTTGCTCGTCTTGACTGTGTGAAAGTAAAACATTTTTTACATACATTAAACTTTTTATTTATGTTTTGCATAAATCCATTTTGCATTATTTTCCTATATGGAATATATTGTATTTTCTGCTTCTTTTTCACCAGTTTTTGCTGCTGGAGCAACTGAATTTTGCCATTGTGGGATGAATAAAGTGTAATCTAATCTAATTTCCTTTCCCATTACTTTATAGAAGCATTTTATTTTTAATTGGATGATCAGAATGAAAAAACATTTTTTTAAAAGTACTCTGAGATGATCTGCCGCAAATAGTTGTTCTGCACACGTGCAAGTAGATGGACAATAACAACAACGTTTCCTCTGGAGTTTCATGGCTCCCAGTCCAGATTCTCCTGGGACTTGGTAATTTTACAGTTGAGAGCCACTATAATAATAATCCAACTTGGTCGTCTGTCCATGGGAATGTCTGCATACTCGCATTGTCAATGTTTATAGAGTATTGTTCCCTGTGCCTGTGTGTGTGTGTGTGTGTGTGTGTGTGTGTGTGTGTGTGTGTGTGTGTGTGTGTGTGTGTGTGTGTGTGTGTGTGGTTTCATGACAAAAACAGCGCCATCTCATACCCTGACATCGTAATGGCATCATTTTCAGTGTTTTTGCAGTTTCCTTGTAAACAGACATCGTTTTCAAAAATATGCTTGAAATGTTGTATAAACGAGTCCTCAGGCTCAGTATTCAATCCTGTTAGTAGATCAGCAGCCACTCGTGTGGGTGCTCATTATCAAAATCTAAATCAGATAAAAGACTAATATTTTACTTTGCCCATCAGGTATATCCAAAGTAATGTAAAATTTACTCAGATCTCCCTCGACAAGAGCAACCCATCAGGTTGTAAACTGCTGCTTTGGCGTTTAATACCTCAAAAACAGCTCATTAGCTCCTGGGTGAAGTTGTAAACGTCGCCACAGCTGGACCTCAGCCAGTTCTCCATCTGACCTCTGCAGTGACAGGACACGTGGCTCGCAGGAGATTAGTGAAACCACGGCCGATTTTCCCGTTATTCCCTCAGTGTGGAGCGAACGGGAGTCTCCTGGTCGTCTGGTTCCACTTGTATACACTGCTCATTTTTACGCTCAAGCCTGTGTCGTCCATCAAATTCCATGAGCCTCCAGACAAGTGACAAGTCCTGCTCTCCTCCAGTAGCTGCTTTGTATTATTTGGGTCTTACAGTGACAACAGTTTGGAGGGAGGAATGTTCTGGAAAGTCTGTTTAAAGTATAGAAAGTGAATTTCATCAATTCCAGATCCTTGGCGAAGTTGTAAATTTTGTCCGTTGTTTGGTCTGTGAGAGACGCCCGTGTCCGAGCAGCTGCTGATGACTCCTCCGTATCTCCACCCTCTTCCTCTGCGAGTCACCACCAGGGTCCTCGGAAGCCCCCACGGATGCTCGTCGCTGGGATTAACGTCTGTTTTGGCAACACGTCGGCTCACGGGTAATTGGCCGAGGCGATGTTTCCCAGTGAATGCTACGTGGTTTTCTTTTGTGTTTCGCCTGCACGGTCGATCGCCCGTGCCACCGTCCGGACTGGTAATTGAGCAGCACTTGTATGACATTGCTCGTGAACCGTGATGGAGATGTGACGTTTCCTCAAAGTGTCTTTGTGGAGGGTGGCGGCGGATTTCTGAGGGGAAACATGGCCGATCCCTTCATGTAACTGACCCAACATATGACGGCTCGGTGGGACTATGTAACCCAAGTAACATTTACGACAATTAAAACCATAATTGTACTAAATTCTGTACAACATTGGGGTTTTTTCTTACGTTTGTCCTGTTTCCGTATAAATGGACATTGTTTTCAAAATGCTACCATTTGAAGATGAAACTTTTCTGAAACAAAAACAAAAAGTTGTTTTCATGTTGCCACTTGGTTTACATTTTCACTTTTTTTATTTTTCTTTCTGCTCATCAGGAGACAAACAAGTCGTTTGGCTGTTCATGTGACTACTGGTATGAAGTGACTCAAAATATACAACATGGCATTTTAGAATGAATACATTTTTCTTCAAGTACTACAAAAAAGCTATCTTAAAACATTTTATGTACAATATCTCATAAAATGCATTAAAATGCCAATTATTGAAAACCTTACTTCGATTTAAGAAACCATTTTAAAAGCAGAGTAGTTACTTTATGTCACATGATTTTATTTCCAGTGGCAATCTTAACACAAGCATGAATCCAACTGGAAATCCACTGGACAAATTGGAGGATTAGTTGACGTGCGATGTTTGGGTACATGGCGTGCCTGTGATAACAGTCTAAGTGTGAAGACGTCCTGGATTGAATCCTCTCAGTGTAACTCTGTCCTAAGCACAGATCAAAAATAACAGGGCTGAAAAAGACCAAAGTAAAACCGTCAAGAATGGGCATCGGTCTGGACCAATGGACATGGCCAATGCTGTGAATTCTTCCACTGGGTAATGTCCTTGTTGTTTGGATCCTGAAACAGATGGTACACTGACTCCATCACCCCAGGGTAAAAGCCTGAATATCATCATCGCATAGAAATGCAAAAGAAACCGACCTCAAAATAGATTCTGCCTTGCTCTCTGGAGTTTTGATATAGAAGAGGAAGAATAATGTCCTACTGGCCTTGAAGGTCACATAAGAGGCTGTCGAAACTGACATTGTGAGAGTCTGAAGAGATAGCGGACATCAGAGGTGACTGCTGCTGTTGTTGTTGGCCTCATCCACCACCAAAGTGCTTGATGCTGTCATTAATGGAGCCGAGAAACACAGCATGACTTCAAGTCAGCGTCATTTCCCTGGAAAGGTTTTGTGCTCCTCTTATCACATGGGAAAGAGCTGTGTTTACGGGATCTATTAAAACATGAAGACCGGGGTTGTTTCTTCAGTGGTTCGGCCACTGAAAGGGGTTCCTCACTTCCCCAAATATTGCTTGTTGTGCCACTCATGAAGATCCCATAGACTAAACCTGCCCCAAAAACACTGCTTTCTAATTTGTTTCCCTGCCCCGGCTGATTGAAAGATTAATGTCGGTTGACCTGGAGTTCATTCCTCCAAAATACAGTAAAAAAAAACATGCATACAGAGACTGTTTGAGTCCCTGCAGTCACTGTGTTTTTGTGTTTGCTTGTGCTAGATAGTAAAATCAGATCAAAGCTCTCAAGCAATTAAATTCACGCCTCTGCAAACAAGCCGGACTCCGGCTCGCGGGGCCCTCTTGTGTTTCCTCTCTTAATCGTGTGCTATCGCTCCTTGCCAGCCTCGAACAACACCAGATTCACATCGTTGCGTAAGCAACTCCAAGGTGTAGAAATAAAGTCTTCCTCCAATAACCGCAGCACAGACGTTTCCCCGCCACTGCACCCTTCGCCGAATCCCCGCAGGGACTGGCAAGAGCGGCGGGCTCTCTGTGGGATCCACGTTAACTGTGTGAACATTCTTGTCGTGCTATTCTCGTGTATTTATTGGCCGCCTGATTGCAAGCATGTTTGTTTGACAGTTTTTATGCCCTGCCGAAGAGAAGAAAATAAGGAAAAGAAGAGGAGCGCTTATCTGAACATTACGATCCACCAGGGCATTTGGAGCATTCAGAAGTTAATGCTTTATCACACCGATGCGCTGTCAATAAAAAAGATTTTTAAACAACAACAACAAAATAATGGAAGAACTACTTTTTCATCAGTTCGTAGTTTGAAGTCACTCCTAGGATAGTGATCTGTCCAGTTAAGTACCGGGGTGGGTCGTACTTTTTCCCTTCATATGTTCTCTCTCATTTCAATAGTTTGGTATCTCAGTACCCACAGGAGCAGCTGATCGACTTGTACCTGGGCGCTACAGTGGTTACAGAGGTAGTTCACTTCCTCCAGCAACACATGTCTGAGTATCTGCCAGCAGTTTCAAGAGCAAAGAAAATGTAGATAGCCATCAGTAGAATTTCTATCTGGTTCAATGTGGAAATCAGAACAGATGAGGGCTAATCCCTTTTGGACGACCTCAAGGAGATGTCAATATTATTGAATTATAAATCAGAAACAGACTATGAAGAGAGAGGTCCTGTCATGGGCCATGTGCTCACTATCTTTAAGTTCAATTGGCTTTGGTTTAAAATCGACTTAAATCATAATTCAGGATATTAAAAAATGAGCATAATCATTCTTCTTTAACCTTTTTGCCCATCTGCTACTTTAGTGCATCTGAAATGCAGCCTATAAAATTCAAGCTCATTTTATACATATTTCAAATAATGGTTGGTTTTATTAGTTAATGCGGGGTCAGTAAATCCCGTGGTATTTTACAAGCCTTGGGATTATTACATGATTTAAGCAGACTAGAACTCTGGATCATATCTTACCTGCAGGAAGACACCCACAGCAGAACAGTCCTCCTAAAGCTCAGGAGATCACCAGAGCTTTCAGAGGTTGTGCCTCGCGGCTTTGATGCACTGTCAATCAAAGGCAGACACTAAACAGATGGAGGTCGTTTTCCAACCCGGACAGGGAGGAATGATGTTGATGATGAAAGATGGCGAGGAAGATGGAGATATTGGTGTCGATCGGGGTTGAGAACGATGTCATACATAGAAGGGTGAACATCTGACTATGATTTGATTTAAGACAAGGACACAGAGGCTGATGGAGGAAGGGCATCTACAAACACTTCATCTCCTAAAGATGTCCAAGCAGGGGCAAAGTGCTCCAGTATTGACAATTTCAACTTTACTGGATACCAAGGGTTTACTTTTCCCCGGCAAAAAGGGGCCAGTGAGCTTTTTTTCTCATTATTCAAATGACCAAATACTATATAGTCTATACAATGACAAAATCATTGGATGTGAAATCAAAGAATCCAATGTTAAGTGAGGTTGAGGAAGGCCCAAGAAAGACACCAGACCAGTGCAGAACAGAACAGTACAACATAGTATGATACAATTCCCTCCAGTATATCCAGCATACCAGTATAATATTAACAATGGCAAGTACACATACATTTGTATGGACAGACTCAACTATAAGACGACCAAGTCACAGGAGAACATGGACTGGGAGCCGTTTCAGAAAAGTACAATTTTCTCAGTTTACATGGAGATGTAGTCAGCGCATTTTGAAAAGTTGCACCTCGGTAGCCGTTTTCAAAATGTCCCTGACGTTAAAAATAATACTAGGATATGAGATTCCCTGAATTTGTAAGGTTGTATACTTAGAACACGCAACAGGTGAGGAAATTCAAGAAGAGGATTAGTATGTAATTAAAGTAAAAAAATCAATTACAAGACTACGGTACAAACTAACAACCCCGGCCATGGAGCAGTGGACGTGCACTGTGGAGGAGAATCCTCTAATGGAGAGACTCGCACACTCTGAGACTGCAAGAGCCACAATTTTATAAAAGAAATGGGACAAAATGGACAAATTACAGCAGACAGGAAGAGGACAACACTGCCATCACCTTTACCGGACAACAAGGACTTGACTCATCGTAAAGTTTAATACTTTGAACTTTACCTTGAATACCCTTTACTGGCATGGCTCTCTAGGGATGGTTTAAATTCCAAATTTTACTGTATTTACATGGTGTATGTGACAAATAAGGCTTCTTCTTCTTAATCTCAACCGCTCTAATCAAGAAGTGAAGACAAAGTTGCACACATTGGCAGGCCTGAATAAATGTAATCTATTCTGAGATTAAACCATGTATAAGCTTTTTTTTTCTTTTTCTTTTATTTTGGAGGGGGGGCAGGGGGTCAAATCGTGATCCCTCATCACTCCAAAAGGAAAGGACAAACTGAGCAGCAGCAGGTTGATTCAGAGGAAATCTGGGATTTCAACGAGGGAATGCTGAAGCAGCAGCCGAGGCGAAGGAGCAGACAGACAGCATTTGACTTTGAGTATGTCTAATCGGAATGAGTTAGAATCAAATCAGACAGGAATAATCCAGGAGCAGTTATGCAATACCTCAGCAATGTTTGAAATAAAAAAAAAAAAATTGAGGCGAGGCTGTAGAGCAGGGGTGGCAAACTCATTCGGGGAAACATGCAGAACAGTTTGATGTTAATTGTGCCAGAGAACCAAATAGGACGTATAATAGCCTTTTAAGTAGCGACAACTCCAAGCCATGGCAACTCTTCTTTAACTAGCTAGCTTAGTCAAGGGAACAGTATGAACCAATGAAACCACTTGGACAAGATGTGGAACATCTTTCAAAGACATATGACTGGATCCAGTTAACAAGACTCAAATACTTTGAAATGTTTGCCAAAATATTCCTAACCACACTGAAGTTCACTGAAATTGATTACTGGATTATTTCTGCCACCGTCGACATATTTTCGCAAACTTAGGCAGACAAGTGTAGCTTTCATGCTAATTGAGTTGTGGAGCTCATTGCGGCTGGAGCTACTTCGAAACAGTGATTTAATATGTTTGAAAATCAGATTGCCCATAAAAAGGTCAAAGGTAAGGGGACTATCGGGTAGAAATTAAGAGGTTGTTCTGTTTCACAAGATAGTTAGTCCTGAATCCTAACATTACGCAAGCTTTAGATCAAAACTTTACCGATATAGCAAAAGTCCTGGAGGAACCTCATCACGCCGTCTTCCACTTCTACCTTCTGTCTCATGTAAGATCCGCGACAGAGAAAAAGCCCCGCCACACATACAATATCTCAAACTGATCATTTTACAGCCGGCCTGCAGGGATTTAAACATCACGGGCCTTCGTGTCGTTTTTCCACCCCATAAACGCTCCACCTTCCAAGAATACCATAGTACATATCAATCTGCAGGGGTTTTGTTTAGTTTGACTCTCGGTAGCAGCAGTCTCGCAGGCCTTTCTTGTGTGTGTTACCTGCTCCGTGGCGTGCCTTTTGTCCCGAGGAGAAAGACTCTGCCGCCGTGACATTTATTATAGGCTGTCACTTGGAAGCTCGCTGGGGCCTTTTTACTGTCAGGGCTCGTTTCCAAGCGGCCTTGAGTGTCAGGAGGCCTGCAACATCAAACTAGTGTCACTCAAACATCTCTCTGGTTTCTGTACTCCTATTTTATGTTTTTGTGCAGCCCGTTTTCCTGGAATGATGCCGAGCAGATAAGCGGCATGTATGAAAACATCCACGCATCTTCTCCCTGACCACCCAATCTTGCCTCGTCCCGCCGCACCTTGTCAGCTCGGGAGGCCGTTCGGATCTCACACTAACGTCTTTTCTCCTGACCTCCGGAGACTTAATGCGTTTTTATGACAGCAAACGACTCTTTTTACAACTTCCTTCGGGTCAGAGGTCGGGCACAGCGGGGGGGTCACACTCAGGCCGCGCCGTGGTTTCCCGAGGCTACGCTCTCCGGGGCGTGCAGACGCATCGTGAGAGACTCGTCCGAAGCGGCAGGACTTGAAAAATGGCCTGTGGACGCCATGAGATCACAGCATCTGCGAATCTTGGAGGGGATTATCATCAGAGGCGATCTCTGCGTTCTTTAATTCCACTGCTGAATTGCTTGACCTGCGATGGAGGGGAGGACTCTGCTGTCAGCGGTGCCCGTGTGCGCGGGGCTTTATGTCAGCGTGGAATGGGTTGAGGGGATCAGAGTAATGACTGAGAGGTAGACGGTGGGTTCTCTCCGGTAGGACCGAGGAATCTTTATCAATTTCTTGCCTGGTTCAAAATTTGCCAACTTGCCTCCTTTTATGGAAGTCTGGACTGCTTCTTCGTCCTCCCACAGATTCAATTACCTCCATACATCAGAAACACACATTTACCCCATCATTCATTATTTCTCAAAGTGATCCCTATTTATAGCCTTATTATGGAAGAACGTGCACACCCTTTACATTGCTGTAGGGGTGAGGTAGAAGGATTTATTCAACCGTATGAACATTTTTTTTGTCAGGAAACGATGTTTGCGCAATGAGAACCTCGAGTGTCCTGGAGCTCTGAATTATTTTATGTCAGACCGTTTTCCAGTATCACCTTTTAAAATAATAAACCTCATGAGTAGCTCTTGGAAGAGAAAATAAAAAAGTTGTTTTATCATTTCAGTCATCTTATATTTGAACTCCTACAATGAAATCAACATTTAACAGAGAGTAGATAATCACATATGCAAATATTACCACAGTTTCTGACATCCTTTTGATTTATTTGTGGTGCTTTGAACAGGAATTCCAGCTGAGGAAGTAAGACATTCAGACTTTCATGTAATCCTAAAAAGGCTCAGTGTGTTTGATATCTGGATATTTTGGAGTTTCGGTTAATACCGAAAGGTGCTACAATACACTAAAACAAGCTAAAACAGCTCAAATAAGCTTAAAAAGCTAATATAAGCTAAAAATCACTTAAACAAACTAAGAAATAGTGGAAAAAACTGAATATCTGAAAAAGTTCAATTGCAGAAGTTCAAATGATAAAAAAGGTTTTTTTTTGCAAATGTCGTTTCCAAATGTCATGTATGCAACATGAATTACATTGAATACAGCAAAACATTAAACTATCTGAGATTATCAGCGGCGTTATATCATTGTGAAAGTTAAATGTGCGTGACCTCAGGCAAAATAAATTTCCTGGAACGTTTAAAAGCAAGAATGTCTTTTCTGGTCGTGAAGGTTGCAAACCTTTGACCTAAACCATTACGAGACCACGTTTACTGTGCGACTGGGTGCATCATACAACCCAAAGAGGCCATTGCCATCAGGGGATACAACTCCCATGAAAGGGTGGAGATACTTTGCAATAATGCTTCAGTCAATTAACAAATGATGTGGAAGACAATGTGACTCATTAGACCATTCAACTTTCTTCCAGGAATGCAGAGTCCAGTCCTGATACTGCAGAAAAGCAAATAAAGCTACAAGTCAAGGAAAACAATTATCTCTGAAAACTCAAGGAATGATCCGTTGTTGTAAATACCCAGCTATGTGTAAATGTGACCTTATACACTCATTTGAGTTACATGTGTTTATATTCTGTAAAAGACATTTTCACAGGTGTGTCCTATAATCTACAAAAGAGTTTATTATAAGTTTTCCACTTACATGACCTTAAATAAGATTGAGCACATGAATTACTAGGTACTGCTGCAAGGAGCAGATTTTCTCTCAGTGCAGATACATTTCTCGTATTCTGTTCTGCAATACACATACATTTATGTACGCTAAGTTCGAGGAATGAATGCTCCGACCGGTCCAAAGTGTTTTATTTGCATTGTAGGCGATAAGAAAACCAGAAGAAGCCTCGGTGTCAGCCAGAGCTTTGGGCGAATCCCAGGTTCAAGCCTGACTCCTTGACCTGTGAATTATTTCAAAAAAAGCAAAGACAAGACACAAGATGTACCTCATCATAAACGGGCGGCGTAATGAAGTTCAGGTGGTAGGATCAAGCCCCGCTCCTTGTACCGCCTCCGGGCTGTGGGAGAAAACAGGACGGGAGGGCCGAGTGGAGAACAAAGTGTTTCGGTTTGATGCCCGTAAATTCCCCCCGCGCTGAAAGGAAAAGTCATGCAGAAGTTCAGCTTAGTCGGAGCGAGGCTGCGCGGGGAGATAAGACGCCGCGCTGGCAGGTGATCCCGGAGGAGCCACGGATTCCACTCAGCGGACAACTTGAGCGTTAATGTTGCTTCTCTCGTTCTGGATCGCCAATCAGAAAACACACGTCCGATTCCACGACTGAGCCGCACGTCACTACTGCCTGATTGTATTTACTCTTTCCCAAACAAGCTTTAGAATTTTAAGACTGAAAAAGGCCAATGAAATCACATTCTAATTAAATAAAGGTGGCATTATGGTTGGCGTTGTGTGGAATTATGCAAACGATGGCAACAGTGGAATGGAGGTCAGTGGTGCTGCAGTGAAAACTTGTAAAACTCCACTGTGTGTTTGACGCAATTATGCTGAAGAGGAACACTGATTCAGATTATAAATTCTTTTTGTTTTTGCTATGGTGCCATGGAAATACACAGAATCCGAAAAGAACATATGAAGGACACGCAAATGAGAAAAGAGTCGACCACAAAGCAGAACTTCTGGTCTGGTTCATACACTGGATTCTAAAACTAACATAGTACAAAACAATCTGATAATTTGTCATTAAAGTTCAGATTCTTTTAGGTGAACTAAACTCATATTGGAGTGAAAATTGCTTTGGTTCGGCCTCAATAATAGAACTTGATTTCTTCACCGTGTGCAACGGGAACACAGCGTCTCACTGAAAGGCCAACCTGTGTTCCTTCCTGCTGTCGGAGCTTCTTCTCTTATCTCCTGCACTGAACTCGCCTTGTGTTTTTGATTACTACAAGCCACTTCTGCTGCAAACAACACAAGATCTAAAGCCCCGTCCGGTGACCTCCACAGATCAGTTTAACGTCCCACCTTTAGCCTTTGACCTCTCGTTCTCGACCCGCATCCCGGAATCCCTTCGCTGGGGTTAAAGTGGGATGCCTCCCAATGTTTAAATGCCGTCCTCACAATAATCTCTCTCTTCATTTTTCACAAATCCCCTTTAAAGTGACGGCCTGCGGAGTCCAGATAAAGTGTGGCGTCGTAAAAATGGACCGCTTGGCAAAAAATCTTTCAATTCCCCGGAAAGTTTTGTTCTCGACGATCTCGAAGCATCAGCAGGTTAAAAACTAAAAACGCCACCGCCGCCCACCCACAGAGGCCTTCTCTTGATCTGCTCTCTGGATCTCGGAGCTGTCCCCCGTGTAAACAGTCTCCCTCTGCAAAGGGAGGAGGAGGAGGAGGAGGTGAAGCGCACTTCTCCCGCTAACAAAGCCATTCACTTCAGAAGAATGCAAAATTTAGCCGCCGAATGCTTGCCTTTTTTTTTTTTTTTTTTTTCGTTTTGCTTTATCACTGGACAAACAGTGCTGAGTTATTGGGAGGATTATGAATAACTTTTTTCTTTTTTTTTTTTTGGTTCCTCCCTCCGCAGTGGAAAAAAGGAGATGTGGCCAAGACGGAGTCATCAGAGGTCCCTAAAATAGCAGCTCAGTCTGAGACTGGAGCAGAAAAGGTGAAGAGCGTCGGTTGGTGTTCTTCGGTTAAGCCGACTCTCGCCCCCCCCCCCCCCCCCCCCCCCCCCCCGCCCCAAAATACCTGCTTCATTTCTCAGAGCGATCTTCCTTTTTCTTGTGAGGATGGAGCATTGGGCTTTTCAGATGCGCGGCATCGCTGTTTTCTTTTAATAAATGTTCTTCTGCGCCGTGTTCAATGTAAATGTTTTCGCTGAAGCGCACTTGCGTGTTTACTTTGGCGGTAACGACGAGCGTTTCTTGTTTACAAGGTCTCATTGGCTCTTTTCTCCGGTAGAGTGATCTTCTCTCAATAGGAAGGTTCCAGGTTTGACTCCCTGTCTCCCCCTGTCCACGTGTTGAGGTGCCCTTGAGCAAGACACTGAACCCCAAACTGAGCGTCCATCTGGCAACATTATCTCCACAGATACTGTTGCCAGATTGGGAAAATTGGCTTTTTTGAACACTTCATGCTTGAAAAAAAAAATGTTTTAATCACCAAGGGACCCTGATGATGAAAAGCCTGGCTGCATTTGACAACATTAGGCTGATTCTAAGAAGACATTCCCTTGAAAACATTGACAAAAATAGTTACCATTATTTTAAAAACAGTGAAAACACCTGCTGTGTTCTTTTACATCATTAGTTATTTGTGTCTTATTTGTTTTACTTTATTAAAGAAGAATCTCGAAAGAAATTCATAGACGTCATGAACATAAGAAAACAAGCATATATATATATATATATATATATATACATACATACAGCATACGTATGATTGATATGGAATATATTAAAGAAACCTGGAGGCAGGATTAAACTTCAGATCGAGAACTTGAGATTTTCAAAAATTTGTATTTAAATATTCATCATGTGGTTGCTTATGATGCCATGATCAGGGCAAATTATCTGTTGGCTATTCGGTTGTATGATTATGTTCTTTGGAGAAAACTTGCTGTAATTACAATTTTTATGTGTCCATTTGGTGTGTTAATGAAGCTTTGTGTGTTTATGATGGGACATTTTTCCAATTATAATGTGGTTTTTGAGAGTTATTGTGATTTTTAAAAAAAAATTTTGAGGAGGGGGAGGGTTGCTTTTTTTTAATGAGCTTGAGCTGGAAACTGTCATTCAGATCTGGCAACCCAGTCCGTGGACAGTTGGTTCCCATGACAGGGCTGCACCAGTGTGATGGGCTGCTCCCTGCCAGTGCCCCCTGCCGCCCCCCCACTTTTCTGTTATTTTATTTTGGATTAGGGGCTCATGGGAAAGCTATTTCCAGCCCACTTTTCCTTTCGGCCTCCAAACGCTCCGCTGTCGACTTGCTTGCAGGTGCAATGTGAGCAGAAGCGTTTTTAAAATAGCTTTGTTTTTACCCGACAGCCCGATATTCGCCGCTGTTTGTTTGGATTGCATTTGAGCGTGTAGGAGAGGGTCCGGGTTCGGGGGGGGGCGGCGTGGTTTTCTCCAAGGAGCTATTAATCATATGTGGCTTTAATGTACGTCAGGGTGGGGGGGTGGGGGTTGTGCTGCAGCTCAAACATCGTCATGCTCACATCTTCTCACTCTTCCTGTTTGATCAGCTATAAAATCAACATCTCAAACACAGCCGCTTCTGAGAGGAATGACTCACAGATATGTAAATTACACTGTTTTAATGTCACCCCTGCAAAACTGTCACTGTTCAACAATAGTGTTGCAGTTCCTAACAGTTGATTGGAAAACACATTTTCAAGGTCTTGGTCTGGATTCGGCCTCTTAACATCTCGGTGTTGACTACAACTCTTCTGTTGAGCTAATTCTGCTCACAATGCAAGAGAGCATTTTAATGGAGCAAAAAACTTTAAAAAAATTCCACTGAGAGAGAGAGAGAGAGAGAGGGAGAGAGAGAGGGAGAGAGAGAGAGAGAGAGAGAGAGAGAGAGAGAGAGATAATGCACAAAGTCCAATATATCACAAATCCATGTCATCAAGATATTACCATGTATAATAAATACATCTACTATTAGACAATGATATTAATAATAAATGTTGTGTTTTCCGGCACTGTGCATTCATGCTCATGAAATTCAAAATATGAAAAAGAAATCCAGATTAAGTGACAATAGTTGTCACTATAACTTAATTTTAAAAGTTGAATTGTTTGGCAGCCGATATATTCCATACCATGTGGCCATGGGGAGGAAAGTCAGAAGCACAAACATTAAGGGAAAATAACAAAAACAAGTAAACGAAGGAAAAAAATACATGGCCCAGACACAGTTGGTGTGAATTAGGGTCAAGAGAAACAACATTGTTACCTGAAAAGCAAAAAAGCAATAACATCATCTATATCTGTGGACTTATCACGAATCATATTGAAATGTTCAACATTATCACATATTCAGTCCATAAAGTCCATTTTTTATAAATGTAATGAACGTATTGAAACCTGCTGCTGTAATTCGGTCGAAGAAACAAAACGCGAGTAACATCATGAAGTACACGTTGCATGCATACTTGGACATACACATGCACACATTCCATCGGTCACATGCAGGAGGCAATTGCGTAATTATGTTTGCATGTGCTTGACAGCACACACCTCTGTGAACGCCTCGGAATCCCGATGTTCTGTGTGATAAAGTGTGATGAGATCTGTATCGAAGACCCAATGTATAGAGAAAACACTGTGTTCTATTTGTCTGGTTAAGGGTTTAATAGTCAACTAAAGTTTCTATAAAAAACTTTTATCACTTCCAACATAACTCCTGCTCACTGTTTTTCATTTTAAGGGCTAAATGTCTTGGAAAGCTAAAGGAAAAATTTTGTTTTCTTCAATATGGGCAGATATATTTGCTTTCACATGTATACTGGTTTCTTGTCTGGACAGAAATTAGCAAAGACTAAAGTTAAAATGCTATAACTGACTAAAGCAACTTAAAAAGGCTACAAAATAGAGAGCCGGTTAATTTAGTTGTTGCAGTTGATGAATGCAAAACATTCCACTAAATAAGATTCTACAAGCTGATTTAGCTCCATTTTGACTCTGGACAAAACAATAACAAAAAAAGCCTGTTTTGGTCAACAGGTGTACTTGGGTTTTATGAGATGAAAATGTGATTTCTCCCCACAACAAGAACCAGGGTTTGAATCCCTCCCCATAATCTATCGGTCGATCCTGTAATTTCTACCTCCTTCTATCCCCGAACCCAACTGGAACAGAAGAATTCCTCCACCTCTGAGTCTGGTTCTGCAGGCTTCTTCCTGTTCATGTTGAGTCTTTCCTTTCCACTTCGCCACTGCTTGTTCACATGGAATTATTGGGTTTTCCTCTCTACAAAAGCCCTAAAATGCCTGTTATATTTTACAACATGTAGATAAAATTAAAGCAAACTGAATTGCTTGATGGATGCGTTCAATGAACACATAAAAGTTATACTTTCAATTCAGACTCTGCCCAATGTAAAATACTTATTACTATATCTTGTGTACAGTGTACCAGTATGAGTAGAGGGAGATAAAAGGGTGTTCCTGCCAGTATGAGAAGGAATAAGTGAGAGATTGAAAGGACGTAGAGTGAGAGAGCGAGGAGGGGAGGGGGGGGACGCAGTGTCTTTGGGAGCGGGACGACCCATGTGACTCGGCCTGCCCCTCTTTGTGTTTCCCACACAGTCTGACATGACCGGAGCTATATCCACACCATCACATTCACAAGGGCCTCTGTCTGCAAACTTCCCCCCGCTCATGATTCATGGCCCCCGCCGAGGGCGGCGAGTCTGCTCCGAGCGCTGCCAGCTGCACATGGCATCGCCCCGCTAGCATCGCCCGCTGCCCAAAATACCCCCGCTCCCCTCCTCCTCTTACCCCACGCCGGAGAGATCGCCTTGATATTCGCCTGAACATTCTCAGGATGATCGAGACGATTCATTTTTCCACTCTGTCCTTCCATATTTTGGGGTCAGGGACGTGCCCTCCATCATTTCGCCCGTCATGCGTGCTAATGTTTGTTGCACTTGCCATTACGCCGGGCAACGTGTCCTGTGCAGAACCGCAAATACTCCACTGTGGGAATTATCAGATAACGCAAAGAGCTTCTGTAATGAGTAATTACCTGTTGGCATGGGAACAGGTGCACGCAGACTTTGTATACATACATACTCCAAAGAAAGTGGCAGTAAATCGAGCTTGTTTATTTTCCATAAACGTTATCTGACTGAACTTGATTCGGCTTGAAAGAACCGGCTGATTGTTGTGTTGTTCCAGTGTTTATATGCAGTAACTGTGAGCTTCACTCTGCTCCAACTCTCCTGAACAAACACATTGTGATGCTTTAAAAATAGAAACCTTGGATATTGCTGCTATGGACACTTAAAGTAGCAATATTATATTGTTAACTGTGTTTTCTGCTCTTCATAACTGGAGAAAAGCTGTGAAAATCACTCCACTCTGGTTTTCTGTACCTAGACTTCTAGACAAAAGTAGCTAAATCTACCAGTTGATCATTTTCACACACTTACAGACTTTCAATTTCACTTTAATTATCTTGCGCACAATCACTCATGGCAGGTTTTTTCAGGGAAAAACCAACAATTTTACATGAGAAAACATTGGAGACAGGGGAAAGAAGAAACCTACAGAACAAACATTAAAAACATTATTTTAGATGCAATTATAAATGTTTGCCATGTTAAAGCATGTTGTGTTTGGGGTAATTCACTTCTAGACAGTATGCACTTTGGGTTTTGTTCATTATACAATGTCAGAGCCAGAAGAACTGTACTATTCCACTTCGCTTCTCAGAAATATCAAACATTGCACTAAGGCCCGAATACCAGCTTTACAGCTGGGAAATCCCATGAAACCTTTGGGAGCTCCAAAAACCCCCAACGTTCGCTATTTAGGATCAAGCTTTTGGTTATTTTTGTATTAAACATTAGCTAAACCAGAAAGAACAGACTAGATTTTGTAGGAACATTACTCCAAAGTCCCAAAAATCTAATCGTGTTGGGAAGAAAGTTTCAATGTGAGTGTTTAACAATATCCAGCTGAGTCATATTCACTTGGAGGAAAACACCAACAACCAACTAGAAACAATCCACACCATTCATTCATCACTCAGTCATTACATTCAAGCAAATCCAAATAACCACACAGATATTAGAGTGAAACGAATAATCAATACACCGAAGCATAGCAACAATGCAGAGCCATTGTCTATCAATTTCCCGAATACATTTATTCTGTCAAGTAGGTTTCTTCTCTGGAAGAAATGGCTGTAGGTGGATTACAACACTTCCACCTACCAATGGTCCCAGGGTTAGTTATAAATCTGAATGGGTTTCACCAATATGGTACATGTTTTTCACTGCTTCAACAGTCCAAAAAGGCTTCCCATTGTTCGTCACGTTCACCCGTTCACACTCCAGTGGGGATGGTTACCGTTCATGGGCTTGACCTCCACTGGGGTTCAGTGTCTCTAAACACATTACTGGTATGGAGAACTGAGGTCAGCAGGGGATTAACTCAGGTTGAAGCAATGAGATCGGTGAAGCACGTGGAGGTGGTCTCCTCGCATTGTGATACTTTATCCACACTGACGCTGTACAACCAAGTTCTTCAAGGAAAGCAGCTCTGTGAGCGAATAATCTCAACAGCTACATGCGCCCAGGTTAGACTGGAACAAAATATATAAGGTAGATCTTGATTATATCACGCGTGGCCTTCAAATAGCCAGAGAAAAGAGACACAGGACATGAAGAAGAAAAGTTCACCCATAAAGGTCCTTTAAACATTACAAATCGGCAATAAATAACCATCAGGGTAAATGTGTTGTCCGCGTCTCCATTGAAAACACTGAAAATTCAGTCCACGTGTGATGATTTGTCCAGCTTCAGCGGCAATTTATAGCGCAATAAATCATGTTTCAAGTGTTACGAGGCTACCTGTTGCCTTACTTGGTAGTTACTTTACCGATTACAGAGGTCATGTTCTATATGTCCACTAGCTATGAGAACAAATCCATATGCACTGCTGCAAATAGCCTTCTGTGAAATGGAAAAATCTCTGTAGTCCAATAAAAATCTGACATGACAAAGAAGTATTTATGACCTTTATAACGGTTAGTAACAGAGAAATAAAAATATCCCGACAGCCTCGACGCAGCAGGACTCGACCTGACGACGGCTACTGTTTGGCTTATAGATGTACACGTGAACTTTTTTTTTTTTTTTTTGCGACCCCTCACCTTTTTCTTGTCTCTCGTTAAGAGGAATTTATTATAAATATCCAATAACGTCAGAGGCTACACTTGCATTAACAGTAGCTAGGGATCATGCTGATCACCAGATGAAAAAAAAAGACTTGTTGCCAGTTAGTGCAGGTAGGCAATCAGTCAATCAGTGAATCTTGAAGCACTCAGTAAACGGTAGCACAAATGGTCTGATCTACTAAAGTTTTTGACGCATATAAATGGTTGCAGACATGACTTCACATGCACAGACATGTGGAACTGAAATTACACAAACCATCGATTTAGTCGATTGGCGTTCGTCTTCATGAATAAGTAATACCAGGCTTCTGTTCCAGACCGCACAAAATACCAGCTTGAAAAACTAAAAAAAATCTAAAACTAGAACTAGAACTACCAGAAATAAAAGAAATGAGGAGGGAAAAGAAGTACAGTAGGTTTGTAAATCACTGGTCATGTCATTAAAAAAAAAATCCTAGAAATCGGACAGGTAAATGCAGAAAAAGGAATCATTAGTTAAGTTTCTAAGAGATTTTCCAAGTTGCACCACAAATTGTGACTTTGTGACTGATCAATTCCCATATTGTGTTTTCCCGTTTTGCCAGATTCATAGTTATTTGCTGTTATACTATGATATATGTAATGACTTCCTTTAAAAACACGAGGTATAAAGCATGCAAGACCCTCTTTTACATATGTGTAATGTCATGGTTATTTTTATATAATCAACTGCAAACCAAGCACAGACTGAAAGTATAGTGTGGCCAAGTTACCAAACTTTATACGGGATCTTTATACAGCCCAAAGAGCTTAACATGGTAAAAACAGAGCAAAGATTATAATTACAGACTTGAGATCATAATGTTGATTTTACTATTTATTTAAAAATCTGTTTGATTCAGTGATATTTTGTGTAGCGTGAAAACGTGTCTCTGAGATTAATCACAGGTGACTAAAACCACAGTTTGTTCCTTGTTGAAACGTATCTGTCATTCCGGATTTGATATTTGAGATAAAAAGAAACGGCTGCATGTCATCAGGGGAAATGGCAACATACATCATCTGCAGAACTGTGAATGTTGATGGCATGTCTCCTGATGACATTCCCAAGTGGGGCTTTGTATAAACTGCCAGGCTCATGAGCACTTCAAAGGTAAAGCTTCGGCAAGAATAAATTCCATTTATTAAAATCCTGATAAAATTCACTCATATAGAATTCATTCTACCAAGATGACGAGATGACCAGTTGGCATATGTAAGGGCCCTTTTTTTTTCTAAATTCAGGGTGTTGCAGCTTGTTTGGTATGAGATTAAGTTGTGCTACATGAAACAGTGACTGAAGACAGTCATCTGTCTGTATCATCGGCGACCATAAAGCAAAACTGGAAAGAGTCAAATGTGTTCTGTCTATCATATGCTGAAACATTTGGCCAAAATTCTTCATCAGTGAGACATACTTTGTGTGTCCTCCTGTTTATTTGTGCTGATGGTCAACAAGTTCAGCTCTGACCCGTCGTAGACGCTTTCCCTTTCGTTGACCTTTGTGTGACACAAAGCTGCGCCCCCTCGGGCATGTAGTAACATAGCGTCCCCGCAGTTGTGTTAAGACGACATGGCATTTTGGCAGAGCCTCCTCCCTGTGGCCCCGCGCTCCCCCAGGACCTCTCGAGAACACGGACCCAGCCTGTTTCCCATCTGCTTTGCCACAAACGGAACCAAACAAAACATGTCGCGCAGCGCTGCCAAAAGGCTCATCCACTTCCACGTCACTCCCTGCGACGACCACGACAACAGCTGTGTGTCCGTCCACCAGGCTGGCCCCCCCAGTCACTGTCCCACAAATGACAGGGGGCTTTCCCCGTGGTCCAGACTATTTCCATTCACTGCAGAACAGCCACAACATCCCCCCCCCCCACAGACCCTGGGAGCCCCTCGCCCTGGCATCTTGCCAGACGCATTTTGTTAAGCTTTCCATTTTCCTCATTGTAAACATTATCACTCGCCATCACACAATCCCAGCCGAGATAGTAAGGGCCAGCTCGTTGCGTGAAAGTTCCCGTGGAGCCACCGGATGTCTCGTTGAGACTTTTTTATGGCCCGTAATCGCCAAAATGATTGGTGGGTCCCCAACTTCTCGGCTTCTCGTGACACAATCAGTCAGTCGAAGGGAAAACTATGGGATTTTCCATACATCCACCACCACCTGTGTTCACAGCACATCGGGAAAGGGAACCCAACGTCTATTTTGAGCCGCCCGTTGATCTTCATGAACTGGCTCAAGTGTGCCTGTAATCTATGATATACACTTTTTGCCTGATTTTTGGATGGAAGAAAGTGTCTAAGTTTCTTTGTCTTGGCCGCTTTAGCTCTGGCTCTGGCAGAACATTTGCGTCTAAAGGCACCACAGACTTCAGTTTGAGTCATGGAGCAGAATCAAAATCAGTACAGGGAGTGTTATCGGCACAGATCAGTGTTATGTCATCACATTTCAGTGAACTGGAGTGTCTGACCACAGGCATCAGGGCGTGTTTTAAAGGTACAGAATTGAATACTTTGGAGCAAAGAACAGTCATGGCTTCATCGTATGGCTGTCTGCCTCTTGACAGCGCGAGAGGTCTGAGGCAGTGACCAGGAGATGGAGCCAGGTCAGCCAGAGACATGAAGATGAAGATATCAAATCCAGCAGAGGGGTTCACATGTGACGCCAGCACAGCCAAGAGGAGATATTTTGAGAACAGGAACGCAATGTGATTCTGTCTCGTTGTCTTTTGTCCTCTTTTAGGGGGTGTAGGGATGGGGATGGGAGTGGGGGTGTGGGATACTGTGTTCTCAACCCAGGATCCGGCGTAGGAAGCCTCCCCTGCATTTCTTGGCGGTCCTTCCCGCCTCAGACGCCCCCCCCCCTCCCACAAACCCCAGACCTCGAGACCACAGGGAGTCCCGTCTTTGTCGTGGGGGACTGACCTTGACTTTTATTACTACAGAAACTAAATGATGATTCGTCCGAGTAAAATGAGGCCGAGACGAGAGCTGCGCGTTCCAAAGTTGAACGCAGACACTGCACGGTATTTGTAGCTGTGGTGCTTTGACAAACAAGTGAAATTCACTCATCTGTACATGAAAAAGCAAGCATTTTTGTATATTCCAACACTTTATAGTGCAGACTTAAATGTGTGAGTGCAGCTTCATGACATTATAACTTGAGCTTGTCCAACATTTTCATATTTTAACATTAATAAAAATACAATTAAAAAGCTAAACATTTTGCTGATTTGAGTTATATAAATATATATATACACACACAGCAATGAAACAAACCAAACCAGTCAAACAGTGACCAATCCCTTTGTTGGCAATCTCCAAAATGAAGTTTTAACCACAGATAAAACATTTTTGTTGCCTTTTTTAATTATAATACAATAGAAAGAACATTACTCTTTGCCTCTTTTTAACCAAAATAGTATAGATAACTCTTTGTTGCCCATTTTTTTTACCATAACATAACATGAAACAATAGATAAGTCTTTTAGTCACCTTTTTTAACCATCAAACAATACATAATAATCAATGTTCTTGTGCTTTTGACGACCTACATGACTGAAGCATCCAAAGTCAAGAATATCCCTGTTCACTAAAGAACAGAAGGTCTGGAGTTCAGGAATGTTTTACAGCATGTAGTCTCTTGTGCTGGTGTATAAAAATATCTTAAGGTGGCATTTTTATGACCTGCTCTCATATAATTTGTGCTCCAATAAGTGCTCCAACCAGAGGAGGCTTTTGCAGTACTGGTCACGTATTGGCAGTATGACACTGAATGCATTCCTCCTCTGACGAGCCACCAGACTTGTAAGCTTAGACACATCGTGTTCAGGAAAAGATTCTGGTTTGGGCTGAAAACAAGAGCTTCATTAAGGTTGGGGGACTTTCATGGGAATGTAATTTTGACCACAGGAAGCAAACAGCAGTCTCCCATGTCAAATTCCACTGTGATGTTGACAAATCCAACCACCCCGATGCCCTCCTTTACAACGATTCAAGCTGCATCGCTTGGGGTTTTTGTTTTTCTGAAATGAGGTCTGATTTGCATGGCCCCCGCAGGTTCTGGTCAGGTGAGACGCAAATCCAAATTATGATGTCATGTTTATGCGAAAGACATTTACAATCAACAATGACACAACCGATGTAAAGATGGATTAAGGGGTGGAAAGAGTTGGCGAGGTGGATGCCAAGGTCATCGAAGGTAGAGCCGGATTTTTGGAAGGAGGGGTGGGGGCTTGAGAGGTTCTAGGCAGGCCAGCGCACAGGAGGGAAAACAGAGAGGTGCCAAACAAGTCCCAGAGAGAACGTGGGGAAGAGGTCCGTCTGAAAGAGGCCGAGGATCCGTGAGGGCAAACGAGGGATTAGAGTGGACAGCTCTGGACGGGGCTGCGGAGCGTGTGCGCCATAATTGAATTTCACGCTCGCCGCCTCCTTCTGAAGTCGTGTAGCAAAGCGATCATTTGAAAAGAAAGCTATTAGTCAAGCCCTCTGCTAAGCTCAGAGCTGTGCCATAGGAAATATGGGATTACATAGGCAGCGGGCTTCAGTGTGCTCCGTCAAAACACAAATGTCACAGGACGAGGTGCAGTAACGGGACAGCAAGAGCGCTCCCAGAACCTCTGTTAAAGACATCATTTACCAGCTCTTTTACTCACTTCCTCTACTTTCTTTTTTTTACTACGAAACCATCAGCAGCTTACAATACCAACAAAATCACACCCACAAAGCTTCTCCGCTACAAATCTATTGACTTCAAATGCATAACTGGAAAAAAGGTATTACTACACAATGACTGATGATGAATGCTGAATGGTAAGACACTTGCAAGAGCAGGCCATTGAATATAGTGAGTACCTGATGAAATGGATCCGTCATGGATCTGATTTTAGACAAAAAAAAAAAAAAAAAAAAACACGACATAAAAACACCACGCTGGATCATTGATTACAAACCCATAGCAGTAAAAAATGAGCAGGAGAAGAGAATTAGAAATATTTAGGATCATAGTCATTTGAAAATGTATACAGTTTGGGGGCGCCATCGCTAGAAAACAACACTAACCAGAGAAGAAGAAAAGTAAAGTAGATAAAGTAGAAACCTGACTTATTCATTGGTCCAGAGCAAAAGTGGAAATTGTGCCCCTTTAGCTGGAAAATTATGTATAAAATTCATATATAAAAAAAGCTCTCAATGGAAGAAGCAATGATTCAGATAAAGACACAAAGCTGCATCCACACCTGGAGGAACACCATCGGTAGAAATGATAATCCCTATATCGTCATCATGGTAAGTAGTCATGGATATAGGAGTAGAACCTGAGTGGCAAAAATAGACGTGAAAACAAACCGTAGTTACCAGAAAGTTTCCAGTTTACCAGTTTTTGTTGACCTCACAGGTAACAGGTCTGGAAGTATTCCTGATCTCACACACAGGATCACGCGAGTGTTCGTAAGCAGACTGTAAGAAAACTCAATTATCATCCAGACGATATTGTTTGTATACGTTTCTGGATTGTATTGACTTGGGTTTATTTTTGTGACTCTTTTCTAAAATAATGTTTAAATTTTTAACCAAAACCCCAAACACAGAGTTGAGTGACAGGTTCGGGAAAGATAACAGAACAGACTCAAAACAGCAGAACGGAGCAATTACCAAGCTATTTACAGATGTTGAGAATCTTCCACCCGAAAACAACATCTGTAGCTTTGTTTGTCCTGATTCCCTCGACCGATAAAGAGCAACTAACTTCTGAATGGCATGTGCATCGATTCAGGACTGCTTGTTATGATTGCAAATTTATTTTGGAGTTGAAAATCAAAACAGGAGAACGGGCTTTCATGAAGCGAAGCCGTGCAGAATTGGAGAAAATAAACACACAATCGGAGCATCAATCAAAGACAGAATTGTTGCTTTTCACTTCCATTGTCCCAGAACTGAAGCATGGCAGGTTTGGACAGAGTTCAGAGTTCATTATAATAGCTGGAATGAGCGTGAATACAGTTTGTTTTAAAAATTAAAAAATGTTGACGTTTTAAGATGAATTTTCCCGCTGTGACATCTTGTTAATGCCTGATTGCTACGCCATGTCTCATGTTTAAAGTCTTAATTTGTAGTATTTCAGCCCGGTTATAATCTTCTGTACTTTTTTAGACTGTGTGCACCATAATCGAGCTTTGTTCATAGAGGAGCTAATGTTAGCACTTTCACCTCATAATGAGGTCATGGGATCAAATCCAATGGTTACAGAGTTTGCCGATTTGTGGTTTCCTCCCACTGTCCAAAAACATACATTTGAGATTTATAGATGACCCTAAAATATTACCCCCCCCTCCCCCCGACTATGTGTGGCTGGCTCTCTTTTTGCCCTTTGATGGCCTAATGACTGGGCCGAGGGGTAACTAGTTCACATGACAAGGAAAACAAATAAAACTGTAAAAAAAAAAAAAAAAAAGCATCACGTTTTTGGTGTCCATTTACACAACAATGATGCTCGGAGCCCACCATCACTTTTTCGAAGCGGCTCCCACGGTAGAACTTTTCTTTGATACCCCCTACTCCTACATTTAATTAATCATACTTTTAATAATCTCCGTGGGGAAATTCCCTTTTCCACATTTACACATCTTATTTCTCGGATGTGGTGAGCAGCCACATTGGGCCACCGTGACAAACAACTGTTGAAAACCAGAGCAATATCAAGACATTAGCATCATTCACTGTGAGGAATGGATTCATATGGGCCCCCTATTCCTGTACTAAAAATAATGGAGCAGAAGAGGGAGGGCACACAGACCAAAGGTCCTTTTGGTAAAATTAAGCCTGACCCATCATGCCCGGGCCTATTTTGAGAACATACCCCTCAAACAAACATTGCAGATTCAGTCTGTTGGACAATAACTGGAGATGTTCATAAAATTTCATTTTATGGGATTTGAAAAGCATGTCGCATAACTTGAAGAAACAAGAGCTAATAGAAATAAAAACTAGACACAACTGTACATTTTTGTATGTTTAGACATCCTTAGAAACGGTGAGAATCATTCTTAATAGCATATGATCTGGTGTTTTCCCAGCACACATCAGCTGCTCTTCGTGCAGCTTTCAAATCAGAACCCCAGCCTGCAAGGACAATTTCAGTTCTGAGCTTTACAAAATAAATGCAAAAAAAAGAAAAGAAAAAGATAAGAAAAATCAAACATTTTTAGACTAAAGTCAACAAGGGGCTCCAAGCTGCTGATTTGAACGCACTTCAGATGTTCTGTTGAGATCCCGGCCAGAGAAATCTACCAGAGGGACAGTCTGAGCGCTCTTCCTATGAAATAAAAAGTTTAAAAAAAAAGGCGTTTTGTCTGTGAAGATGAACGAGCGTGTCCTCAAAC